>NC_133538.1:461263060-461986810 GCF_048544455.1 Silene latifolia | reverse complement strand
TCCAGCATTCCAATAGCACACATGCTGGAGGCTTCCATCCAGAAGGCAGATGAAATAGATAAAGGTGAACTGGAGGACCCACAGAGCGAGAAAGAAGTCCAGACAGTTACAGAGGAAGGTGAGAAATCCCAGCCAAACAGGCAGACGCCTGACCAAACAGCCGAACAAGCAGGCGACTGGCGCACACCTTACCTAGATTGGCTGCGCCATAACAAGCTACCAGATGACAAGAAGGAAGTGAGAGCTTTCAGAGTAAAGGCCTCAGATTCATACTTATTGATGATATATTATTCAGAAAATCGCTAGCAGGCCCCTACCTACGGTGCCTGGACAAGGAAGAAGCACAGACTGTGTTACATGCTCTCCACAGTGGCGAATGTGGAAACCATGCAGGGGGCAGGAGTCTGGCAAATAAAGCCCTCAGACAGGGATACTACTGGCCTACAATGAAGGCAGATGCAACAGAGTACGCACGCAAATGTGACGCCTGCCAGCGCTCAGCACGGATAATCCATCAGCCAGTAGAACCCTTGCACCCTATCATTTCTCCCTGGCCATTCATGGCATGGGGCATGGACATAGTAGGACCTCTGCCACGGGCCACAGGAAACAGGACCTGGATGCTGGCAATGACATATTACTTCTCCAAGTGGATAGAAGCAGAAGCATTCACAGAAGTAAAGGATAAACAAGTCATTTTGTTTATAAAACGAAACATCATTTGCAGGTTTGGTATCCCATCAGAAATCATATGTGACAATGGTTCACAATTCATCTCCAACGATACCGAGGGATACCGTGCCAGGTGGAACATCACCTTAAAAAAGTCAGCACCTAAGACTCCAAAGTCCAACGGGCAAGCTGAATCCAGCAACAAAATCATCATGGACAATTTGAGAAGGAGGTTACAGGAGTTAGTAGGAAAGTGGGCAGATGAATTGGCCCTAGTGTTATGGTCAGACAGAACGACACCAAAGATAGCAACAGGTCAAACACCCTTCAGCCTGGTGTTTGGCGCAGAAGCAGTCATTCCGTCAGAAGTTCTAGTTCCCACTCACAGGTATGAAAATATGACAGGGGAACTAAACAATACAGAGATGAACAGAAGCCTGGACACAATTGGCGAGCTGCAAGCAAGCGTAAAAATCCGTCTGGCTGCTTACAAACAGTCTGTGGCCAGGAGTTATAACAAGAATGTGAAAGCCAGGCTCCTGGAGGTAGGAGACCTGGTTCTCCGAGAAGTGTTCCAAAACACCAAGAATAGAAAAGCAGGCAAATTCGCCTACAAATGGGAAGGACCATACCAGGTAGAAGGAGTTGTTGGCCATGGTGCATACAGACTGATGACTATGGACGGTCAAATCATACAACTCCCATGGAACATCACCTGAAGAGATATTACTTTTAATAATAAGTAGTCTTTAGCTTTCAGAATGATGTACTATGAAAAGCCAAATCACTTTCAAAAAGTTAAAATAAAATCCGGTAGTAGGCATACTGCCAATTTCACTTTTATTTCTGGTGTCTATAGCTCTTTTAAAACTTTAAACTACTATTAGATGGTGTGGTCTGGCAGCGTACTGGGACCACAATTGCTCTGGTACCCCATAAGATGGCGACAGGTACTTCACATCATTTTAATAGATTTTCTTATTTCCAGGCATCTCTAAGTACATCACTTTGAATCCTAGTGTCTATGGTACTTTGAAAGGATGTCTAGTAGGACTGTCAACTGCCAACGCGGGGTGATAAGGTACTCGACACTCCAACATGCCTAACCTATTTTCTCCACAAGGAGCACCCTCACCCGGCGGACTGTGGAACATACGAAAGAGAGCCTGGTTGACAGCTAAGTACGCTTATCCAGCTACCCCTAATACCACCCCCTGGACGTAGCTTACACTAATCGCAATTAATCAGGGCCCCAGCATGCATGCACATGAACATGGAACGTAGGGATATCTGCGCTACCAAAATCCTGCAGCGTCCCATTGGTCCTAGAATGACGATAAACATGATGAACACACCTTGCGTCATGAACAAGGTTAAGTAGTCCAAAACTGCGACATACGCCTAAATCACCCATCCGACTGACACGGCAGCTAGCTTAGTCTGGATCAGCCTTTTCAGGCTGACCAGGCTGGTCTAAATCAGCCTTCTAGGTTGACACGACCACTCCTCCTTACATTGCGGTATATGCCTAAATCAACCACCAGGCTGACACGACAGCTAGCTGAGTCAGAACGCCAGCCTTTTCAGGTTGACAGGACTCGCCTAAATCACTCAAGCAGGCGGACACGGCAAACTTCCTAAAAATTGGAAAAATAAATAACAAGCACACGATATGTAAAACTAAATCCTTGCCAAACTATGACAAGGGGCATTTCAAAACATGGCCAAAATACGGCCCCAAGTTTAACCGCCACCTTGGCGGAGCAACCACAGAAAGAAAGTTTTAAAACTTACAAGGTCTGCGACCTCTGGGCCAGACTGCCAAAAAAGTTCATCAAAACATAAAAATACTTAATTATCGGTCACATTAATGACCTCTACCTCTGGCATCTCCTCTGCCGCTGACCTCCCATTTCAGGTACCGCACCAGCTTGCACATCCTCAGCTGCCATAGCTTCATGAGCTCCGTCAGCAGCATCCTGGGACATTCCAGCTCTATCTCCAGCAGCTTGCTCAGCCAGTGCAGGAGAATTCACCTCGCCAACTTCGGGCATCAGCACACTCAGATCAGGTTGGGTGGGGTAGAGCATCTCCAGCTGCTTCTCCTCGTCCTCCATAGCCTGCTGGGTAGGAGCCTCCACGAGAGTAGCACGCATCCCGCTGATCTTTCCCCGCCAGGTAGCATAGGCAACAACGTTGGTGGCGGGGAGATCACCGATCGATCTTCTCGTCGAGCGCTTGAGGGAGTCGAGAAAGTGGTGCACACCGCTTGAGTATGAGCAGTGATCACCCCCTCCTTGACTTCTTCTTGGTGACAAAGAAGCTCGGTCTTCAGCTCCACCACCCGCTCCTTCAGATCAACCCGCTGCTGCCCCAGATCAGCAATAGTCCCCTTCAGCTCCTGGTTCTTGACGCTGGTAGCACGGCTAGTGGTCTGCACTATGTTGATCATTTTCCTGTTGTAGAGTGTAGACTGGAGGGTCTGGGGCAGGAAAAATCAGAAGTCAGCAAGAAAGTTGAAAGATAAAATCTAAGCAAGAGAAGACAAACAGGTAGAGGACGAAGAATATTTACCATAAAGGCATTGTGCACGTCGTTCTCAGCCATCTCCTCTGGGGAGAACTCCAAAAACGTCTCCTCAACAGGAGGGAAGAGCAGCTGGTCAATCTCCGGCCAGTATGGCACCTTGTCCACATTCCTAAAGCCCTCTGGGAAATAAGCAGTAATGCCTCCGCTGGATGAAGCACGAGGACTGGCAGGAGGAGTAGGTGGATGACGAGACAACGGGTCGACCTCCAAGGGCTCGCGTGCATTAGAACTGGAAAGCGTGGGAGGAGTTTGGAAGGAGGCAGCAGGAGCACTCTTCTTGGAGGAAGAGGCCACATCAGGGCTGGCAGAAGGTCTCTTTCTTTTGGCACTTTGGAGGATGATTTCTAATTGATTAACTTTTGAACCTGCAAGCATATATAGTCTCAGACGACAGGATGCTTAAAACATCAGGAGAAATAGCATGCAAATTAAAACGGCTGTAGAAGTCTTACTAGAAGACATACTGTGAGCCGACTGAGGAGGATTGGAGGAGGAAGCAGGTGAAAAACCAGGGAGCAGGTCTGGGAACTTTCTCTCAGATTCAGAGATGCTGAACAGTTTGCTGCAGGCAGGGATCTTGGCGCCAATACGGGTCAGGTCACAGGGGCCTGCACGAGGAGGATGAAGTAAGCTAAGAAGCAGTGAGAAAAAATAAATCAGGTGACAGGAAGGCTACTTACTCGAAGTTAGAACCTATTTCTCGAAAATATAATCAGCAGGAGGCTGGATGAAGTCCTTCCTCATGAAGAAGAAGTACTCAAACCATTTCTCATCACGGGATTTTGACACGTGTCTGAAGGGAGCCTCTCCACGGCCCCGGAATGAGAATTGACCCCTGCCCAGGGATCTGATGTTGTACATGTGGGCTAGGTCTCCAAATGGCAGCAGAAATTTGTGCCATGGCAAAGTTGTTGGTGAAGATAAAGTCTTGAACGAGTTTAGGAAAAGGAAAACGGAGGCCGTATCTAAATTAGTACAGGTAAAAACTAACCCACTCTGGACGGAGGGCGTCAGCTTTCTGTCCCGGTTTAGGAATTGCAATGTCCACCCCGTCAACAAGACCAAGCAGATTCTTGATCGTGGGAATGTCGGCCGGAGTCAAGGCGGAGTCACAGTTGTGGGGATGCTTAAAAAGTCCCCGAAAAGGAAAAGTGGGGTCGAGATTACGGTCAGAGGGTGTGGAGGATTGTCGAGTTTTGCCCATGGTGGAAAGAGAAAATGGAAATCAAAGAAGAAGAAGAGGGTCGATTACCTGGTGAAAGAGACGGGGAAGAGAAACAGTGAAGCCGGCAAAGAATAAAGAAGAAGGAAGGTTGAGGGTTTAAGAGAGAAGAATATTTTTGAAATGATTTAAGATTAATGAAAGTGGAAGGTGGAGGTTGGAGTTATAAAGAGGAGAGAGGGAGTTGGGTGCGAGAAAAGAGGAATAGGGCGGCTGACATGATGGATTACATGGGAAGGAGTGTAAAAGACGGCTTAGGGTTTGTAGCATTCGGTTACGTAAATTCCTTGCTCGATACCTAGAAGCGTACTTCACAAGAAATTTGGGGCAAACTGTTTGGGCTAAAAATAACACAATAAAGAAGGCCCACTTAATAAAATAAAAAGCTATGGAAGGAGTGATATGGAGGAAGGAAGCCCGTGGTTGGAGAAAGGGGAAACGGGCTCAAGGGAGATCAGGAGCCCATCATAAAAGGCGTCCGGATTAAGGAAAGAGGAGTTAGGGAGAAGATAGGGAGAAGTTAGGGAGATCAAGGAGAATTGGGAAAGGCGGCCAAGTATGGAAAGAGTTCTTATGGAAATTATATTCCCTTTCCATATTCAAAGTAGGACATATCTAGGGTTCTTACCCTATAAATAGCCAAGGAAGCAAATCAAGAAGGACATTCAACACATCCGCACTCACACATCCACATGTAAGAACACATCTACATCACGACATATTATTATACTCAAATATACATTCTTCCAAGATCTTGCAGGCCTGACGCCTAGGGCCAGCAGGATTAGCTTTGTGCCTCAATTGTAATCATCCTCCTATTCAAATAGTGCAATACTTGGCAGGGTACCGTCCCTCCCGCGGTTGTTCCACATTGGGTTTTCCGCGTCACCAAATCTTACGTGTCAATTTACATTGCGTACTTTATTTCTTTATTTAAATAACAACAAACAAACAATCATACGATTAACCAACGAGTAAGACTGCATTGACCCTAATCAATCAACTTGGTAAAAAATACCTAAACAATAATGCGAGATTAATATAAAAGGGTTTGTCATTATTTCTTAAACACCTTTTCAACATCCTAAACATTTCAAGAGACGATTAGAGATTATATGCTTTGCTTCTTTCGCATTATTGGCAAATCCCTAAGCTAAGTTCGTTGGATCATCTTGTTCTTTACACCGTTGTGATCGTCGTGTCAGGGGTAAGTTCTTTGTATAATTTATGTTGTGTTTCGTTGAGTTTCTTTAAAACCCTAATTGGGTATTGTTGGCGGTTTTGGGTGATTTGTATGGTTATGGTGGTAATTGTATGTATGCATGTTATAGGAGGAGGATTCGTAGAGGAGACTTTCTGATTAGCTGCTAGATCGTCTGTGGTGATTGCTATCTCAGGTAGGGTTTCCATACTCAGTATTGGTTACATTCTATTGTTGGTGATTGTTGTTGTTGTTGATTGTTTATCGTATTGGAATTGGTTTTGGTAATTGTTGATTGTGTAAGGTGATTGTTGTATAATTGTCTATGATCTTCGGGGTGCGTCCCTGGCTGAGTAGAGTCACTTGCGGGTTGGCTTCACGCCCTTGATTTGCCTTCTATGGAACCCGCCACAGGAGGGATGTGCACATTAATGAACATGGGTTTATCGCTCGGATGAGATGAGCGGGGCTTAGGTGGGAACGGCTGCGGTCCCCCACTGGCGGCAATGAGTAATTGTTGCGATGGGTACTCTGGCAGGGCTACACATTTCCGTGCGTAGTCAGGTGTGTGGAGATGAATTGGAGTTGTGGAGATTGAGTTGTGCTGATTGAGTTGTTTGTAATACTGTTTCCTTGCAGCTGATGTTTTATGTAATCAGTAATGACCCCGTTTAATTGTTTTAAAAACTGTGGTGATCCATTCGGGGGTGGTGAGCAGTTGTTGAGCAGGTATGATGGCTTACGGGAGGGATAGCTGGGACAGAGTCATCGCATGACGCAGAGTCTTCCACTGTGTCATGAACTAGTTACTTTTAGTCGTTTGGATTTTGAGAACATATGTACTTCTTTTTATTAGTTTTGGATATGATTTGTATTACTTAAACTTTACTACTATTTAAGTACGTTTCGTTATTATCCATTTGATTATCATTGCCTCGGGTAACCGAGATGGTAGCGTTCTCATACCTTAAGTGGTCCTGGTAAGGCACTTGGAGTTTGGAGGTGTTACAAAGTGGTATCAGAGCGACGATCTTGAAACTTGTAACCAATGAACCTAATGAACATAGGGAGTCAAACTAAAATGAACCCGTGTAGTAGTTTTAAGGAGCTAATGCAAAGACTTGAGAGATGTCCTAAAGTCGCGATCTTGCCCTACATTTTTGAACCGATCACAATGGGGTGTGTCGGGATCGCTATGTGTTTACCTTGTGTGTTATGTATCCATATAGTAAGGTGTTGTGTGAATTGGTGGATGCATGCATGTGGAGGATAGGAGATGTGTGGTGAATGATGGTGATGGTATGATTACATATGCCATTGATTGAATACATGAATTGCATGATAGTTGATTTATAACATGGCTTATTAGAAACATGAAAAGGAAGTTATTGTTGTTTGTGTGTATATATATATATATAAATATATGTGTGTGTGTGTGTGTTTGTTTGTCGTTTTGGCATAAAGTATAGTTGGTTCGAAAGTGTGGAGATAAGCATGCGGGTAGTATACGTGTCAGCATGACTCGATCGAGTGGGGGCCACTCGATTGAGTAAGTGAGTGACTCGATCGAGTAGGGATAACTCGATCGAGTAGGTAGTTTTTCATTTCTGGGCAGTAGTCTGTTTTTGGGCACTCGATCGGGTAGGATGGGCACTCGATCGAGTGGGGGCAATTCGATCGAGTAAGGAGGTGGCTCGATCGAGTACGTTTTTGGGTGCTTTCTGATCAGGTTCTGGAGTCGAGGCACTCGATCGAGTGGGTTGTGGCACTCGATCGATTAGGTGCTGTAGAGGTCGTTTTAGTGTTTTGAGATATGGGATGCATGTTCATGTTTACCTTTTCTTATATAGTTTTAAGATGCCGCCAAAGAGAACCACGTTGTATGCCAGGGCAGAGAACATGAGTATATATGAGATTGTTAAGATGTTGGAGCACCAAGATGCACTTACTGAGGTTTTGATGAAAGTTGGGAAAGATAAAGAGGCGGGGCCAGATCACTCCAAAATAAGTATACATATAGCGAGGTTTAATCCTAAAGAGTACATGGGGAGTGGGGCGCTAATTCTGCTGCATAATTGGCATAGAGAGATGAAGAACATACTTAATCTGGTGCATTGCCCAGAGGAACTTCGAGTGGAACAAGCTGCGTTCTACATGAGGGAAGCAGCTGGTGAGTGGTGGGATAAGGTTAAGGTGAGTGCTAAGGACTTATATGTGAAATCGGGGCAACCTGCTATACCGTGGGATCAGTTTAAGAGGGCTATGATGCGAGAGTTTGTACCGGAGCATGTGCATAGTAAGTTGAGTGAGGAGTTTGATGACTTTAAGACGACTTCTGACATGACACTTGCTAAGTACTACCATAAGTTCAACGAGAAATCTAGGTACGCAGAGGACATGGGGCTGAACCAAGAGAACTTGGCATTGAGATTTGAGAAGGAGTTGACACCCAAGATCATGGAGAAGTTGCCGGTAGGGGTCCTTACAGATGTTAAGGAGGCATATGAGTGTGCCGGGAGAGCTGAGAGGTTAGTTGAGATGACTAAGGAGAACCGAGAGAGAGCTTCTGAGGAGAGGAAGGCTGAGAGTGAGGGTGGTGGTCAGTCTAGTTACAAGAGGGGCGGCTATAACCAGGTGAGAGGTTAGTCTTCGGGGTCGGGGTTTAGTGGTGGAGCTTCTTATGGGTGTAGCCGTGGAGGTGGCGGTAGAAGTTGGGGTTTGTCTTGCTTCAACTGTGGTGGTATGGGCCACAAGAGGCATGAGTGTACTAGTGCTGTGAGTGGGGGTTTCCAGAGACCAGAACATGGGAGTTTCTCTCAGGGTCCATCTCAGAGTTATGCTAGTAACAGGCCAGCTGGGTCGTGGAATAACCGGGGTGGTCAGAGTAATAACAATGGTGGGGCTAACCGCAATGGCGGTAATTCATATCAGAGACCGGCGACGAACAACAACAACCAGGGGTCGGCTGCTATGCCGTCTACTTCAGTTAGTACTGTCCAGGGAGGTGGACAGAAGACCAGTGGTCAGCTGTTTATGATGGAGAAGAAAGAAGCTGAGGATGATGCTCACGTTATCACGGGTACTTTTTTTGTTAATGGAGTCTTTACCTTTGTTTTGTTTGATTCGGGGGCGTCACAGTCATTTGTATCATCGAGTCATGCTTAGCTTTTGGGTTTGAGTGAGTATGAGTCTGTAAAAGAGGATGTTTTTATACCGTCGGGTGAGTCTGTATCTTGTGGGTGGTTGTATAGAGGTGTGTCTATGATAGTTGGGCAGGTTGACTTACCAGTGGACTTGTTGAAGTTTCCTTTGGAGGATTTTGAGGTGATACTTGGTATGGACTGGCTGGGTAAGTACAAGGCTAAGATAGATTCTCATCAAAAGACGGTTTCTTTGAGAGGTCAAAAGGGTATTAGTGTGTCTTATCGTGGGTTTGTTGTCAAACGCAAAGTTAAGTTGATAGCAGCAGTGACCTTGAAGTCTTATCTAAGGAAGGGGTGTCCGTTGATCTTATGCCATATGAGAGACCATAGTATAGAGAGTCCGACAGTTAAGCAGATACCAGTGGTGGGAGAGTTTCCTGATCTCTTTCCAGATGAGATACTGGGTTTGCCACCGAAGAGGGAGATAGATTTCAGTGTCAAATTAAACCGGGGACGGGGCCAATCTCTAAGGCACCGTACCGCATGGGTCCTATGGAGTTGGGGGAGCTGAAGAAACATCTGGACGATCTGATTGAGAAGGGATACATTAGACCTAGTGTATCACTGTCGGGAGCACCAGTGTTGTTTGTGAAAAATAAAGATGGGAGTTTGAGGTTATGCATCGATTATAGGGAGCTGAACAGAGTTACAATGAAGAACAAGTATCCTTTACCGAGGATAGATGATTTGTTTAATCGGTTGAACGGTGCAGCGGTCTTTTCTAAGATCGATTTGAGGTCGGGTTACCATCAGGTGAAGATTTGGGAGGAGGACATATTCAAGACAGCTTGAACATCGAGGTATGGTCACTATGAGTATGTTGTGATGCCGTTTGGGTTGTCTAATGCACCAGCAGTGTTTATGGATTTGATGAACCGGGTCTTCAGGTAGTTCTTGGATCGGTTTGTTGTGGTCTTTATCGATGATACTCGTTCCTATTTGATTGATCCTTAACTTTCTCTTCCTTTGCACGTCCAGGTTCATGGGCAATATGGTTTTATAATTAGACTTGGTCTTCCTTGAGGATAGGCCACGAATATATATCTTTATATAACCGTTTTGCTTCTTCTTCAGCTTAATTTAGCCTGCTTTAATACTCACAGGCTATTTCAGACTTACCATCGGGCTTCTCTTCCAGGATAAGGCAAACTTTGATTGCAATAATGACTAGAATTGTCCGGTCTTCGTCTTCTTCAGTCAGCCTTGTAAGGTCAGGTCAGGTTATGGTCAGGCCAGGCTAATCTGGGCCTAACACATACCTATGTTTTTCTTGGGTAGAAAAACTAGCCCATGCATTGGGATCTCCTTCCCCTCCAACCGGTTTCCACGTAGAAAAGACAAAGGGGGCTTTTCTTTTATTATTCACTTCCTCTTCACATAATTTGCTAGTGTAAAAAATTATGTCTCTCTACATCTTATGAAATTTTTTAGAGAAATAAAAACCACAAAATCTCCTCCTCTTGGACCGAAATTTTTCAAGAGAACAAATAAATATTTTGTGTCAAATTTTAAGCAAAGACTTTTATTATTACTAGAACATAATAATATTAGTTATTAAGAGTTTTTCCTTGGGTATTCACTTTTGGGAGAGATTCTATACTTGAATATTTGTTCATCCATTATTTGGAATGCTCAAGAACTAACAAGTAGGAGATCTTGTTGGTGCCTATGAAACCGAAATCACATTGTAAGGGTTGATGGTTTCTTCTCTTTTAATTTAAGTTTGCATGCATAAGATTTGTAATTTATTTTATGACTAAATAAATTTGAACATATATGAATATGTTGAGTATTATGAGATATATGTTGAGTATTATGAATAGGTTAGATGAATTAATTGTGAGATTCTATCACCATAGCAATTTAACTGTATTTTACCAACTTAGTTGAGTGCACGCTTCTGAGTCACCCTTTTAATCTGGCTAAAATTAATCCTGGATCGAAAGATTGGACTAAATAGGCCTGCTATGAACAGTAGACTACCCTGACGAGGATGAAAGTTAAGTTAGTGGTATTTTAGGATAGAAAGTGGACCGAAAGGACCTTTCCATATCCCTCTTGCGTTAGTTTGTCTAAGTTGTTTACAGTTGAGACACTGGAATACCGTAGTGAACCGAATTCCTGACATGACCCTTCTCTATCTGATACGTCTGTCGTATACCTATCAAAAATAAACTAACTAAACTAACTATATAGCTAGGGAAGTCAAGTCGATCTCCTCAGGGAGTCAAGATATCTGTAGAAGTCCGTCTATTTGGTCACAAATGGGGAGTTTGTTTGAAATCTTTTCTAAACTAAAGGTTTAAAGGAAGAGAAGTACTCGATCGAGTAGATTTTATGGAGTTTTGCTCGATCGAGTGGTTTTATTCCACTCGATCGAGTGGTTTCTGCTGGCGTGGGCTTTAATTAGCCCGTGAATTTATTTTAGCTTATGGACTTAGTTGTTTTTCTATTTAAGCATTACGTTACTAGGTTATTAGCATCTAATTTTTCCATCTATCTTTTTATCTATCATTCAAGACTGCGTACTATTTTTTCCTTCACTGTAACTCTATTTTGGGATTTATTTCGCTCGGATTTGATTTTTCTTTACGCCGGATTCGCACGATTGTAATCTCTTTCTCCTTTTTAAATAATAAACATCATTTCATTTGCTTAAATTCTTCGTCTTGCTTTATTTTCTTTTTGCCCTAATTTACTTTTTATGCAATTTAATCATCGTTTTAATATGTTGAATGCTGGTTATTTATCTGCTGTTAGTTTTGACAGTATTAATAGCAATATGAGAAGCTAAATCTAATTCAAGTTGGGATTAGGGGATCTACGGTAGGAATGTGATGATGTAGTAAATAGGTTAGATGAATTAATTATGAGATTCTGTCACCATAGCAATTTAACTGTATTTTACCGACTTAGTTGAGTGCACGCTTCTGAGTCACCCTTTTAATCTGGCTAAAATTAATCCTGGATCGAAAGATTGGACTAAATAGGCCTGCTATGAACAGTAGACTACCCTGACGAGGATGAAAGTTAAGTTAGTGGTATTTTAGGATAGAAAGTGGACCGAAAGGACCTTTCCATATCCCTCTTGTATTAGTTTGTCTAAGTTGTTTACAGTTGAGTCACTGGACTACCGTAGTGAACCGAATTCCTGACATGACCCTTCTATATCTGATAGTTTAATTCTATTTCCTGTTTTTACTGCTCTTTTCTCTAGTTCTCTTCCTTTAAACCTTTAGTTTAGAAAAAAATTCAAACAAACTCCCCAATTGTGACCAAATAAACGTGAATGCAAAACAAATGCAAATGCAGACTGAAAAGGATGCAATACCCTCCCCAAACCAAAACGGACAACGCCCTCGTTGTCCTCCAGCATACACCAGCAGATATATACAGGGGAACGAGAATATACAACCAATAAAGAATCAAAACAATAAAATAAAGAGGAGACAAAAATAAAAGAGTAAGATATATATAGAAAACACGAACTTCCCCAAACCAGCCAGAAAACTGGGGAAGTGAGTAGACCGGTAGCTACTCATCAGCCTCCTCATCACGGATGTCGTCCATCCTGAACTTCGGATCCTCCTCCTCCTCTCTTCTCCTCCTCTGCTCAGCTCGAGCTCTCTCCGCTGCCACCTCTGGGTCCTCGTCCTCCTCCTCCTCCTCCTCAGCAGACTCCGGGTACCCCTCAGCTGGGTACCGGTAAAAGGAAGGGTGTGGCCAACCCTCTGGGATTGGACGTTGTCGCCTCAAGTGGTAGTCGTACAGAGGGTGTAAGGTAAGAGCTAAGTCCCTCTCCATACGAGCCTGTCGCTCTATAATCTCAAGAAACAAACCGTTACGGCGCCCTTCGTCCATGACTGCGGATGCCACAAATGGTGGAGGTGGTACAAAAGTGTCCGGAAAAACCGGCTGTGGCTGTGTCTGGTCGGTGGGTGCAGGAGTAGGAGTGGGAGTAGGGGTCGAGATGGGAGTAGTCGTGGAAGACTGGGCACTCCCATAAGGTGTGGAACCCTCTCCAATCTCAAGTCTATGCCGCTTCTTGGCAGCGAGTAAAGTGGGAGGTGGTTGGAGTGGAAGGTGGTAGTCCGGTGGAGGTGGCAGTCGGTCGCCCCTAGCGACAGTAGGCGAAGGGGCTAGACGGGGGAGAGTGTCACAAGGTAGGTCCACAGAGAAGGAACCGTCTATCTTCCATGTCTGGTAGTCTGTGGTCAGCCAATGCTGAGAAAGCATGGCATCCAGACTCAGATACCTCTCTCCCTCGAGGTACTGCAAGTCACGAGGCTAGACGGGGAAAAGGGAATGGGCAAGAATGGTGGCTATGCCACCGCAGGCAATAGGTCCCGCCTCCTTCAGCACCTGGGCCTGAAAGTACTGGGCGGTCAGATAGGCAATGTGTAACACCCCCATTTATTTAAGGGCCTGAACTAGGACTCCTCAGATAAATGACGGTGTTACCATCTCGGAAACCCGAGGCAGTAGATAACAAAGGAAAGAAACACAGTACTTTATTAAAAGGTTGGTAGAGATATTACAACTGAAATTAAAACAAAGTCTCCAAAAATACGACCAAAAGATAAAGTCTGATAAAACTACTAATAAGACTAAGGTGGGCTAGGCACTAAGTCAGTCATCCAAGCTCTCTTCCCGGCCAGCTCCCATCAGTCTTTGAAATACCGTCAACCGCTCCCAATAATTGGATCATCACAAAGGCGTACACGAATACACGGGTGGTCACCGAAGCTGAGTAGGTAATACAATAAAACAACAACATAAAACACAAGCTCCTCCATCACCACCACCGCCATCACAACTCATAACCCGGACAACCCAGCCATACCGATCTCCGATAGACTATAAATATCGACCGTAGCCGATCCATTTCACTCAGCATGTTGAGGACACCAGGGCAAGTCCTGCAGAACCCGCCTGGGCCTTATCACCACACCATACTCACCTCCACCTCCACCAACTCCGATGCAACAATATATTAAAACAGTTCAACGATAATGCTTAACGGAATTAAATCAGACAATCATGTTATAACATAAAAATCACCGATTCACTAATCCAATCCATCACATTGTACTATATCAAGTCCAGTGTATTCCCCTACCTCAAATAGCGGTAATAAGCTAACCTGCAGATCGAAGTACTCCACCGAAACTCGCCACCTAAACATATGCATAACATAATTAATTCAATTAACTATTCCCGTTCCCATACTCAAGAGTTACTATAAGTAGAAACTTTCCCAATTTAGAAGTTACTAAAAATATAAGTTACCCAAAATAGAAAGTTTCCTAAAATGGGAAGTTTCCAAAATAGCAATTACCAAAAATAGCAGGTTACTAAAAATAGTAACCTTCCCGAAATAAAATCCCGACTCAAAAACTTAAATACATTATTCCTTCACCGCTACTTAATATTAACTTAATAACGTAAATAATAGAAATAATAGAGATATACATATCTCCCGACTTACTAAAATAAAAACCGTAACAAAAGACCCAAAAAAAAACAAAACCCAACCCGACACAACTCACCCCAGCAGCCACCAACCCTCACCGCCGACCACCAGGCCTGACACCAGGTCTGGCCTGGGCACCTCCAACCACCACCAACGTGGTCGACCCACGCCGGTGGTCAGAACCAACCCCACCAACAGCCCCTGTTTGCAACCCAGCCGCCACAAAACGCCACAACAGGCCCCTTTCCCAACTCGCCTGCCACCACGACACTCCCCTGCCACCTTACCAACCACCACTCTTGCCACCACCGTCGCACGGCGACTCTGACACACGTGGCACCACCGATTCGACCTCCCCCGAGTCCACGGTGGTGCCACCCCATTACCCCTGTCTGAAATGAACAAAAATCACCCAAACAACCCCGACACCTAAACACCACCACTGCAACCACCAACAGCGACGACAACCACTCTACCCACCACCACCCGACTCGACTCATCACCAACAACACATCCCACACCCCCACGACTGCTACAACAGTCCCTAAATGACGTACAACTCAAATCAAATCAGCGTGACAGAAATGAAAACAGGAAACCTTACCTATGACGGCCGTCGATCTGTGCTTTTCCGGCCAGTACAACCACCCTCGACCACTAGCAACGGCTTCCCTAGACTCACGGCAGACCCTACTCCCTCCACACTCATCGGCGTGCGCTCGTTGGCTGTAAATAATGCGTGAGGCGTGAAAGAAAAAGGGTTGATGATAGTGATGTGAAGAAATGACGGTATGAAGAGGGTTGGGTTTTAAGGTTGGATTAGGGTTTCGTTTTAGGGTTTTGGTGAGGTAAAAAGGTAAATGGGTAAGTGGGTAAATGGGCTATGACACCTTGACCCAAAACTATAAACCCGACTCATCTTACAACATGAACCCGACTCATTACCTTTACGCTACCATTAAATAATAAAAACTCGCTCAATCGATAATAAAATACGGGGTATTACTGTCTTCCCCCCTTAAAATGAACTTCGTCCCGAAGTTCGCTCCCATACCAAACATGTCATACGAAAATATAAAGACATCCCGTATAACTAACACAGTCAAACACACAACTAGGCTACACAAACACGAAATGTTACATTCTACCCTCCTAAAAAGAAAGTTACGTCCCGTAACTTACCTCAAGTGAACAGATGTGGATAACTCTCTCTCATTGCGGCCTCGGTTTCCCAGGTAGCCTCCTCTGCCTTATGATTAGTCCCCAACACCTTCACTAAAGCAGTCTCTCCGTGTCTGGTCTTTCTAACCTTCCTGTCCAAAATCTCCTTAGGCGTCTCGATGTAGGTCAACTGCTCATCCACCTCGACCACGTCATGGCTCAAAATGTGCGAAGGGTCACTCAAATATCTCCTCAACTGAGAAACATGGAAGACATTATGTACCCTGGCTAAAGCTGGTGGCAGAGCTAGCCGGTATGCCACCTCTCCAACTCTATCCAAAATCTCATATGGCCCAATAAACTTCTGGCACAACTTTCCCCGTTTCCCGAACCTCATCACTCCCTTCATCGGAGACACTCTAAGAATTACTTTCTCTCCCACCTGGAAGGAAACGTCGCTTCTCCTAGCGTCAGCATAGCTCTTCTGCCGGTCCTGGGCAACCCTCATCTTCTGTCGAATGATCCGCACCTGCTCAACCATCGCCTGAATCATCTCTGGTCCCAAAACTACCGCATCAGCTCGATCATCCCAACACACAGGACTCCTACACTTTCTGCCATATAGAGCCTCAAATGGAGCCATCCCAATACTAGCGTGGTAACTGTTGTTGTATGAAAACTCAATCAACCCCATTCTGTCCTCCCAAGACCCGCCGAACTCCAAAACACAAGCCCTCAACATGTCCTCGAGTGTCTGAATAGTCCTCTCTCTCTGACCATCTGTAGCTGGATGAAAGGCGGTGCTCATCTTTAACTGAGTACCCATTAGTGATCGTAACTCTGCCCGCAGAATTTGGATAGAAACTGGAGTCTCTATCGGAAATGATGTCCTTGGGTACACCATGCAACTTCACCACATACCGAACATAAGCTTTGGCCAACTCGGCCTTTACTCCAAGTATCCTTCATGGGGATAAAGTGAGCCGACTTGGTTAGCCTATCCACGATCACCCAAATCATATTGTTACCTTTCTGAGTTCGAGGCAACCCCACAATGAAATCCATAGAAATGCTCTCCCACTTCCACTCCGGCACATCTAATGGTTAAACCTTCCCTTGCGGTCTCTTATGTTCACCCTTCACTCTCTGGCACGTCAAGCATCGAGCTACGAACTCAGCAACTTCCCTCTTCATATTCGGCCACCAAAAGGTCTTCTCGAGGTCCTTGTACAACTTATCTCCCCCAGGATGAACCGAGTATGGTGTAGCATGTGCCTCAGTAAGAATATTCCTCTTCAGCTCCTCATTATCCGGAACACACCACCGTCCTCCAAACCTCGACTACCATCGCATGGATAACAAACTTGGAATCAACCCCGGCTTCGCCTGTTTCTCGTGTCGCGCCACTTCGAATTCTAGCATCGGCTTCTCGTAACTCTCTCGATCTCCTCATACAACTCCGGCTCAACGGTCAAGTCCCCAAGAGTCTCTCCTTTCCGGATCATGTGGATTCCCATCTCCATGACTCATTATGCAACCTCACCCTAGATCCGCACCGCTCAAAGTATGGATGGATTTCCTGCTCAACGCATCAGCTACGACATTCGCTTTCCCCTCATGATAAAGTATCTCCATGTCATAGTCGCCAATCAATTCGATCCATCTCCTCTGTCTCATGTTCAACTCCTTTTGTGTGTCAATGTATTTTAAGCTCTTGTGATCGGAAAACACTTTGAAGGTAGCTCCATAAAGATAATGTCGCCATAATTTGAGCGCAAACACCACTGCCCCCAACTCTAGATAATGAGTAGGGTAATTCTCCTCATAGGTCTTCAATTGTCGAGAAGCGTAAGCGATTACCTTCCCGTTCGCATCAATACGCTTTTGGACCCTTCTTGGAAGCATCAGTATACACCTCGAAATTATCATTCCCATCTGGTAGTGCAAGGATAGGAGCTGTAGTGAGTCGTTCTTTGAGGGTTAGAAACGCCTCCTCACAACTCTCATCCCAAACAAACCTATTCTCCTTCCGCATTAATGACGTCAATGGCTTTGCGATCTTTGAGAAGTCCTTGACAAATCTTCGATAATAACCTGCTAGCCCCAAGAAGCTTCGGATCTCACTCACATTCTTAGGACTCTGCCATCTTGTCACTGCCTCAATTTTACTAGGATCAACCGACACCCCTTCCTTGGAAATCACATGCCTCAGAAAAGCAACTTTCTTCAACCAGAACTCGCACTTGCTCAGCTTGGCATATAACTGGTTCTCCTCCAAGGTTTTCAAGACTAACCTCAAATGTTCCTCATGTTCCTCCTCATTCTTGGAGTACACCAGGATATCATCGATGAACACAACCACAAACTTGTCCAGGTAAGGACTGAACACTCGATTCATCAAGTCCATGAACACTGCTGGCGCATTAGTCAACCCGAATGGCATGACCACGAACTCATAGTGCCCATATCGGGTTCTGAAAGCGGTCTTAGGTATATCCTCGGTCTTAATCCTCAACTGGTGATAACCCGACCTTAGGTCGATCTTGGAGAAAACTCCGGCTCCACTTAATTGATCGAACAAATCATCGATCCTTGGCAAAGGATAACGGTTCTTGATGGTCACATTGTTCAACTCACGGTAATCCACGCAAAGTCTCAAGCTTCCATCTTTCTTCTTGACAAACAACACTGGTGCTCCCCAAGATGAAACACTAGGCCGTATGTAACCTTTCTCTGCTAGCTCATCCAACTACTTCTTTAGTTCCTCCATCTCCTTTGGTCCCATACGGTAAGGTGGTTTAGAAATCGGTCCTGTGCCCGGCTTCAGATCAATGGAAAAGTCCACTTCTCTTTTCGGTGGTAACCCTGGAATGTCCTCCGGAAATACACTCTCGAACTCCCTCACCACTGGAATCTCAGACACCTTAGGGGTCTCCGACTCACTATCCCACATCTGACACAAGATCAACTGATCCCCTTTCCTCAGACTCGACTTTAGGGTGTTAACATATATGAATTTGACTCTTGGCTTGACCACATACCCCTTATAAGACACCCTAGTTCCCTTAGGTCCCCTCAAAGAGATTTTCTTCTGATAGCAGTCGATAAAAGCCTTGTATTTCCCTAACCAGTCCATCCCAGTAATCACCTCAAAACCCCCAAGGGAAACTCTATAAGGTCACAGTGAAACACAACCTCTCCGATCTGGATTGGTACCCCAGTGTAGACTCTATCACAAGACACCGACTCCCCCGAAGGTACCACTACCGAATCAACAATTCTATCATATGACTTAAGGTTTAAGACTCTGGCATGTTCCGCAGATATAAAGGAATGTGTAGCTCCAGAATCAAATAACACAAAGGTGGGTTTAGAGTTAACAGAAATGTACCGGTCACCACATGAGCGTCATTCTTAGTGCCTCCTTGCCCATGGCAAAGAGCTTGCCACCGGACTTAGCCCCACTCGACTTGAAGAAGCTGCTCCAGCATTGTTTGTTCCCCTCATTTGCGTCTTGAAAGTTGGTACTCCCACTCTGCCGACTCTGCTGGTTACGGTTCTGGTAGTTGTTGTAGCTTCCCGGTACGTTACTAGCTCCGGACCTCGCACCTCCCCATAGCTAGACATAGGTGTGCGATAAGCGTTATACCTGCACCCCACCGAACGAGAGCCACCGAACCGGACATAGGTGCCTGTATCCACGGGATCGATTCACCCCGGATGATCGGCATTCAAACCTCTTGTGTCTGTCTTTCCACAAGCCAAAACAAGTAAGCCCCGCAGAACTACCTCCCCCGCCGGTGCCCCTGAAGCCGCCTCCACTCTGAGCTCTCATACCCCCAGGGCACCGTTAGTGGAGTACCCACCATATCTGCCCGAACTCGCTTCTTTGCCCCAAAGATATCGCTTGTGGTCTCCGTTTCCTTTTCTCGGCCTTGCCTTTCTTATCGGCCTTGATCGATCTCGAGAGTCTCTCGGCAGAAGACACCCTCAAGTAAATGTCCCGAATCGTAGTGGGTGGAGTCGCGTGAGCCTCTTCTTGATGTCCATAGTGAGTCCCCGCTCAAACCTCATAGCCAGCATAGCCTCATTCTGCCCAAAGTCATCAATGTATGAGGATAACTGTCGAAATTTCCGATGATAAGCCTCCACTGTCATATCTTCTGTCATCTTGAAAGTGTCAAACTCCTCCCGTAGTTTGGCTTTTTGGAACTCGGGCATGAACTCATTCTTCAGAAACTCTTGGAATTCCAACCAAGACACATGTCCCGTCTCAAGATCCCTAACAACCTGTCGAATCTCCACCTTATTCCTGGTCCACCAGTCACCGGTTGTGGCCCTCAGATAGTGGGCAGCTTGATCTACCTACAGCTCTTCCGGACATGCTATCAGCTCAAACAGATTGGTGAATTCTCTACACCATTCCCCCAGTAATTGGGGTTCCCCCTCTCCAGTGAATATTGTGGGGTTATGCCTTGCCACAATGGTGCTCATCTTTCCCGGATCCATTCGTTTGGCCTTTAGGGCCTCATTCTCAGCTCGGAGCCTATTCAACTCCGCTTGGGTGTCATTAGCAGCGGTATCCCTTTTTGGAGGCATGTCTAAAAAAAATTAGGAGAGTTAGTGATGTTCCCTGCAACACTAGAATTACTTAGTCAATTCTAATCATCTCCTACCCTACATATCTAGCTAACATGGTTCAGGGGTCACATAACCGCATATCACTAGACATAACATCCATCTTAAAATCTTAAGCATCATATATATAAATATCCTACTTCATTATCATGCCAATTCTTACCTCCGAATCACAAATAAACACATGTGAACTTATACTAACAACATATCACCTTGCCTGATTTATCACATCGTGAAATAGTTTTCATGTTCAATATCATACAACTTTCCTACTCTACCCTTTTTCTCTCATATGATCTCAAGGTACCCGGGTCAAACTGAGAGGGCCAATGGTTCGGTGTGAGGGGGCCCCTAACTCATCCTTTACCTTTAGTGTGCTCCTAACAGTTCTATCCCGGGGTTCATTTTATCTGACTCTTCCTAAATTCATTAGATTCATTGGTTTAGGCCTGAGGATCGTTCAGCTCTGATACCACTTTGTAATACCCCCATTTATTTAAGGGCCTGAACTAGGACTCCTCAGATAAATGACGGTGTTACAATCTCGGAAACCCAAGACAGTAGATAACAAAGGAAAGAAACACAGTACTTTATTAAAAGGTTGGTAGAGAGATTACAACTGAAATTAAAACAAAGTCTCCAAAAATACGACCAAAAGATAAAGTCTGATAAAACTACTAATAAGACTAAGGTGGGCTAGGCACTAAGTCAGTCATCCAAGCTCTCTTCCCGGCCAGCTCCCATCAGTCTCGAAATACTGTCAACCGCTCCCAATAATTGGATCATCACAGCGTACACGAATACACAAGGTCACCATGAAGCCGAGTAGGTAATACAAAAAAGCAAGAACATAAAACACAAGCTCCTCCATCACCACCACCGCCATCACAACTCATAACCCGGATAACCCTTGACCATACCGATTCCGGTAGACTATAAATATCGACCGTAGCCGATCCGCACTCGCGGTGAGGACACCAGGGCAAGTCTGCAGAACCCGCCTGGGCCTTATCACCACACCATACTCACCTCGACCTCCACCAACTCCGATGCAACAATATATTAAAACAGTTCAACGATAATGCTTAACGGAATTAAATCAGACAATCATGTTATAACATGTAAATCACCGATTCAGTCAATCCAGTCACATTGTACTATATCAAGTCCAGTGTATTCCCCTACCTCAAATAGCGGTAATAAGCTAACTGCAGATCAGAAGTACTCCACCCGAAACTCGCCACCTAAACATATGCATAACATAATTAATTCAATTAACTATTCCCGTTCCCATACTCAAGAGTTACTATAAGTAGAAACTTTCCCAATTTAGAAGTTACTAAAAATATAAGTTACCCAAAATAGAAAGTTTCCTAAAATGGGAAGTTTCCAAAATAGCAATTACCAAAAATAGCAGGTTACTAAAAATAGTAACCTTCCCGAAATAAAATCCCGACTCAAAAACTTAAATACATTATTCCGTCACCGCTACTTAATATTAACTTAATAACTTAAATAATAGAAATAATAGAGATATACATATCTCCCGACTTACTAAAATAAAAACCGTAACAAAAGACCCAAAAAAAAACAAAACCCAACCCGACACACAAACACCGCCCTTCAACCCGACACAACTCACCCCAGCAGCCACCAACCCTCACCGCCGACCACCAGGCCTGACACCAGGTCTGGCCTGGGCACCTCCAACCACCACCAACGTGGTCGACCCACGCCGGTGGTCAGAACCACCCCCACCAACAGCCCCTGTTTACAACCCTGCCGCCACAAAACGCCACAACAGGCCCCTTTCCCAACTCGCCTGCCACCACGACACTCCCCTGCCACCTTACCAACCACCACCCTTGCCACCACCGTCGCACGGCGACTCTGACACACGTGGCACCACCGATTCGACCTCCCCCGAGTCCACGGTGGTGCCACCCCATTACCCCCTGTTTGAAATGAACAAAAATCACCCAAACAACCCCGACACCTAAACACCACCACTGCAACCACCAACAGCGACGACAACCACTCTACCCACCACCACCCGACTCGACTCATCACCAACAACACATCCCACACCCCCACGACTGCTACAATAGTCCCTAAATGACGTACAACTCAAATCAAATCAGCGTGACAGAAATGAAAACAGGAAACTTTACCTATGACGGCCGTCGATCTGTGCTTTTCCGTCCAGTATAACCACCCTCGACCACTAGCAAAGGCTTCCCTAGACTCACGGCAGACCCTACTCCCTCCACACTCACCGGCGTGCGCTCGTTGGCTGTAAATAATGCGTGAGGCGTGAAAGAAAAAGGGTTGATGATTGTGATGTGAAGAAATGACGGTATGAAGGGGGTTGGGTTTTAAGGTTGGATTAGGGTTTCGTTTTAGGGATTTGGTGAGGTAAAAAGGTAAATGGGTAAGTGGGTAAATGGGCTATGACACCTTGACCCAAAACTATAAACCCGACTCATCTTACAACATGAACCCGACTCATTACCTCTACGCTACCATTAAATAATAAAAACTCGCTCAATCGATAATAAAATACGGGGTATTACACAATGTTGAGGGTAAAAGAACCCTCACAGTCAATGTTCAGGTAACCGCCTAAGATGGAGAGCTCGGTGTTGGTGATGTTGTTCGGCTCCTTTCGGCCAAAAATGGTGCTCCCCATCAATCTAAGAAAGTAACGGGTATGGGAAAGGTGGACCTGTGCGAGCTTTCGCTCAGGAAAGGTGGTCTGGGCCAACGTCCTCCAAAGCTGACGGATGACCCTCCTAGGGGCGGTAGCATCGCCCGTAGAGGAAAGGTCAAGTCTGCGACCAAACTCCTCCAAAGTCATCGGAAAAGTCCGGTTGAACAACCGGAAAGACACAGAAGAACCAGTGGGGGCAGCATCGTGTGCCCCGGAGGAGAAGGTGAAGGAGCTGAGGAACTCAAGACTCAGCTCTAGAAAGCTACGGCCACTCATAATAATGAGTCCGGCCATCCCCGTGCCCCGTAGAAGCTCACAAACTGACTCGTAGATGCCGAGTCTCTCAAGTGCCAGTTTATCTACAAATCGGGAAGGTACAAACTCACAACCTAGGAGGTGATAAAACCTCTTACGATGTACAGCGTTAATAAAAATCACCTGCGGGTAGTCTTGGTGAGTGTCGAGGGAGTTATCCCCTCGAACAGTGACCGTGCTAGAAGGAGAAGCAGCTGAAGTGGAGGGAGCGGCAGAAGTAGAGGTAGCAGGAGCTGGTGTAGAACGGGAACGTCCACGACCTCGGCCCCGCCTCTAGAACCCCAGTAGAAGCCCGCCGGTGACGGTGCGAGGAACTAGGGCCGCTCTAAAGGCAATTGCAATCGCAGTGAGTCCGCTACATGTGTGCTCACCGTGGTCGGAGAGTAGGCCGTGGCTGTGGCCACTCTCGAAAAAGAAAGACTAGGCAGATCTTAGCAATGGTGGTGGCCGTAACTGAAGTGGCAGTCGAAACAGAGCTAGCAGCAGTGGTAGCTGGCGTAAAGACAGTACCGGCAGCAGAGACTAAGAACACAGGGGCTGCGGTACTAATAGAAGTGGAGGCGGTCGTAACAGCAGGGACCACCGTCTCAGTCAGGGATGGACTAGAAGTCGAGCTAGTGGAGGGCAGAGAGCTAGAATCCATCTTGTATACAAAGGGCAGATGATTTGATAAGAAAAACAGCTAAACAGCATGAAAATCAGCATGGTAACAGCATGACAAATCCCAAATAGTCGAAAGAATTCGACTTCAGCCCGAAAATTCCCGATATTTCCTCAAAAATTCGAATGACAAGCGGGTAAACAATGATAGGGCGGGACAGGCATCAATGGCAGAAATTAAGCAACAACTAAGGTAAATTAAGCATGTGACAAAGATGTAAACCCGATTGATGATCGAAAAATTCGATCAGAATCAAATCACCTAATCGCGAATTTCGCGCAAAGTTCGAATTAATCATGCAACAAACAGTGAGGAGACAGGAATGACCATCAAGCAAGACAGATAAGGGTAAGCAATGATAGTTAAAGTCGAAAAACTCGACTAAACAAGGAATTTCGAAACCCTAACCTAATTTACCTCATAAAAATGCGAAATTAGTGAAATTAAAATGCAAAGAGGTGTAGGAGAAACTTACTTGATGAGAAAGAACCTAAAAATTGCAATTAATCTTCAAACAACAAGCAAAAATGGTGATTTTTTTGATCGAAAAACCGCAAACCCTGATCCCCTTATTAAACCGTGTAAAATAGCACAAATCAAGGGGAAAACAGAGGGTTTTGAATGATTAATTAACAAAGGGCAAAATGTAGGTGACGGATTTGTCAAAAGGGCAAGAAATATGAGGGATTTGGGGATGTTTTAATCGCAAATAAGGGAAGGGTGTTAAAAATTAGGGGTTAAATGAAATAGAAATGAAAATGAGGGAAGTTAAAGGAAAACTCCCTGCGTCTCTTGAAATTTCACTCGATCGAGTGGTTTAGAACTGCTCGATCGAGGACTTTGATAATTCATCCACTCGATCGAGTAGAAATTTACTCGATCGAGAACTCCCCATTTCTGCTTTACTCGATCGACTGATATGGCATTACTCGATCGAACAAAATCCACTCGATCGAGTACAAAAAGTACTCGATCGAGCTCTTTTTCTCGTGTAAGCTCTTGAATTCGTCATTCTTCCTTTAGATTTGCGTAAAAATTCCCCAAACCTGCATAAAAACACTTGCACAAATATCCCAAAATACCAAATACACCAAAAAACAGTCTATAGTCTCTATCTACGCTAAAAATTGTCTAAATTCTAATTATCCTAATTAAAAGCAATAAAAGAAATTCAACGGAAAATTAAAAATTGTTTATACAAGATGGTACACGGGGCATTTCCCCACTCACTTCCCAAAGCAATTCAGTAGCCCCTCCGAGGGCTCCTAACTGGAAGACATCACCTCAGCAACATTGATCGTCCTCTTCAGCTTCCATGAGCTTGAACTTGAATCATTCGGAGGAGAATAGTTCACATCCACATATGCTCGAACTTTTCTCACCCTCGCTCCTTTCTCACCGGCTGTAACACTGTCATTCCCAACTTGACTGACATTAATTGCACAATGCCCTTTGACAGTTCCTTCATTGTCTT
The DNA here is from genome assembly GCF_048544455.1 of Silene latifolia. Taxonomy (NCBI): domain Eukaryota; kingdom Viridiplantae; phylum Streptophyta; class Magnoliopsida; order Caryophyllales; family Caryophyllaceae; genus Silene; species Silene latifolia. The sequence continues at coordinate 461,961,491 of NC_133538.1, read as the reverse complement.
CATCTGTACCTGCAGCAAGGAAAACGGACGAACTTTCCTCATTTTTGCTCTCAATCTCAGGCGGAGGGGTAACAATAGCAGCACAATGCTCCAAATTTTCATTTACTTGGAGCGTCAATAATAAGGTCAATAGAAGAGAGGGCATTGCAAGGCTGAGCTTGCATGGGAGCCCTTCTGAACTTAGACTGATGGAATATCAGCTCCTCATCCCCAACCTGAAAAGTCAATGTCTTGCCCCCGACGTCGATTACTGCACGGGCAGTAGATAGGAATGGTATCCCTAAAATAATAGGGGTATGTGCATCTTCGGGGATGTCAAGTACAACGAAGTCAACGGGAATAAAGAACCTCCCGATCTTAACAGGTACGTCTTCTATTACACCTAGTGGCCGTGATATACTAGGGTCGGCCATCTGAACAGTCATGTTGGTGCAATTAAACTTTGTCAAACCAAGTCTCTTAGCTAGAGACAACGGTAAGACACTCACGCTAGCGCCTAGATCGCATAACGCGTTATCCATCAAATGGGTACCGATATGACACGGAATCGAAAAATTACCCGGGTCTGACTGTTTGGGAGGTAACTTATTCTGAACTAGGGTCGTCCCCACCTCAGTCAAGGCTATCGTCTCATTATCCCCAATGTGCCTCTTACGCGATTAAATCTCTTTCATAAATTTAAGGTAAGAGGGTACCTGTGTTAGCAGTTCGGCGAATGGTACAGTGACCTGCAAGCTTCTCAGGATTTCGGCAAATTTGCCGAATTGTTGATTATATTTAGTATTCTGTAGACGCCTCGGGAAGGGAACCGTGATGGGTATCTCGAGTCCCTTGTTTCTCTCTTCCAATGTGTCAGCCGGATCAAGCTCCGTATCCTTTGGACGCTTCTTTTCTATCGAACGAGGTCTTTCAGGTGATTTCTCACTCAATCGAGCACTAGAAGGCTCTCGATCAAGCTGTCCGTCGTCCATACTACTCGATCGACCAAAATTCCCATTCGATCGAGTAGTTTCTTCAACAGAATCACTCGATCGAGTAGAAAATTCACTCAATCGAGCAGTTGGCTTTTCCTGTTCACTCGATCGAGTAGAAATTCCACTCGATCGAGTACTTTCTTCAGCAAATCTACTCGATCGACCTCCAGAAACTAGTCGATCGAGTACCTTCTTAGCCGTCAGCTCATTTCCTTTGACAGAACACTGTTCATAAGCTATTATTTCCTTCCTCGGGTCTGATTTCAACACTTCCGGTCCCTCATATGAACGACCGCTTCTCAAATTAATTAAATTTACCGTCTCATGTGGATTTTTGTTAGTGACGGTAAATGACCCGGTTTCCTTGCAGATTGGTTCACGGCTAATTGGGCAACTTGAGTTTCAAGGGCCTTGATGGATGCATCTTTCTGTTGATCACTTAATTGCCACTACTTTGTAAAAGATTGCAGCATAGTCTTTAGCTCACCAATCTCACTCACCCCTCCAGAAGATGATGCTCCATGATTGGGAGGAGGGAAGGAAGGAGGCTTCTGAAAGCCTTGTTGATTCTTATGTGGAGGAATATACGGCTGCTGCTGGTGCGGGGGAGGGGTAGGATTGAGCACGTTTTGACTAGTCCACCTCAAATTGAGATGAACTGCCCCTTCGTTGCCTATATTGTTGAAAGGCAAGGACTTGTTCCTTCTCCATAAGACAGCCAACAGCAGTGTGGCCATCATTGCTCCCACACCTCTCACATGTGACGGTCTCCTCTCTAGTAAGCATATGGACCGTCTGAGGCTCCCCAGCAAAATGTAACTCCAACTTGTCAAATCTAGCATTCATGGCTTCCAGCTGAGCCACAACCTGCTTATCGACTGCATGAACTGTTCTAATACCATCCCTCGGGTTTCCATACTCAGCACTGTGATTCGCCATCTCTTTAATAAGGGCCCATCCTTTATCATCGTCGGTATTTTCCCGGAATCTCCCATTAGATGACACATCAAGTATGGCTCTGTGGTTATCATACAACCCATTGTAGAACTGGTTAGATATAAACCATGGGTCAAAACCATGGTGAGGAATAGACCTCACCAATTTCTTGAATCGGGACCATGCCTCATATAAAGTCTCATCGGGGGCCTACTTGAAACTAGTAATCTTGGCCCTCAGCTGATTGGTGCGTTGTGGAGGGAAATATCTCTTGTAAAAGGCAAGAGCAAGAGACTCCCAATCTGTAACTCCTGCAGCAGTGCGGTCCAAATCAGTCAGCCACTCCCTGGCTGAGTCGGTCAAAGAGAAAGGAAGCAAAACCTCCTTAATCTTGTCTTGAGTTACCCCCTTTGTGGCGGGGATAGTAGAACAGTAATTTGTAAAGACATCCATGTGCTTCCTCGGGTCTTCACCTGCCACACATCTATAGAGATTTCTTTCCACCAGATTGATGTAGGAAGGACGGATGTCGAATGTATTCCCATCCTCAGTTTGGAGATTGAAACCCTTTGGAATTGAGGATGCTTTAGGCCCCGAGTGACTAGAAAGTTTTGGCATCTTTACTTGTTGATCAGCAGAAATAGGAATGTCTTCTACTAAAGCGGTCTTTCGCGAAAAGAGAATGATGTAGCTCGGCTCGAAAGTACTCAAGTCTTCCTTTCGTGATTTTCTCTGCAGACGGAGTCTATGCCTGAATAGTCTCTCGGCTCGAATCGCAGAAACTAACTCAAACGTGTCGACCGGGCATAAACAAACGAAAGAAAATAAATAAGAACTGCCTCAAGGAATAAAAATTCCCTGAGACGGATAAAATAAACGAAACAAAGACAGATAGGGCAATTGCCTCCCCGGCAACGGCGCCAAAATTTGATACGTCTGTCGTATACCTATCAAAAATAAACTAACTATATAGCTAGGGAAGTCAGGTCGATCTCCTCAGGGAGGCAAGATATCTGTAGAAGTCCGTCTATTTGGTCACAAATGGGGGGTTTGTTTGAATTGTTTTCTAAACTAAAGGTTTAAAGGAACAGAAATAGAGAAAAGAGCAGTAAAAGCAGGAAATAGAATTAAACTATCAGATAGAGAAGGGTCATGTTAGGAATTCGGTTCACTACGGTAGTCCAGTGACTCAACTGTAAACAACTTAGACAAACTAATGCAAGAGGGATATGGAAAGGTCCTTTCGGTCCACTTTCTATCCTAAAATACCACTAACTTAACTTTCATCCTCGCCAGGGTAGTCTACTGTTCATAGCAGGCCTATTTAGTTCAATATTTCGATCCAGGATTAATTTTAGCCAGATTAAAAGGGTGCCTCAGAAGCGTGAACTCAACTAAGTCGGTAAAATACAGTTAAATTGCTATGGTGACAGAATCCCACAATTAATTCATCTAACCTATTTACTACATCATCACATTCCTACCGTAGATCCCCTAATCCCAACATGAATTAGATTTAGCTACTCATATTGCTATTAATACTATCAAAACTAACAGCAGATAAATAACCAGCATTCAACATATTAAAACGATGATTAAATTGCATAAAAAGTAAATTAGGGCCAAAAGTAAATAAAGCAAGACGAAGAATTAAAGCAAATAAAATGAAGTTTATTATTTAGAAAGGAGAAAGAGATTACAATCGTTCGAATCCGGCGTAAAGAACAATCAAATCCGAGCGAAATAAATCCCAAAATAGAGTTACAGTGAAGGAGAAAATAGTACGCAGTCTTGAATGATAGATGAAAAGATAGATGGAAAAATTAGATGCTAATAACCTAGTAACGTAATGCTTAAATAGAAAAACAACTAAGTCCATAAACTAAAATAAATTCACGGGCTAATTAAAGCCCACGCCAGCATAAACCACTCGATCGAGTGGAATAAAACCACTCGATCGAGCAAAACTTTATAAAATCTACTCGATCAAGTAGAATAGTTACTCGATCGAGTAACCCCTCTTTACAGCACTTCTGGATCGAGTAGAAAAACACTCGATCGACCAACCAAGGATGTAGAAACCACTCGATCGACTAACAAAACCACTCGATCGAGTCTTAAATCTTCAATTCACTCAAATCCAAGCTCGATCGCCTCGTAGAATCGTGCCTTCACGCTTCCCAATGCAGTATCTTACTCAGGAAAATCCCGTCTCCTCTAAATGCTTGCAAAAAGGACGAAAAATGGTACGATTCCACTACTTTCGCGTTCATTTCAACAAAATGGACAAAACGAACCAAAGTAGCCAATTCGGGGCATAATGCAATATAAATAGTACAAAAGTACACAATAATACGTGCTAAAATAGGCTAAAAAGACTATATAAAATACACGTATCAATCATTTGTTAGATACTTAGACTCCCTTAGTGTTGCCATTTCAACACGGTTAAGCGAAATGTCATCCACACTGACAAGAAGTTCCATGATTCAGGAAAAATGTTAAAACATAACAGGATAGAGAACATTTTAAATTTCAACAATGTACATTATTATGAATATACATTTACTTGGCTAGATCTGTACCTTTTCCTCTAGTGTAGGACACATAATCAGCAACCCAATTATGAATTTCAGTAAGAGGAGTAAGAGTACATGTATTCGTGATCAACTTCAACTGATCTTTGTCAAGGACAACATCATCATCGTTGATCACTTTATCCTTGGCAGTGTCATCATTGTCAAGAACAACATCATAATCGTTGATCACTTTATCCTTGGCAGTGTCATCATTGTCAAGGACAACATCGTCATCATTGATCACTTTATCCTTGGCAGTGTCATCATTTTCAAGTACAACATCATCGTCTTTAATTACTTTATCCTTGACAGTATCCTCATTGTCAATGACAACATCATCATCGTTAATCACTTTATCCTTGATAGCCTCCTCATTGTCAATGACAACATTATCATTTACATTGTCATAATTTTTTTTGTCCTCTACTTCAGACATTTCTTCATCAGTGGAGTTATGTTTCTTTGGAAAGATATTCTTCTGATAAAGTTTCACCTATGCTAAAACGTCATCAGAAACAATGTGGCACTTTGAGGAAACCAAAGTACAAAGTAATTTGATTCTCAGTATTCGTAGTGCGTCCATCTACAAATTTGAATATGTCAAGGAAAGCTAAATTTTAAATAACAATGTGCTTTTGAATATTTAAGTAAAATCATTTAAACTAAACCAAAAGTACATTAACAATTATAAGATCTAAGCTGTAAACAAACTTACGTTGTTTTTTGTCAATCCACAAGTCCAATATTGACCCCCGTTGTATGTTTCCATGTGCTTCATAGTGTAAATAGCATAGTCAATAGCATTATGATGGTTTCTCCAAGCCATTTTTAAAACAACAGGTTCCATTGCTCTTACTGTTTCCTTTAAATGGGCAAATCCAGCAACATTCAAATATTCTGCCAAAGTGTTACGCTGTATTCAAATATTCAGATGAAACTAGTGAATAAGACCATGCAAAAAAAAAAAATTAACATTTTACAAGAAAAAATAACCAATCAAAGGTAACTAAATAATTACCATATGCTAGGGTTGGTCTCCGTAATGGTCTTTTTGGATTTTCATCATGCTGTTGGTTATCAAGAATGACAAACTTGTTCTTCTTCATATTGAATATGAACAGGTAAAAATGCTTCACGTATATTATGTGGAAGAAAAACTATTTTATAAAATAAAAGATCATCAGATTGAAAAATAAAGATTAGCTAAAAATAAAGACTATATATTGACTAAATATGGTTTGAGCTAACCATATCAACTATTGTTACATCAATAATTTCAGCAGCATTCAACTCGTTTCTCAGATGGTTGTTGAATACTTTCAGATGTTCATCAAATTTGAATTCTTTTTTTTCGCCATAAAATGCTTGCTGCACACAGAACACATAAAATTCTTATCTTCATATGCACATGCATAATGAAAAATTAATATAATATAAAATACAATAAAATTTTACTCACAAAGATTAGAGTGGTAGCAAAGAATCGACGTGGTTCTAAAGGTCTTCTTTCAAGTCACTTGAAATTCAAGTAAACTGACTAGCAATCAAACACAGCATCTGATACATACTGGGGTGCTTTTAGAGATGCAAAAAGAAATCGGGTACCCACGGTATCTTTAAACTCGAAGAGCTTTTCACTGGTTCAGAGGTTAGATAGAACGTGTCAGGTAATTAAACATATGTACATTATTTTTACTAATAATTAATATAAAATATAACGAAATGTACATTTTTTGTTTTCAGAAAAGAGCATGATAAGTAGAACACAATGTACATTAAAACATAACCAAATGTACATTACAACATAAGAAAATGTACCGAGAAAGAAGGGCGCTTTTTCCGTTACTGTAGCAGACGTAGTCAGCAATACACTGTTGAAACTCAAATAGCTCTGTACATGGGTCTGTATCCCATCTTAGTAACTCAATTTCAGTACCATTATCTAAATTCGGTTCGGGATTACTTGACTTGGGTTCTTCACAATAATCTTCAGATAACATGCTAGATACAAGGTTATTTATAAAATTATCTAGATCAGCTTCTTTCTCATCCTCCTTGTCACTATCAATATAGAGGTAGTTGGAAACATTCTTCACATCCTTGTTATCATCAGATATGTCGTTTTCCTCACACTCCCCTTTTGACACGTCTTTCTTATCCTTTTCATTCCTGTCTTCACGTATTTCAACTTTGTTTTCATCATTGTTCCCATCTATTTTATCATCAGACATGTTTTCCTCACACTTCTCTTTTGACACCGCTTTCTTGTCCTTTTTATTCCCATGTTCACCTATTTCAACTTTGTTTTCATCATTCTTCCCATCTACAACTTCCTCAACAGGTTTAACTTCTTTTTTAAATGAACGAGCCTTCTGAAATAGACGAAATGCATCAAATTAAGAACAAGTAATGGATAAACATATTTATTTTTCTATATGTATAAAAAATCCTGCCCATTACATTAATATTAAAATTAAAACATATAGCTATCTATATGGATAAACAAATTAAGGAACATGTTCACCTATTAGGCCTTGGGATGAATTAACATCCCATACAATTTTAATGTACATAATTAACAGATCAAATGCACATTAAATGGAGAAATTAGGCCTTGGGATCAATGAACATATTTACCTTTCTGTATGTATAAAAAATCCTCCTCTTCAATGGCATCCTTTCAAAATGGGACACTGTCATTGGAAGTTATGTTTACATTTTTCAAAGCTACAACAACCAAAGGATGATTGCTAAGATCAGTGTCAGCAGAACCATCTGCGATATCAGCAATATCACTACTAGGAGAACTCTCACTATTAGTGGAGCTGTTATGATTTGGTAAATTGAGTAAACTAAATGCATGATCACAGAGCTTCTTAACAGTCTTGTCCTCCTTAATTACTGATGCTCCATTTTCTATCTTAACCTTGACATATGATATGCTCTAAGCCAAACTAGTTATACATTTCGCAAGATCAAAAATATAATCCTCAACGTACTCCTTCTTTGTTCCATACACTGACTTCACAACTGTGTTATCAACCACCTCCTTAATTGGTTCTTCCAACTTACCATTTCCAAACATACCACTTTTGATCTCGTCCTTCTCTCTGGTTGACAGCAAACTACTAGTCCAACCTACAAGGTTATAATAGTCTCTTTTAACTTTTCGTTCCATATGAACAATGCGATCAACATAAACAAGCTCCAAAAACAACAAAGGGCCGCCAAAGTGAGTCTCTTTTTCCTGCCACTCAATCTTGCTTTCCTGCAGACTTTTTAACAAAAAAGGCACACCAATTGTACTCTTTTATTTCTTCAACATTCATCAACGATTTCAACACATGATGATTAACCAAAGGCTTTTGGGTGTTTCTCATTAGCAAAGAAACAGCTAAGACAACAAAGTTAAGCTTGAATTCATCACCACTATCATCGTGATTTATCAATCAATTCTCAAGCGTCTTGAGTGGAACTTGTCCATATTTTATACCAAATTCTTATTTCCATTTACCATAAAACTCTGGAAACTCTTCTGATTCACTGTGAGTTCTAGACAACTCAACTGTTTTATGACCCATTGGAAATCCAAACATTGATCTAACATTAGAAACCTTCAGCAACGGTTTTTCACAATCAGGAAGAGTAAGACAGGTTTGGTATGGGTGATACTACTTAAGTAACCAGTAGCCAAGCTTAAGAGGAATGGACCGAACCCTTAACCAAAACAGTCCACTAAATCCTATATGTTCTAGTGCATGCCATTGTTCATATGATAAATGTTCAATAACCTCTACCATTCCCGTAGGAGACATCCTAGATTTGGATTTATTGCAACATGACTCCGATTTACAATTTTTGACAATTTTCCCTTTTTTTTTAGCTATTACTTGATCATTTGGTGCAGTATCAGTTCAACTTTCAGGTGGTTCCAAAACAAAATTAACTTTTCTGCGCTTTGGAGATTTTTTTCTTTACCCTCCATAGTCTGTGATTGTTAAATGATCCTAAAAAACAAATACATATAATTACCACTTCGACTAAATATCCAAGATGTACATCAGCAACAAACAAAATGTACTTTCAGCTTATTCATAATAATTTCAAAATTAAAAACAACAGTGTGGACAACGCCCGCGGGAACTGCGTTCGCGGGATCCACACTAGGCATAATCGACTCGGGGTTCTTTCGAATCGAATTAAGACAAATTAGAGTCGCCACCAAGTTTTATGGGAACTTGGAACCGTTCAAGTCAACTTTACACCTTTCATCGAAAAGCATAAAGCCAAACGACTACGAGTGATTAAAGATAAAGACTTGCACCATATATCACTCGATTTGAATGACTCTCGTAATCCAATGGTATTTAGACGGATCCACAAACCATAGATCTTGAGTAAGGGGTGAGGGTGAGTGTTAGGAAGCCCGTAAGGACACCTAACCCCGCCCGTCAATAACGGCCTCTACTAAGTCAAGTATCGGATTTCAAACAAGGTTGTAGCTACTACGATATATGATATGCAAACATCGTTTTAAAACCCTAACATGTGACAAAAATTTCTATGTCGTTTAATGCTTGAATACTAACTTTGTCAAAGTTGTTTTAGCATGTTTGTTGATTTTAAATAAAAGATGCGCAAACATGGCTTAGGAGGAATGGGGGAGCCATTGGGATCTATCCTATTACAACCCAGGCATTTGATGCCGACACAACGAGAAATAAATTACAACTCGATCTAATTACAACAACTATCGAAATTATTTTGACTCAATTAAAATAAAACCTATATACATGATACAAAATTACAATACAAACTAACAAAAAACAACTTAAACTATTATGACTTAACAAATAAAATAAATGTAAACAAAAAGGCTAAAACTAAGTTAGATTGATTAATGATGTTAGCCGATTTATTAATTAGTAAACAAATTAGACTAGAATTAAACTAATTAAATTAAATTAAACAAATACAAAGGTTTGAAATAAATTAGGTACAACTTATTGATTAAATTGAACCCAACTAATTAAAATTATTCACCAATCCATATTTATTAAAATAGGATTAGTAAACAATTAAAGAAACAAAAGAAGAAAAGAAATCAAAACTGTCAGACCCGTGCAGTGCACGGATCTGAAGTCAGAACAGACCCGTGCAGCGCACGGATCCGAAGTCAGAACAGACCCGTACAGTGCACGTTTTTTTGTAGAAAACAAAGTTAATTGCATTTTAATTTCGATATCAGCAAAATAAATTACGGAAAAATTCACTAAATTAAATTTACATATTTTGAACCTTAAAAAATAATAAAAACAAAATCTACAATATTAAAAACAAGTAAAACAAATTAAAGGTTAATTAATTATAAATTAAATTAAATAATTACGAACTAGGTTAAAAACAATTCTAATTTGTCAACGAGTGCAAATGGAAAGGTGTTAAGCACGCACTTCCATGCTAGCGAGAAAATTAGTGAATGGGAAGATGAATTCAATTAAAAATTAGAAGATTGCAAATTTCATTTACAATAATGTTATTTTAATCCTAAGATGCCTAATGAATTAACGAACTAAATTGAGGTGTTAAATTAGTTGAAAGAATTGTGTAAAGGTGGCCTACTATTACGATGAATGAAAAGATCAAAGTTAAAACAAAGGTACAAATAACATACTACGTCAATTAGATTGATTTAATTCAATAGATTCCAAATACGAGGATATGTAAATGAGAAGGGGATACGACCGACCAATCTGGCGGATTTCTTTCACAACTCAAGTCAACGCGGGTATTCGGAATGGCACTTTAACTCATACTCATACTATACTAATGTTTCATAGTTAACGATGTTAGACGATGTATAATATATAAAATAAGCGATAGAAAAACAAATAAAAATAACGAAATAAAAAGGGAAAGAAGGAGGATTTGATGCACCCTCAACCTACATGTATCGTTGACACCGTCTTGGGTCGTAATCGATCGTAGATTTTATCTCGAGGGGCCGTAGTCGACGAAGACAATTGAAATTGAATTTTGAAATCACGAAACAACACGTTCAAAAGGCAGACTTGAGCAGCGATTTTCAATCACTCACCACGACTTCGTTTCTCAACGATTTTTCAATCCGAAAGATGTTTTGGAAACTAGAAAGACTGAATTTTGTGAATATGGAAATAAACCAGAAGTTTTAATAGTATTTGTCCACGAGAATAAAGGCCAAAGACCACGACAGAAACTCGAAAACAAGATTTGTGTCCCTGTTTTCAAGCGGCTGTCACGGCTTTAGTTTAGGGTTTTTTTGGATGATTGATGGTTGTTATTTGCAGTATGATGTGGGGAGAACTTAGAGGAATGAAAGTATGGCAGAGGGGAGGTATTTATAGGGAATTAAAGTAGGGTAAAAGAGAGCAACAAGCAGTCGGGCTGCTTTGTTTATTCTTCTTGTCCAGCAGCTTTCATGAGCTCGTGTAGGGTTTTTGAGGGGTGTTTCTTGGTGGGCAAGGCATGGTAATATGTTTAGGATAGTCAGATGTGGATGGGTGGTCATGGGCACAGGTTTGGTAGCCGTTTGGAGCGGGTTTGGAAGTGTTTGATTGGGCTCGGGTTTAGAGAACGAAAACAGGGGGCTGCTTGTTGCGTGAGGTTTGTGAAGGAGTTTGGACGTGGGTTTCATGGGAAAGGTCTTGGAATTATAGCTTGATATGTGGGCTAGGTGGGAGGTGAGATATGGGTCGCATTGGAGTCGAATACGGGGCAGTTTTGGTGTCGGATTTGGGGCTGCAAAACAGAGCATCGAAGGTGGTGTTGGGCTGTTTGGGACGTGATTTGGGAGGGCAAAGCCAGGGTTTTGTGGTGGGTTTTGGCTGGGATTTGAACACGGGTTGGAGGAGAGGGGATTGGGCCGAAAGTGCGTCGAAAATCGAGCCCAAATCAAGTAGAAAACGAGCTCAAAAATCGCGTATAAAACCATCGTAAAAATCGAGTTCTTCAAATACGGTTTATAAACGATATAAATTGATTTTTCAAATCAAATAACTAAAGAATAATTTTTCAAATCAAAAATATATTTTATTTTCAATAAAATAAATTTAAGAAAATAAATTCAAATTAAAACAATAAAATGAATTCACTTTAAAAAAAACATTTAATTTAAATATCATTTAAATTAATAAAATACTTCGTCGACAACGCTCATTCTACATCGTAAAACGAGCCCAAATAAAGACAATGACAACTAAAGAATACATGTGTCCTATCATCATCGGGTGTTTGTCGGGTTCTCTATAAATTCCAATATCTACGGATACGGGTATCTACAGAGCCCCCACTTTGACTGAGGCTTGGACAAGGCGAAAGTCAAAGTATACCCCAGGTCCCTCTCGACCTGAGGATTCTGCGGGTCGTTTATAGTCCATTAGACTTGCGTATAGAAGCTCGCCAGCCATAAGAAGAGATCATACCTGAAATTTCATCGGGGATTAACTCTTGCTTCTGTTGCGTCAAATTGTCATCATTGCTCGTCGACCCATAAATTGCATATATGGTGGATTGAGCCTTATCTTTAGGCGCCTACGTATCCGTTTCTGACGGAATCAAACCCGCGTCGTAGTTCGGAAACTGCTGACACATGCCCAAAGTTTATCATCTGCTGGCGTATGTCCAAAATTCATCATCTGCTGACATTTGCCCAAAATTTATCATCTGCTGGCGCTTGTCCGAATGGGACGGGACTTTCCAAGGAGGTTGCCGCCGCTTTCATCATTTGCTTTCAGCTACGGAATTCTTCCATTTACTCTTGTATTGAATTGAATTCTTGGTGGATGTCATCCTTTACATCCTGATAATGGTCTCTGAAGACAACGGCTTCAGAGCCCCCAGTTTGCAATGGCTCTAAAGTCGAAGACTTTAGAGCCCCTAGTTGAAGCATATCTTGCTATATTTAAAACTCAAAAACGTACTAGCAATAATCATCACATAAGCACATTTGGATCATCGATCTTAAAATTGGATTATATGAAAGATTGGGTCATCGACCCGAAAATTGAATTTGAAAATTTTGAATAATTGGGCCATCGACCCGAAGTTTAAATTTGACATCACTTGGTATGTTGGGCCATCGACCCTTCAAAAATTGAATTTGAAATTTTGAATTTCGAAAGATTGGGGTCATCGACCCGAAAAGATTCCACTACTTGGATCATCTATCCATAATTCGCAAAAAGTTTTTGGAATTTTGAAATTTTGAAATTTTTTAAAATCGAACCTTGATGGGTGAGCATGAAATACGACTCAGACACTCCGTATGACCCGTAAACAACGTGGGCGTAGCTCGCTACCGTAAAACAAAAAAGGAAAATAAAACCCTAAGTGTGCACGGGTTTTAATTCAATTATGGACTTGTTGGGGGTAAAAATGTAAATTGGCCATTCTGGCACCAAAAGATGGCAAATGGGAATCACTAGGTCGCCGGACTTGAGACAGAGATATCGTATAGCATGGGCGTGCTCCCAAGGGCACATGGGAATCAAGATCACTTGGCATTGACAAGGTGGATTAAACTCATGGAGCAACAACGTTAGCTTCGCCTAGACACTAAACACAGACTGATTTTATGAGAACAGTTGGACATCACACATCACTCTTGTTGGGAACATTCTGCCACTCTTCTCCTCGCCTCCTTTCTTTTCAGCGAGTATTCATCATTTCTTGCCACCGCCTTCTTTCTTTTCAGCGGACTTTTACTATTTTTCTTCCACGCCTTCTTTCTTTTCAGCGGGTTTTTCATATTTTCTGTTCCCAACAAAAACCCACATCTATCTGACTGAGCATCTTTGCCTACACCGTTAGATAAAGCTCATTCCGAGACTTGACACTACTCATCTGAACCTATATCCTTATCCTAGCCTACATCGAGTGCTAAGACCGACTCAAACAAAGGTGGCTTCATTTGGACTTGGTTAAGACCCGTAAGAAACCGACAAGATGACAACTTGGTTGATGAGTGGATTGAATCCCTTGTTCAGAAGGACTGCCTACGTATTCGCGTGGAGCGAAATCAAATCCGACGTAGTTCGATCATGGTGCATAAACTTGGCATTTTAATTGTGTGTACACACTCGAAGGTTTCACCTATGGTATCATGTCGTATCCCATTCTAGCCTGTAAGGTACTGTTAAATCCCGTGTCTAGGGTTGGTACAAAAGGTTGTGGTTCTTTTGGATGTGGAGCTTGGTAAAAATAGGTTCGCAAGGTAAACCATCATTCTGAAGGTTCGTTTTGTGGTGATAAGGCCAATGGGTTATGGCTTACATCGTGGTTGGAAAAGGTGTCTCGGGTTTGACAAAACCCGAGTGCAAATGGGTTAGAAAATAATGTGGGTTCAAATCTCCATATCTGGACCCTAAAGGCTGGGTGTAACAGCACAAGCGGAATGATTCTCAAATTTCCCGACTATCCCCTTGTAACTGTCTCAGGAAGGACTTAGAGGGTGAAGAGGTTACTACTTACGCTTTTAGGCTTCGCCCATTGAACTTCAACTATGGGTACTTGACTTGACTTCTGGCTTCCGTAACTTCGACATTCAACCAAAAGCGTTCTGCAATTACTTCAACATCTTTTTTTTCTTTCATCACTTTTCTTTTTTCATTTTTTCTTTTTTTTTTCTTTTTTCCAATTTTTCTCTTTTTCTCATTTTTCACTCTTTTTCATCTTTTTTCTCTCTTTGAAAATGATCTTCTATTCATTCTCTTAGTCATAAATGAATACACCTTGAAAACTGGGCTTCGCCAACTAATTTGGGTAGGAACTAACAATTCCTTGTTAAAACGGGTTGATATCTTCTCTCTTCGAGATGGGATGATTTTGTTGGGGAAAAGGCTTGCCTTCCATAATCGATAGGGGAAACAAGGAGCTAGTCCGGGTTTGTCATAGAATCATCTAAAAGCTTGTCACAAACATTGGTTCAGATGGAGGTTTTGTACCACCAGACATGGAATAGGTAAAGGAATCAAACACGGGATCCTACTGTACCTTACATTTTGAAACAGGACATATTTCTACCCCAGGGATTCCTTTGAGTGTGTTGTGCATTTTATCATATTTCGGAATGATTGAGGATGGGAAACAAGACATATTTGGAAACGAAACTGCAACTTTTTATTGGAAAGGCAATTGCTTAACAGACTCAAAGGAACGATTCCTAGGACACACCCTAGGTCATTGCGGGAAAAACGACTCAACTTCAAGAAAAGAAAGTCCTAGACTAGACTCGACTAAGAAAAGAAAACAGATCCCGACTCATAACTTTTCAAATCTGGTCTTGAGCTTTCCCTTGTTCAGCTATCAGCTTAGATGCTCGGTTCTAGTCCTTGATCCCTTTGATGGTCTGCCTCCATCCCGAGGTAGTCCTCTGAGGATCCACGCCAGTGATGAAGATTGGTGAATCGAATTGTCCTTTATTAACTTCGTTAACGAGAGGAGTACATTCTAGAGCGAGACTTCCGATTTGAATTTCATTCTTCGGGTTTGGCAAGAATTCAAAGCAATCCACAAATATTTTCCCGATAAACACCCCTTTCAAGTGATATGGGCGGATAAGATGGGAATAATCGACATTGTCTTCGACAGAAACAAAGTTGGCGTGATCGCCAAATGGATTGGTGATGTTATTGGGTTTTATGGCTGGGATTGGGAGCGTCCCGTTCTCAATCATGTCTTGGATTTCATGCTTCAGTCGATAGCACCTTTCAGTATCATGGTCTTTCCCTTGATGAAAGGCACAGTAGGCATTTGGTTTATACCAGTTACCTTGTTGATCAGCAGGAGGGTCCGGAGTTGGACCAATAGGCTTCAGCTTTCCTTGGGCTATGAGCCTTTGGAGAGCGTATGTATAAGTGCATCCGATATCGGTGAATGCCCTAGGTGTTTGGAGTTGCGACTTCTTCGATTGCCCTTCTAAGAGATTGATGGCTTCATCAATATGGGTCGTTGCTGGGGCCTTGCCCTTAGACGATGAGGCCCCTTGGTACCCTTTCGGCTTTTCAGCCTCTGCCCTTATGACATCATCTTCTACCTTTATCCCGATTCTTATCAATTCTTTGAAAGAACCAAAATTCTGGTATTTCAGAGCATTACGGTAAACAGATCGTAGATTCTTTACGAACTTATCTACCATTTCAACTTCATCAGGCTTCTTGGCTAGTTTCTCGCTTTCAGCGCGCCATCTTGCAAGGAATTCAGTAAAGCCTTCTTTTTCTTTCTATGTCATCACCTCCAATGTTCTTATGTTGGTTTGAATCTCGACATTGTTAGCATAGTGCTTACAGAACTCCACCGTAATATCTTCGAAAGTGGGGAAGTTCTTAAGGTCCAGATTGTAGAACCACGCCTTCGGGTGTTCATCCGGAGATTGGGCGAAAATTTGGAGAGCATGTCGGCAGGTACTCCCTTGAAGTGCTAAGTACCCCTTATAGGCCTTAACATGGTGGATGGATCTTTCGTGCCCTCAAAATTTGGGATATCGGTGAGTACCATGTTTGTGGGCAACTTATCTTGAACTGGGGCATAGGCCCTAGCATTTTCGTAGTGGATGTTCTTCCCCGGGAGAGCTTGGGACGGTCTTCAATGAATTTGAACCGTTTCTCCGGATCGATCGGAGGTGGGGTAGATGAAGAGGAATCTTCACCCAGCTTGGATTCGATCGCATCCATTCTGGTCATCATGAGGTTCACGACCTCAGTGAGTTTGTTAACAGCATCTTCCATTGCTTGAAGTCGGGTTTTTGGCGGCCTTTCTACAAGAAAACCCCGAACTGAGTCAATATTCAAATGTAAGAGCCCCTACACACTTAAGAACACGACACCAACTTGACTCAAACAAAGACTCGACTTAAGACTGAGCTAACCGAACGGTTCGACTCACGGTTGGATTTAGAGATCGACTCATTTTAGACTCGACAAAACGACATGACTCAAGATGTCATAGCTCGATTCTAAACTGGACTCGGTGTGACTAAACCCGTGATTGGACTAACATAGCCCATAGGTTTAAGTGAAACGCCCTAAAATGGCCTAGCTCGGACGTTTCTGTGTACTATCATGGACCAATTGGTCGACCTACATGACTCGAATCCCAAGAGGTGAGCTTGGGTGACCCAACAGGGTCGTGTTCTAGATACTTAGGACGAAACACGCCTAGCCAAACACGGCCAAGACCCGGACACGACTCGACGCATTTCATGCTTGATTAAGGTTCGAGAAACATTTTGGATTGAATTTGAAAAAAACGAAAAAATCGATTTGAAAATGAGATTTAAAATGGGCAGCATGCCGGCTATAAAAGCTTATTTTGGGCCGAAAAATCTAGTCCTACTTGCGCAGCATTCCGCGTTTTTAAAACCATGCTATTTTGAAAGTAAGTTGTTCAAAAGTTCGGTTTGGAAATCGATACGGAAAATTTTGAAAAGACTCGGGAAATTCATTTCGCACATTGTCATTCTCATGTTATAAGGATGTATGCTCCTAGACATCTCTAAGTCTCGGCAAGTCTTCTACAAGAAGTTCTATGACCTCCATCCTTTTTGGGTCTTATAGAGCAAGGGCCTTTAGGTAGAGTACCTAGAAGAGCATCCCCACCATCAAGAACCACGACGAGGCGGAGCGGAAGCAAGCAATGTGCAAGTTCCTGGCATAGTGGGATGTCACCCCCCACGCATCACAAAGAAGCGCTGGGACGGCCCGGGAAAGTCCTTAAGGGTTTATACATGAATCGTAGCACTACGAGTAATGTTTTACTTTCCAATACTTTCTTTTCAAGTTTCACCTCGGAGGAAAAGACCCTAGAAACAAAGTGTAACTAGTCCTCTTATCCCAGTGAGTCGCCAAAGCGTGGACAACGCTGCGAAGGCTGCGTCCGAGGGATCCACACTAGGCATAATCGACTCGAGGTTCTTTCGAATCGAATTAAGATAAATTAGAGTCGCCACCAAGTTTTATGGGAACTTGGAACCGTTCAAGTCAACTTTACACCTTTCATCGAAAAGCATAAAGCCAAACGACTACGAGTGATTAAAGATAAAGACTTGTACCCTATATCACTCGATTTGAATGACTCTCGTAATCCAATGGTATTTAGATGAATCCACAAACCATAGATCTTGAGTAAGGGGTGAGGGTACGTGTTAGGAAGCCCGTAAGGACACCTAACCCCGCCCGTCAATAACGGCCTCTACTAAGTCAAGTATCGGATTTCAAACAAGGTCGTAGTTACTACGATATATGATATGCAAACATCGTTTTAAAACCCTAACATGTGACAAAAATTTCTATGTCGTTTAATGCATGAATACTAACTTTGTCAAAGTTGTTTTAGCATGTTGGTTGATTTGAAATAAAAGATACGCAAACATGGCTTAGGAGAAATGGGGGAGCCATTGGGATCTATCCTATTACAACCCAGGCATTTCATGCCGACACAACGAGAAATAAATTACAACTCGATCTAATTACAACAACTATCGAAATTATTTTGACTCAATTAAAATAAAACCTATATACATGATACAAAATTACGATACAAACTAACAAAAAACAACTTAAACTATTATGACTTAACAAATAAAATAAATGTAAACAAAAAGGCTAAAACTAAGTTAGATTGATTAATGATGTTAGCCGATTTATTAATTAGTAAACAAATTAGACTAGAATTAAACTAATTAAATTAAATTAAACAAATATAAAGGTTTGAAATAAATTAGGTACAACTTATTGATTAAATTGAACCCAACTAATTAAAATTATTCACCGATCCATATTTATTAAAATAGGATTAGTAAACAATTAAAGAAACAAAAGAAGAAAAGAAATCAAAACTGTCAGACCCGTGCAGTGCACGGATCTGAAGTCAGAACAGACCCGTGCAGTGCACGGATCAGAATTCAGAACAGACCCGTGCAGTGCACGTTTTTTGTAGAAAACAAAGTTAATTGCATTTTAATTTCGAAATCCGCAAAATAAATTACGGAAAAATTCACTAAATTAAATTTACATATTTTGAACCTTAAAAAATAATAAAAACAAAATCTACAATATTAAAACAAGTAAAACAAATTAAAGGTTAATTAATTATAAATTAAATTAAATAATTACGAACTAGGTTAAAAACAATTCTAATTTGTTAACGAGTGCAAATGGAAATGTGTTAAGCACGCACTTACATGCTAGCGAGAAAATTAGTGAATGGGAAGATGAATTCAATTAAAAAATAGAAGATTGCAAATTTCATTTACAATAATGTTATTTTAATCCTAAGATGCCTAATGAATTAACGAACTAAATTGAGGTGTTAAATTAGTTGAAAGAATTGTGTAAAGGTGGCCTACTATTACGATGAATGAAAAGATCAAAGTTAAAACAAAGGTACAAATAACATACTACGTCAATTAGATTGATTTAATTCTGTCCAATTCCAAATACGAAGATATGTAAATGAGAAGGGGATACGACCGACCAATCTGGCGGATTTCTTTCCCTACTCAAGTCAACGCGGGTATTCGGAATGGCACTTTAACTCATACTCATACTATACTAATGTTTCATAGTTAACGATGTTAGACGATGTATAATATATAAAATAAGCGATAGAAAAACAAATAAAAATAACGAAATAAAAAGGGAAAGAAGGAGGATTTGATGCACCCTCAACCTACATGTATCGTTGACACCGTCTTGGGTCGTAATCGATCGTAGATTTTATCTCGAGGGGCCGTCGTCGACGAAGACAATTGAAATTGAATTTTGAAATCACGAAACAACACGTTCAAAAGGCAGACTTGAGCAGCGATTTTCAATCACTCACCACAACTTCGTTTCTCAACGATTTTTCAATCCGAAAGATGTTTTGGAAACTAGAAAGACTGAATTTTGTGAATATGGAAATAAACCAGAAGTTTTAATAGGATTTATGTACGAGAATCAAGGCCAAAGACCACGACAGAAACTCGAAAACAAGATTTGTGTCCCTGTTTTCAAGCGGCTGTCACGGCTTTAGTTTAGGGTTTTTTTGGATGATTGATGGTTGTTATTTGCAGTATGATGTGGGGAAAACTTAGAGGAATGAAAGTATGGTAGAGGGGAGGTATTTATAGGGAGTTAAAGTAGGGTAAAAGAGAGCAACAAGCAGTCGGGCTGCTTTGTTTCGCTGCTGCTGTCCAGCAGCTTTCATGAGCTCGTGTAGGGTTTTTGAGGGGTGTTTCTTGGTGGGCAAGGCATGGTAATATGTTTAGGATAGTCAGGTGTGGATGGGTGGTCATGGGCACGGGTTTGGTAGCCGTTTGGAGCGGGTTTGGAAGTGTTTGATTGGGCTCGGGTTTGGCGAACGAAAACAGGGGGCTGCTTGTTGCGTGAGGTTTGTGAAGGAGTTTGGACGTGGGTTGCATGGGAAAGGTCTTGGAATTATAGCTTGATATGTGGGCTAGGTGAGAGGTGAGATATGGGTCGCATTGGAGTCGAATACGGGGCAGTGTTGGTGTCGGATTTGGGGCGCAAAAGCAGAGCGTGAAGAAGCCGGTGTTGGGTCATTTGGGACGTGATTTGGGAGGGCTAAGCCAGGGTTTTGTGGTGGTTTTTTGCTGGGATTTAAACACGGGTTGGAGGAGAGGGGATTGGGCCAAAAGTGCATCGAAAATCGAGCCCAAATCAAGTATAAAAAGAGCTCAAAAATCGCGTATAAAACCATCGTAAAAATCGAGTTCTTCAAATACGGTTTATAAACGATATAAATTGATTTTTCAAATCAAATAACTAACGAATAATTTTTCAAATCAAAAATATATTTTATTTTCAATAAAATAAATTTAAGAAAATAAATTCAAATTAAAACAATAAAATGAATTCACTTTAAAAAAAACATTTAATTTAAATATCATTTAAATAAATAAAATACTTCGTCGACAACGCTCATTCTACATCGTAAAACGAGCCCAAATAATGACAATGACAACTAAAGAATACATGTGTCCTATCATCATCAGGTGTTTGTCGGGTTCTCTATAAATTCCAATATCGACGGATACGGGTATCTACAAACAGGCACATAAATTTAAGCTGTATGTACATTATATTAATCAGTTGAGATAGAAATCCTAAATTAACATCAAATTCAAACTAAATGCACAAAGAATACTTCAACCATCTAGTTTACAATTGAGAAAAGAGAATGCAAATATATTCCTAAAATTGACGAGTGACAAACAGAACAATGCGAATGTATTCCTAAAATTGAAGTAGTATAAATATCTAAAATTAAAACATCAAAACTATACTGTTCTTGAACAATTAATTGAAGCAATGTAAACATAAAGTTAGAATTAAGCTAGAGACTCAATGAAAACTTAATTAATCAAAGAAAAGAGGTCGAAATTGAATTGAAAATACCTTAGTATAACTGACGAAATTAGGGGTTTCTTCAGGTAGAGGAATAATATCGTTTTTCAGTTTTTAAAACAAAGAAAAGACCAAATTATATTAGCGCCAAAAAAAATTAATTATCAATTGGTCTCTTTTGACTAAGCATATCTGTCTTAAAAGTAAATGGGTCAAATATCATGAGTAAACAAATAATTATCTTATCTAACTAATAATCATTAATAAATATTTTCTTGTGCTATTTGTTACTCTTATTAATTTTTATAATACTCCTCCATTCAACTCCACTCCACCAATTTACTTTTTTCACGTTTGCCAACAGGTATGTTACGCGCTAAATATCGTTAGCTACATTAACATTCCTTGTCAAAGTACATTACGTTTTCATTAAATGTCCATAAATTTAACAAATATAGTCAATGGCAATAAACTTAAAAAAAGGGTATTGTGAACCCTTTTTGGGGACGGGATTCAAACTAGGGGGCCGGGTATCCTAAAATTCGGACGGGAAAGGGTTTAGGGTTGGATTAGGCACTCTGCTACCGCAGAGCCGCCTAATCAATCCCTAAACCCATTCCCTTATTTGTCATTCGAATGACCGCAATACAAAAAGACACCCTAGTTGGGCTAAGTGAACCCTTTTCAGGGACGGGATTAAAACTAGGGGCGTAGGGTATCCTAAAATTAGGACGAAAAAGGGTTTAGGGTTGGATTAGGCGACCCCCTACCGTAGAGCCACCTAATCCATCCCTAAACCCTTTCCCTTATTTGTCATTCGAATGGCCGCAAGACAAAAGAGCACCCTAGAGGGGCAGAATGAACCCTTTTTGGGGACGAGATTAAAACTAGGGGACCGGGTATCCTAAAATTAGGACGGGAAAGGGTTTAGGGTTGGATTAGGCACCCCGCTACCGTGGAGCCGCCTAATCCATCCTGAAACCCTTTCCCTTATATGTCATTCGAACGGCCGCAAGACAAAATGACACCCTAGAGGGGAAGAGTGAACCCTTTTTGGGGACGGGATTAAAACTAGGGGACCAGGTATCCTAGAATTAGGACAGGAAAGGGTTTAGGGTTGGATTAGGTGGCCCGCTACCGCAGCACCGCTTAATCCAACCCTAAACCCTTTCCCTTATTTCTCATTCGAACGGTCGCAAGACCTAAAAGACACCCTAGAGGGGCAGAGTGAACCCTTTTTGGGAACAGGATTAAAACTAGTGCACCGGTATCTTAAAATTAGGACGGGAAAGAGTTTAGGATTGGATTAGGCACCCCACTACCACGGAGCCGCCAAATCCAACCCTAAACCCTTACCTTATTTGTCATTCGCACGGTTACAAGACCAAAACACACCATAGTGGGGCAGAGTATACCCTTTTTATGGACGGGATTAAAAGTTGGGGACCGGGTATCCTAAAAATAGGACGAGAAAGGGTTTAGGGTTGGATTAGGCGGTCCGCTACCGAAGAGCCACCTAATCCATCCCTAAACCCTTTCCCTTATTTGTCATTCGAACGGACGCAAAACAAAAGGACACCCTAGAAGGGCAGAATGAACCCTTTTTGGGGACGGGATTAAAACTAGGGGACCGGGTATCCTAAAATTAGGACGAGAAAGGGTTTAGGGTTGGATTAGGCACCCTGCTGCCGCGGAGCCGCCTAATCCATCCCTAAACCCTTTCCCTTATTTGTCATTAGAATAGCCGCAAGACAAAAGAGCACCCTAGAGGGGCAGAATGAACCCTTTTTGGGGACGAGATTAAAACTAGGGGACCAGGTATCCTAAAATTAGGACGGGAAAGGGTTTAGGGTTGGATTAGGCACCCTGCTACCGCAGAGCCACCTAATCCATCCCTAAACCCTTTCCCTTATTTGTCATTCGAATGACCGCAATACAAAAAGACACCCTAGTTGGGCTAAGTGAACCCTTTTCAGGGACGGGATTAAAACTAGGGGGCCGGGTATCCTAAAATTAGGACGAAAAAGGGTTTAGGGTTGGATTAGGCGATGGCCGCAAGACAAAAGAGCACCCAAGAGGGGCAGAATGAACCCTTTTTGGGGACGAGATTAAAACTAGGGGACCGGGTCTCCTAAAATTAGGACGGGAAAGGGTTTAGGGTTGGAACAGGCACCCCGCTACCGTGGAGCCGCCAAATCCATCCTTAAACCCTTTCCCTTATATGTCATTCGAACGGCCGCAAGACAAAATGACACCCTAGAGGGGAAGAGTGAACCCTTTTTGGGGACGGGATTAAAACTAGGGGACCAGTTATCCTAGAATTAGGACATGAAAGGGTTTAGGGTTGGATTAGGTGGCCCACTACCGCAGCACCGCTTAATCCAACCCTAAACCCTTTCCCTTATTTCTCATTCGAACGGTCGCAAGACCTAAAAGACATCCTAGAGGGGCAGAGTGAACCCTTTTTGGGAACAGGATTAAAACTAGTGCACCGGTATCTTAAAATTAAGACGGGAAAGAGTTTAGGATTGGATTAGGCACCCCACTACCACGGAGCCGCCAAATCCAACCCTAAACCCTTTACCTTATTTGTCATTCGCACGGCTACAAGACCAAAACACACCATAGTGGGGCAGAGTGTACGCTTTTTAGGGACGGGATTAAAACTTGGGGGCCGGGTATCCTAAAAATAGGACGAGAAAGGGTTTAGGGTTGGATTAGGCGGTCCGCTACCGCAGAGCCACATAATCCATCCTTAAACCCTTTCCCTTATTTGTCATTCGAACGGTCGCAAGACAAAAGGACACCCTAGAGGGGCAGAGTGAACCCTTTTTGGGGACGGGATTAAAACTAAGGGGTTGGGTATCCTAAAATTAGGACGGGAAAGGGTTTAGGGTTGAATTAGGCACCCCACTACCACCGAGCTGCCTAATCCAACCCATAACCCTTTCCTTTGTTTGTCATTCGAATGGTCGCAAGACCAGAAGACACCCTAGAGGGCAGATTAAACCCTTTTGGGGGATGGGATTAAAATTAGAGGTCCGGGTACCCTAATATTAGGAGAAGAAAGGGTTTAGGGTTGAATTAGGTAGCTGCACGCGTGAGCCGCCTAATCTAACCCTAAACCCTTTCCCTTATTTGTCATTCGAATGGTCGCAAGACTAAAAGACATCCTACAGGAGCAGAGTGAACCCATATTGGGACAGGATTAAAACTAGGGGCCGGGTATCCTAAAATTAGGACGGGAAAGGGTTTAGGGTTGGATTAGTCACCCCGCTACCGCGGAGATGCCAAATACAACCCTAAACCCTTTCCCTTATTTGTCATTCGAATAACCGCAAGACAAAAGAGCACCCTAGAGGGGCAGAATGAACCCTTTTTGGGGACGAGATTAAAACTAGGGGACCGGTTATCCTAAAATTAGGACGGGAAAGGGTTTAGGGTTGGATTAGGCACCCTGCTACCGCAGAGCCGCCTAATCAATCCCTAAACCCATTCCCTTATTTGTCATTCGAATGACCGCAATACAAAAAGACACCCTAGTTGGGCTAAGTGAACCCTTTTCAGGGACGGGATTAAAACTAGGGGGCCGGGTATCCTAAAATTAGGACGAAAAAGGGTTTAGGGTTGGATTAGGCGACCCCCTACCGTAGAGCCACCTAATCCATCCCTAAACCCTTTCCCTTATTTGTCATTCGAATGGCCGCAAGACAAAAGAGCACCCTAGAGGGGCAGAATGAACCCTTTTTGGGGACGAGATTAAAACTAGGGGACCGGGTATCCTAAAATTAGGACGGGAAAGGGTTTAGGGTTGGATTAGGCACCCCGCTACCGTGGAGCCGCCTAATCCATCCTGAAACCCTTTCCCTTATATGTCATTCGAACGGCCGCAAGACAAAATGACACCCTAGAGGGGAAGAGTGAACCCTTTTTGGGAACAGGATTAAAACTAGTGCACCGGTATCTTAAAATTAGGACGGGAAAGAGTTTAGGATTGGATTAGGCACCCCACTACCATGGAGCCGCCAAATCCAACCCTAAACCCTTTACCTTATTTGTCATTCGCACGGTTACAAGACCAAAACACACCATAGTGGGGCAGAGTGTACCCTTTTTATGGACGGGATTAAAAGTTGGGGACCGGGTATCCTAAAAATAGGACGAGAAAGGGTTTAGGGTTGGATTAGGCGGTCCGCTACCGAAGAGCCACCTAATCCATCCCTAAACCCTTTCCCTTATTTGTCATTCGAACGGACGCAAAACAAAAGGACACCCTAGAAGGGCAGAATGAACCCTTTTTGGGGACGGGATTAAAACTAGGGGACCGGGTATCCTAAAATTAGGACGAGAAAGGGTTTAGGGTTGGATTAGGCACCTATTTGCCGCGGAGCCGCCTAATCCATCCCTAAACCCTTTCCCTTATTTGTCATTCGAATAGCCGCAAGACAAAAGAGCACCCTAGAGGGGCAGAATGAACCCTTTTTGGGGACGAGATTAAAACTAGGGGACCAGGTATCCTAAAATTAGGACGGGAAAGGGTTTAGGGTTGGATTAGGCACCCCTGCACCGCAGAGCCACCTAATCCATCCCTAAACCCTTTCCCTTATTTGTCATTCGAATGACCGCAATACAAAAAGACACCCTAGTTGGGCTAAGTGAACCCTTTTCAGGGACGGGATTAAAACTAGGGGGCCGGGTATCCTAAAATTAGGACGAAAAAGGGTTTAGGGTTGGATTAGGCGATGGCTGCAAGACAAAAGAGCACCCAAGAGGGGCAGAATGAACCCTTTTTGGGGACGAGATTAAAACTAGGGGACCGGGTCTCCTAAAATTAGGACGGGAAAGGGTTTAGGGTTGGAACAGGCACCCCGCTACCGTGGAGCCGCCAAATCCATCCTTAAACCCTTTCCCTTATATGTCATTCGAACGGCCGCAAGACAAAATGACACCCTAGAGGGGAAGAGTGAACCCTTTTTGGGGACGGGATTAAAACTAGGGGACCAGTTATCCTAGAATTAGGACATGAAAGGGTTTAGGGTTGGATTAGGTGGCCCGCTACCGCAGCACCGCTTAATCCAACCCTAAACCCTTTCCCTTATTTCTCATTCGAACG
This sequence comes from Silene latifolia, assembly GCF_048544455.1. Classification (NCBI taxonomy): domain Eukaryota; kingdom Viridiplantae; phylum Streptophyta; class Magnoliopsida; order Caryophyllales; family Caryophyllaceae; genus Silene; species Silene latifolia. Next base: position 461,935,504 of record NC_133538.1, on the reverse strand, counting down.
GTCTCAAGACCTAAAAGACACCCTAGAGGGGCAGAGTGAACCCTTTTTGGGAACAGGATTAAAACTAGTGCACCGGTATCTTAAAATTAAGACGGGAAAGAGTTTAGGATTGGATTAGGCACCCCACTACCACGGAGCCGCCAAATCCAACCCTAAACCCTTTACCTTATTTGTCATTCGCACGGCTACAAGACCAAAACACACCATAGTGGGGCAGAGTGTACCCTTTTTAGGGACGGGATTAAAACTTGGGGGCCGGGTATCCTAAAAACAGGACGAGAAAGGGTTTAGGGTTGGATTAGGCGGTCCGCTACCGCAGAGCCACATAATCCATCCTTAAACCCTTTCCCTTATTTGTCATTCGAACGGTCGCAAGACAAAAGGACACCGTAGAGGGGCAGAGTGAACCCTTTTTGGGGACGGGATTAAAACTAAGGGGTTGGGTATCCTAAAATTAGGACGGGAAAGGGTTTAGGGTTGAATTAGGCACCCCACTACCACCGAGCTGCCTAATCCAACCCATAACCCTTTCCTTTGTTTGTCATTCGAATGGTCGCAAGACCAGAAGACACCCTAGAGGGCAGATTAAACCCTTTTGGGGGATGGGATTAAAATTAGAGGTCCGGGTACCCTAATATTAGGAGAAGAAAGGGTTTAGGGTTGAATTAGGTAGCCTGCTACCGCGGAGCCGCCTAATCTAACCCTAAACCCTTTCCCTTATTTGTCATTCGAATGGTCGCAAGACTAAAAGACATCCTAGAGGAGCAGAGTGAACCCATATTGGGACAGGATTAAAACTAGGGGCCGGGTATCCTAAAATTAGGACGGGAAAGGGTTTAGGGTTGGATTAGTCACCCCGCTACCGCGGAGATGCCAAATACAACCCTAAACAATTTCCCTTATTTGTTATTCGAATGGCCGCAAGACCAAATGACACCCTAGAGGGGTAGAGTGAACCCTTTTGGGGGACAAGATTAAAACTAAGGGGTTGGTTATCCTAAAATTAGGACGCGAAAGGCATTAGGGTTGAATTAGGTAGCCCGCTACCGCGGAGCCGCCTAATCCAACCCTAAACCCTTTCCCTTATTTGTCATTCGAATGGCCGCAAGACCAACAGACACCCTAGAGGGGCAGAGTGAACCCATTTTGGGACAGGATCAAAACTAGGGTGCCGGGTATCCTAAAATTAGGACAGGAAAGGGTTTAGGGTTGGATTAGTCACCCCGCTACCGTGGAGCTGCCAAATACAACCCTAAACCCTTTCCCTTATTTGTCATTGGAATGGCCGCAGGACCAAAAGACACCCTATAAGGGTAGAGTGAACCCTTTTTGGGGACGGGATTAAAACTAAGGGGTTGGGTATCCTAAAATTAGGACGGAAAAGGGTTTAGGGTTTGATTAGGCAACCCACTACCACGAAGCCGCCTAATCCAACTCGTAACCCTTTGTCTTATTTGTAATTCGAACATCCGCAAAACCAATAGACACACTAGAGGGACCGGGTATCCTAAAATTAGGACGGGAAAGAGTTTAGGGTTAGATTAGTCACCCCGCTAACGCGGAGCCACTAAATCGAACCGTAAATCCTTTCTCTTATCTGTCATTCGAACAGCCGCAAGACCAAAAGACACCCTAGAGGGGCAGAGTGAACCCTTTTTGGGGACGAGATTAAAACTAAGGGGTTGGGTATCCTAAAATTAGGACGGAAAAGAGTTTAGTGTTGGATTAGGTAGCCCACTACCATGGAGCTGCCTAATCCAGCCCTAAACTCTTTCCCTTATTTTTTATTCGAACGGCCGCAAGACCAAAAGACACCCTAGAGGGGCAGAGTGAACCCTTTTTGGTGATGAGTTTAAAACTAGGGGCCCGGGTAACCTAAAATTAGGACGGGAAAGTGTTTAGGTTTTGAATAGGCAGCCCGCTACCGTGGAGCAACGTAATCAAACAATAAATCCTTTCCCTTATTTGTCATTCGAACGGCTGCATGACCAAAAGACACCCTAGAGGGCAGAGTGAACCCTTTTAGAGGACGAGATTAAAATTAGGGGCCGAGTATCCTAAAATTAGGACGGAAAGGATTTCGGGTTGGATTAGGCAGCCCGCTACAGCTAAGCCGCCAAATCCAACCCTAAACCCTTTCGCTAATTTGTCATTCGAATGGCCGCAAGTCCAAAAGACACCCGGGAGGGGCAGAGTGAACCTTTTTTGGGTACATGATTAAAACTAGGGGGCCGGATATCCTAAAATTAGGACGGGAACGGGTTTATGGTTAGATTAGGCAGCTCGTTACCGTGGATCTGCCTAATCCAACTACAAAACCTTTCCCTTATTTGTCATTCAAAGGGTCAAAAGACCAAAAGACACCTAGAGGGGCAGAGTGAACAACTTTTGGGGACGAGATAAAAACTAGGGGGCCGATTATCCTAAAATTAGGACAGGAAAGGGGAAGAGTGAACCCTTTTTGGGGACGTGATTAAAACTAGGGGATCGGGTATCCTAAAATTAGGACGGGAAAGGGTTTAGGGTTGGATTAGTCACCTCGCTACTGCAGAGCCGGCAAATCCAACCCTAAAACCTTTTCTTTATTTGTCAATAGAACGGCCGCAGGACCAAAAGACACCCTAGAGGGGCGGAGTAAACCCTTTCTTAGGACGCTATTAAAACTAGAGTGCCAGGTATTCTAAAACTAGGACGGGAAAGGGTTTAGGGTTTGATTAGGTAGTCCGCTACCATGGAGTCGCTTAATCCAACCATAAACCCTTACCCATATTTGTCATTCGAACGGCCGCATGACCAAAAGACACGCGAGAGGGGCAGAGTGAACCTTTTTTGGGGACATGATTAAAACTATGGGGCAGGGTATCCTAAAATTAGGACGGGAAAGGGTTTAGGGTTGGATTAAGCAGCCCACTACCGCGGAGCCGCCTAATCCAACCCTAAACCCTTTCCCTTATTTCTCATTCGAACGCCCGCAAGACCTAAGACACCCAGAGGGGCAAAGTGAACCCCTATTGGGGACCGGATAAAAACTAGAGGGCCGGGTATCCTAAACTTAGGACAGGAAAGGGTTTAGGGTTGGATTAGGAAGCCCACTACCATGGAGCCGCCTAATCCAACCCTAAACCCTTTCCCTTATTTGTCATTCGAACGGCCACAAGACCAAAAGACACCTAGAGGGGTAGAGTGAACCCTTTTCGGGGACGAGATTTAAACTACGGGACCGGGTATTCTAAAATTAGGACGGAAAAGGGTTTAGGGTTGGATTAGTCACCCCGCTACCGCGGAGCCGCCAAATCTAACCCTAAAACATTTCCCTTATTTGTCATTCGAACAACGGCAAGACCAAAAAACTCTCAAGAGGGGCAGAGTGAACCATTTTTGGGGACGGGATTAAAATTAAGAGGCTGGGTATCCTAAAATTTTGACGGGAAAGGGTTTAGGGTTAGATTAGGCAACCCACTACCACGGAGCCGCCTAAACCAACCCTAAACTCTTACCCTTATTTGTCATTTGAACGGCTGCAAGACCGAAACACACCATAGAGGGGCAGACTGAACCCTTTTGGGGGACGGGAATAAAACTAGGGGACTGGGTATCCTAAAATTAGGACGGAAAAGGGTTTAGGGTTGGATTAGTCATCTTACTACTGCGGAGCCGCCAAATCCAACCCTAAAACCCTTCCTTCATTTGTCAATCGAACGGACGCAAGACCAAAAGACACCTTAGAGGGGAAGAGTAAACCCTTTCTCAGGACGCTATTAAAACTAGGGGGCCGCGTATTCTAAAATTAGGACACGAAAGGGTTTATTGTTAGATTAGGTAGTCCGCTACCATGGAGTCGCCTAATCCAACCATAAACCCTTTCCTATATTTGTCATTCGAACGGCCGCATGACCAAAAGAAACCCGAGAGGGGCAGAGTGAACTGTTTTTGGGGATATGATTAAAACTAGGGGCTGGGTATCTAAAATTAGGACGAGATAGGGTTTAGGGTTGGATTAAGATGCCCGCTACCGCGGAGCCGCCTAATCCAACCCTAAACCCTCTCCCTTATTTGTCATTCGAAGGGCCGCAAGACCAAAAGACACCCATAGGGGCAGAGTGAACCCCTTTTAGGGACGGGATAAAAACTAGGGGGCCGGGTATCCTAAACTTAGGACAGGAAAGGGTTTAGGGTTGGATTAGGCAGCCCGCTACCATGGAGCCGCCTAACCCAACCCTAAACCCTTTCCCTTATTTGTCATTCGAATGGCCGGAATAGCAAAAGACACCCTAGAGGGGCAGAGTGAACCCTTTTTGGGACAGGATTAAAACTCGGGGGCCGGGTATTCTAAAATTAGGATGGGAAAGGTTTAGGTTTTGATTAGACAACCGGCTACCGCGGATCCGCCTAATCCTACCCTAAACCCTTTTCCTTTTTTGTCATTCGAACGGCCGCAAGACCAAAAGACACCCTAGAGGGGCAGAGTGAACCCTTTTTAGGGACGGGATTAAAATTAAGGGCCTGGGTATCCTGAAATTTGGACGGGAAAGGGTTTAGGGTTAGATTAGGCAGCCCACTACCACTAAGCCGCCTAAACCAACCCTAAACTCTTTCCCTTATTTGTTATTCGAACGGGCGTAAGATCAAAAGACACCCAGAGGGGCTGAGTGAACCCTTTTTGAGGATGGGATTAAAACTAGGGGCCGGGTATCCTAAAATTAGGACGGTAAATGGTTTAGGGTTGGATTAGGCACTCCACTACCACAGAGCCGCCTAATCAAACCCTTAACTCTTTCCCTTATTATTTATTCGAATAGCCGCAAGACCATAAGACACCAGGAGTGGCAGAGTGAACACCTTTTGAGGATGAGATAAAAACTAGGGGGTCGGGTATCCTAAAAATAGGACAGAAAAAGGTTTAAGGTTGGATTACGCCGCCAACTATGACAGAGCTGCCTAATCCAACCCTAAACCCTTTCCCTTATTTGTCATTCGAACAGCCGCAAGACCAAAAGACACACAAGAGGAGCAGAGTGAACCTTTTTTGGGGACATGATTAAAACTAGGGGGCCGGATATCCTTAAATTAAGATGGGAAAGGGTTTAGAGTTGGATTAAGTAGCCCGCTACCACGGAGTCGCCTAATCCAACCATAAACCCTTTCCCATATTTGTCATTCGAACGGCCGCATGACCAAAAGACACCCGAGAGGGGCAGAGTGAACCTTTTTTGGGGACAGGATTAAAACTAAGGGGCCACATATCCTTAAATTAAGACGGGAAAGGGTTTAGCGTTGGATTAGGCAGCCCGCTACCGCGTAGCCGCCTAAGCCGACCCTAAACCATTTCCCTTTTCTAATGATGAACTAATTAGCATTTTAATGTGAGTTCTTTAGATCTAGTGCATGCATAACTAAATAAGAAATAAAATGAGAAAACAATGGTTCTTACATTGTTGATGGTTCGAAAATTTGGGCACAAATAAGGTCACCTTATTTGTTCTTGAGCTTAAATGTAATGGATGATCCTCCTTAATCCCAAGTATTGAGAACCTCCTCTTGTTGCACCCAAGATTAGTCCTTATCACTACTAAATAATATTTGCTAGATACTTATCTACATAGTATAAAAGATGGGTTTTTTAAAGGATTCCTATTGGTGGTTGGCTTTTTTTTTTCTAATGTGGGGTCTCCCATGATGTCTATACAATTAATTAAGACTCTTGCTACTACACTTCTCCTCTCTTCATTATTATTTCTCTTTATATTATACTTACATTAAAAACCATATATTATACATCAAATGATTTTCGAAAAAAAAAAACAAAAAAAAAAAAATTGATTCAAAGAAAAATTTAAAGGATCATATGATATTAACAATCAATCATTCACTTTATGTACAAACATGAAAATCTTGAGAACATTAATAAAGTATAATCTTTGAAATACGTTGAATATAATTTAATTGGACTAACTATTGCAGAAAAACGGAAAAAAATATCTCTCTTTAGAAAATTAACAAAGCTAAAACATTTAAAGTAAATATTTTGAAAAAATATTAGAGGACTTTAATTAGCAAAAACAAATTGAAACTAAGAAGTCACAAACATAGTAAAATTATTATTAATCCCAGGAAATCTTATAAATCGACATCAACAACATGCATGTACTTACCGAATTGATGAGTCGATCAAACTGAAGAAAACATTTAACATTATCACATCGAACACTTAATCAAATATGAAAATATTCAACTTCATATCAACAAATTTTCAGATTCACCTGATCGAACATTTTTTGGCTAAGGATTTTGATAATTATTTTGAATATATAAGATGAATTAATTGACAGGTTGAAAATTTAAATCTGTGAAAGAAGGTAAAAAAACAAAAAAAAACAAAAAGAAAAATTAAGAGAGATAGTATGAAAGTGATGGTGAAATATAGAAGTAGCTAAGGTAATTAATTATGTTTGCAAAAATATAGTAGTATTCCGTATTTGTCTCTTTCTAAGTACTAGGAGTATATGATTTGGTTATGAGCCCAATTGTATCTGCTTCTATAATACGGAGTATCATCCAATTATTTTCTTGGATCGTATATGAGTTATTTTAGGATAACTTAATACGGAGTATTTTATTTGCGTTAACAAAGTTGATATATTCCCATATACATTTATCATAAACGATGTATCGTATTTGAGCCATTTAAAGATAACTTAATACGGAGTATTTTATTTGCGTTAATAAGTTAATATGTTTTTATATATACATCTATCGTAAACGGTTGTAATATAATTCTATCTATAGTAGCAGTTTAATGATAATCCTAATTAAATTATTTCATACTGCTTTCGTTTCGGTCAATTATTTACCTTTAGTTTTAACACAAAAGCCAACGAAAGTCGAAAGGGAAGGGTAGTAATAGCGTCAAATTATAAATTACTTAACTAACATTCGTATTTATGTAGCATTTAATACCATTGAAAGGGTTTTATAATTAATAATGATCGAATAATTTCAATAAACGAGATCACACTTAGGCTGATAATTAATAGTTATAAAAAATTGGACCGACCTAATAGACACTTTAATGAACTTATTATAATGGAATTTAAATATAAATGGTCAGCCATATATGTGTAATCTTGATAAATGGGTATATTTTTTCATTATATGTGAGCCTACGCCAATTACTTTCACCACCATAGGTTCATAAAAAGTAATGTAAATCATAAATAAAATATTTAGCATAGTGAGTACACATTTTAAATTCTAAACTATTTAACTCTTGTATCCAATGATAGCGCCTGCTACTACGACAATACGACCCAGGCATTTTTTGCACGGGTTTAAAACTAGTTTAATAATAAAGATTGCAAGTTTGAACTAATCAAATGACCTAACATGAACGAATCCTATTTATTAAACGAACAACCACAGAGCTGACGTGTCAGCCTGTGGTTGAAAGTCAATATTTCAAAGGCAGATTTTCTTCCCTGTTTTTCAGGACCACATCCCATATACCAATTAATTATACTGCAAAGTTCATTCCAAATGTTCAATTAGTATATTTTTGTAAATTACGCCAATTAAAAATGCAAGTTATCAGTAATAAATATTTTAAGATATTATCACATAGTTGGATTTGCAGAAAAAAAAAAATTGATGTTCTCAATCAACTAAAATAATGACTGAATAAATTTAAATCAGCAAAAATAATGACTATTTTAATTATCCAAAATAAAAGAACGGCACAACAAAGCCAAAAATGAAAAAAATCAAAGTTGTATTTGATTAAAGGCAAAATATTATGTACAAAAGACAGGGCAAATTTTAATTTGTTAATTTATGAAATAAATAACTTATAAATATCGAGAAATGAATAATTAATTTAAAATTAGCGAAAATGAAAAACAAAAAAAAAAGTTTTTCCAACAAAAATAGTAATGATCACATCATCAACAAATTATTGACCCGATCTATAAACTTGACGATTATATAATTTTTTAAATAAGGTACAATAAAATCATGTATAAATTGAAGAAAACAAAAAAAAAGTTATTGAAATCGAAAAAAAAGGAGTAAAAAATAACTCATTTCTTTGATAAAAGGTTTCAGAAAACATTTCATCAACACCATAAAAACGAGAATGATGATAAATACTTTGATAATCTTCTTTACATACATGAAATGGGGTAGTGAATAAGGAGGGATCATCTGGGTACGAGCTATAGAAATGAGGACTGATGGTGAGTCAATTATGCTTGGCGGCGGAAGTGAGGGAGTAATAAATCCCAAGGGACTAAATATATCGCAAAATCTCATTTGTGACGGGCATGTATCCGTCACTTTGGAGTGACGGATACCATTTTTTCTCACAAATGACCCAATTAGAGGAGAGAGGGAAGCACATGGGAATGCCCCCACCTTATCACCCTATTCGTTTTATAAGTGGCATTATCTGTCACTTGTCCGACCCGTCTTCAGCAAGACTAATTGCTAAATATATACTACTCCGTAGGGTTTATGTACTATTACATTTCTACATGGGCCGTTAGGCATTTACGGAGTATGAGTTGTAAGTTCAAATGTCCAATGAAATACTATGAGCCAACTTCAATTTTGAAATATTATGAACATTAATTATTGTATGAGACGGTTTCATGTTATTAAAAGATCTCATAATTTTAAGCGATAATTCACTTATACTGGTAATAAAGGGATAATTATTTTGTAGAAATGGATCGTTTAACAGTATAAATCGCCTTATTCTATAATTTGTGGACTACTTAACGTTAGTAGTATATGGGCTTTGCTACGGTTTATTAGCTTATTTTAAAAGAATTAATATCGTCCATCGGTCCATGTATAGTTGAATATGAACTCACTATAAATGTGTTAAACTTTGACAAATAATTGTAGAAACTCTTACGTTGTGACGTTACACAATATGGAAAAGGATATATTGTTCCATGTTATATATAAAGCAGTAACTAGAGAACTAATGTAGTAAGTAGACATATCTGGTAAACGGGTTAATCAGATTATTTTGGGTCTGTAAACGTCGGATCGGGTAATTTCAAGTTCGGGTCAACTATTATCAAGTTATTTGTGGATAATAATCAATTTGCAATGATAAGGATTCAGAATGACTTATAATGGGTCGGCTCAATTCGGATTCAGGTCTTGAGTTCAGGTGTAGCGTAAGGTTATTTGGGTCGTCAATTTTGCCAAGTCTACAAGTGGTGATTCAAAGTTAGCTTTTTTAAAAGAACAATATTTGTTTGTTAGTAACGATTTTTTTGTTTTTTGATGTTATGGGAACCCGCAGCCGCTACCTTTGATGCGCCACTGTGTAAGCCACTGTGTAAACCCCTGTGTCTACGTGATAAAATCACGTACAGTAGACCAACCATCCTTTTAGGAGGTGATGATTGTGCGTTTTATATTTTAATAAAATTTATAAAGTATATATCGTTATTGTTTACTTTTTAGTTACAATATTTATAGGATAATTTCATGAGTTGAATATTTAACATCTCAACTAGATCGTTTTAGTAGTGCATGAGTCGAAATTTTCATGTTGTCATGTTTCATTAATTAACAATCAAATCGATATTAAAAGAAAAATGAGTTAATATATTCATATTAAACGTGTATGGATCAAAAGTTTTGATTTAAACGTGCGCTGTCATAATCTTCATTTCAAATGTGCTTGGGTCGAAAATTTCATTTTTTAACTTGCACGGGTTGTACAACATGCACGAATTTGACTAAATGAAAAACAGATTTAACAATTTGCACAAGTTGGCAACTATTCAGACCACCGATACACCTTTACTAATTTTGTTTTATTTTCAACTAAATAATTTTGTTTTATTTTCAACTAAATAATTAAAAAAATAGCTTAAAACACTGATAATTGTATTTAAATTAAAAAAAAACTTAGAAAACTCATTAATACAAAAAAAACCGAATATAAAAATTGTCGAAAAAAAAGAAAAAGAAGTGGAAAACTTGCTTAAAAATCAAAATTGTTAAAAAACAATAATGCTTAGAAAAAAACAATGGCTTCAATACTAATGGAAGCATGTATTATTAGACAATTCATGGACTATACAACCAGTTGTACGGTATAAAATCTGAGCTTTGTAATAAAGTATCCGAACTTTATGTTACAGAATATGAGCTTTATTTGAAAGTATTGAGTTCATTCATTCATATATCAAAAACATGAACTTTAAATTAGTTCAGAAAAAAATACACATAAACTCTGTTTCTTATACCTTGGTTGTACCATGCTTATGGTACAACTAGATGTATAATCATATTTGTGCATTATTAGATCTACTAAGTTGAAGATTAACGATATAAATTTAATTTAAAGAATAGTGGAAATATACATGCTTATCTGACCGATTATTCATACCGATTGCATGACAGACAACTATTTTTTTTTTGTGTGCAAACATTAGAGACAACTATAATAGAATAAAATGGGAAAGAGGTGAGATTTTGCGAGGTAATTTATGGAATGTGGGTGCGGACGAATTGTGATTTGTGAAGGAATGTGAGGGAGGTGGGACTTGGGAGTACGCAAGGGTAAATATTGTTTACGTCTAAATTCAAAGGAAAAGCTAAAAGGTATTATTGATGAGTGCAAATCCAAGTGTTGGGTTAAAATTATTTGGGCTATTATTTTAGCTTAGGATATGGTAAATTTGATAGAAACTAGAATAGTTATACAGTAAATTTGTCAGAAAATATGTTGAAAGTCGATTTTATTCTTAAATTCATCCAATTTTAAGGTTTGTGATACATGACTTCATTAAAAAAAGTAGTCACCTTTATTTTCTTACACTTTTTTCTATAATAACAATGACTTAACAATATATCCTCTAAATTTACATGGGTAAATATTTCATTTCCTCTTATTTCACTAATTAACCATTTGTACTAAATGAAAACCATGTCAAAATTTTCATCTTAAACGTTCACCGGTTAAATTTCTCATTTATCATATTTCACTAATTACCAGTTAGTATTACAAAATGAAAATTAGGTCAACTTTTTCATTTTAAAAGTGCGTGGTCAATTTTCATTTTAAAAGTGCATGTCAAATTTTTCATTTTTCCTATTTTAAATTTCAATAATTAACAATTTTTACTAAAAGAAAAACGGGTCAAATTATTTAAAAATGTGCAGGGGTGAAAATTTTCGTTTTATCCCGTGCACAAAATCAACAAACATGCACCAGTTTGACTAAATGAAAATTAGGTTTAACATCTTTTACGTGTATGCAATTATTCAGGCCCTTACAATTTTACTAAATTTGTGTTATTTTTCAGTTAAATGATTTTGCTTCGTATTTAAGTCCGTTTTTTTTTTTTTTTTTTTTTTTTTTAAAGTCGATCGAGTAGCAAGAGTAAGTAGAAATTCAAATTTAGCTACTCGGCTAATTGACCTTAATTCATAATTTTGTAAATTACAAGTAAAATTTATTCTTTATAACTCAGTTTAAAATTATTTTACAAAAGTAAAGAGATTTTATTGTTTTATTTAAAAACTTTGTTTATAAATAATTTGACTTCAAAAAGAGATCACTAATAAATATAGAATTTTATTATCTTAAATATTTATATTTTTTATTAGAACAAAATTTAAAACAACATACTCATGCAAATTTATAATTGTCATTAGAGTCATCATTATAATTAGGTTCACTTTATCATGTTTCACTAATTAACAACTTTATTATTGTTGTACTTTAAATACTCTAGAATCTTCATAGATACTTTAGTTAAAGAGCAACCATTATTAACAATTTTGTTATAACAATCTAAAGAACAAACCCGTGCAATTTGCACGGGTATAAAACTAGTTAAGACTAAATATACTACCCATCAATCCTTATACTATAAAAACTAAATCATTTAGAAGCTTTTCATTGGCTCCTTAAAATAAGGAAAAAAATCAGTTTTTTAAACCATGATGTTGTGTTCCACTTTTTTAGGAGAATTCATTTCTCCAATTTACAACATCTACCTCTACGACACCTACATTAAAAATTATTTAAAAAAGAGTGAATTAAAAAAATTAAAGAAAATTTCAAATACCAATAATCACGTCAATTTATTATAATAAAAATACTTAGAAGAAAAGTTTAATATATTAAAAAAAATTACAGCGATTTTATTTTAAAAAAGTAGTTACACAGAAGAAGTATTTGTGTTTATTTTAATAAATAAATTGCAATCATCAGTATCAATCAATGCGGAGTATAATATAAATGTACTAATGGCTACTTGATTAATAAGGGAGCTACTTTTTGTCGCCCGTATTTTACTTAATGTCGCCCGAATTTAACATTGACTTTCCAATTTTACCCTTATTTATCTCATATTTGACTTTCTAATTCTATTTCCTCAATTATTAGGCTCCAAACTTAAATAACAAAATTCCATAAACATAAAATCAATAATTATGAACGACGACAATTCACACAGCGAAAAACCAGGGAAATTAATCGATTCGATTGTAAACTTTCTTCAATTTTCGTTCTTCCATAGCAAATTTATGGTTTATGCTGATGGACTATAGAGGACGTAAAATTTTGGAGTTTAGTTGAACTTTTTAACTGAATTTTGGACGGAGCTTTCGCCGGGTTATCGATTCTCACTATCCTCCAGTGACGGGAAACGCTTCGTGTAAAGTCCAGCGTTTATTCATGTTGATTAGAGGACCAAACCATGGTGGTGTCGTGTATCTTACACGATCAGACCACTGATGTGACGGGTAAATAACAAGAACCAACCACGGTGTTGTCGCCTAAGTTACACGACCAGACCATGCTGGTGTCATGTAGCTTACACGATCAAACAATGAGCTTTGTCCCACTAACAACAAATTATTTCTACTTTTCAAAATTATTAGGCTCCATCATTTCTGATTTAACACCCACAAACTCACCAAAATTTTGGACCAACATTGTACAAATCGACATGGTTACAGTAGCAATTGCTTAATAATTGAGTTAGTAGAGAAGATTTAAGAAGAAAATTGTTTATTAAGCTATCTTAAGCAATATGATACTACAGTGGAGATAAGGGAATGAAGTACTAGGCTCCATAAATTCTGATTTCAATCACCATTGAAATTTCGTGCAAACAACACGCCAACATCAAGGGCATGTCATGTAGTCAACACGAGAAAACCACTGACATTTAGTGCACCGTACATGACAACTCCAGCCCTATGTCATGCGACTATCGCACCGCACCGCCGCGATGTCGTGTCACTAACACAATTGATCAACACTGTAGAAAGTATCCTCCATCACACAAACGAGGCCTAACAGCCCCCGTAAGTCGAGTCGATTTTACCATTTGAAGAATTCACTCCCACAATTGTATGGAATTTACATATTCGAGTATGGAATTTACATACTCAATTGTGAATTAATTGAGTATTCGACTATTCGATTATGGAATTTACATACTCAATTACGAATTATACAACTTCCAGATTTCACGATTGAATTACCCGATACCTAATTACAACTATTCAAGTAAATGAATCAAAATTAAAGAGAGTAAATTGCCTTTGTTGTTGTTGCGTCACCGTCACCGTCACCATCACCGTTGCCTCGTCAAATGGTTAAGAAGTTTTCAAATGAAGTAGTCGAGCAGTGTTAAACGTACTAATTTGGTAGGTACTAGGGTGTTGACTTTAAGAGGGTAATTTCGTAAGATGTTAATTGTATAAGGGTAATTTAGTACTTTACACGGGCGATAATAGTAATTTTAGGGCGACAAAAAGAAAAAGTGATATAGCTGCTAAAAGTCGTCGACAAATTACTAAATATCGTCGACAATTTTAATGAACTTCCAAATTTGCCCCTCCCTCACACTCCCCCTTATATTTTCCTTTTTATTCAATAATTACCTTTCACATTCCAAATTTTGAAAAAAAAAACCCGACTCAAATTTCAACAAAAAAATGTATCGACCGCATAATTTCCGTGACGAATTCAAACATTCAACAAGGTATGTGATTAGTATTAAAAATTTGTTGTAGTATTTTGCTTAGTTTGTAAATTTGTGACGGAATTAGGATAGATGCCAAAGTTGTGACGGAATTAGGATAGATGCTTTGATTTCAATCGGATTAAGTCGTGTTACGCGAAAATCAAAGGTAGTAATGGAAACAATTAATCGAAAAAAAAAAAAAAAAAAAAGGAAAACACGGTTTTTGGGCCAGACGAAGAACTCCTTCGTCCAACTCCAGGCCCAAACGAAAGAATTCATCGTCCATTATGGGCTCTGGACGAAGAACTCTTTCGTCTGGGCCTTGAGTTGGACGAAGGAGTTCTTCGTCTGGCCCAGTTCTTGTGTTTTTTTTTTTCCTTTATGTTTTAGAATTTCTCGATTCTTTTTTTTTTTTAAATAATTTTTTTCCGTCTTGTTTTGTTATCGTTATAAACTAATAAATTATTAATAATAATTCTCGTCCGTGGCGAAGTCGTTGTAAATATATATTTTTTCCGTCTCGTTTTGTCGACGTAAAATATTAATTAATTATTACTAATAAACCCCTTTTGGGGATATTTTGTTTATTTATTTATTTTTTAATTTACTTAAACTTATATTTATAAATTCTTTGTTTTATTAATTTAAGTAATCAAGTTGTTGTAAATATATTTTTGTTGCGTCTCGTTTTGTTTACGTAAAATATTAATTAATTATTATTAATAAACCCCGTTCCGGGTTATTTTGTTTTTTTTTTTAAATTTTAATTTATTTAAACTTATATTTCTAAATTCTTTGTTTTATTTATTGAATAGATGGCCGGTGGAGGAAATGACCGTCACGTTCGAGCTCGAAAGGGGCTCCAGTTTGAGTCTGAGGTTGGAGACGGTAGTACCGATTCGTGGACTGAGGAGCGGTTGGAGGAGGAGCTGGTTCGGTCTGGTGATGTGATAGGTGAGGAGAAGGATGGTTATGAGCGAGTGCGTAGGGTGCCACGTAGACGGAATGAGGAGGGGCGTTTTCAGCGGATGTCGGATGGTAGTTCTAGTAGTGTGGTGGCTCCGAAGAAGAAGAAGTCGGGTAAGGATGTCTCTTGGTTGATCGATCATCGTGTTCCGGGTGGTCCGATGTTTCCCCACGTGATTCCTAGCTTTGGGGGCCACATTGCCAACACCTTATGGCCGACTCCTAATGAGGTCGGTCGACCAGTTTTGACGGGTTACCACCGGTTTGGTAAGACGAGGTTGTTGAGTTGTTGGGAACTACCTCCTGCCGTTCAGACTATTTATGACGGTACTGGTCTTTCTCACCTATTAGATTCCGTGTCCGAGTATTATAACATGCCCCTTATTTCTGCTTTTGTTGGGAGATGGCAACCCGACACCAACAGTTTTCAAATGCCTTTTGGGGAGATGTCCATACTCCTTCACGATGTTGCGCAGATCTTAGGTGTTCAGGTTGATGGTAACTATTGTAAGGTGGAGAGTAATGACGGGACGTTGGCGGATCCCCTTATGTATGTTTGTGGCTTCTTTGGGATTTCATCTGACCAGTTGAAGTTGCCGTTAAACTCTAGTAAGAAGGTCCCTATTTACAAGAGTGGGGGTATATTGGTAGATGCAGTATGTGAAGTGGCGAGAGCTAATTGTGATGTTGTTTTTGCTCAGGGGTTTTTAGCTGCGGTGTTGGGGTCGACACTTTTTGTCGACAAATCAGGTGATAGGTTACGTCATCAGTTGTTTCCTTTAGTGTATGATACTGATGGTGTACACGACTACGCTTGGGGAGCCGGTGTACTAGCCTTCATGTACCGACAGTTGGGTGTGGCTTCACGTGCTGGTGTGAAGACTATTGGTGGTTGCTTGACTTTGTTGCAATCGTGGATCTATGAGTT
The DNA here is from genome assembly GCF_048544455.1 of Silene latifolia. Lineage (NCBI taxonomy): Eukaryota > Viridiplantae > Streptophyta > Magnoliopsida > Caryophyllales > Caryophyllaceae > Silene > Silene latifolia. The sequence goes on along the minus strand of NC_133538.1, from coordinate 461,919,604 downwards.
ATTTCCGATGTTCAGACCCGGTCCACCTTCGGTAATTGACCCTACTCAGCCTCGGTCGTGTTCTTGGAGATCCGTTGGTCCCTTCGCTCAAAATGCGGAGAAATTGTTGGAGTATCGAAGGTTGTTAGATGGGCTTACTTGTGCTTCCATTAGGTGGGATCCGTACGGGTCGCGTCAGGAGGAGTATCATCCTCGTACCCTGTATGCCGGTTGTGTTCGTTTCATGGACATAGCCGAGCCGTACCAGCCTGATCGGTGTTTACGACAGTTTGGGTATGTGCAGATCATACCCAATCCCATTATGAGATTGGTAGCGCATCGTCCTGCTTCGGGGATAGGGTATGAGGTTAGGGTTGGGGTTGTGGAGACTGATCATCTTTGGGATTGCTGGCAGGATCACGTGGTTCACATTTCTCGTAGATCGAGACCAGTTAGTTTCCCGGGTGAGACGGCGCCAGATTATGAGGCTTGGTATAATGGGAATTCTCACCCGTTCATCATTGATCCCGACCACCATGATGCCCCCGCGCCACAGGATGATTTTGATTTTCCTGCTGAGGTAATAATTTTACTTACAGTTGTTGTAATAATTGTTTAACTTTCTTACTGTTCGTCGATAATGTTTATAATGTTTTAGTTATTTTTGTCAATTTGCAGACTGCACGTGCTTTAGTGTTTCAGTTTGCCGAGGCCAAAAGAATTACCGATGACAAGAAACAACTTTCCTTCTTCCGCAAGATGATGAAGAACATCGACCCGTTGGTTGAGAGGGCTGGGGAGATCATACGTGAGCGAGGACCTCGTCAAACACCCGATGATCGTGTTCAGCGTAGAGCAGATGGTGTGTACACTGATAGCGAGGAAGAGGATGATCAGTAGTCAGGAAACTAGTTTTTTTTTTATTTCATTTATGTTGTACGTTTTTGAAGACATTTTTTATGTTGGATGATTATGTTAGTTAACTATTTGAACCTTGGTTAATTCAAAAAACATAACGGTTTTAAATTCTGAAATTTCTTAAATTTCTTGAATACATAGCAACTGATGCAAATTCATACATTTCTGGAAATACTCACTACTTCATGACAATGGCCAACATAATGAAAACAAACAAATACAAGATACACTTGAAATAAAACTTCATCATCCTTGCCATTTCCGAAATCTCCTTTTTTATACCTATTGTAATACCCCGTATTTTATATAATCGATTAAACGAATATTATTATATATTAGTATTATACATTTTATATTGGTTGCATCGTAATATCGTGAATGTTATTAAGTCGGGTTTATATCGTATATGTTGAGTTGGGCTACATCACATTTTGTCTTTTGGGTCAAGAATTACCCATCTACATTTACCCAACGACCATACCCGTTTAACCCATTTGCCCTACCCGGAACATGTAACCACCATTTACCCTAAACCTAATCTAAGAGCCGCTCTCCCTCTCTCCTCTTTTCATTTTATCATTCATAAAACCATTTCTAAACCTAGAGAAAGGGAGAGGAAGAAGAATTGTCGAGCCTTTCAATTGATTGAAGATTTCTCATCGATTCCAACCTAATTCGATTTCCCTGTTTGTAAGTCGATTTCATTCCATTGTTTATACTGTTTTAAAGTGTTCGTCTTCAAAAAGTTTGAAAAGAGAGTCCTATTTATTTGATGTCTAGTTTATGCATATAAAATCTCGTAGTCAAGTTCTTTATGGTTTGTCCTAGGTGATTTATTTATGAACATGTCGCTGAAAAGTCCGCGAATCTGATTTGGTTGTGGAAAATGATTTTAAACCCTAATTTTTATGTCGATTCAGTTATGAGGCTTCTTCATACATCATCTTTGTATAGTCTAGATGATAATAGGATTTGGAATTACTGCAAAATAATGTTTTAAACTCATTTTATGAATCAATACTTTTTATGCGACGGTTTCTGTCAGTTTTTGGAAATCAGTCTGAAAACTCTTGATAAGTTGGGAATTTGAGTAAAACACGTTAGATATAATTTGTAGCAAAGACTCATGGGGTTCCAATCCAATTGGCCTAGTATCAATTTGATTTTTCTGGAATTAGTTATGTATTTTATTCCGAGTCTGTCATGTGCTGGAAAATCAGGAAAAATCGTGTTTGTTCTTTAAGTTGATATTCCTATTAAGTTATGATGAGTCTAGGTTATGTGCATGATTATTTGATTGAGTAGGTGGTAATTATACATAATTATGTTATGTAGGTGATGGATATGTGAAGGATCATAATTGATTGCTTGTGTGCTTGGATTGCGAAAAGGTAGGGAAATACACTTGACTTATTATCGTTGTTGTTGAATTGTGTTGACTTGTTGGTGTTTCATATGACCAAACTGTGAACGTTGACGTGATTCGTGGTTGTTGATTCATGTTATGATTCATATCCTGGAATGTGCTTGACTGAATTGATCGTATTGAGTATATTATCACAACATTCGGTAACCGGCATGATTCTATGATTTACCAGTTCAATGATATACATATTGTGTTGCATTAATTTCTTGAGCATTCATATGCATTGGAGATGGAGGATGTTGTGGTGACGTGGTGTGGTGATGATGATGTTGTGATAAGGCCCAGGCGGGTTTGCAGACTTGCCCTGGTGTCCTCAACTGCGAGTGGCAGATCGGCTACGGTCGATATATAGTCTACCGGGGATCGGTATGGTGGGCGTTCGGGTTATGAGATATGAGTTGAGATGGAGGTGGAGGTGACGGAGGAGCATGCATATCATATTTTGTTGTTTCATTGTATTCCCTACTCAACCTCGTGGTTGACCCTGTGTATTCGTGAACACCGGTGACGATCCAAATATTGGGAGCAGACTTGGCAGGTTTATGAGATAGGATGGGAGCTTGATGGGCGTGAGACACTGGATCAGAAGACTTAGTAGCTAGATCATCATTTAGAAGACTTTCACTTTTATTTATGTTAGTTCTTTGTAATTTGATGTAAATGAGGTTTTGAAAAAAAGTTAAGTTAAAGAAATTATGTAATTTGCCTTGGAGTTTAATTTGTTATTCACTACCTCGGGAAACCGAGATGGTAATGATCCGGTTTATTAGGGAATGTCTTGCTAGAGGCTCCTTTATAAATCGGGGTGTTACAAAGTGGTATCGGAGCGAACGATCCTCAGGCCTAAACCAATGAACCCAATGAACGTAGGATGTGTGTAAATAAAATGAACCCCGGGAATAAATCGTTAGGAGCTCACGGTGCGGTTAAGAAGGCGCCCTTAATGCGTGCTCTTTTGCCCTCTCGATTTTGAACAGGTAACCAGAGTTAAATTGAGTGAATGGGGTAGTTAGAAGGAAAACCTTGGATATAATCGAGTTGATGTAAACCTTGAGACCCATATATTCTAACCATTCTGCAGGACAACGTTACGGTAAGTATTTTGTATGAATGATGACGTGATCATATGATGTTGTGGAGATGAGAAATAAATTTTCGTGTTCAGGTTGATAATCTATGAAGTGTTGGATTGTGGTAATCGTGAGCGTGAAAATAATTGCGAATTGATGATATTTATCTGGATGGATGTTGAATGACGTGTTGATAGTGCTATTATGTCTAGCGATATGCGGTTATGTGATCCCGAAGCCATGCTAGTATAGTATTGTGATAGTAATCAGAAACATTATTGAATTGCATGTTTCTAGTCATAGCAATCGTGATTTAGATGTAAGGAGTAGATCGAGATGCGAAGGGATTCTATGGGATAGATGTTTACGTAAGTACAAAGTGTGAGATTTAAGTTGGGATGGGTTAGTACACATAGTATGCTCATAAGAGCTTGTAACATAGTAAAGAATGACCTAGTGCTGAAACTCGTTTTGTTTGATTTTACTCTTTAATTGACCTTACTGCCATTTCTTTTCTGTTTATTGCCTATGGATCAAAATTTTATGAGAGATAGCCTCGTGAGTTAGTGTTCATTTGGCGTTGGTTTCATGCTTATAGGATATACGGATTAGGAGTAATAAATATTTTAGTGGGCTGTGGTCAGGAAGTTCCTGTGCAGTGATGTTTTGACCAACGATTTTGTAAAAATCCTCATTTAAATTGTATTAATAATTTTTGCATAATTCCAACTCCATCGATCAGAAGATTCGCATATGTTTTCAAATTGATAAGCCACGAAAATTCTTGATGTATCTATATTAAATGGTAAGTTTTGCAAACTGACCCAAGTTTCGGACCAATTGCTGTCACATACTTGTTTGGACCAACTGAGTTGTAAAATCCTTTAAAAATTGAATTCTTGAGCTTTGGATCTCATTCTTTTTCTCACGAATTACTAACTCTCTGTATGTTATAAAAATTAATATAACTCAAGTTTTCGTGGAACGGTTATTTATTCGTGATTTTTGGAAGTTACAACGTGAATCATAACTTTTAAAATGTGAATTCTATGTTGAGTTTTCATACGGTTGTTTGATTATTTCATGAGCCTTATTAATGTGAAATTATAGTGTCCTTATATGATGATAGTAGCACACATATTCATTGGTTAGATATCTTAACAAGTGATAAAAAAATTAAAGTTTAGTTTATAACATTGTTGGCATGATAGTATGAGTGAAATTTAATAGCTTAATCTGATCCTTAATCGAGGGTGAAATATTTTATACGAGTCCAGTTGTTGCATATTTTATATATGTTTGGCATGTTGTAATATCTCTGGTGTGTTCATCATATTTGTATAGTGGTCGGATATATATAAATATAAAACTATATTGTCATATCTTGGTAAAGTGGTGGCGTTAAATGTTAACTTGATTGTTCTAATATACTCGCGTGAATATTTATAATAATTATGTTTAAATGTTTACACATGGATGGTAGTAATGAGTATGTCTAAATGTTCACACATGTAGGATGCCATCTGAGTTCTCATGTCTTTTATGTGAGTCTGTGTGCCTATAGTTATACTTATTACTTTCATTGCATTAATTTATTTCAGTTGAACCTAAACTTATGATATGATAATAAAATAGTGTTGTTGTTCCTTATTGGATATGTTCATAGTTGTATTGTCATGAAATGCTAAGGTGATTGTTGCAATTGTCACGATATTTGAAATATAGTTGATATAGTTACGATATAGTTACGATATTTGAAATATATTCTCGAATCGTCGAATTATAATGAGATAACCCTTTGATGATTCACATGTCATGCGTATGTTTAAATGATAGTCGTTATAGTTACGTTTAATTGAGCCGCGAGTTGCCTATTTGTTCAAACCGTGCAAACCAGAGAACTTGTTCACCTTACTAATCTTTTGTCATAGATAATGTTTTACAAGTTATATGATGGTATATGTACATGTTTAAGTTGTTTATGCGATATCTTTTATTTTTCCTGAAAATGAATTATACTGAGTTGATGGATACAATTGAATGGTATGGTTGCTAAAATGTTAAACATATGTGTGATATGGAAGTAATCTTGTTGTTATTGTGAATCATATAACTATTAATACTCAATTGTAATTTCAGTTGTTTGACTTCTACATTATTAAGTTAATTACTCATGACGCACAGTCGATGGTTCCGTAAGGAGTTTAACTGGGAATTTTATAGTGTGCCTCCGATCTAAACTAATAATCTTCTCATATTGACTATATGGTTAGACTGTTGTCTAGTTCTTATGACGTGATAAATCGTTTTAAAATTTAACATGTAATTGAGTTGGTACTTATAGTTTGTGTGACCATGCAACCTGTGATAAATAGATCTATAATAAAGAGGTAAAAATTTGATTGAACACAGTTAATTTGTAGTTACTTGCTTTACTTTATGGTACGAATCGTATGCATTGATGAGACGTCACTAGGGAATGTGTACTATCTAAAAGGTCTCCAATTAAATGCTGTAGTCGTGTTAGCCGTGAATATAACTGAGTAAAGAAGTGCAACTAAAATCCTGATGTTGAGGTAATAGTCGTTCATTAGTAAAGATAGGACTGAAATGAATAAGATGAACCCGTAAATTACGAAATATGAGTCGACATCTAAGCTTGTATTGTTTGAAGGAATTGAATTAAGTTTATCTGATTTTGAGTTTCGTAGTAAGTTGTAAATGGATTCTATGGACGGCTCTGTTATAAGATTTATGTTAAGAAAGTTATTCACCGTCCAAAAAGTAAAAGTTTTGAAAATGAAATTAAATTTTGTCGTGTGAGTATAAATTTGAATGAGATTTCCAGCCGATTGTCCGGTTGTATGGTTTCATGATATTTGCTAGTCTGGAGGAATGAAGCTAGAACGGAGTCACAAATTAGTGGGTTAATTTGGTCATGTTGTTCGTTCATGTAGTGAATTGGTGGGTTGTGGTTAGTTACGAATGTCAAAACGGGAAATGTAATGTGGTGATTTAAGTGAGTTATGTGTTAACATGGTATGTTGAAATTGGTGTAGTTAAATACATTTAATCTTTTATGTCATTGTGTTGGGTGCAGTTTAAATATATTTTAACACCAAGAACGAAATTTTATGTATGATAGTCTTGTATGTTAACTTTCCAATATCACTGTTTACTTGCTTGATTGACTCGACCAATAAGTTTGTAAAATTTGCCAATCAATGTGCGTTCGTCATTCGTGATAAATCCCAAACCCTTTGTTATGAGGATTAAAAATATTTCTAGGATGATAAGTGCTGCGAAACTGGTTGCCTTCATTTTATGGTTGATTCTGTGTCTTGACCTAAATCTGTACAGTTATGTAAAGGAAAGTCAGACTGGACCTATTAGGTTACAAATTTTCATAAATCGATTTATTAAGTTTTGACCCTAATTCTTTTCTTATGTTGATTGATTCCCTATGTTTCTAAGGTATGAGATTACAATGATTAGTGAAATGAATAATTACTAATGATTTGTACTGGTAACCTTGTAAAGCATTGTTCCATTCATAATTTGATTATTCACATGAATAAATATTACCAATATTTCTTGGAAAATATGCTGCCACGAGAATACGCCGGATAGGATTATCGTGGTATGTTACGTTAGTGATCTTGCTTAGTAACCTTGATGAAACGATGTTATTTGACATGAACCATATGTGAGCACCTAGGCATCTTCATGTTTGTAACCTGAGTAGTAATGTATAAATTAGATTGACAAGCATATCCTGTGAATGTTATTGCATGTATTGATTGATATGAAGAGTGTCTAGATTAATACTGAAATGTCTTAAGTTATTCAACGTGGCTTTTGCTCCGATCCGTGGCGATGTGCTGTAGCAGCAGTAACTGTAGCTTTCTTGAGAGAGCTTGTATATTGATTGTCTTTAGTAGGGATTAGTAACTTGAGCGTGAGTTGTGAATCTTTTATCCTCTTTCAGTTGTTAGCAGTAGTTTGAGAACTTTTGTTATAATAATGAAGGTTACGGGGACGTAACCATGTTTAAGGAGGGTAGGATTGTCAAATCTTTATACTTTCATGTGTGATTTCTCAGTTTGGCTATATTGGTTATGCGTTGTGTGGGTTATATTGGAGTGTTACATGATGTGTTTCTGTTATGGTTAAACTTCGGGGACGAAGTTTATTTTAAGGAGGGTGGAATGTAATACTGCGTTTAATATTCAATTTGGTGGGTGCCTTACATACTTTTGTATATGCGTTTCATAATTCGTTTGCGTTGGTTGGTAGAGAGGGTAAACTTCGGGACGAAGTTTCTTTTAAGGAGAGTAGACTGTAATACCCCGTATTTTATATAATCGATTAAACGAATATTATTATATATTAGTATTATACATTTTATATTGGTTGCATCGTAATATCGTGAATGTTATTAAGTCGGGTTTATATCGTATATGTTGAGTTGGGCTACATCACATTTTGTCTTTTGGGTCAAGAATTACCCATCTACATTTACCCAACGACCATACCCGTTTAACCCATTTGCCCTACCCGGAACATGTAACCACCATTTACCCTAAACCTAATCTAAGAGCCGCTCTCCCTCTCTCCTCTTTTCATTTTATCATTCATAAAACCATTTCTAAACCTAGAGAAAGGGAGAGGAAGAAGAATTGTCGAGCCTTTCAATTGATTGAAGATTTCTCATCGATTCCAACCTAATTCGATTTCCCTGTTTGTAAGTCGATTTCATTCCATTGTTTATACTGTTTTAAAGTGTTCGTCTTCAAAAAGTTTGAAAAGAGAGTCCTATTTATTTGATGTCTAGTTTATTCATATAAAATCTCGTAGTCAAATTCTTTATGGTTTCTCCTAGGTGATTTATTTATGAACATGTCGCTGAAAAGTCCGCGAATCTGATTTGGTTGTGGAAAATGATTTGAAACCCTAATTTTTATGTCGATTCAGTTATGAGGCTTCTTCATACATCATCTTTGTATAGTCTATATGATAATAGGATTTGGAATTACTGCAAAATAATGTTTTAAACTCGTTTTATGAATCAATACTTTTTATGCGACGGTTTCTGTCAGATTTTGGAAATCAGTCTGAAAACTCTTGATAAGTTGGGAATTTGAGTAAAACACGTTAGATATAATTTGTAGCTAAGACTCATGGGGTTCCAATCCAATTGGCCTAGTATCAATTTGATTTTTCTGGAATTAGTTATGTATTTTATTCCGAGTCTGTCATGTGCTGGAAAATCAGGAAAAATCGTGTTTGTTCTTTAAGTTGATATTCCTATTAAGTTATGATGAGTCTAGGTTATGTGCATGATTATTTGATTGAGTAGGTGGTAATTATACATAATTATGTTATGTAGGTGATGGATATGTGAAGGATCATAATTGATTGCTTGTGTGCTTGGATTGCGAAAAGGTAGGGAAATACACTTGACTTATTATCGTTGTTGTTGAATTGTGTTGACTTGTTGGTGTTTCATATGACCAAACTGTGAACGTTGACGTGATTCGTGGTTGTTGATTCATGTTATGATTCATATCCTGGAATGTGCTTGACTGAATTGATCGTATTGAGTATATTATCACAACATTCAGAGGCATGATTCTATGATTTACCGGTTCAATGATATACATATTGTGTTGCATTAATTTCTTGAGCATTCATATGCATTGGAGATGGAGGATGTTGTGGTGACGTGGTGTGGTGATGATGATGTTGTGATAAGGCCCAGGCGGGTTCTGCGGGACTTGCCTGGTGTCCTCGGTGCGAGTGGCGGATCGGCTACGGTCGATATATAGTCTCCGGGGGATCGGTATGGGTGGGCGTTCGGGTTATGAGATATGAGTTGAGATGGAGGTGGAGGTGACGGAGGAGCATGCATATCATATTTTGTTGTTTCATTGTATTCCCTACTCAACCTCGTGGTTGACCCTGTGTATTCGTGAACACCTGTGACGATCCAAATATTGGGGAGCAGACTTGGCAGGTTTATGAGATAGGATGGGAGCTTGATGGGCGTGAGACACTGGATCAGAAGACTTAGTAGCTAGATCATCATTTAGAAGACTTTCACTTTTATTTATGTTAGTTCTTTGTAATTTGATGTAAATGAGGTTTTGAAAAAAAGTTAAGTTAAAGAAATTATGTAATTTGCCTTGGAGTTTAATTTGTTATTCACTACCTCGGGAAACTGAGATGGTAACAACCCGGTTTATTAGGGAATGTCTTGCTAGAGGCTCCTTTATAAATCGGGGTGTTACACCTATCATTTGCTCTTTCATGACATTTCCACTTGATGCATCATCACCTTCTTCTTCACATGCTATATTCAACTTTTTTGTTATTGTCAAATGATCTTCAGTTAACCATGACACAAAATGATCGCAAGGTACACACTTAAAATACGCTTTCTTCGGATTAGTAACTGACCCGGAAATCTTGATGATAGCGTTTCTTTGACAACGATTGCAAATTTGATTCTTAAAATCAAGACCTTCAATTGGGTGGTTTCCCCACATTGAGGATGATGTTGACATAAGTAAAGATTTGAAGAAAAAAATGGAAGAAGATGAAGATGATTGGAAAATAGAAAAAGTTGAAGATGACTGCAGAAACACTACTACATATACAGCCTATAACAACGGGTAAAAACCGTTGTAAAATAAAAAAGCGGACGTTGTTAAAGCGGCCGTTGTAGAAGGTATTTACAACGGTTTGCTTATTTAGTGGAACCGTTGTCTAAATTATTCACAACGGTTAAAAGCCGTTGTTATTGGATGCTCTCCGTTGTGGAAAGTGTTTCAAAATTTTGGAGGGAATTATATAACAACGGTTGTCGTATGTATAACCGTTGTTGTAACTTTCCCTCCAAAATTATGAAGTCTTTTGACAACGGGTTTATGTTACATACCCGTTGTTGAAATTGTTAGTAACAACGGTTCTTTGTTTAATACCCGTTGTTGTAATTTTACCTCCAAAATTGTGAATACTTTTAACAACGGTTCTTTGATTAAAACCTGTTGTTGAATATTATGCGCGGGTATTTGTAAATGTCATTCACAACGGTGTTAGTTTTATTAACCGTTGTGAAAGGTATTCACAACGGTTTTTTTAGTAACCGTTTTTATTACGTACACCTAATGTTCTGAAAAATTAAATTTGTTTCATGCCATTCAAAAACCTGCATATATCAAAAAGCACCATATACCAAAGACCAAAGATAAATCATAGCTGGGTTCATCAGAACTCAATAGATTCAATTCAACCACAACAGCAGCATCATATATATATATATATATATATATATAATTACAAGGAGTTGAATTTACATGAACTAATTAATCATTCCCTAACTTCAACAAAAAAATTACTAATAAGCTGATCTAAACTGTGAGTATAGTATCATGCATTTCTATCTATATATATTCTAAGACGTAGTTGCCCCACATGTCTCTTACCTCGTCTATATCTATACTTGAGTATTGCTCAATCTGTTGTGACTGGTTGATTACATACTGCGGAAAAAACAAAGAGAATACATTATGGTATATATAGCAGCAAGCAAGACAACATTAGCAATATCATGGTATATATAGCAGCAATTGCAAGACAACATTAGCTCTAATTTAAAAAAAAGTAATAAACACATGTTTAAATTATTACTAACCCTTTCTGGAATAACGAGATATCTTCGCCTAATAATCTCCAACATGAACCGACAAGCGTAGAATCCACATTGTATGCTATCGGGCGAGGGGCCTATTATTACATAAAAAAACAGACGAGAGAAGGCTCACATCGTCAGAATCTTGAACTTTAGGTATTGTATTAGTATTAAACACAGATTTTGCACTTAATATTATTGTATTTGAGCACGTACCCCTGTTATCGTAATAAAATCAGGGCCAACATCAGAATCTTTCGTGGGTTGATCCTCCTCGTTTGCTCTTTTCTTCTTAAAGGCCCTTTTTTTAAAAAAAATAAAAAAGGAGGCAGAAACTAATTTTTTTAGGGGCAAAAATATGAACGAGCTTTTTTCTATAAATAAAAATTGAAAATGTTATTATAAATAAATCAGTATTATAAACTTACATTTTAATCAAGTGCTTAAAAGTCTCGCTTGGTTGATGATGTAAAGAGTCCAACCGTAAAACTTTTTCTTTGTCGGCATGATGGTCGCTAGCACCCAATGAGTCCTACATCAAGAGACATCATCATTATTAACAAGTACATATATTAGTTATGAAAATGCAATTGTAGCGGGAAACGTAATATTAATTTGTTTATTACCCTTTTTCATTATAAGCGCCAAAAATCAGCTTCTTGGTTGTCGTCAATTCTTTGAGCAATATAATCTACCCGTTGTTCGAACGAGAAATCCGGAATAAATAAAGATAAAACATAGGGGCACGGGAATCCGTATTGATCAGATGGAATATTCTTCTCGGGGATCACTCTCAATTGCAATATCCTACATTATTACGGTATTAATTCCGGTATTTAAAACACTATCTACCTAGTAGTCAGAATATTAGACTATGAAATTATTTATTAAGAAACTTACTTCATCCAAACAAATATGTGTGCTATATCAATCTGGTCTAGTCCAACCCATACGGCTAGCAGATCCCATGATATAAGCGCTTGGCGCTCGGCCCCTAGAATATCCTCCTCGAGCGGAATAATTATCAGTTGCTCGGAGGCTATGCGATGGCCAGCCTCCTCATACAGTCTCATCATCGTCCCCGTTCTTACTTTTTGCATGTAATCCTTCCCTTTATATTTTGTGGAGTTTATACTCCTAACTTTCACGGCCGGGAAAGAATGAGTCTTTGATGTGGTGCTACTACCACCAGCCTACACATGTAGTATAGATAATTAAAATAATAAAAAATCCAAAGGTAACATATCCTAGTTGAAGTAATAAAAATAAAAGCGTACTTAATTAAATACCTCGTCAACCTGCTCTTTCAATGATGAGGTAGTAGTAGCGAGTAAGGCGGGGACTTAGGCTTATCGGTCTTTTTGTCCCCTACACAAAATTACCATGCTTTTTATAAATACAGACAAAATATAAATAAAGGGGCGAGGTTAATTTTTAAAAAAATGGAGAAGTTAATTAAATACATACCTCATCAAGTTGTTGTGAAGTCGAGGTCGTTGGCATGTCTGTGGACTTAGGCTTATCCGCCAAAGCCGCCTTTTTTGTTCCCTACAAAAAAAAAATAACATATAAATTTAACATATAAAAACATTCAACAATTAAAAATGTAACACATATATATATAAAGGTATTTCTTCTAACCCCAATCGCTTTCCATTGCTCGGGTGAGGCGGCGGAGATATCTTCGCCAAGTAGATGTGAGTATCAGGCCATTGGATGAAACTTCCAAGCGCATCTCCCAGAATGGTAATGTCGTCACGACTGGGGGACGGTGGAAATTTTTCATGGCCTGGATTGACGTAGTTATCTCTACTATTCTATGATTCGGCAAAAGTTTTTCGCCATGAACTACGTTTCGCTCGCCGCAGATTTGTTTTCTACGAGACCCCGCCAACACGCACGGGTGGCTTTTCGATTCTATTAGGGTCGCAAGAATAATCGGCCTCTTGTTTACGGCCTGAAGAATATACACATACATACATTATTATATCTTTGCAAAAACGCTTCAAAGATTCAAAGATTTTGCAAAAACGCTTTTCTGTCTCAGGCCGATTTTTGCACAAACTTCAGCATTCATATAAATTTAACTAATTAAACACTTCATGCATACCTTACCGAAAAAACAGGAACCGACTTGAAGGGGATGTATCTGTTTTCCATCACCGTCTTCTCATCAAGTTGCATCTCCTTTTCGGACCCATTATTTACCTAATAAAATTAACCAATTCAATGGCACCATGTCGAAGTTGGCGGTGAACACACCCCCGATCTTACCCAAAAAAAAAAACAAAAGAAAAATAAGGAAGTATATTAGGTACCTGATCGGCTTTAGTTGTTACAACTTAAGAAGCATTATTAGGTACCGATCTTTCGAATCTCGTTGACCGATACTTCCTTCTCATGTATTGCCAAGGTAGTAGCGGCCTCTTCACCAATCTGTTGTACCTTATTATTACCCCCTTTAGAAATGACATCCTCCATCATCTTCACTTCTTCTTCGGAAAGCTTACCTCCAACATTCAGCTTTAGTAGTACGGATGCCATTAATCAAGTCGCTTGCCAAGAATGTAATGTGTCGCAATTTTTATCCCAACAATAACATGTGAATTGAACTTAAATGAAAATAATAGAATAAATGTTACCATGTCGGCGTTCTCGGACTTAGTCTTCCTTTTCTTCTTTATCTCGGCGCAGTTTTCCCATAATATTTCGTTACTCCAACCTCGTAACGGGACGCCCCTCAAACGACCTGGATGTTCGGGTCGGCCGATCGCTCTAGCAAGAACGTCATTACGACCACTGGGAGTGAATTTCCCTTCTTCTACCTCTTTCAATACGTTATCCTATAATATATTAAATAAACTTCAAATTATATTTGTGACTAAAATAATAAAGTTAGTAATGAACTCGTCTTAATAAAATAATGCTTACTATGTTGGCCAAAACTTCCTCATCGTATTTGTCATGCGACGACCGGGATCCTTTAGGCGTGTGCCCATGTTTATAAGTTACATGCCGATCCACCTCTTTCACTCCCTTTGCCACCTACACATTAACATGGTAACATTTATACACGTAAATGTGTATCAATGCAAGTCCAAGTGTGATTAAAAAAATAAAGTCTCACAGGGCAATAATGCATGCTACTTACGAGGTCCTCTTCTATCTTTCTGTAACCGCCTCGAGAACCATAGAATTTCCCCTTCTTGCATGAAATGTTAGCACGATTTCTTTTGCTAACGGCCTTCAAATAATTATATAAAAGCGCAAGTAGATGAGATAATAAAAAGATTATATAAAGGACTCATTAATTAAAAAAATGATAGGTAAATCGTTAAAAGGCGAGGATATTTAACCTGAAACTTCTCAGTAGTTCTCATCTTTTTGAAAAGATCCCATTCTTCCTGCTTGATGGTGGGACACTTGTTTTCCGGTGGGCTCTTACGCATCTCCCCCGTTGCCTTGTCCACATACAACCAATCCCTAGCAACGCCACACTTCCACTGCCTGTGGACATCCGCTGCCTTATGCATTAAATACTCATCATGGCTTATATCGGGTATAATAAAGCCTTCCTTTATACGAGCCAAGTATAACTCCGCCAATTTTGGATTCAAAGTTCTAACATCATCTAAATGGATAGGCACAAACTGTCTTGTGCAAGCACCAATCCAACTGGAGAAAAGACCCGCATTTGGACCGGAGGGAAACCCTTCTCACTCCATGTTATTTCGAACTACTTTTAGCGGCTATAGCTGCAAGGACTCTCTTGCACTTCGTAGCACCCCTATCACCAGGCTTATTATCACCAGGCTCATTATTCTTTTGACTTCTTTTACGTTTTTCACCCATGATAATCCTAAAACCCAAATATGAATGATATAGCTGGAAATGAACAACTTAACAACGTACATGCAGAGTATTATCTAAAACCCTAAACCCTAATAGGAATGAAAATTTAAAACAACAGATTGAGCTTCTAAAATCCTAAACCCTGATAAGAGGAGTAAAGTAGATGATGTGGGATGATAAAGATAACAAAGAAAACGAAAAACAAACAGATGCATGAAAAAAGAAACAAGATGATCGTCTTAAAACCCTAATGACGAAACACAAAATTAAAGTGAACATACCTGTTGATGATGATGATAAAGAGAACGAGCAGGATGATAAGGGAAGGCAACGGAATCTGGGCTTCGGAAACTGGGCGACGGCCGGCGACGAGAATGTAAAAAGCGAGGAAGAGAGAAGAATTAACACAGGATACCAACGGTTGGAGTAATAATGTTGTGTGTGTTTGTGTATGGCATGCTGGATGGGTTTCTATATTAGTTTTTTATTAAGACAAACTATTGACAACGGGTGCTCAAAACAAAACCGTTGTTGTATGTTAATAACAACGGGTCAATAAAAGTCAACCGTTGTCAAAAGTTTATTACAACGGGTAAAATATACCCGTTGTAATATATGTTCACCAAATTTGCGCCAAAATGAAATATGTCAAAAAAATAATTGACAACGGGTAGAGGTACTACACCCGTTGTTGAAAGTATTAACAACGGGTAATTTAAATATAACCGTTGTTATTGTTGAACCTCTTTTTTTTTTTTAAAAATTATCGTAATTCCATTACGGTCCAAACTGTAACAATACATACCGCAACATTATTCAAGCAATTTCAACACCAAAGCATCCACATCTAATAATAAGATCAAGAAAATAAGACAACTTACACAAAGATGCATGCATACTGTGTCCGATGAACTATCTCGGGATCGGGGACGTTTCTTGGATGTCATAGTTTCTTCGTTAACCCAAATACCTTCACCATGGTCATCACGCATATAGATGCTTTCGGTGTCCTCATGATCAGTGTCAACATCGTCGAAATAAGATACAAAGTGGTAGACGATCCATTCCCTCAAAAACGACATCCCGATCATCATCATCATTATCGGATGGACTACTCCTTCTTTTCCTTATAGACAGTACAACAAACCACTTCTTATCCATAGGATCGGTGACATAGAACACTTGTTTAGCTTGGGATGCCATTATGAAAGGATCATCCTTATTATTGCCAACCTTACCCAGATTGACCAACGTAAATCCCATCTTATCCTTTCGGACACAATGGATGTTGTTATCAACCCGGTTACATCGAAACAAAGGCAGTGTGAAATCAATGTAATCTAGTACCAATATTTCTTGAATAACACCATAATAAAGGCATTTTCCCCAAATAGGCTTTTTATCTTTTGAAGTAGCAAAGTGCATTGCCTCAAATTCGGAACTCACACCACTATTTTGCATTGTGCTCAACTCATCTTGCTCGGGGTGTAAAAAGTATATCTATTAATGGCAAAACTATTGTAAAAGGTGACCCTGTCATTTGGACCTAAACCAAGACGTAGTAACCTAGGAGAGATGTCATCACCGGTTTGATCAAGTACATCGTAAGACAATATTCCTAAACCACTCGGAAACGTCTTCGTATGCTCGTTCGCAATCCACTTCTCGGTCTTGTTTTGGTGATCGTATTTGAGCTCATCTTTGTGTTGTTGAATATAAGGTTGCACCTCATCTTCGTTGTTTAGCACATACATGTGTGCTAAATGCAACATTTCACGTGTCACAATTTTTTCAACCCGGCCCCTAATACCTTTTCCGGTCATCCAGTCACTATGACGATTCTTAGGAACGCCAATCAACTCCTCAGGGGAGAGATGAGCGTAACAATATGAAAGAGCTTCGTCTAAAATAGCGCGTTCAGCAATACAACCTTCCGGACGATACCGATTAGATGTATAGTCCTTGTAGACTTTCATCAATCTTTCGAAAGGATACTGGTATCTCAAGTACACGGGCCCAAGGTACAAAATCTCCCTAACCAAGTGAATGGTCAGATGAATCATGATAGTGAAGAAAGAGGGTGGAAAATACATTTCCAACTGACAAAGAGAGGTTACAACGAGGTCCTGCAATGAATCCGCGTCATCGGGATCGATGACTTTCTCGCATATGGACTGGAAGAAGAGACATAATCTAGTTATAGCATATCTTACCTTTTCAGGTAAAATGGAACGAATAGCCACAGGTAGTAATTGTTGCATCAAAGTGTGACAATCATGTGACTTTAACCCGGTGAGTTTTAGGTCTTGCATCGACACTAGGCTTTTGATGTTCGACGAATAACCATGTGGCACTTTAATTCCATTCAAGCATGCACAGAACTCTTTTCTCTCATTCCGTGAAAGGGTAAAAGCTCTTTGGCGGTAAAAATGTACGATTACCTCTCTTCGTGGTGCCAACTCTAGCCTAATACCCATCATTTTCATATCTTCCCTAGCTGCGGCGTTATCCTTTGTTTTACCAGGAACATTCGGAAGGGTATTGATAATATTATCACAGACATTTTTCTCAATGTGCATGAAATCGAGGCAATGCTCGACCTCCAGTCGGCCAATATGGAAGTTTATCAAAAAATATGGATCTTTTCTTATACCCACGAGTAGACAATTTAGAGCCGCTCTTCTTCCCATAATCTATCTCAATATGCTTTACTTTCTGATAAACTTCATGCCCACTCAAAATTCTAGGAGGTTGACGAAGTTCTTGTCTTCCATTGAATGCTTTCAGCATCTTGCGATAACAATGGTCATGAGACAAGAACCTCCTATTTCCCATATACACATACTTACGAGAAGACTTCAAGTATTCGGACTCGATATCCTCCCCACACAATGGACAAGCCTCTTTCCCATGAACGTGTGCCCAGTAAAGGTCGCCATAAGCCGGATAGTCGGTTATTGTACACAATAACATCGTTCTCAAATTGAAAGTTTCGTTCTTATATGCATCAAATACTTCTATCCCACTATCCCACAACAATCGCAAATCATCTAGAAGAGGTTCCAAATATACATCTATATCATTTCCAGGTTGTTTAGGGCCGGAAATTAACAACGACAACATCAAATACTTTCTTTTCATGCACACATATGGAGGTAAGTTATAAATAGCCAACACTACGGCCAAGTACTATGTTGGCTACTCATGTTTCCGTGTGGGTTCATTCCATCAATGGACAGCGCTAGACGTAAGTTTCTAGGTTCATTGCCGAACTCGGGATACTTAGCGTCGAACGATTTCCATTGCTTACCATCTGCCAGGTGTCTTAGCTTTCCATCATTTATTCTTCCTGTTTCATGCCAAGTTAACATTTTTGCATCATCGGGATTCGCATAAATCCTTATGACTCTTGGTATCAATGGAAAATACCACAACACCTTAGCCGGGATCCCTTCCTTATCTTTATAACGCCACTCCAAACATTTAGGGCAATTGGTTAAGTTTTGATATAATTTCCGATACAATATGCAATCATTTGGACATGCATGTATTTTCTCATATTTCATACCCACTCCTCTTATTAGTTTTTTCGCCTCATATGTCTTAACAGGTAGAACATTACCATCGGAAAGCAACTCCTTTATCAAGGCTAAAAAACTAGTGAAACACGTGTCACTCACCCCATTTGCCCCCTTGATATTATACAACTTCACCACAGCCGACATTTTTGTGAACTTACAACCAGGATAAAGAGGTGCTTCAGACTCACACAACTTCTCATACATGTTGTTAAGGTCATCCCAATTACTAGTGTCATCACCTACATCTTCAAAAGCAATGGACTCATCATCATTCTCTTCTATAGACCCAACATTCAACTTCTCTACTTCCAACTCTTCCAACTCAAAAAACTCGGCAAACTCAGGATCATCAGTTAGCCTTTCGTGTACCTCAACATCATCTTCTTCAGAGTTATTCTCTTCCTCTAATGATTCCCCATGAAAAATCCAAAGTGTATAGGATCGACTAAATCTCCACTTTTCTAGGTGTATTTTAACGTCCGGAAAAGCCATATAGCTAATATTACCACATCTTTCACAAGGACATGCAATACTAGAAGAACCTTTCAAATTGTTCGAAACGAATTCATAAAATTCAGCTAAACCATCCTTGTAGGTGCGGTCACTCATATTTGCATCAATCATCCAAGTTCGAGTCATTATTCTACATTCGTAATAATAGGCAACTAATTCAGAAAATACAATAATAGGCAAACAAATAAACGAAATTCAGGAAAGCAATTAAGCTAAATTATCAACAAATTAGATAATAACCCAAAAAATCCTATATCTAGTTATAATAAGCGTTGCTATATATACCTGATTGATAAACACGCGCGATGAGGGAGAGAAGACGTGACAACAGTGACGGAGATGAAGACAGAGAGACGATCAGGGAGGAATGGAGGATGATATAGTAGCAGTATTAGCTTGTGTTTGTGTTTGTAGCGTATAGCAGAATAAAGCAATATGTTGTTCTTAAGATTTTCATAATATTAATAACAACGGTTATTGAGTCTACAACCGTTGTTAAAACGTATTAAAAACGGGTTCTAATATAACCGTTGTGATTACTTTTCACTAATTTGGCGCCAAACCATTAACAACGGTTAAAATTTAACCGTTGTTATTAGTTTTTTCATTAACAACGGTTGTTTAAGTATGACCCGTTGTTAAAACCAATAACAACGGTTAACAACACATAACCGTTGTCATTAAGTTTGGTAAAATTCGCGGAATAAATTCTACAACGTGTTTTGATGATTTTCGTGAATAAGCGTTGTTAAAGGGCCGTTGTGGTTGCCTGTATTTGTAGTAGTGAAATACAACATTATGTAGATGTTTATATAGGGAAAAATGTTACCGTTGTAATTCAAAATAACCGTTACAATTCAAAAATAACCGTTACAATTCAAAAATAGCCGTTATAATTCAAATGTTACCGTTATAATTCAAAATAGCCGTTATAATTCAAATGTTACCGTTATTTTTCAAAATAGCCGTTATAATTCAAATGTTACCGTTATAATTCAAAATAACCGTTATAATTCAAAAATAGCCGTTATAATTCAAATGTTACCGTTATAATTCAAAATAGCCGTATAATTCAAATGTTACCATTATTTTTCAAAATAACCATTACAATTAATAGCTTATAATCAGGCCATTTTATGTCAATTTCAATCACAACATCCAATCATATTCACTCACTACAATACTAATTATTCACTCACAACATCCAATCCTAAAATGGTTCTCACAAATGCTCAAAAAATCAGAGTTTATCAAATAAGAATCGATCTAATTGTTCAAAATTTACCAATTCTAATTGAGCGTCTTGAATCAGTGGTTCCCAGTGACACTGTATGGCACATGCTTGAAGAGCCTCCAATTGGTACCCTTTGTATAATTTTACAAGGAAACCCGGATCATGTTCTAACTCCAGCAGTTAGAGATGAGGTTGTTTCTGATGAAGTACTAAACGAGAAGATGTGGGAGTTTCGCAGGTTAAAAAGTGATATCTTTACATATTTTGAGCGCATTCTCACCGTGATCGATTACCCAAGACTATCAGACTTATGTGCTGGTAGAGTGCCGGGGCAAAGAATTCTTTATCTCCACTTGAATGATTTGTTGACTCAATATATGTCTACCCAACCTGAAGAAATTGAGATTCAAGATCATGAAGAAGATAAGGAATCGTCATCTTCATCATCGGAAGATAATTAAGTTCGGTAGTTATTTAATTATGTTATGTTTTAAGTAATAATCGTTTATGGTATGGGTTTGGGGTTTAGGGTTTAGGGTTTGGGGTTTAGGGTTTAGGGTTTAGGGTTTAGGGTTTGGTATTTAGGGTTTAGGGTTTGGTATTTGGGGTATGGTATGTTTTAATTATGTTTTTATTGGTTTATGTTTTAATTATGTCAAAACGCGTTTTAAGGAGTGTTTTAATTAAAATATGTCAAATTGTGTTTTAAGGAATGTTTTAATTAAATTACGTTTTAAGTCATTTAATCGGATGCAGAGGATAATAAACTACAATAATCGGATAAATAAAATAAAATATAAGGTACAATATTCGGATATATAAAATAAAAGGTACAATAATCGGACAAATAAAAGCTAAGATCAACTCGCGTAATTGCGCCATACAGATAGCTGATGTCGATACATGCCATTATAATGAGCTACGCTTGCATCATGTACCCAACAAGGGGCTATTGGAGGCATAGGTGACAAGGGGCGTACCCGGAGCCGCAAATAGTGGTTTCCCGCATGTAATACCCATAAGTCACCATATGGGGTACGTACTCCGGGGGGGCTCGTAAAGACAAATAAGTATAACTACCATTCCAATGTCGCTGACCTTCTCGATCGTCAAATGCAGAAATACAACATATCACCCAATTGTACATCGTAGCATAACCATATAGATCGAAACCGTCCATCCAATGACCCGAGCCACACGGTATCTGATCCATAAATGTAATTCTAGCTACCTCCGCATCAAATCTTCCTGGGCCATAAATATGTTCACGGTAAAGGGGACTACAGATTTCCCTAAGTAAATCTGTTCTAGCCATCGTGAAATGAGATTGGTCACCCCGAACAGCATGTGAGATAACTCGAAAACCACAATGACCGTCTCCGGAAGGATTAAACCACGCTTCTAAATGCTCGTGAAACCAGGAAGGCAAAAATTGATGATAAGGAAAGTACCTCCAATGACCAATGGTGTAGTCTACCTCAAGAGGTGCGCAATACGATGTGCCCAAACTCCCCGTACTCGTGGTAGCAGTGGTAGACGGTGTACCGGGGCCCGTTTGAGTGGATCAGGGGGTACTATACGGAGTAAAACGCCCCGTCGGAGTAGAACGGGGAGTAGACGACGGAGTAACAGGAACCGTCGGAGTAGAACGGGGTGTACTAGACGGAGTACATTGGGAAGACGCGTTTCTTTGGGGCGTAGCACTGCCTACTCGAACCCGAACCCGTGCATGCTAAACGGCGGACGGATCTCTACGAGTTCCCCTACTCGGACGTCCTCTAGGGTTCTCGTTCACCCGAGGCTCGTTTACATCCTCCTATTCCGGATGTATCTGAGAGTAAAGGGCATCGACCATGGATGATCTCATACTCGGATATGCATTCCGAATTTCATCGAATAACTCCTCCAATCGATCATCGTCACAAGTCGGCATTGCCTCCGAACCATCGTACTCCAACGTCCTCCAAAATGCATGTAACACATCAACAGGGACCCGAGATCCGTTTCTAGCAATGCGATGAAGTGAACAAGCACATAACAAACCAAGTGTAGTAGACTTTACACAACCGCAATCGATAATCAAGGCATCTTCCGTCATCTTTGCACCTCTTTCGAATTCTTCACGCAATTCACTAAGCATTCTTTGATATTTTTAAAGAAAGTCTGGAAAATAATCGCTGAATCCCCGTCAACCGCTTCGATCTAGATAACTCCAACGAGTGTCGGATCTCAACATGTTGCGTTTCCATCAAAGAATGAAACCGAATCCAAATGCTATCAACGGCCAGTTTCGCGCTACTCAACCATCTCTTCAGATTCGCATGAGCCGACTCAACCCGGGATGTAGAAGTATTCCCAAAATGGGTTATCTTGTTCATTCTATACTTGGCCCATTTTTCCAAGTGCGGGAACCATTGCCTCTCAAAATAAGCCGCCACTCCTGCCCATTCCCTTGCCAATTTGCCCCACGCAACATTAAACTTATCTTCGGTCTCCGCCTCGACAACCGCTTCAAACAAGTTAAAAGTTACGTGCTTAGCCCAACTATCCTGTTTCGTGATATCAAGTGCTTTCGTCTCCACGTTAGCATATATATGCCAAAGACATAGCAAGTGAGACGAATCCGGAAAAACAATGGGAATCGCGTTCAACAAACCTGCCTCGCAATCAGTAACAATAGCATTAGGTTGAACGGCATCATTGAGAAGGGCCTTCAGTTTTCATAGGACCCACAAATATCCATCCTCGGACTCATGCGTCACAAGAGCATACGCGATGACAAAGCTCTTCCCGACGGGTGTGACTCCAACCATCTCAACAAGCGGAAGACGGTATAAATTTGTCTTGTACGTGGAATCGATCAATACCACATAATAGTATGATCGAAACATCTTAACGGCTTCTGGATGAGCCATGAACACGTGGGTTAGCTCATCGGTCTCCTGATCAGTGACCCAATAATGAACGTACTTATGCTGAACCGCAAGTGCTAACATCTGTTGTGCCGGGTTTCTCCCATCTCTTTCCTCGGCCCTTACTTTCTGAGAACGATTGTAGATTTGTCGCCGATTAGGTCTTGACTTTTCCGGATTCCGCTGATGCAAACCCGCACTAATAATTACCGGTCTAACGTGAGCTCTAACTTGGGCATCGATATAAGCCAACTCCTCGTCATCAAACTTTGCAAAGTATCTATCACCGTCACAATACAACGTTAAAGGATGATTATGAAACCCGGATCTCATCACAAGCTGCCACTTATTCTCTTCTAATTCAACAACTTTCATTGAAAATTTGCAATTGCACCACGCGGTAGCCGTGTTACCCCTCATTAAATAATCGGCATCCTTATTTACGGGACCTTTTCCACCCATCCGACAAACAAAATAATCTTGTCTCAAATTCGTGTTACGACCAACTTTCTTGTTGCTTGCTCTTTTTATACCAAACCCGAGTCGGAGTCCGATCTCATATGCCCAATTAAACGCTTGAATACTAGATGCAAAGAACAAGCTAGTCTTAAAATGATCTGAGTAATCAATACCGTCTCCATCGTTAAACACCTGCGCACGCATTTCGATAAATTAGTTATTAATTAATTATTTGCTACGGAACGAGTCGGAGTAAATAAAAAATAATATAAAAATAATACAAAGACGGTAATTAGTTATTTTATACAAAACGAGTCGGAAATATTAAAGATAAAAATATAATATAAAGACGGTAATTAATTATTTCAATTGTTTTATAATACAAAGACGCTATTTAATTATTTTATACAAAACGAGTCGGAAATATTAAAGATAAAAATATAATATAAAGACGGTAATTAATTATTTGAATTGTCGGAAACTATAAAAAATAAAAAAATATAATACAAAGACGGAAAATAATTATTTTAAATGTTTTATACAAAAGGAGTCGGAAACAAAAAAAAGAAAAAAAAAATACACGGTTTGGGCCTTGGACGAAAGGATTTTTCGTCCAAAACCAGGCCTGGACGAAAAATTCGTTCGTCCATAATGGGCCTTGGACGAAGGAATTTTTCGTCCAGGCCTGGTATTGGACGAAAAATTCCTTCGTCCAAGGCCCATTATGGACGAAGGAATTTTTCGTCCAATACCTGGTCTGGACGAAAAATTTCTTCGTCCAGGCCCAGTCCGTGTAATTTTTTTTTTTTTCAATTGCTTTTTCAAATAAATCCGTCACAAAATCTATCATAATTCCGTCTACATTCATGGCATCTATCCTAATTCGGGATTCAAACGATAATAAAACATAAATTTTTAACAAAACTAAATCGTAAACTAACCTCGTTACTAGCTTCATTGTTGGAATCGTTGTTAAAATCATTCCCGTTCATGTTGTTAATTACAAAACCCGACTTCTTTTTTTTGTTTGAAATATTTTAGTGAGACGGTGACTTGTGTTTTAGTGAGACGGAAATTGCATTTTGGTGAGACGGATATGGAGTTATGATATGGAGGGCAAACTTGGAAATTTACATTAATTGTCGACGATATTTAGTAATTTGTCGACGACGTATAGCAGGACCCATAAAAAACTCTCTTATAGGACCGTCCTATAGTATAGGACGGCCCAATAGAAGAAATTAGCCCAGCAAATGGAATTATTAAACCAAACATAAAATAGAAGAAGCTCAGAATGCTCCTCAACACCCAACCACAACGGCAGTTACGCCAGTCTCAAACTCCGTCTCCTCTATCGCCAATTCGTCACTATCTCCATCTGACCTCCCCAACCACCTCAGCGGCCAGCCGACAATTGACCCTTGCAGCACTACGCCCTGATTATTCAGTTTTGCATTTACCAATTTCTACCTCCTTCATTCGTCTATCGACAACCACAGTGACTTCGACGGCCGCAAACAAGCAGGTTTGATTTTATCTTAGAAACGCTAGATTTAAGATAAAAAATTAGAAATCAAACTTTTGATGATCAACTAATCATTTTAATTTGATAACTTTGAATTATAAATTGAAAACTAAACCTTTATTTTTCTCCCATCTGCTAGCAATTTTGTAAAAGGATGTTTAGTTTGATAAGTGATGGTCTTAACTTCAAAACGGACAAATTTAATTTGATAAATTTATACACCGTAAGATTTCTCCTTCTTTATTTTTTTAAAACAAGGTTTTTAGTTTAATAACCCATAACTCTAATTTGAGAACCAAATGTTTTGAGAGTTTTGCTTTGTTTTTGCAAGTTAGGATTTTAATTTAATGGAAATTAGTTTTATAATTTAGTGCTTTAAGTTAAATACTCACAGCTTTGGGATATCTATTGGGCAAAAATGCGTGGAATAAGATCATGTTGTAGCGGATTGGCGAGACAGATTGTGCGAAGGTCGTCATTCATGACTAAGACTTGGTGGCTTTGAGGTGGAGAATCTGGAGGTGCCTTGTGGAGAAAAAGGATTGCACATCTGTACTACATCACACTTAATGAATTTTTGAGTTTTTGTGTATTTTTTTTAGTTCTATAGAGTTTATAAATTACATTTTAGTTTTATGACTTCAAAAATCAAAATTTTCTGAGCTTATATGTAATTCTTTTGAGTTATAATGTATTTTTTTGAGATAAATGTTTAAGTAAATGAACTCAAAAATTTTATGATAAAACTCAAAATCTTAAAATTAAAACTCAAAAACTTTATGTTAATGCTCAAAAACTATACCATCTGATTTACTACATCGGATGTATAATCCACTTACTGGTGCCTTGTGAGAGTGGTCGTCACTTGTTCATAGCAAAAGAGAGAGGAAAGACCGGTGAAGATGAGAGAGGGAGCAGTTTGGGCTTTGTTTTTATTTAATAGTTTGGGCTTTTAGTTAATAGACTGGTCTTATGTTAAGAGACCGTCTCATACAACAATTTGTATTAGACATAATTATCTTATGGGCATGGGTTAATTAAGGCCCAACGTTCTGAAATACGTAGAAAATTGGCCATCAATTAATTTTAATTTTAATTGGTTACCTATATCATATTTGAACGCTTTTCCGGCTCGGATATCCAAATTTTAGGATCAGATTTGGCCGGATATTGCATCCATCCGGATAATTTGTTCAGCCTTAAATGGGTAGTTTAGTTTATTATTAGTATCAATGTCATTATTATAAAGATGAATTTTTTTATTATTATTACCATTATCTACGTTAAATGTGTTTATAAGTTTATCGATAAAATTTTGATAACCTAAAAACTAATACAGTAATAATCTTTATCGTAACTTACCTCGGATGGTATTAATTAATAGCTGAAATCATACTTACGCAGTATCCAATTTCAATACTTATGAAATTACTCGAGTTGCTAAATATTTAAACCAATGAAATGAGAATTATATCCACACCAGTTTGACTGTTAACATCATATTTTATTCATTTATTACTTGAGAATATTATATATCGTAATAGTAATAATTAACTATTTCAAATATTGGAATAATAACCTGTGCATTTTCTGCACGAGCGTAAAACTAGTTTAGTAGTCTACCTTAAAAATGACTACTAATACTCATATATTACATTAATAATATTAGTAGTATTTTTGAACAATTTAGATCAAAACTTCTCAAGTTTTGAGAGAAGAAAAATAAGTATGAGAGAGAGATTTTGCATGTGTGATCTTTTAGAGAAAAATAGAGTAAAAATAAGAAGAACAAAATCATTCTCATCAACATGCATGTACCGTCCAAAATGCTCTTATGTAGTATGTAGAGCATTTTTTTTTTTTTTAAATTTGTCTTATGCAATCTCCTTTTTAGTAGGTAATAGGCTAGCTTTAAAGTATGTCACAAGATGTTGGAGTATCTTTCCAACAACAATATGAGAAAACCAAAAACACAAGCATCTTCACACTTTGGATGGTGCACTTGTGCATATATGGGTCCATTTTTGTCTTATAATCTTTGTCCCACAAATGCTTAATAGTCTTATATTTAATTATCTTAAATAATTAAATATTAATTTGATCATACAACAATTATGTGACAAATTAATAAACATATATTCACTCAACTTATTGAGTAATATTTTACCATTATATCAACATATAATGGGTCCCATAATAGCTAGTCAATTATATTTACAACCTCTTGTAAATGCAAATAACTAATACCTCTACCTCGAAATATTTATAAAACCTCAACATAATTCAGTAAATTAATATATAAATCCACTAAATTGAATCTTATTTAATCGAATTACAATAAGATACATATTTCCTCTCATAAATATAAATTGTTCGTTTTTTAAGGAATTAATTAACTTATATCAATATACAACTAATTAACTTTATTGATTAGGGCATCATCCTATAGGTGTGACCTTAAGGGATCAACTGACCACAACCGTCCTACAACAGTAACGTCAAACTCCAGCAAGCTAATCGTTACCGATTAATGTTGATCAATTGACTATATAATGAATCATCCCTTACGTATTCTTATTATGAGATTTAATTATAATTTTAAATCATGTGATCGCACTATTGTTGAGGACACATACTCAAACAATCTCCCACTTGTCCGAGACAAGTGTGAGTCACCAATTCTCTTGTCCTATTACAATCTCCTACTCAATGCAAGGTGTCTTGCAAGTCGTACTCGCATTTGATCATATCTTGAGTGGTTTCCTCGATCTTGAGAGTAACTGTCTGACCGGAGTTATCTACCATAGATACCTTCCGAGTGTGGCCACACATTTTCACTTCACTTCTCCTCGAGTGGCCATGAGATTTTCAATAACCCTGACAAGGGGGTGGACAATTCCTATCGCACTATTCCCTTCGTTTAGCCACAGATCATCATGACCCAAAATATAATCATTTGACTTCAGTTACGACAGTCGTAGAGTATAAATCAAAGCTAATCAGAAACTTGTGCCAACTTAGGCGAATAGTCTCTAGTCAAAAGAATCGACTTATAAGAACACTATTGTAGCTCTCGCCACGACCAGGCCTTATAAAAATTACCAGAACTCTAAAAGCGGTCACTGTCCGACAGAGTGTCACATACAGTCTGCCTATGTGATCGACTAGTCATCACACATGACCCTATGGCACTTGAACTTGCCATCAATCGCACCACACTCTAGTCACTTTGAGACGTCACCTCCTTTAAGTAACCAGGGGCGCATACTATGTCAATCTAGTTCGCTTCAATGGGGTTCAATATTGTCTCAACAACCCATTTGGATATGTAGATACCCGTATCCGTCGATATTGGAATTTATAGAGAACCCGACAAACACCCGATGATGATAGAACACATGTATTCTTTAGTTGTCATTGTCATTATTTGGGTTCGTTTTACGATGTGGAATGAGCGTTGTCGACGGAGTATTTTAATTTAAATGATATTTAAATTAATTTTTTTTTTTTTAAAGTGAATTCATTTTATTTTATTTTGAATTTATTTTCTCAAGTTTATTTTATTGAAAATAAAATAAATATTTGATTTGAAAAATCATTTTATGAGTATATTTGATTTGAAAAATCATTTATTTTAATGTGTTAATCGATTTAAAAATCGAAAAAACCCGTTTTAAACGCGCATTTTGGAGCTCGATTATAGCTCGGTTTTTGAGTCCGTTTTCTTTACGAGTTGACACGAATCTCGAGTACACTAACCAAACTAAGCCTCTACCCATCCAACCCCAGTTCGAACCCCATAACCACGGCCCAAATCCCGTCCCAAACACTCCCCAACAGCCCGCATAAAACACGAGCAGCCCCCCTGTTTTGCGTGCCAAATCCCGAGCCCAAAACCCGCTCCAAATACCACCAAAACCCGTGACCATTAACCCTAACCCATACCCTAGTATCCTACCCATATTACCTTAGCTTAACCACCAAGAAAACCCCTCACAAACCCTCTCAAACCCTCACAAAAGCTGCTGGACAGCAGCTATGCGTGAAGGAGCCCGTCTGCCTCTCCCCTCTAAAACCCTACCTTAACTCCTTATAAATACCCACCATTCACCATACATTCATTGTCTAAGTTCTCCACACATCCTACCGTCATTCACAAGCTTTAAACTCCAGAAACAAGCCCTAATTGCCTCTCAAAAACCCTCCACAAAACCGACTTGCAAACTGAGAATCAGTTTGTGTGTCCTCTTTGAAACCCTTCGTTCTCCCTTCAAACCTCCATCAAAATTCGAGTTTCTTGTTCCAAATTAACCATACAACATCCATCTACACATTAGACAAAGATTTACGAGCCAAATTGAACTTGAGAGTACACGAATTCCCTCGAAAAACAGAGTGTTATACACTCTGTTTTCGCGGCTTTTCCTGTCTGTCCAGTTCTGTTTGTGCTCGTTTTTCGTGCCCAATAATTCAAAACGAGTAGGGATTGTTTTAAGATCTATGTTCTACTCTCTTTATAGTTTTCAAAACATCTTTTAAATCGAATTTTCACCGTGAAACGAGAGAGAAATCGCAGTTTGAAAGTTGCTGTCCAGATTTGCAAAAAACGTGTTGTTTGCTTTGTTCCTTCGTCGACGACGGCCTCTCGAGATAAAATCTACCATCGATTACGACCCAAGACGGTGTCAACGATACATGTAGGTTGAGGGTGCATCAAATCCTCCTCTTTCTCCCTTTTATTTCGTTTTTTATGTTTGTTTTCTTATAGTTCGTTTTTGTTTGTTTATCGTTTTTGTTTATCGATTGTTGTCATTAACTATGAAACTAGTGTAGTCCGAGTATGAGTTAAAGTACCACCATGAACACCCGCGTTGACTTGATATGGGAAAGAAACCGCTACATCAGTCGGTCGTAACCCCCGTCTCATTTACATATCTTCGTGTTCAAGGTAGGGCATTAATAAAACGAATTCTAACTTCGCTCTTCGCTTTTGACCCCTCTTTTGTTTCGTGTGATTCGACCCACCTTAGGACCATTCACATGTTAGTTCGACCTCTGATTGTTAACATATAACTCATTTAGATGACATTAGATCAATTTAATAACCTAATTAGACACGTTAGGGTACATCGACATAGCTTTAAAAATCAACTGACGATTCTGTAACTTAATTGAATGCATCTCTCTCTTTCACCTAATTTCTCGCTAGTATAAGAGTGCGTGATTAGCACCTTCATATTAACACTCGACGAGTTAATTTAATTAGCGATTTTGACCTAATTTGACCCCTTTAGGCCGTGTAGAATACACCTTGGCGTGACATCATCTCAATCTATCAACGTCGTTTCTAACTTGTTTTCTAACTTGTTTCCTAACCCGTTTCGCAATCATCTATCTAACCTAATGAATCTAACCTAAGAATTAGGGTAGGCTAGAACGTGTAGGCCGTGTTTGGCCGTGTCCTTGTGGTCCTTTTCTCGTTATTTTCTTATCTTTATCTCGTTATTTCGTATCTTGTAATTACTTTGTTTATCGAGTCATGTTTGGTAGTTTGTTTGTAATTAGTTTTACTTTTATCGAGTCAAAACCTCTTCTAAAAACCTTAGTCCTGTTTGGTTAGATGGTTGTGCCCCAATGCATGTAAGAGCGTAGTAAATCGCATATTGTTTAAAGCAACATGGCCCGATTTATGCTAATGCATGCTTTGGTGTGTGACCCAATGTCTAATTCGATAAGATTAAGTGAAAGCACACATTACGAGGAGTGACCCAAGGCCGTGAGTCATGTAAGCCGTGGGCCACCCCTTTGTGCACATTTTTCTAGGTCGAATGGCCGTGTAATGTGTCATGTACGGTGTTGTATATAGCGATTGTATTTAGATCGAGTTGTATCTTTAATTCCTCGTTGTGTCGGCATGAAATGCCTGGGTTGTAATAGGGTAGATCCCAACGGCTCCCCCATTCCCATCAAGCCTTGTTTGCTTTGTTTTGTATGTTGTTAGATCAATCGACCCACATGCTAAATTACAACTTTGACAAAGTTAGTTTAGTTGCATCTAAATCAACATAGAAACTTCACATGTTAGGGTTTTAAAACGATGTTTGCATATCATATATCGTAGTAGCTATGACCTTGTTTGAAATCCGATACTTGACTTAGTAGAGGCCGTTATTGACGGGCGGGGTTAGGTGTCCTTATGGGCTTCCTAACACGTACCCTCACCCCTTACTCAAGATCTATGGTTTGTGGATCCGTCTAAATACCATTGGATTACGAGAGTCATTCAAATCGAGTGATATAGGGTACAAGTCTTTATCTTTAATCACTCGTAGTCGATTGGCTTTATGCTTTTCGATGAAAGGTGTAAAGTTGACTTGAACGGTTCCAAGTTCCCAAAAAACTTGGTGGCGACTCTAATTTGTCTTAATTCAATTCGAAAGAACCTCGAGTCGATTATGCCTAGTGTGGATCCCGCGGACGCAGTTCCCGAGGGCCTTGTCCACAGTTTGGCGACTCCGCTGGGGAAAAGAGGACTAGTTACACTTTGTTTCTAGGGTCTTTTCCTCCGAGGTGAAACTTGAAAAGAAAGTATTGGAAAGTAAAACATTACTCATAGTGCTACGATTCATGCATAAACCCTTAAGGACTTTCCCGGGCCGTACCAGCGTTTCTTTGTGATGCGTGGGGGGCGACGTCCCACTATGCCAGGAACTCGCATATTGCTTGCTTCCGCTCCGCCTCGTCGTGGTTCTTGATGGTGGGGATGCTCTTCTAGGTACTCTACCTAAAGGCCCTTGCTCTATAAGACCCAAAAAGGATGGAGGGCATAGACCTTCTTGTAGAAGACTTGCCGAGACTTAGAAATGTCTAGGAACATACATCCTTATAACATGTGAATGACAATGTGCGAAATGAACTTCCCGAGTCTTTTCAAAATTTTCCCTATCGATTTCAAAACCGAACTTTTGAACAACTTACTTTTAAAATAGCATGGTTTTAAAAACGCGGAATGCTGCCCAAATAGGACTAGATTTTTCGGCCCAAAATGAGCTTTTATAGCCGGCATGCTGCCCATTTCAAGTCTCATTTTCAAATCAATCCTTCGTTTTTTCAAATTCAATCCAAAATGTTTCTCGAACCTCAACCAAGCATGAAATGCGTCGAGTCGTGTCCGGGTCCTGGCCGTGTTAGGCCAGGCGTGTTTCGTTCTAAGAGTCTAGAACACGACCTTGTTGGGTCACCCAAGCTCACCTCTTGGGCTTTGAGTCATGTGGGTCGACCAATTGGTCTAGGATAGTCCACAGAAACGCCCAAGCTAGGCCATTTAGGGCGTTTCACTTGAACCTAAGGACTATGTTGGTCCAATCACGGGTTTAGTCACACCGAGTCCAGTTTAGAATCGAGTTATGACAGTTTGAGTCATGTCGTTTTGTCGAGTCTAAAATGAATCAAGGTGTAAATCCAACCGTGAGTCGAACCTTTGGTTAGTCAGTCTCAAGTCGAGTCTTTGCTTGAGTTAAGTTGGTGTCGTGTCCTTAAGTGTGCAGGGGCTCTTATTTTAAATATTGACTCGGTTCGGGGTTTTCTTGTAGAAAGGCCGCCAAAAACCCGGCGTCAAGCAATGGAAGATGCTGTTAACAAGCTCACCGAGGCCGTGAACCTCATGATGACCCGAATGGATGCAATCGAATCTAATCTGGGTGTAGATTCCCCTCCATCTGCCCCACCTCTGACTGATCTGGAGAAACGGTTCAAATTCATTGAAAACCGTCTGAAACTCTCCCACGGGAAGAACATCCACTACGAAAATGCTAGGGCCTATGCCCCAGTTCAGGATAAGTTGCCCACAAACATGGTACTCACTGATATCCCAAAGTTTAAGGGCACAGAAGATCCAGTCCACCATGTTAAGGCCTATAAGGGGTACTTAGCACTAAAGGGAGTACCTGCTGACATGCTCTCTGAAATTTTCGCTCAATCTCTGGATGAACACCCGAAGGCGTGGTTCTACAATCTGGACCTTAAGAACTTCCCCACTTTCGAAGATATTACGGTGGAGTTCTGTAAGCACTATGCTGACAATGTCGAGATTCAAACCAACATAAGAACATTGGAGGTGATGTCACAGAAAGACAAAGAAGGCTTTACTGAATTCCTTGCAAGATGGCGCGCTGAAAGCGTGAAGTTAGCCAAGAAGCCTGACGAAGTGGAAATGGTAGATAAGTTCATAAAGAATCTACGACCTGTTTACCGCAATGCTCTAAAATACCAGAATTTTGGCTCTTTCAAAGAATTGATAAGAATCGGGATAAAGGTAGAAGATGATGTCATAAGGGCAGAGGCTGAAAATCCGAAAGGGTACCAAGGGGCCTCATCGTCTAAGGCCAAGGCCCCAGCAACGACCCATATTGATGAAGCCATCAATCTCTTAGAAGGGCAATCGAAGAAGTCGCGGCGCCAAACACCTAGGGCATTCACCGATATCGGATTCACTTATATATACGCTCTCCAAAGGCTCACAGCCCAAGGAAAGCTGAAGCCCATTGGTCCAACTCCGGACCCTCCCGCTGATCAACAAGGTAAATGGTATAAACCAAATGCCTACTGTGCCTTTCACCAAGGGAAAGGCCATGATACTGAAAGGTGATATCGACTGAAGCACGAAATTCAAGACATAATTGAGAATGGAACACTCTCGATCCCAACTGTTTAACCCAATAACATCACCAATCCATTTGGCGATCACGCCAACTTTGTTTCTGCCGAAGACAATGTCGATTATTCCCATATTATCCACCCATGTCACTTGAAAGGGGTGTTTATCGGGAAAATATTTGTGGATTGCTTTGAATTCTTGCCAAACCCGAAGAATGAAATTCAAATCGGGAGTCTCGCTCTAGAATGTACTCCTCTCATTAACGAAGTTAATAAAAGACAATTCGATTCACCAACCTCCATCACTAGCGTAGATCCTCAGAGGACTACCTCGGGATGGAGGCAAACCATCACAGGGATCAAGGACAAGAGCCGAGCATCTAAGCTGACAGCTGAACAAGGGAAAGCTCAAGACCAGATTTGAAAAATTATGAGTCGGAATCTGTTTTCTTTTCTTAGTCGAGTCGAGTCTAGGACTTTCTTTTCTTGAAGTTGAGTCGGTTGTCTCGCGATGACCTAGGGTGTGTCCTAGGAATCGTTCCTTTGAGTCTGTTAAGCAATTGCCTTTCCAATAAAAAGTTGCAGTTTCGTTACCAAATATATCTTGTTTCCAATCCTCAATCATTCTGAAAGTATGATAAAATGCACAACACACTCAAAGGCATCCCTGGGGTAGAAATATGTCCCGTTTCAAAATGTAAGGTACACTAGGATCCTGTGTTTGATTCCTTTACCTATTCCATGTCTGGGGGTAGAAAACCTCCATCAGAACCAGTGCTTATGACAAGCTTTTAGATGATTCTATGACAAACCCGGACTAGCTCCTTGTTTCCTCTATCGATGATGGAAGGCAAGCCTTTTCCCCAACAAAATCATCCCATCTCGAAGAGAGAAGATATCAACCCGTTCTAACATGGAATTGTTAGTTCCTACCCAAATTAGTTCGCGAAGCCCAGTTTTCAAGGTGTATCCATTTATGACTAAGAGAATGAATAGAAGATCATTTTCAAAGAGAGAAAAAAGATGAAAAAAAAATGAAAAAAAGATGAAAGAAAAGGAAAAAAGAAAAAAGAAAAAAAGATGTTGAAGTTATTGCGGAATGCTTTTTGGTTGAATGTCGAAGTTACGGAAGCCAGAAGTCAAGTCAAGTACCCATAGTTGAAGATCAATGGGCGAAGCCCAAAAGCTTAAGTAGTAACCTCTTTACCCTCTAAGTCCTTCCTGAGACAGTTACAAAGGGATAGTCGGGAATTTTGAGAATCATTCCGCTTGTGTTGTTACACCCAGCCTTTAGGGTCCAGATATGGAGATTTGAACCCGCATTGTTTTCCAACCCATTTGCACTCGGGTTTCAACAAACCTGAGACACCATTTCCAACCACGTTATAAGCCATAGCCCTTGACCTTAGCACCACAAAATAAACCTTCAGAATGATGGTTTACCTTGCGAAACTATTTTTAGCAAGCTCCACATCCCAAAGAACCAAAGCCTTTTGTACCAACCCCAGACACGGGATTTAACGGTACTTTACAGGCTAGAATGGGATATGACATGATACCTTAGGTGAAACCTTCGAGTGTGTACACACAATCAAAATGCCATGTTTATGCACCATGATCGAACTACGTCGGATTTGATTTCGCTCCACGCGAATACGTAGGCAGTCCTTCAGAATAAGGGATTCAATCCACACATCAACCAAGTTGTCATCTTGTCGGTTTATTACGGGTCTTAACCAAGTCCAAATGAAGCCACCTTTGTTTGAGTCGGTCTTAGCACTCGATGTAGGCTAGGATAAGGATATAGGTTCGGATGAATAGTATCAAGTCTCAGAATGAGCTTTATCTAATGGTTTAGGCAAAGATGCTGAGTCACATAGATGTGGGTTTGTGTTGGGAACAGAAAATATGAAAAACCCGCTGAAAAGAAAGAAGGCGTGGAAGAAAAATAGTAAAAGCCCGCTGAAAAGAAAGAAGGCGGTGGCAAGAAATGACGAATACTCGCTGAAAAGAAAGGAGGCGAGGAGAAGAGTGGCAGAATGTTCCCAACAAGAGTGATGTGTGATGTCAAACTGTTCTCATAAAATCAGTCTGTGTTTAGTGTCTAGGCGAAGCTAACGTTGTTGCTCCGTTGAGTTTAATCCACCCTGTCAATGCCAAGTGATCTTGATTCCCATGTGCCCTCGGGAGCACGACCATGCCATACGATATCTCTGTCCCAAGTTCGACGACCTTGTGATTCCCATTTGCCATCTTTGGCGCCGGAATGGCCAATTTACGTTTCTACCCCCAACAAGTCAATAATCGAATTAAAACCCGGGCACACTTACGGTTTTATTTTCCTTTTTTGTTTTACGGTAGCGGGCTATGCCCACATTGTTTACGGGTCATACGGAGTGTCTGAGTAGTATTTCATGCTCACCCATCAAGGTTCGATTTCAAAAAAAAAAAAATTTCAAAATTCCAAAAACTTTTTGCGAATTGTGGATAGATGACCCAAGTAGTGGAATATTTGTGGGTCGATGATCCAATCCTTCGAAAATCAAAAATTCAAAATTCAATTTTTGAAGGGCCGATGGCCCAATATTCTAAATGATGACAAATTCGAAATTCGGGTCGATGACCCAATTATTCAAAATTTTCAAATTCAATTTTCGGGTCGATGACCCCAATCTTTCGAAATTCAAAATTTCAAATTCAATTTTTGAAGGGTCGATGGCCCAACATACCAAGTGATGTCAAATTTAAACTTCGGGTCGATGACCTAATCATTCAAAATTTTCAAATTCAATTTTCGGGTCGATGACCCAGTATTTCAAATGATCCAATTTCAAGATCGATGATCCAAATGTGCTTATGTGATGATTATTGCTTGTACATTTTCTATGTTCCAAATATAGCAGGATATGCTTCAACTGGGGGCTCTAAAGTCTTCGACTTTAGAGCCATTAAATCAGGGCTCGAAGCCGTTGGCTTCAGAGACCATTATCAAGATGTAAAGGATGATATCCACCAAGAATTCAATTCAATACAATAGTATGAAATGGAAGAATTCCGTAGCTGAAAGCAAATGATGAAAGCGGCGGCAACCTCCTCGGAAAGTCCCGTCCCATTTGGACAAGCGCCAGCAGATGATAAATTTTGGGCAAATGTCAGCAGATGATGAATTTTGGACATACGCCAGAAGATGATAAACTTTGGGCATGTGTCAGCAGTTGCCGAACTACGACGCGGGTTTGATTCCGTCAGAAACGGATACGTAGGCGCCTAAGGATAAGGCTCAATCCACCATATATGCAATTTTATGGGTCGATGACCAACGATGACAACTTGACACAACAGAAGTAAGAGTCAATCCCCAACGAAGTTTCAGGTATGATCTCTTCTTATGGCTGGCGAGCTTATATACGCAAGTCTAATGGACTATAAACGACCCGCAGAATCCTCAGGTGGAGAGGGACCTGGGGTATACTTTGACTTTCGCCTTGTCCAAGCCTCAGTCAAAGTGGGGGCTCTGTAGATACCCGTATCCGTCGATATTGGAATTTATAGAGAAACCGACAAACACCCGATGATGATAGGACACATGTATTCTTTAGTTTTCATTGTCATTATTTGGGTTCGTTTTACGATGTGGAATGAGCGTTGTCGACTGAGTATTTTAATTTAAATGATATTTAAATTAATGTTTTTTTTTAAAAGTGAATTCATTTTATTTTATTTTGAATTTATTTTCTCAAGTTTATTTTATTGAAAATAAAATAAATATTTGATTTGAAAAATCATTTTATGAGTATATTTGATTTGAAAAATCATTTATTTTAATGTGTTAATCGATTTGAAAAATCGATTAAAAATCGAAAAAACCCGTTTTAAACGCGCATTTTGGAGCTCGATTATAGCTCGGTTTTTGAGCCCGTTTTCTTTACGAGTTGGCACGAATCTCGAGTACACTAACCAACCTAAGCCTCTACCCATCCAACCCCAGTTCGAACCCCATAACCACGGCCCAAATCCCGTCCCAAACACTCCCCAACAGCCCGCATAAAACACGAGCAGCCCCCTGTTTTGCGTGCCAAATCCCGAGCCCAAAACCCGCTCCAAATACCACCAAAACCCGTGCCCATTAACCCTAACCCATACCCTAGTATCCTACCCATATTACCTTAGCTTAACCACCAAGAAAACCCCTCACAAACCCTCTCAAACCCTCACAAAAGCTGCTGGACAGCAGCTATGCGTGAAGGAGCCCGTCTGCCTCTCCCCTCTAAAACCCTACCTTAACTCCTTATAAATACCCACCCTTCACCATACATTCATTCCTCTAAGTTCTCCACACATCCTACCGTCATTCACAAGCTTTAAACTCCAGAAACAAGCCCTAATTGCCTCTCAAAAACCCTCCACAAAACCGACTTGCAAACTGAGAATCAGTTTGTGTGTCCTCTTTGAAACCCTTCGTTCTCCCTTCAAACCTCCATCAAAATTCGAGTTTCTTGTTCCAAATTAACCATACAACATCCATCTACACATTAGACAAAGATTTACGAGCCAAATTGCCCTTGAGAGTACACGAATTCCCTCAAAAAACAGAGTGTTATACACTCTGTTTTCGCGACTTTTCTGTCTGTCGATTCTGTTTTGTGCTCGTTTTTCGTGCCCAATAATTCAAAACGAGCAGGGATTGTTTTAAGATCTATGTTCTCCTCTCTTTTTAGTTTTCAAAACATCTTTTAAATCGAATTTTCACCGTGAAACGAGAGAGAAATCGCAGTTTGAAAGTTGTTGTCCAGATTTGCAAAAAACGTGTTGTTTGCTTTGTTCATTCGTCGACGACGGCCTCTCGAGAAAAAATCTACCATCGATTACGACCCAATACGGTGTCAACGATACATGTAGGTTGAGGGTGCATCAAATCCTCCTCTTTCTCCCTTTTATTTCGTTTTTTATGTTTGTTTTCTTATAGTTCGTTTTTGTTTGTTTATCGTTTTTGTTTATCGATTATTGTCATTAACTATGAAACTAGTTTAGTCCGAGTATGAGTTAAAGTACCACCATGAACACCCGCGTTGACTTGAGATGGGAAAGAAACTGCTACATCAGTCGGTCGTAACCCCCGTCTCATTTACATATCCTCGTGTTCAAGGTAGGGCATTAATAAAACGAATTCTAAGTTCGCTCTTCGCTTTTGACCCCTCTTTTGTTTCGTGTGATTCGACCCACCTTAGGACCATTCACATGTTAGTTCGACCTCTGATTGTTAACATATAACTCATTTAGGTGACATTAGATCAATTTAATAACCTAATTAGACACGTTAGGGTACATCGACATAGCTTTAAAAATCAACTGACGATTCTGTAACTTAATTGAATGTATCTCTCTCTTTCACCTAATTTCTCGCTAGTATAAGAGTGCGTGATTAGCACCTTCTTATTAACACTCGACGAGTTAATTTAATTAGCGAACTTGACCTAATTTGACCCCTTTAGGCCGTGTAGAATACACCTTGGCGCGACATCATCTCAATCTATCAATGTCGTTTCTAACTTGTTTTCTAACTTGTTTCCTAACCCGTTTCGCAATCATCTATCTAACCTAATGAATCTAACCTAAGAATTAGGGTAGGCTAGAACGTGTAGGCCGTGTTTGGCCGTGTCCTTGTGGTCCTTTTCTCGTTATTTTCTTATCTTTATCTCGTTATTTCGTATCTTGTAATTACTTTGTTTATCGAGTCATGTTTGGTAGTTTGTTTGTAATTAGTTTTACTTTTATCGAGTCAAAACCTCTTCTAAAAACCTTAGTCCTGTTTGGTTAGATGGTTGTGCCCCAATGCATGTAAGAGCGTAGTAAATCGCATGTTGTTTAAAGCAACATGGCCCGATTTATGCTAATGCATGCTTTGGTGTGTGACCCAATGTCTAATTCGATAAGATTAAGTGAAAGCACACATTACAAGGAGTGACCCAAGGCCGTGAGTCATGTAAGCCGTGGGCCACCCCTTTGTGCACGTTTTTCTAGGTCGAATGGCCGTGTAATGTGTCATGTACGGTGTTGTATATAGCGATTATATTTAGATCGAGTTGTATCTTTAATTCCTCGTTGTGTCGGCATGAAATTCCTGGGTTGTAATAGGGTAGATCCCAACGGCTTCCCCATTCCCATCAAGCCTTGTTTGCTTTGTTTTGTATGTTGTTAGATCAATCGACCCACATGCTAAATTACAACTTTGACAAAGTTAGTTTAGTTGCATCTAAATCAACATAGAAACTTCACATGTTAGGGTTTTAAAACGATGTTTGCATATCATATATCGTAGTAGCTATGACCTTGTTTGAAATCCGATACTTGACTTAGTAGAGGCCGTTATTGACGGGCGGGGTTAGGTGTCCTTATGGGCTTCCTAACACGTACCCTCACCCCTTACTCAAGATCTATGGTTTGTGGATCCGTCTAAATACCATTGGATTACGAGAGTCATTCAAATCGAGTGATATAGGGTACAAGTCTTTATCTTTAATCACTCGTAGTCGATTGGCTTTATGCTTTTCGATGAAAGGTGTGAAGTTGACTTGAACGGTTCCAAGTTCCCAAAAAACTTGGTGGCGACTCTAATTTGTCTTAATTAAATTCGAAAGAACCTCGAGTCGATTATGCCTAGTGTGGATCCCGCGGACGCAGTTCCCGAGGGCCTTGTCCACAGGATATAACAAAGTAATGGATGAGTTTAAAGAAACTCAAACGATAAATGCGATTATCATATATGAATAGTTAATACACTATTACTACTTCATATCTTATAATCTATAGTGTACCTTTTACATTAGTTAAAATGCAATAAAAGCTTGGTAAGTGGATATACCACGTATCCATACATTCCAATTTTATGAATTGTTATTTCCTTCTATTCAATGTTATTTCTAATAACATGAATTTATCTAAGTATATGTCTAGTCTTCTCACTAGACTTGGACTCTTATACTTAGAAGATGCTCCCACTGTTATCATATAACTTGTGATAAAGTCTTTGGTAGAGGGATTTACTCTCATTCCCTATGTTGACTATCTTATCACAATGTACTTAGATTCTGTTTGTAGAACATGCAATGGTTGAAACTAAAACATTCCTCTAGTCTCTTACTCTTAGGTCAACAAAATCAGCCTAGGATTTCGATAAATCCTTATAGGTTTGGAAACTAAAGTTTGTGTAACCCTTCAACACACAACTTAGTATATCATCCAAAGATAAGAACGAATCCTCAATTCTTCTCAAGAATCTTAAAGGATGTTCTTTATGGCTTTCAAAAGACCTTATTCGAATTAACTTGTTATTGACTTATTATGCTCAAAGCATATGATTCATCACGACATGTGCATATAATGACATACATGATTGTTCTAATGGCGGAAACATTAGCAATCGATTTCATGTGATCAACAACCTATTAGGTTCAGTGAATAATTATGACTCTATCATAGTAATTCCACTTTCATTAATATGAATAACCTACTCAACCTTGTTGATAAAAGAACTTATCATCATAAGGCTCTCAACTCTATGCCAATATTCTCTCA
The DNA here is from genome assembly GCF_048544455.1 of Silene latifolia. Taxonomy (NCBI): domain Eukaryota; kingdom Viridiplantae; phylum Streptophyta; class Magnoliopsida; order Caryophyllales; family Caryophyllaceae; genus Silene; species Silene latifolia. Next base: position 461,878,212 of record NC_133538.1, on the reverse strand, counting down.
ATTTTAACGCATAGATTCGGAAATCTAAATACATTGCACCTTTTCCTAGTCTCCCAATCACTCTTTCACAGAGGAGAGCATTGATACTTTATTCTCAATAAGTAATATGTTATCAACATATAAGACATGGGAAAAGTAACATATTAACAATAAGACATGTGAACTTTACTCCGACTCTATCTTAATAGGTTATAGTTCCATTACTTTCAAAAAGCAACACATTAACTATAAGACATGTTTGTGACGATCTACTCCCACTCTATCTCTTAGAAATACTTCTATCTTCTTAAGAGATAGCTTTGTGAGTTACAAACATATATTGTGAAGTAATTGATGTGACCATAATTAGAGCATCTTTAGTCCCCGAATTAGTCTTGTTCCCATGCTTTTTAGTGCATATTTGGGTCATTTATTGTCTTTAGTCCTTTGTTTTGCATATTCTTTGAGGTTTTGTTTCCTTGGTAGGAAAGGAGTGCAAACCTTGCATTTTTATGGCAAAATGAAGCTAAATTGATTGAATTCAATGACCAAGCATCAAAGAGAAAACAAGATTAGAAGGCCTTTGTACATACTATAGTAGATGGGCAATGATGAGAAAAGATCCTTGCATCCCCGAGGAAATCCTCAAGGATTTTATGAAGAAAAAGGAAGAAAAGAAGAAGGAAAGTAGATGTAAGACAATCCGAGCGGATTGTCCACAAGACGCCCGTCCAAGAGGTACAATCCGAGCGTCTTCCCCTAGTGGACGCCCGTCCAAAACACCCAGAATCCGCCCGTATTCCCCAGCTGGACGCCCGTCCAGAATCACAAGAATCCGCCCGTCCCGTGCCCTGGACACCTGAATTGTCTGTCAGCCATTTCGTCTTCTACAAGCTTCAAGGAAGGATGCGCATATTTTTTTAAGACGGGCGAAAAGGAGACCGGAGTCTCCCTTGAGACCGGCGATTCCACAAGGACTTAATCGTCATTTAAGCCCTTAGTAAACCCTAATTTATGTAACTAATCCCCACTATAAATACCCCATTAGGCTGATTAGAAGAGGAGGTTCTTCTTAGCAATCTTTAGTGTCGTTAATATCAATTAAATCTCTCTTTAATCTTGTAATCAACATTTAATCAATTTTAATACAAGTTTCATTTCCTTAATCTCTCTCTTGTTCATCCTTTGTTTTGGGTAATTGAAGATTATTTGGGTTATTATTGAGAGATTGACAACCTTCCAATCAATCATCAACTACTTCTATTATTCTTTGCTTTATTATTGGAATCATTAGTAGGTATAATTCTCTTAATCCCTCTTTAATTATTGTTAATTATCTTCATTTATTCATCATGTTTCACTTTGTTGGTATGATTGACAACCTTGCTAGCATGTTCAACATGATAATGAGTGAGTAGTTTCCTTAGCTAGGGTTAATGGGTAATTAGGGGAAACCAACATGGGAGATGATTCAAGCTTAAATTAATGTGTTTTCATAGTTTATTTGCTTGGTTGTTGTGATCTCAACTTATGCAGATGTTATGTTTGATGAAATGTGAGCCTATGAATCCTTGCATTTTTTACCCATCACCTATCTTTTCAATGAGACTTGTAGGTGTTGTACAATCTAATCGATTCGGCTCCGGGACCCAAACTTTCCTAGGATTGTACGACATAAACCAACTCGATCCATCACAATAATAATTGCTTGCTTATAATTTGAGAATATGTTTGTATGATCAATTCCCATGAATCCCCTATGACCCCATGACACACTAGTGCCTTTTATCAATTGTTTACATCCCTTTTTAATCATCTTGCTTGTTTACTTTCATTGTTATTTAGTTTAGTGATCTTCTACTTCAAACCCCAAATTGTGACACCCTTAGACACCAGTAGTTGCAATTGAAAATCTCATCTCAATTCCCGTCCCTTGGGATCCGACCTTTACTTGCCTCTTTACTAATTGTAGAGTTGTTGGTAGAGTTATAAATTGTGTTTTGGTCTAGGTGCTCCTAACGACAAGTACCGAAAACTAAACCTCCAAGTGAGTCCGACAAAAAAATGGCGCCGTTGCCGGGGACGGTGTTAACTTGATTTAGATTTTCTTATATTGTTATTAGTTGTGTCTTTCTTTGCCTTGGGGAAGTAAAACACCTCAAAGCTTGTTCTAATTGTTTTCAAGTTGTTCGATATTTTGCAAGATGGACCTTATAGATTGTTTTGTAGAGGACCACTTAAGTATACCTTTCTTCAAAGATCCAATGCAAGCATTGGAAGACATGGAAGCAAGTGAGGCTAAAAATATGTATTGGGAATTAGAGGTAGATCTTTTTGAGGCCGCTCTAGCTAACAAAGAATTTACTCATGCACAATCCGAATTAGTGCATAACATCCTTGTGGAAGCATGTCAACCTATAGAAGATGAGAAATCCATCCTAGAAGACATCTTACAAGCTCAAGAGCAAGAGGAATTCGTCATGGAATTCGAGTCTGATGAGTTTGATGAGAATAAAGAACAAGTTGAATATTCCATGAGAATAGAATGTCTAATGGAAATGGAGCAAATTCTCAACGAACCCTCAAAGGAGGAAAGTGAGGTACAAACCCCTACTTTAAAACCCCTTCCCCCAAATTTGAAATATGCTTACCTTGATGAATCAAAGACCAAACCCGTGATTGTTAATGATAGACTTGATGAAATCCAATTGGGAAAATTGCTTGATGTGTTAAAACAACATAAAAAGGCTATAGGTTATTGTCTAGATGACCTTAAGGGGATAAGTCCCAACTTTTGTATGCATAGAATTCATCTAGAGGAGGACCATAGACCTACCATCCAATCTCAAAGGAGATTAAACCCCCACATGCAAGAAGTTGTCAAGGGAGAGGTTATGAAATTATTCGATGCGGGAATCATATATCCCATATCGGACTCTTTGTGGGTTAGCCCCGTTCAAGTGGTGCCTAAGAAAGGAGGTACCACGGTGGTGACAAACGAAAAGAATGAGTTAAGACCCACAAGGAAGATCACCGGTTGGCGTATGTGCATTGACTATCGAAAATTGAATTCCGCAACAATAAAGGATCATTTCCACCTACCATTCATTGACCAAATGCTTGAGAGGTTAGCCTCCAACAAATTCTTTTGTTACCTTGACGGGTATTCGGGATTCTTTCAAATCCCTATACACCCGGATGACCAACATAAGACCACCTTCACATGTCCTTATGGTACTTTTGCATATAGGAGGATGCCTTTTGGCCTATGTAATGCCCCCGCCACTTTCCAAAGATGCGTGATGAGTGTCTTCTCCGACTACCTAGAGACCATAATGGAAGTTTTTATGGATGATTTTAGCGGTTATGGAAAGGATTTTGACTCATGTTTGCATAATCTTTCTCTTGTATTGCAAAAATGTGAAGATGTTAGTCTTTTTTTAAATTGGGAAAAGTGTCACTTCATGGTCAATGAAGGAATTGTTTTGGGTCATTTAATTTCGGAAAAGGGCATCGAGGTCGATAAAGCTAAGGTTGAGGTGATAGAGAAACTCCCACCTCCCGTGAATGTTAGAGGAGTGAGAAGTTTTCTCGGTCACGCGGGTTTCTATAGCCGAGGGAAGATTGCGTCCCGGTCAATTGTTGTCCTTTGGTTTTGGCACAAATACCAAAGAAAGAGGAAAGGGCCAATTACTAAATGACATGTGGATGAATTGAGTGTAAATGACCAAATTGTTCGTCAAATGCAATCTTAAAATAGAAATGACAACAATTGACTGAGACACCCAAAAATGGAAAAAGACAATAAATGAACGGGACAGAGGGAGTATCTAGGATCATGTAAAAAAGTGTATCTATGATATGTTAAAGTTTATATGAGATTTGGTAAAGGTAAAAAAAAAAGTGTATCTACCATATATTTTAATTTATCTACCATATAGTTTTACGAGAACGGTGAGAAAGCACTAGACACATCATAATAGATATACTGATGAGTCACTTTTGTATACACTTTTATGCCTCCCCTTTATATTATTTGAGATGATTTTCGTGCTATTTTATGCCATTTACATGCTTATTAAGTTAGAATCTAGTTACTACCGCGTTTTGGTGTTTAAATGCAGGTATCATGCACTTGTGGAGCAAACGAGCATACCGGAGCACCGCGGAGCTGGCATATAGGACACACGCTGCATGGCACGGATTTCTAGGAAGATAAAGACAAGATTTGACATGGACTTGTTCGAAGAACCGAAGACCAGAAGCCAAACTCGACCGAGTTTCACCAAACTCGATCGAGTTTCGGCCTGAACCGGTTGACGTGTCTTTTATTTCCGGATATTCTATTTTACCTAATTTCTATAATATGTACTCGGACGAATTATTTTGGGTTACGTTTTTCATACGAGGAAAAGTCTTAGAAGAACTTTTGAGCAGTAAGAAAACTTTCTTAGCATTCAGATCTAGAATTCTTTACATCCGAATTTACGGTACTTTGTCTATCTTTATTTTACGATCAATCAATTTATTTTCTGTTCAAATTATTGGTATCTATTATTTTCTTTGTTGCTTTCAATCATGTCTTCTATAATTATTATTGTTGTTATTTTAATTCGTATGCGTAGCTAAATCCTTCATCTAGGGAGAAGGGGGATCTAGGTTGATTAAAAGGGGAATAATGAACTAATTATTAGTAAGACCGCTTAAGTTATCGTTTGAGTATTGTTTTCTTCTAATTATTTGATTTAGGCCTGAATCTCTAATTAGTATAGCGAATTGATATTTCACCGACCGGGTTATTTTCAATAAAGGCTATGGTAATCAGATAGGTAAAGGTTAATTATAGCGATCGCATGTTAATCTGAATCTAAACGGCATAATTGAATCGATAGATCTTGTGACCTTAGATAACTTGGTTGACCTTCTAATTCACTAAATTGCGTCCCCGGATAATCAACTTAGCGAACCCGATTCCCTAGACTTTTAATCTCTATTGTTTACAAACTTTATTTATTTGCTTAATTAGTCACTTAGATACAAACAATCAAAATCTTCAAGAAACTGTTACTTTTCAGACGGACTTAATTAGAAGCAAACTAGACTTTACAGCCTCCCTGTGGATTCGATACCTTTTCTTGCCACTAGCTATTGTTAGTAGTATCATAGGTTTTACTTTGATTTGGGGAAGACGACTTTGCCCTTATCAAATTTGGCGCCGTTGCCGGGGAGGCAACAATTGTTTAGTTTGTTTGTGTTTATTTTGTCTCTCTGTCTCAGGGAACCCAGTTCCTTGAGACCGTTCTCACACTTTTCTTGTTAGTTTCGTTTATGCACAGGTCTAATAGGTCCGAGATAATTCCTTTTGATCCTGAACCAGAAAAGACTTTTCGCTACAGACGGAAATTTAATCAAGAAGTGGGTCAAGTAGAAGACTTCAGTATACTTGACGTCGAGACGGCGAGCTCCACGAGTCACCGATCGGTCCTACGAAGAGGAGGAGGACGAAATTCCTATTCTCGAAATTCCGATCACGATCGATATTCCCAAAACTACCATCATGCCTACTCTAGCCAGTCACTCTGAGCCGACCTTAGCTTCTATCCCATAAGGATTTAAGCTGCCCACTACTACCAATGGAACTTTTGAGATTCGGCCATCTTACATCAATTTGGTGGAACGAAATATGTTTGGAGGGACATCTCATTGAGGATCTGCGACGCATATAGAGAAATTTGTCACCTACTCTTTGTTCTATTCCATTAACAATTTGGAGTGACACAAGATCGAGTTAAGCGGGTGCTCTTTCCTTTCTCCGAAAGATAGAGTCTTTGAGTGGTTGAGAGATATGGATATGGATACTGAAGGAGTTACAGACTGGAACTCCTTGGCTTTTGCTTTCTACAAGAGGTACTTCCCACCTTAAAAGACTAATGCTTTGAGAAATCAAATTACCAGTTTCAAGCAAGGAGCTACTGAAGATTTGAATGAAGCTTGGACTCGCTTCAAACCTTTAGTCCGATCAGTTCCCCATCATGGTTTCCCAAAGTGGTTCCTTTGCAACCAATTTTATAATGGGTTGTATGACGATTATCGTGCCCTTTTGGATTCTTCTGCTAATGGGAGGTTTCAGGATAAACCCAATGATGGTGACGCGTGAAAGTTAATTGATCATATTGCTACCCATACCGCCAGGTATGGAAATCCTAGGGGAAGCACGCGAGGAACTGGTATTGATGGTACAGTTGCTGCAAAGTTAGACACTATAACTGCTGCAATTGCTGAGTTGTAGACGACCCAATCTTTGGGAAACAAGCAGACGGTTAATGCTATGACTCAGCAAGAGGAATATTGTGCTCGTTGTGGTTTAGAGGGTCATATTGCTGCTGAATGTTTAAGCACAATTGAGCAAGTTAATGCCTTCCAATCTTATAAGCAAGGTAATCCTTTCTCTAATTTCTATAATGAAAGGACTAGAGAGCATCCGAACCTCCAATGGTCAAGCCAGAATGTGAAGAACCCGCAACCACACAACAAAATTCAACATATACTATTCCTCAAAACCGTGGGAATCCAAGGCCGAATCAAGGGGGAAATCAGTTCAATCAAGGGGGTAATCAATTCAATAATCAACGTCAACAACAGTTTCAGCCGTTGCAACCTCCTCCCCTAGCTCCTAATAATGATATGGCCGAGTTGAAAGCTATGTTGCAACAAAGTTTAGAGAATCAGCAGAAGCAAGCATCTCAAATTAACGAGCTCATAGCACACAACAAGATTCTAGATACCCAAGTTGCTCAGATGGCTACCCAAAATCACTCTAAACAGCCCGGTACCCTTCCTCCACAAGGGAAGCAAGCTCATGAGCATGCAAATGTAATTCATTTGAGGAGTGGCACTACCTATGAAGGTCCGAAAATGCCCGTTGAGGAAGAAGAGCATCCATTTATGCATTCTAAAGGATTGGGGAATTTGCAATTGAGCGACGATGAGAAAGATGCCAGTAATGATACAGCACTTCCTAAGAAAAAGAAGGACGAGGCAGAAGCTAATTTGTCTAAAACTCGACAGAGTTCCAAAAAACTCGATCGAGTTTCATCTCAAATTGTCACTGATGCTACTGGAAGTGCCGTGGGTCATGATACTGGATTTTCAGATGAAACTCGACCGAGTTTACAAAAACTCGATCGAGTTTTGTCTTCTGTAGCTCCTGATGTGCCTTTTTCGTCGAGTTCTGCAAAGGAAGTCGTGCCAATTACTATTCCACTACCTTTTCCGCATCGACAACAGAAGTCAAAACTTGATACGCAACTGAAGCGATTCATGGAAGTAGTGAAGAACTTACAAGTGAGTGTTCCATTTACTGATATGATCACTCAAGTGCCGGCTTATGCAAAGTTTTTGAAAGACATATTAACCAGGAAGAGATCCTTTGATGAAGTAGAGACGGTTGCATTCACTCAGAAGTGCACAGCTGCGATGCACGCTACCATTCCACCAAAGCTAAAGGATCCAGCGAGTTTTTCTATCCCTTGTCATATAGGTCACTTAGCTATTAGTAAAGCTCTTTGTGATTCTGGAGCTAGTGTCAATGTTATGCCGTATTCAATATGTAAAAAGCTTAATATGGGTCAACTTAATATCACTAATATGACTATACAGATGGCTGACCGTTCTCTACAATGCCCTCTAGGTGTTTTAGAGGACGTGCCAGTTAGAATAAGGAAATATTTCATTCCAGTTGACTTCGTTATTCTTGATATGGCTGAAGATGTCCACATCCCCGTCATTCTAGGCAGACCATTCCTTCATACCGCAGGGGCCATCATAGATTTGGGGAGAGGCCGACTGACATTAGTTTTAGGAGATGATAGGATCACTTTTGATTTAGAAAAATCATTAAAGCAACCCATGATTGAGGAAACTTGTAATAGAATTGATATTATTGATTTGACTGTTGATGACTCTCTTTCTTTAAACTTGGATAGGGATCCTCTGGAGATTGCCCTGTTGACTGATCCAGCTATTGAGATGAGCTCATGGAGTCCAGAAGTTTTCACAATAGAGAAGTTGCTGACTGGAGAGGAATGCAAAGAAAATAAGGTTTTGAGCTTAGGTAGCCCCTCAAAGGCTGCCGAGGTACAAAAAACTGAACTTAAACCCCTTCCCTCTCATCTTAAGTATGTATTTCTGGACACTTGTGAGATAAATCCTGTAATTGTCAATGCTAGCCTAACAGAAAACCAACTCTCTGCTTTGTTGGTTGTTTTGAGAACTCATAAGAAAGCTATTGGGTATAGCATTGACGATTTACAGGGTATTAGTCCTGATTTTTGTATGCACCGTATTTATTTGGAAGAAGGTCAAAGGCCTAGTGCGCAAGGTCAGAGACGGCTAAATCCTCCTATGCAGGAGGTGGTAAGGAAAGAGGTACAGAAATTACTTGATGCTGGTATTATATATTCTATATCTGATTCAAAATGGGTTAGTCCAGTCCAGGTTGTACCTAAGAAGGGAGGTACTACAGTAGTTGCTAATGATAAAAATGAATTAATCGCTACTACCCTTGTGACGGGATGGAGGATGTGTATAGATTACAGGAAGCTGAATTCAGCTACTACAAAAGACCATTTTCCCTTACCTTATATTGATCAGATGTTAGAAAGACTTGCGTGTCATAGTTATTTCTGTTATCTAGATGGCTACTCCGGTTTCTTTCAGATACCCATACACCTTGATGTTGGAGCTGGTGTCCTCCACAAATTAGTGTGATAATATTTGTAAATCTCTTACAGGTTCACAAGGGTATACTTCGTATATTTAATCAGTTGATTAACGTTTACCTAATAACGGTTGGCTTGCTAGAAAGTTTGACGTTATTATCATACAGATGGCGGTGATCAACTGGTCCCTAAAGGTCACACCTATAGGACGTATTTGAGAAATGTGGTTATAGAAATATAATTACATTGATGCCCAAAATGACTAAAAAGTTAGTCAATGTGTTGATGAGATAATTATTTAATGAAAATTAAATAATATTAAGTTGAGACGAATTAACTGTCAATTCGTAAATTAAATATAATAAGTTATATTTAATTAAATATATATATAAGGTTAGTTTGAAAGAATTAATCTGTTAATTCGTAATTAAATATAATCAGTTGTATTTAATATCAACAAGTTGAATGTGTCATAGTGGTAATAGTGAGGGTACACAAGCCAAGAGGTCATGGGTTCGATCCTCACTAGATGACAATTTAACACACTTTATATATTTTTGGAAAGACCAAAAATAAGGAAATTTAATTGATGTAAATCTTTCCTAATTGATTTCGGATTTCGGTCTATATAAAAAGAAAGGTGGAGAATTATTTCTAACCTAATTCTTTTTCTGACCTAGCCTCCTCTTTCTCATCACAAAAAAAAAAACACAAAGACAATAAAATTTTACAGAAAATTTTAGATTGATTTCTAGCATAATCAAAGGGTATACCTTAGATCGTCTTGGGTGCAACTAATAGGTGAATATCAATTTTGATATTGTTCTTAGGCCAATTTTGCAAGGACCCGAGGTTAATTCTAAATCTTCTTACTTATGCTTATGTATTTTATTTTATGACCATAGATCATCTTTATTATATCGTTATAATCCTTCATGTTAAAGGGAAGTATACAGATTATTTCCCACAAGTGGTATCAGAGCCTTTGGCTACGATTTTAATTTTGATGATTTTCATAAAATTTGTATGTAAACGATCAGATTTTCGAGAAGAAAAAAAATATTAGGGTTTCGGTTTTTTTTAGGATCGATTTTTTTGTGCCGCTTTTTTTCTGTTTGATGATAGTTCTTCCATTCTATTTTTCATATTATAGTTTATAATCAGTTAAAATTATCATATGAAGAATTGGTAGTTTTTGATTTAATGCAGATTAAGTTAAAATCAAATGGAATCGTAATGTTTATGATTAAAAGATTGTTTTTGCTATATAAATTTTGGCATATAAATTAATCATGTTTATTATTTCATATGCTAATCATGTTCTAATAGCAAAGGTAAACAATTGATCATCAAATCTTGTTTTAGGGCATAATTGCCGCAAAAAGAAAAGAAAAAAAAAGAGGCTGCGTTTTTTTTTAGGGTTTACGGAAAAAAAAAATTATGTTAATTTTTTGGTAAACCGAGTAGAAGAAGAAAAAAAAAGAATAAAAAAAATTTAGAAAAGTTTTTTTTTGCCTTTAGCCGAAAAATAGAGGATTTTTTTTTTTGGAAAGTTTTTTTTCCCTTGTTTTTCTTTTTTACCGAATTAGAATAGGAAAGGAGTTTTTTTTTTGTTTTTTTTTTTTAGCCGTGTCTAATAAAAAAAAAACTTTTCGTTTTGTTTTTGGCCGAGCAAATTTAAAGAATTGGATATTATTTTTTTATTTTTGGCCAATTAGTTATTGTGAATCGGTTCACAATTTAATGATACCGAGTTATTTTAAAGCAGTTTAAAATTTTTGACGGATAGAATTCATATTACAAGTATAATATGGATTAAGTATGAAATTAATGTGATTAAATTGCGGAATTGTCACTTAATTTAATTTGAATAGGTGGTTTGGATAAATTAATCAACATAATTTATTTATTGTATTATGTATGTTTAATTTATTTTTAGTTGATGCTTTTAATTATGTTGAATGAATCGAATGAATGAATTTTATTTACGTATTTAATTTTGCAATCGGTTGTAATTTGTAATACTTAGTGTGGCCTTAGTCAATTATGTTTTCGTAATGAAGGAAACATAATTTTTATGTAATTATGAGATCTCGAATCTCCTTTATTTTAGTTTTGGGTTTTGAAATTAGAATGTAATTAATAGGTCAATTATGTAATTTTAATTATTGTAATTTCAAAGAAGACTAAAGATGAAGATTCAAGCTCACTCCCGCTACATGGATCAAGATGGAACATCAAGACAAGCTTCTCGGGTCCAAGGATGGATTCCAAACTTGTATTTATTGTTCATTTTGATAGGATAGGCCACACTAGGACTTTTATTTTTTTTACGTTTTTCATTTTATTGCTTTTCATTCACATGCTAGTAATTGCATCATATTCCGCCTAAAACCAAACCACCTACTACTAAAATGCATGAAAATTGACTCATATAGGTTGTATGTTAGTTTTTATGGACATGCGGATGTCTGATCTTTAAGCCATCACCTTAGTTTAAATCATTCTCGCATGCTAGATTATAGTTCACTTAAAATGAATTAAAAAGTTGATGGGATCTTCCTCTAAAACGGAAATTGAGATTAGTCTTTATAAGGGCAAACATCTATGAATCCCTTCTTCGTCGGTAGGCCTAATATGACCCCTTCTATGTTGGGTAAGTAGTTGTGTTGACTTAGTTTACCTCAACATCATAGTCCGAAGAGTTTCTCGTGATTATGATGGACTATAGATAGAATTTACAGAAATTTATCGACCAAGAATTCTAACGGTAGAATTAGCTAAAAGGTTAGCTTATCAATTTACAGAGAATTGAGTCTTGGGGTCATTTATATAATTCTTGAGGGAGGTCAATTGGATAAATGTTTTTGAGTCTTCGCGTTATGACATTAGTTCATTAGACTTAAAATAAAAACGATGCATGCTTATTTTTTTATTCTTATTTCGCAGTATAGAACACGCTAATTATCAATAATCTTTGTTACAACAAATGGTGGAAATAACGCAATCCCAATGCCTAGTGCCACACTAGATCGTTCGTCCTGGCTTAAAATGTTCATGGACCAAATGAATCAGTCCACTCGGATCGAAGAATGATGGGTCCAATTTTGCGAACCGGGAGGCGGCACTACGGAATGCGCCACTGCGACGGTAAGCTCGGGTATTTAATCGAGCCAATACCGGTCAACCAGGCCCAAATGCGGGGAGCCAACGAGTCACTCGCTTATAGTGATTTCGTTATGGAAGCGGGTGCGATAAAGAACGTACTCATCTTTGCAATGGAAACCAATTTGCGGAGACGCTTCATTGCCCAAGGTGCAAACAAGATTTTCACCACGCTCACTAATGAGTTCTCAAAGGCACCGAGAATCATCACATATGAGCATACCGGTCGCTTCTTTGATGCGAAACTCCAGAAGGGCCAACCGGTTAGCCCACACATTCTTCACATGATTGAGAATGTCGAAACTGGAGTCACCGGAATTGTAGAATCGGTGAGAGCATTGTCATTGACCGAATGCTTCATTCTCTTCACGATGGTTTTGCCCTTTTCGGGGCGAACTACTACATGAATGACTTGAAAAAGAGTCCTCATGAGCTACACTCCCTTCTCGCATGCAGGCCGAGAAGGATATGAAATTGAGTGGGAGCATGAAGCGGGATGTTCTCACGATTCACAACACGAGTAAAGGTAAGGGCAAGGCTCATGGCGACCTAGGCGTAGGTAAGCTAAAGTTTAAAAGCCGGAAACGGTAAGAGTGCGCCCGGTGAGACTAGTGGCTCACGGGGCAAGACAAAGAGCAAGGGCGGTGACATAGAGTGCCACCATTGTCACAAGACTGGACATTGGAGGAGGAACTGTCCCGTCTACCGTGAGGACATCAAAGCGGCCGTGTCCCTCTGTTGGTATGTCATCTTATATTCATATGATTGAGATTAACCATGCAAGTTTGAACTTGGGTACTAGATCTTGGTTTTGGTTCTCATCTGTGTAATCATTTGCGGGGCCTAAAGAACATCATACCTCTCGAAAAAGGTGATGTGGACTTGCGAGTCGGGAATGGAGCACGAGTAGCTCTTTGCCTCGAAGGGAACATATGTAATCCAACTCCTAGTGGTTTTGAGTTATCTTTAAATAACTCTTACTATGTACCCAGTTTATCTAAGAATATTATTTCTGTTTCCGTACTTGCTAAAGACGGTTTTACATTTTCAATAAAGGATAATAGTTGTATTTTCTCTTTTAATGAAATGATTTATGGCAAAGCAGTTTCCATGAATGGAATTTATATCTTAGATCAAACCACGAAAGTATTACACATGAATAATAAGAAATTAAAGGTTGGTGACAAAGATCAAACCTATCTATGGCATTGTCGAATGGGACACATAAATGAGAAACGCGTAAAGAAACTCGTCGATAATGGGACTATTCCCTCATTCGGATTTTCTGCATATGGCACGTGTGAATCATGTCTCATTGGCAAGATGACTCGAATTTCCTTCAAAGGTGTTGGAATGCGCGCTAGTGACCTATTAGGACTCATACATACGGACGTATGTGGACCTATGTCAATTACCGCTAGAGATGGCTATAGATATTTTATCACTTTTACGGACGATTTGAGTAGATACGGATATGTCTACTTAATGAAGCATAAAAGTGAGTCCTTTGAGAAATTTAAGGAATACCGAGAATAGGGCTGAACCAATCTGGGTAGAAAGATTAAAGCACTCCGTTCGGATCGGGGTGGCGAATATCTTTCAAATGAGTTTGATCAACACCGAAGAGCGTGGAATCGCTCTACGATTAACTCCACTGGAACACCTCGATTAAATGGTGTGTCCGACGGAGAAATCGAACCTTACTTGATATGGTTCGATCCATGATGAGTCACACGGTAGTGCCACGATTCATTATAGGGTTATGCTCTTTTGTCATTTGCTCTTATACTTAACCGAAGTCCGTCTAAAGGCTGTCGACAAGACTCCATATGAAATGTGGAAGGGAACGGTACCTAACTTGTCCTTTATTCGGGTTTGGGGCTGCGAGGCTTATGTCAAGTGGAGACACGAGGAGAAGCTTGGCCCGCGATCGGTCAAGACATACTTTATAGGTTATCCAAAAGGAACATTTGGTCATTACTTTTATTCGCCAACCGAACATCGAGTATTTGTTGCGGCTAGTGCGACGTTCTTAGAGAAAGAATTTTTCGAGAACAAGTCGAGTAATAGAACCTTCGAGCATCGGAGATTCGGAACCAACAACCGAGGAACAGATGGAGGAAGCTGTACCTCCAACTGATGATACGGTTGATATTCCTAAGGAACCTAGGAGGTCGGGTAGAGACTTTCATCCTCCGGACAGATACATTGGTATGGTCGAGGAAAATGACGTTTTACTTCTAGAAAGTAATGAACCCGCAACCTATAAAGGTGCTATGGCATGTTCCGACTCAAAGCTATGGCTCGAAGACATGCAATCCGAGATGGACTCCATGTATGAGAATAACGTATGGGATCTAGTTGATTTACCTAATAAGGTAAAACCTCTACAGTGCAAATGGCTTTACAAAATAAAGCATTCTGTAGACGCGCAACCAGATATCTATAAGGCACGACTTGTGGCAAAAGGTTTCACTCAAGTGCAAGGATTGCATTATGATGAGATTTTTGCACCTGTAGTCATGCTACGTTCCATTCGGATAATCTTAGCGATTGCCGCATTTCATGATTATGAGATTTGGCAAATGGATGTAAAAACCGCCTTCTTAAACCGTTATTTGGAGGAAGAGTTGTACATGGTGCAACCCGAAGGTTTCATAAATCCTAAACATCCTAAGAAAGTATGCAAGCTTAAGCGTTCCATTTATGGACTTAAGCAAGCTTCTCGGAGTTGGAATCATCGTTTCGACCAAGTGATAAAAGAGTATGGTTTCACTCGATCGGTCGAAGAACCATGCTTATATATCAAGTCGAGTGGGAGCAAGATTGTATTCTTGATATTGTATGTCGATGACATACTCTTGATTGGGAATGACATTCCTCTCCTTACTTCGGTTAAAGAATGGTTGAAGAACCATTTCCAGATGAAAGATCTGGGTGAGGCACAGCGTATTTTGGGAATCCGTATCTACCGAGATAGATCACGACGGACGTTATCACTTAGTCAGGAGTCTTATCTAGATAAGGTTCTTGAGAGGTTCAGCATGACCAACTCCAAGAAGGGGAACCTTCCTATGACGGCGGGATGCGATTGAGCAAGTCTCGATCACCCACGACGCCTGAAGGTATTGAGCGCATGAGTCGTGTTCCTTATGCTTCTACAATAGAATCGATCATGTATGCCATGATATGCACACGTCCAGACGTGGCATATGCATTGAGTATGACGAGTCGGTACCAAAAGACTCCAGGTGAAACACACTGGATAGCAGTCAAAAATATCCTCAAGTACCTACGGAGGACTAAGGATTCGGTATTGACTTATGGAGGTGATACTAAACTATGTGCAACCGGTTACGCAGATGCTAGCTTCCAAACGGATCGAGACGATTCAAAATCTCAGTCCGGGTTCGTCTTCACTCTTAATGGTGCTGCGGTCAGCTGGAAGAGTTCCAAACAGAGTGTTGTAGCAGATTCTACTACTGAATCCGAGTACTATGCGCTTCGGAGGCAGCAAAGGAAGCGATATGGATGCGTCAATTCTTACAAGGGCTTTCGGTAGTTCCTAGTTCGAATGACCCGATCACCATCTATTGTGACAATAGAGGTGCCATCTTTCAGGCTAAGGAGCCAAAGTCTAGCAACAAATCTAGACATGTACTACGGAAGGCTCACCTGATCCGTGATTACGTGGAGCAAGAAGAGATAGTGATTGACAAGATTGTGAAGGATGATAACATCGCAGATCCTCTCACCAAACCGTTGAATTATGATAAGCATGTAGGGCATGTTAATTCCATGGGAATTAAACATGTTCCTAAGTTGTAGTACTTGATTATGGATTTGATATATTATCTTTTTCATATATTATTTATAACTTCATCGTTTTATATATATAATATTTTGTTTTTCATGTGGATTGTACTGACAACATTGAACGCCACAAAGTGAACTGAATTACATTATATTTGTTTTTGTCCGTAATCGCCAAATGTGAGCTGATAACTCCGGCTATTATATTGTGCAGTCGATTGATGGTGGGTTCAACGAGCCATAAGTTAAATGGTTGACTAATCGATCACAGATACGAGATTATGACGATACCTCGTAGGACAATTTTTATTTGTGACAACGTAATGGAGTCCTAAATGTTCTATAACATTCGGTGCCAGGTCGTGGATAGGACATCTATTGTGTACCTAGAGTCGATTCTTTTGACTATCAACTGTCTCTTGAGATTAAGGCAGTTTTTCGGTGACTTTGGTTTCTTTCTCACGGTCTACCGTAACTGGGGCTAAGTAGATTTTTTCTGGGTCATTTCATACTGTGCTTACATCTGCAAGATTTGAGTTGAGGAAAATATCCATCCCTTATCAGGTATAGTTATTTCTCAGGGCCACTCGAGGAGTTGTAACTGAAATGCATGGCCATGCTCGAATGTTGATTCGTTTATCAGTTAAGTTACTCTCTAGTCGGGAAAACCACTCTTGATACTGATCGCTTGTAAAATACGACCTTTGTGAATTCGGATTTGCAAATTGTTTTACATTGAGTGGGAGAAATTTTAAAGGATATGAGAATCGGTTATCGCACATACACTTGTGAGGACAAGTGAGAGTTTGTTGGAGCTGGTGTCCTCCACAAATTAGTGTGATAACATTTGTAAATCTCTTACAGGTTCACAAGGGTATACTTCGTATATTTAATCAGTTGATTAACGTTTACCTAATAACGGTTGGCTTGCTAGAAAGTTTGACGTTATTATCATACAGATGGCGGTGATCAACTGGTCCCTAAAGGTCACACCTATAGGACGTATTTGAGAAATGTGGTTATAGAAATATAATTACATTGATGCCCAAAATGACTAAAAATTTAGTCAATGTGTTGATGAGATAATTATTTAATGAAAATTAAATAATATTAAGTTGAGACGAATTAACTGTCAATTCGTAAATTAAATATAATAAGTTATATTTAATTAAATATATATATAAGGTTAGTTTGAAAGAATTAATCTGTTAATTCGTAATTAAATATAATCAGTTGTATTTAATATCAACAAGTTGAATGTGTCATAGTGGTAATAGTGAGGGTACACAAGCCAAGAGGTCATGGGTTCGATCCTCACTAGATGACAATTTAACACACTTTATATATTTTTGGAAAGACCAAAAATAAGGAAATTTAATTGATGTAAATCTTTCCTAATTGATTTCGGATTTCGGTCTATATAAAAAGAAAGGTGGAGAATTATTTCTAACCTAATTCTTTTTCTGACCTAGCCTCCTCTTTCTCATAACAAAGAAAAAACACAAAGACAATAAAATTTTACAGAAAATTTTAGATTGATTTCTAGCATAATCAAAGGGTATATCTTAGATCGTCTTGGGTGCAACTAATAGGTGAATATCAATTTTGATATTGTTCTTAGGCCAATTTTGCAAGGACCTGAGGTTAATTCTAAATCTTCTTACTTATGCTTATGTATTTTATTTTATGACCATAGATCATCTTTATTATATCGTTATAATCCTTCATGTTAAAGGGAAGTATACAGATTATTTCCCACACTTAATGATCAGGAAAAGACCACATTCACATGTCCATATGGTGTATTTGCTTATAGGAGGATGCCTTTCGGCTTATGTAATGCCCCAGCTACTTTTCAGCGTTGTATGATGGCCATATTTTCTGATTACATAGAGTCTATCATGGAAGTCTTTATGGATGATTTCAGTGTTTATGGTACTGATTTTGATGTTTGCTTGAGAAACTTGTCTAAGGTTTTGCAGCGCTGTGACGAGGCTCATCTTGTACTGAATTGGGAGAAGTGCCACTTTATGGTGACTGAAGGAGTGGTACTAGGTCACTTGGTGTCTGGACGTGGTATTGAGGTAGATAAGGCTAAGGTTGAGGTAATTGAAAAACTTCCGTACCCGGTTAATGTTAAAAGTGTGCGTAGTTTCCTTGGCCATGCAGGATTTTATCGCCGCTTTATTAAAGATTTTTCTAAAATTGCTCAACCTTTAACGAGGCTCCTTCATAAGGATGGCCCGTTTGTGTTTACTGATGAGTGTGTTAAGTCTTTTGATAGGATTAAACAAGCTCTTATTTCAGCTCCTATTATCCAGTCTCCTGATTGGGATCTACCGTTTGAAGTTATGTGCGACGCCAATGATTATGCCCTTGGAGCTGTTTTGGGGCAGCGGAAAGATAAAGTGCTTAATGCTATTTACTATGCTAGTAAGACACTTGATGATGCGCAGATCAATTATGCTACTACAGAGAAAGAGTTGCTTGCAGTTGTCTATGCTTTAGACAAATTCAGAGCCTATCTTGTGGGTTCTAAGGTGACTGTGTATACTGATCATTCCGCTTTGAAGCATTTGCTAGCCAAGAAGGAGGCTAAACCGAGGCTTATTCGTTGGATTATATTGCTGCAAGAATTCGAATTGTCAATTAGGGTTAAGTCTGGCGCTGAGAACGTTGTTGCTGACCATTTATCACGGTTGAGATTTGACGGAGGAGATATGATTGATGACTCTTTTCCAGATGACCATCTATTGGCTATCACCGCAAAATACTCCATGGTTTGCTGATTTTGCTAACTACTTAGTGGGAGGTATTCTTCCTCCTGACCTGTCGTATCAACAGAAGAAGAAATTTTTGCATGATGTGAAGCGGTATTTTTGGGATGATCCATATCTGTTTCGTGAATGTGATGAGGGTATTTATAGACGGTGTATCCGGGAGAGTGAGGTATATGCTATTTTATCTCATTGTCATTCTTCTTCTTACGGTGGTCATCATGGTCCGTCTAGAACCTTTGCTAAAGTAATGCAGTCGGGCTTCTTTTGGCCAACTATTCTGAAGGATGCTACTACTTTCGTCTGTTCTTGTGATGCATGTCAAAGGACGGGTAATATTACGCAGAGGCATGAAATGCCTCAAACTGGGATCTTGGAAGTTGAGATTTTTGATGTTTGGGGTATAGACTATCAAGGGCCGTTCCCATCATCTCATGGGAATCAGTATATCTTGGTAGTCGTGGATTATGTATCCAAATGGGTGGAAGTTGTTGTCACCCCTACTTGTGATGATAAAGCAGTTGTAAAACTGTTTCAGAAGATTATATTCCCTCGGTTTGGAGTCCCTCGTGCTGTGATTAGTGATGGAGGGAAGCATTTTAATGAACGTCATCTGAATTCTTTGTTGAAGAAATATGGCGTTACACACCGTAGAGGATTGGGTTATCATCCCCAAACAAGTGGGCAAGTGGAGGTTTCTAATCGAGAGCTGAAATCTATTTTGGAGAAAGTAGTTAGCAAGAATAGAAAGGATTGGAGTCGTAAGCTTGATGATACTCTGTGGGCTTACCGAACTGCATTTAAAACTCCAATTGGTACGTCTCCTTACCGTCTGGTTTACGGGAAATCGTGTCATCTTCCAGTAGAACTTGAGTACCGAGCTATGTGGGCCATTAAAGAGCTGAATATGGATCCCTCACTGGCGGGTGAGAAAAGATTGATGCAGTTGAATGAGCTGGATGAGATTCGACTGCATGCTTATGATAGTGCTCGAGTTTACAAAGAACGAACCAAGAAGTGGCATGACAAGCACATTTTGCAGCGGGAATTCCACGTTGGAGACAAGGTATTGTTATTTAACTCTCGTTTACGATTGTTTCCAGGTAAGCTCCGTTCTAGGTGGTCAAGACCGTTTACTGTTGCTGAAGTAAACAAATTTGGGTCGGTTACGCTGAAAACCGACAAAGGAGAGACTTTTAAAGTGAATGGGCAAAGATTGAAGATCTATTATGATGGTGCATTCGTTGGAGTGATAGAGGCTGTCGACCTCTTCACTATTGATTCCTCTTTCGATGAGGTAATCCAGGTCGTCGGGACCGCTTAAACCAGCGCTACCGGGAGGCAGCCCGGATTTTATTGTATAATTTTTGTAATTTTGGATTTTAATTGTATTTTAGTTAAGTATTTAATTGATTTAGAGTGAAGTGAGGGAGAGAATTTCATGTTTTTTTTATTAAGTGCTTCTGCAGATTAGTTGAGAAATTTGACGTAAGGAGACGTTGGGCACTTGGAAGACGTCATATTCCAAAATTCGATCTAGTCTTATTCGAACTCGATCGATTTTAAAATGGGAAATTAAAAAGAGTTTACGCCGTAGCAAAAGAAGTTCGTCAAAGTAAAACTCGACCGAGTTTTATTAAACTCGATCGAGTTTCTGTCAAAACCGGGTTCCGCGTTTCCGTTCAAAGCTTATAACGCGAAAGCCATCTTCTTCTTCTACTTGCTATTTCGTCTTCCCTAAACTTCTTATCTCTCTAAATCTCTCTACTCCTTCACTCTAATTGCTTCACATCATCATTTATCTTGTGTTTAATTGTTTCAAAGTTGATTGCTTGCTAATTTATTCACTCCTTTGTCTTCAACTTTGCTAATACTCTTGCATCTTGAGGTAAATTGTTATTTTCAGATTTGTTGTAGATGCTTATTCATGGTGTTTCTTGCTTCCTAATTGTTCTAAGTTCATTCCAATTGCTATTCCCTTGCTTATTTTACCCTTTCTTGTTGATTTTAAGCCCAAAAACTGAAAATTTCAGAATTAGGGTTCTTATTTTCGGGATTTATTTAAGCATTAAATTGGGGGATTTGTGGGTTTATTTGCTGGATCTTCAATGTGAATGTTATAATTGCAATTTCCCTAGCTTGAGCATGGTTTATGTGCGATTTTTCGACTAAAAATCGAATTCTCAGACGGTCTCCTGCTGAAATACGAGACCCGTATTTTGCTATTAAATTGGATTGTGATTGGTTTTCTTGAAATTGTAGGTATGACAAACCCCGAATCCAGCACTCGGAGACTTAGACGGAGGCAAGCAGCCGCTTCCCCACCAATTGAAGTTGTTGAGGAAGATGAATCTATGGAAGAAGAAGAGGAGGATGATAACGAGATTGAGTATCCATTTATTGAATTCCGGGATGCAACACAGCGGCTCAAGTTTCCGGGATGTAGAGTTAGTTTTCGGTTGCTTAACCAAGATTTTGAGTTATCTTGTGATGAACTAGCTCAACACTTAGGCTGTGACCCTCATGAAGAGGATAATATAATTGAGGTTCCTGATGATGTTTATCCTGCTCGATTCCTTCCCCTCCTTACGGGGCATACCGATGTGGATACTAGTGCTATGCTTTTGAGTGATGTTCAACATGTGTGTTTGAAGCTGTTTTTGAGAATGTTGGGTCACTTGTTATTTGCTCGGAAGGATATGAGAAAATTACAGTCTATAGAGGTTCTCCTTTGTGCTAGTTATTTAAACTCTTATCAGGAAGCACCCTTTGTCTTTAGCCCTCCTGCTGTTATTTGTGATGCTCTGAAACGCATGACCAAAAGCCGTGCTGTTTTGGAATGTGGGGCCCTTGTTACACGTTTGGCCCGGAGGCTTGCTGGGTTTAATGGGCGGGCGCCCTATGAACCTATGACTGAGATGCATCCTCCTCTCTTTGATGAGGACTATTTGAGATACGATGTTCAGTTTATGACAGTGTTGCATGGCAATGAGTATTATTGGCGAGTTAGGGGTGAACTTTATCTGCGGCTCCCTTCTGATAACTTACCTCCTCTTATTCCTTTGGATGAAGTCCCGTTTCCTGCTCGTTTGCCTACTCTCACTTACTTGCTTCATGATGATATTTTGGCTCCTTTACCTACTACTGTTGTTCCTGGTACTGCTAGTGGCTTACGACGCCACCGCCGCCGTGATCCCATTCATGTCCCTCCTGCTGTTTTTCCTCCGCCTCCTAGTTCTTCTTTATATCTCGGCTACTCTTTTGATGCTGATACAGCCCGGGATGTACGAGTCCATGAGGGTATTACTTCTGCTTTGGCTACTAGGCGTTTATGGGAGAATATGGAGGCTATGAGCCTCAATTCAGATCAGCCACCTTATCCTGGGGCACAACCCCCTTACTATACCACACCTGGTGATGATAGTAGAGTGTTCCATCTCTACGGTACTACCCGTGCTGCCTTTGAAGCTAGTCCTTACAGTACAGAGTTTGGTGCTTTGGCACGACCTTTCTACACACCTATTAGGCCAGATTTGCCGGTAGTTGGTTTTGGAGGGCCCACTGGTGCTCCCTTTATTGGTGTGCCTACTACTGGACGTGGCCGTGGTCGTGGCTGTGCTCGTGGTCGTGGCCGTGGTGGTTATGGAGGTGCTGGACCTTCCTATTCTAGAGGTGATGGTGATGATGAAGTCGTTCAGTAGTGACAGCTGGTCACTACTTCTCCCCTTTCTGCAGCTGGTTTGGGGAAGCTCTTATACATACACCTGGAACTATCTTTCCTTGTACTTTCTTCTATTGTACTTAGTTAGCTGCTTTTCTCCTTTCTTTATTTGTTAGTAGTGTCCTTTAGGCTGTTGTTGTTGTTGGATTTATGTGATTGCCCTGCTGTTAGCGTCACACTGAGGACACTGTGACATTTAGGTTTGGGGAAGGGTATTTATTTACGTTGTGTGCCTTTTATTAAAAAAAAAAATTAGAAAATTTTTAAAACTAAAAAAAATATGTTTCTTTTGTTATTTCTTCGTGTATTTTAGGTAGATTTTTGGTAAATTGGATCACTATGATGATAATTTGCATTGCTTCTGCATTTGAATCCTAGCTAAGCTTTCCATGTACTTTGTTTTGACCCGTTAGTTTAAGGAAATAAAGCTCAATGAACAAGTTTGACCGTATTTGTCATGCCTCTTACTTAGTAGATTTGACAAAATTAGTTGGTAAACCACTTAATTTCTGAGGTCTTTAGAGCTTCCTAGGCCAGGAACATTTATAAACTGGTCTCCTTGTTAATTAGGCTTGAGTGTGGTTCTCCTTGTGGAATATGTAATATCAAACTGCATAAATGTGAAACTAGTTTCTTGATGCTTTTACAATTTCATTGACTAAGTACATGTGATAGGTAATTCTACCCGTTCATATAAGCCTTACATTACCTTATGTTTAGCCTTTTTGAACCCTTGTAGCCTATTTTTATGCCTTATCTTTAGCTACAATCCTAGAATTTGCCTACCCTTCGGGACAGTCGCAGTTGTTTTTATCATGCCTATGTTAGCTATTATGGTTGGGTTGGGACATGATGTCATTGTGGGTATAGCTACTGATGCGTGTCTATAATATGATGTTTTACATCTTTATTTCCACGCATTTTATGTCCATTATTAGTAGTTTATTCTACTATTTGCCCCTTTTCGTCGACTTCCGCCTTTTCTGGTAATATTGCAGATTATTGCGGGATTGAGCAGAAAATGAACCAAATCTTGACCCCGAAAGCTAAGCTTAGGAAGGACATGAATATTTGACTCGGACTTGAAGTTTAGAATGCATTTCAAGGCCTGAAGATAGCAAAAGCATGGGTGCGTACGAGTTTAACAAGCAAAGAAATGCTTTTCGACATTGCAGGCTGCTTCAGATGGCTATATCTCGAGTTCTAGAGCAGATAATCGAGTGATTCCAATTGGAGGTGAAAGCTTATCCTCTTAGCTTTCCAACGCCGTGTAGAACATCTGATTTGACCAAGTAACGAAGAAATGGCAGCTCTTTTAAGATCGTTGCGCGCTGCAGAATTCGTCAGAATGCACTACTGTACATCACCCTTGGTCGATCGACTGACCTACTGGGTCGATCGACCAGAGCGCGAGTTCCAGAAGCTACTATTCAGCTATGCTCAGTCGATCGACTGGGTCTTGTGGTCTATCGACCAGTTTATGCTGCATCGAGATTTGTTTGTGCGAGACTTAGTGATTAGTCTTATCTTTTATTTATTTATTTAGGAAATAATAATCTCTTATTATATATAAGAGAGACTTCTAAAACCTAAAGGGGGATTATCATTCCTTTACTCAGTTTTCAGTTTTATGTTTTGTTTTGGAGGCTGCTTGGAACGGCTCTTCGTTGCTTCTTCTTCCTCCAATTTTATTTGTAATTTCTACTCTTAATCTTTCAATATTTACTCTTTTACTTTGTTGTTTAATTGTTGTTATTAGTTATTGCTTTTAGTTAATTTGTTTTATGTCTTTTTATTTATTCAATTCAATTGCTATGTCTTCTTATTTAGTTTATACGCATCTTATTGTTATTTAAATTATCAATATGAGTAGCTAGATTTCCTTCGCTAGGATGTGAGGGGATCTATGGTGTAGACGGCTTAGGATGTTGTAGGATTGTTTAGGTCGGTTATTTCTTTATCATAGTTATTTAATTGCTATATTTAATGAGGAGACCAAAAAGAGAATTGTTAATTGACTTGGGAATTCTAGACCTAGATCGAGAGATTAGAATAGAATAGACCTAGAAAACTATGATAATTAGTCTACCCCTGAGACCGAAAGGCAATAGGAATTTCTTGAGACCGAAAGGAGATAGAAGTTGCAGACTTAGCTACACTGACCAGAACGAAAGTTAGTTAGTGTGATTTAGGGAGAGAATTCAGACCGAAAGGGTGTTTCCTGTTGATAGTGGACCGTGAGGGCCTGTCATTTTCCCGAATACCGTACTCATATCAGACCGACTTTAGATTAATGCCGTCGAAACTGTAGTGAACCGATCGTCCTAGCTATTTCTCTATTATTGTTTTCATCTTTTTACAGCATTTTATTTCACTTGCAATTTAGTTTCAAACCAAATCAAAACCCCCCTTTTAATTGTTATTTCAATAGATTAAAAATTAGCAAACATAATTAACCTTGTCTCTCTGTGGTTCGACCCGTACTACCACTAGCTTCTGTTAGTTTAGTTCGGTTTTATAAATTTAAATTTTGATACTAAACGACGGTATCAAATTTTGGCGTCGTTGCCGGGGAGACGGTGTAATTTTGTTTGCTTTATTTTTAATTTATTTTTCTTGTCTCAAGGAACTTTTGTTCCTTGAGACCGTTGCTTACTTTTGCTTCTAGATTTGCTTTTGCAGAGTTAGAAGTAAGATTTTGAGAGGAAGGCTTGAGTACTCTCAGTTCTATTGCAAGCATGACAACGATATCTGATAATCTTCAGCCGACAGTACACGACCTTCCAAAAGGATTTACTCCCCCCTTCGAAATTCGTCCTTCCTATATCGAATTGGTGGAGCGAAATCAGTTTGCTGGTCTACCAGATGAGGATCCTTGGAAGCACATGGAGTTGTTTACGGATTATTGCTGTTCCATACCCGTACCGGCTGGAGTGACACAAGATGAGGTTAAGGAGAAGATGTTTCTTTACTCTTTGAAAGATTCTGCGCGTCAGTGGTATCGCTACCTTGATAAGGTAGTAGCTAGAGTTACAGACTGGACATCTCTGGCATTGGCTTTCTGCAAACAGTATATTCCGCCTGCGAAAACCAATGCTTTGTGTAACACCCCCATACTCCAAGTGCCTTACCAGGACCACTCAGGTATGGAGACATCACCATCTCGGTTGCCCGAGGTATGATAATCAAATAGACAAAATAGAAACAACATTTATTATAAGTGCTTTAATGAAAAGTTACAATCCTCAAACCAACTGAAAGTACAATACATTATTCCAACTAATTGTTCTCAAATGAAATGTAAATAAAGACTAAACTACAGCGGAAGACTCTATCGTCATGTCGTGGCCATCCCCAGCTATCCAGTACCATCTCTATACCTGCTCAATATCTGCTCACCATCCCCGAATGGATCACCGCAGGTTTTACAAAACAACACCGGGGTCAGTACTAATCACACAATCAAAACAGATAATAACAATAAGGCAAACAGACAGCTGAACTGTCACACACACACAACACCAACTCCCATCATCATCTCAACACTGACTGTCCACTGGACCAGCCCTGCCAGTGGGGGACCGCAGCCGTTCCCACCTAAGCCCCGCTCATCGTACGAGCGATAACCCTGTATCATTAATGTGCACATCCCCTTTCGTGGCGGGTTCCACGAAGGGCGAAACTAGGGCGTGAGATCACTCCCGCAAGTGACCCCACTCAGCCGAGAACGCATCTCGAGAACCATCACAACCAATCACAATCACAATCACAATCACAATCACAATCACAATCACAATCAAACAGCTAACTACAGCACATCACCAATATCCCATTATGGGACTAATACTGAGTAGGAAATCCTACCTGGAAAGCAAACACGCAGACGATCTAAACAGCTGTCTCAAAACGGCTCCTCTACGAATTCTCCTCCTATCACACATAACACATAAAGGCTACCAATTACTTACTTACTCATAAAACCCCCAAACCCTAAATTAGGGTTTGACCAAAACTAGCAAAACATTATAAAAATTATGCTAGAAGCTTACCCTCGACGCAAGGAATCCAACAACACGAAAAACAACGAGAATCGACCGTCGAACTCGGGAATCGTTAAGGATGCGATTAGGAAGAAGAACTGCTGCTTTCTCTCTTAAACAGGTTTTAGGTTTTGGTAAAAGTGTTTTAAAACAAAGACGAATTGGTTTAAATACCCTAATCGCATAATTAACAAAACCCGCGAAAACTCCCCCGTAAAACCGGGCGCTCGATCGAGTACCCAAGGTACTCGATCGAGTACCCCCCTACTCGATCGAGTGCCCGAGCTACTCGATCGAGTGCCCAACAGTCGAAACTATTTTGCTGCGACACTTACCCTTACTCGACAGAGTAAGGGCTACTCTATAGAGTACCCCTAAGACTATAAATACGGAGTATTACAGTCTTCCCTCCTTAAAAGGAACTTCGTCCCCGAAGTTCAAACCACTACCAAACCAAAGGTACTCCCATAAGCCTCCCGACTCGAAGGTCAAACAAAACACAACGTAAAGCATGACACTAACCCAACTTATCCCGACAACATACCGACACAACATGAAAAAGAAGGGTGTAAAAGCTCTTAAAAACTCTCGCGATCCTCTCCTACCCCCCTAAAAGAAACAAGGTTACGTCCTCGTAACCATACATACCTGATCAAAGAGAAAAGGGTAACGCTCTTTCATGATATCTTTCGCCTCCCATGTAGCTTCCTCGGTCTCGTGGTTAGCCCAAAGGATCTTAAGCAACACTTTGTCTCCCCACTCCTGGTCTTCCTAACCTTCCGGTCTAGGATCTTCTTAGGCACCTCAAGGTATGATAAGGACTCATCCAGCTCTAAGCTCTCTGCCTCTAACACATGTGACGGGTCGCTCACATACTTCCGCAGTTGCGATACATGAAACACATTATGCACTCTCTCCAATGCACTTTGTAACGCCAAACGATAAGCAACTTCCCCGACTCGCTCTAAGATCTCATAAGGCCCTATAAACTTCTGACTTAACTTGCCTTTCTTCCCAAATCTCATAACTCCACGCATCGGAGATACCTTCAGAAGAACCTTGTCCCCAACCTGAAACTCGATGTCCCGACGATGTAGATCTGCATAACTCTTTTGTCGATCTGGGTTTGCTCTCATCCGTTCCCCGATCATCTTAATCTGTTCCACCATCTCATGCACCATCTCTGGTCCTAAGACCCTTTGCCTCGGCGCTATCGTCCCAACAGATTGGACTCCTACATCTCCTCCCATACAAAGCCTCAAACGGCGCCATACCAATCTTTGGTGTGATATTTGTTGTTGTAAGAAAACTCTATCAAATCCAACCTCTGCTCCCAGCTACCACCAAAATCCATCACACAAGCTCGCAACATATCCTCAAGAGTCTTGATTGTTCTCTCTGTCGCCCATCATCGTCGGGGGTGAAATCTTTGTACTCATCTTCAAAGTCGTTCCCAACGATTCCTGCAACTCTTTCCAAAACCTCGATATAAACCTCGCATCTCTGTCAGACACTATGTCCTTAGGGACTCCATGTAACTTAAGCACGTTCTTTCGATAGGCCATAGCCAATTGTGCCTTAGTCCATGTATCTTTCATTGGAACAAAGTGAGCTGACTTGGTCAAACGATCCACTATCACCCAAATCATATTGTTACCTTGTTGACTCCTCGGCAAACCCACAATGAAATCCATGGAAATGGATTCCCACTTCCACTCAGGCACTTCCAAAGACTGAATCTTACCTTGTGGTCTTCTCTGTTCCCCTTTAACTCTCTGGCATGTCAAACAACGGGACACAAACTCAGCTGTCTCTTTCTTCATCCCAGGCCACCAAAACGTGTTCTTCAAGTCCTTATATAGCTTATCTCCACCTGGATAAACTGAATATGGTGTGCAATGAGCCTCTGTCATGATTGTCTTTTTCAACTCCTCATCATTAGGCACACACCACCTACCATCAAACCTCAAACTACCATCTGTATGAATGGAAAACCGGGACACTGTCCCTTTCTCTACTCCAGCTCTCCACTCAACTATCTTAGGATCCAAAGCCTGCTTATCCCGAATGTCATCATAAAACTCCATATGTACCGTCATATCACCCATGGCATCTCCTTTCTGCATCATATGAATTCCAAAACTCGCTACCTCCTCCTCGGCCTCATCAAAGATAGAATTTGTACATAAGGAATGCACACTCTTTCTACTCAAAGCATCAGCAACAACATTGGCCTTCCCTTCATGGTAGATGATTTCCATGTCATAATCTCCAATCAACTCCATCCACCTCCTCTGTCTCATGTTCAACTCCTTCTGCGTGAAGATGTACTTGAGACTCTTGTGATCCGAAAATACCTTAAAGATTGCTCCATAAAGGTAATGCCTCCAAATCTTGAGAGCAAACACCACAGCACCCAACTCCAGGTCATGAGTAGGGTAGTTCTCCTCATAAGGCTTCAACTGCCTAGAAGCATAGGCAATTACTTTACCATTCTGCATCAACACACATCCTAGCCCATTCTTCAAGCGTCGTATAAACCTCGAAATTCTCGCTCCCTTCGGTAATGCTAGGACGGAGAGCGTGGTCAAACGCTCCTTTAAGGTTTGGAACGCCTTTTCACAACTCTCATCCCAACGAAACCTGTTCTCTTTCCTCATCAACGCCGTCATCGGTCTAGCTATCTTGGAGAAGTCTTTCACGAACCGTCTGTAATATCCACCTAAACCCAAGAAACTCCTCACCTCAGCGACATTCTTCGGTGCTTCCCACTTCGTCACGGCTTCAATCTTTTTAGGATCCTGACTACTCCATCTTTAGAGATTACATGCCCTTTAAAAGCAACTTCCTCTAACAGAACTCGCACTTGGACGACTTAGCATACAACTCATGATCTCTCAAGGTGCAACACGATCCTCGGATGCTCCTCATGCTCCTCCTTAGTCTTAGAATAGACTAAGATATCATCGATAAACACCACTACGAACTGGTCCAAGAACTGCTCGAAGATTCGGTTCATCAAATCCATAAATACTGCCGGTGCATTAGATAACCCAAACGGCATCACCACATACTCATAGTGGCCATACCTCGACGTGAAAGCCGTCTTCGGTATATCCACATCTCTAATCTTCACCTGATGGTACCCCGACCTCAAATCAATCTTAGAAAAGATGTTGCACCACTCGGCGATCAAACAGGTCATCTATTCTTGGCAAAGGATACTTGTTCTTTATCGTCACACGGTTCGGCTCCCTGTAATCTATGCACAGCCTCAAGCTCCCATCTTTCTTCTTCACGAACAGGCGGTGCTCCCCAAGGCGATACACTTGGTCTAATGTATCCCTTCTCTATCAAATCATCCAATTGCTTCCTAAGTTCCTCCATCTCCTTAGGACCCATACGGTACGGTGCCTTAGAGATTGGCCCAGTCCCTGGCTTCAACTCTACGGTGAAATCTATCTCTCTCTTCGGTGGCAACCCGGAATCTCCTCCAGGAAAAACATCCGCAAACTCTCCCACCACAGGTATCTCATCAATTCTTGGACTCACTATCCGATCATCTCTCACATGGCACAGGATCAAAGGACATCCCTTCCTCAGATAAGACTTCAAGGTAACAGCTGCAATCAACTTAACCTTGGGTTTGACTAAAAACCCACGGTAAGACACACTAACACCCTTAGGACCTCTTAGGGACACTTTCTTTTGATGACAGTCTATCTTAGCTTTATACTTTCCTAACCAATCCATCCCAACTATCATCTCAAAACCATTAAAAGGAAACTCTAACAAGTCTACAGGGAAATCGACTTGCCCAACTATCAAAGACACATCTCTAAATAACTTCCCACATGGTACAGACTCACCCGAAGGTATGAAAACTCGCTCACTAACAGACTCATATACTCTCAAACCCAACTGTTTTACATGACTCGAAGACACAAACGACTGAGAAGCCCCCGAATCAAACAAAACAAACGTAGGAATACCATTAACAAGGAATGTATCGGTGATAACATGCGCATCCTCTTCAGCTGCCTTCTTGTCCATCATGAACAACTTGCCACTGGTCTTCTGCCCACCTCCCTGGACAGTACTAGCTGATGCGGTCGGCTTAGCACCCGACCCTTGATTGTTGTTGTTCGTCGGTGTCTTCTGATAAGAATTACCGCCGTTGCGGTTGCCTCCACTCTGGTAGCTCTGGCCTCCTCGGTTTGGCCATGATCCAGCCGGTCTGTTGCTCGCGAAGCTCTGTGCAGGTCTCTGAAAAGATCCGGGTGCACTCGTGCACTCATGCCTCTTGTGGCCTACGCCACCACATCCAAAGCAGGTCACTCCCCAACTATTACTCACACTCCCTCGGCCACGCCCAAAGGAAGTTCCAGCACTAAATCCAGATCCTGAAGAAAATCCCTTAGATTGATTATGGTTGCCTTTCTTGAAATTAGATTGGCCACCACCCTCACTCTCAGACTTCCTCTTCTCTCCTCCTGACCTCTCCTGAGCCATCTCCACTAGCCTCTCAGCTCTCCCAGCCCTCTCATATGCTTCCTTTACGTCAGTAAGGACTCCCACGGGTAACTTATCCATAATTTTCGCAGTTAGCCCTCGCTCAAACCTCAAAGCCAGATTCTCTTCACTCAAACCCATATCCTCAAAGATATCTAGATTTCTCATTGAACCGCTGTAGTACTCGGCCACAGACATCTCAGCTGACATCTTAAACTTATCAAACTCTTCCCTCAACTTACTCCTCACATGCTCCGGTACGAACTCCTTCCTCACAGCTCTACGAAACTCTCCCCAAGGTATTGCAGGTAAGCCTTGGTTGATGTATATATCCTTAGCGCTCACCTTCACTGAATCCCACCACTTGCCTCGCTTTGCCTCTCTCGGATAAAATGCGACTGCTCCACTCTCATCTCATCAGGACAACGCACCAAATCCAGTATGTTCTCCATCTCCCTCAACCAACTATCAAGAAAGTTAGGTTCCTCAATCCCCTTGTATTCTTTCGGGTTAAACCTCGCAATGTAGAGACTGATCTTAGAAGGATCAACCTCCCTCTCCTTACTCTTATCTTTTTCCTCATTCACTCTCTTCAAGGTCTCGGTAAGAGCATCCTGGTGCTCTAGCATCTTAACGATATCATCTGGGGTCATAACCTCAGCTCGTGCATACAAGGCATTTCTCTTGGGCGGCATCTTGAAACTATACATATATAAGAAAGGGTAGATATGAACATACGTACTAAACTTCAAAGCACGATGCCCAGAACCCACTCGATCGAGTACCCAAACCCACTCGATCGAGTGACGGGCTACTCGATCGAGTGCCCCTATGTACTCGATCGAGTACCCAAACTCCAGAACCAAACAGACCTTCTGATCTCTAACCCACTCGATCGAGTATCTAGGCTACTCGATCGAGTGGGTTTCTACTCGATCGAGTACCCCCGAGTTACTCGATCGAGTGCCCCAAAACTCGATTCCGCCTCGAAATTGCCAAAAACCTACCCGATCGAGTCGGTCTCACTCGATCAAGTATCACTAATACGTAAAAGCTACCCGCATATTACGTCATATACTAACATGATAACTTTATAAAATCACATTACATCATAACATTCATGCTATTAATTGCCACGTTATAAAACATTCCATCATGCTATCAACAATGTTTATATACATATCATCACCTTCCTTTCATCTCATCAACTTTCAATTTTAAACATCCATCCATCATCACATTCCATCACATTGTTACACAAGTTACTAAGCACACACATGACTCAACACATATTTACCCCACGTGACCGGTTCAAAGCTGTAGGGCGACCCCTCGCGACTTTAGGACGTCTCCCAAGCCTTTGCACTAGCTCCTACAACTTTTACCCCGGGTTCATTTTAATTGACTCCTATGTTCATTAAGTTCATTGGTTACAGGTTTCAGGATCGTCGCTCAGATACCATTTGTAACACCCCCATACTCCAAGTGCCTTACCGGGACCACTCAGGTATGAAGACATCACCATCTCGGTTGCCCGAGGTATGATAATCAAATAGACAAAATAGAAACAACATTTATTATAAGTGCTTTAATGAAAAGTTACAATCCTCAAACCAATCGAAAGTACAATACATTATTCCAACTAATTGTTCTCAAATGAAATGTAAATAAAGACTAAACTACTACGGAAGACTCTATCGTCATGTCGTGGCCATCCCCGGCCTATCAGTACCATCTCTATACCGCTCAATATCTGCTCACCATCCCCGAATGGATCACCGCAGTTTTACAAAACAACACCGGGTCGTACTAATCACACAATCAAAGCAGAGATAATAACAATAAGGCAAACAGACAATTTGAATCTGTCACACACACACAACACCAACTCCCATCATCATCTCAACACCGATCATCCTTTGGACCCGCCCGCGATGGGGGACCGCAGCCGTTCCCACCTAAGCCCCGCTCATCGTACGAGCGATAACCCTGTATCATTAATGTGCACATCCCATTTCGTGGCGGGTTCCACGAAGGGCGAAACTAGGGCGTGAGATCACTCCCGCAAGTGACCCCACTCAGCCGAGAACGCATCTCGAGAACCATCACAACCAATCACAATCACAATCACAATCACAATCACAATCACAATCACAATCACAATCAAACAGCTAACTACAGCACATCACCAATATCCCATTATGGGACTAATACTGAGTAGGAAATCCTACCTGGAAAGCAAACACGCAGACGATCTAAACAGCTGTCTCAAAACGGCTCCTCTACGAATTCTCCTCCTATCACACATAACACATAAAGGCTACCAATTACTTACTTACTCATAAAACCCCCAAACCCTAAATTAGGGTTTGACCAAAACTAGCAAAACATTATAAAAATTATGCTAGAAGCTTACCCTCGACGCAAGGAATCCAACAACACAAAAAACAACGAGAATCGACCGTCTGAACTCCGGGAATCGTTAAGGATGCGATTAGGAAGAAGAACTGCTGCTTTCTCTCTTAAACAGGTTTTAGGTTTTGGTAAAAGTGTTTTAAAACAAAGACGAATTGGTTTAAATACCCTAATCGCATAATTAACAAAACCCGCGAAAACTCCCCCGTAAAACCGGGCGCTCGATCGAGTACCCAAGGTACTCGATCGAGTACCCCCCTACTCGATCGAGTGCCCGAGCTACTCGATCGAGTGCCCAACAGGTCAGAAACTATTTTGCTGCGACACTTACCCTTACTCGACAGAGTAAGGGCTACTCTATAGAGTACCCCTAAGACTATAAATACGGAGTATTACACTTTGAGAGCTCAAATTTCAAATTTCCAGCAAGGACCCGATGAGGAATTTCATGAAGCATAGGCCCGTTTTAAGAAGTTGGTTCGATCAGTTCCTCACCACGGCTTTGAGGAGTGGTACCTTTGCGACCAATTTTATAATTCTTTGTATGATGACTACAGAGTCATCCTTGATTCTATTTGCAAATGGTAGATTTGAAATAATGTAGCTTATGATAAGGGTTGGAACATTATTGAGGAGATGGCGGTTCATAGAGCTGAAAATGGAAATTCGCGTGGGAACTCGCCAAAACAAAGAGATGAAATGAGTGCCGTTGCGACAATCATAGCTTCTATTACAGCCCGGCTCGAAAAGCTCGAAACTTCTAAAGCTTCCAAGGAGAAAGTTGAAATTCCTGTCTATAACTCAGATGAGACCGAGGAATTGAGAGAAATGGTCCGAGGTCTTTTGGTTCAAGTCGCGAAAATGGAAGCAGCTGGGATTGAATCTTCAAAGAATTTTGTGAAGCAGTTGGAGAATATTGAGGCTAAGCAAGTCGCCAATTTTTGGAGCAATTGTGAGGGGCCAATTGAAACGATTAATGCCATTAATCTCAGAAGTGGCCTCTCTTATGAAAGTCCCGACAAGCCAAGAGGAGACTCGGGAAATGATGAAGAAGCTAGTTTAGTTTCTGGTGCAAAAACGAGCTCAATTGCCAGTACTTCTGGTCGATCGACTAACATTGTCAGTCGATCGACTGGAGCGTCAGATAAAAAAGTTTCTGATCAAAAACTATTCACACGGCAAAGACGAAAGCGATCGATCGACCAACATTGTCGATCGATCGATCAATCTCTGACGAAATTAATTTCGAGCAGAACTGTTCACGCTAAGCCATGTTGGTCGATCGACCGAGACCAATGGTCGATCGATCGGGTCTTGATGCAAGACGCAATTCCGTCAATTAATTTGAATGATTCTATACTTATTGATGATTTGACGGAGGTTTTAAACTTACGGAAGCCGAAGGTTGCTGATCCTACGGCCAGTGTTGCAGTCCCGTATCCGGAGCGTTTGGAGAATGCAAAGTTGGAGCTTCAGTTCGGTAAATTTATGGAGATCGTCAAAGGTCTTGAGGTAACCGTTCCTTTCACTGATTTAATTACCCAAGTGCCGTCTTATATGAAGTTTATGAAAGATATTCTATCCCGTAAACGACATATAGAGGATCATCATGTAGTAGCTTTCACTGCGACGGGCACTGCCCATCTTCAAAAAAAAACCGCCAAATAAAAAATTTGACCGGGTAGTTTCTCCATATCTTCTTTGTATTGGGACCCACTTGGTCGATAACGCCCTATGTGATACAGGGGCCAGTGTCAGTGTTATGCCGTTGTCTCTTGCTAGGAGACTTGGTTTCACTAAATTTCGTATTACTGATATTACCGTGCAGATGGCCGACCGTACCCAATCACGGCCAATAGGTATTTTAGAGGACATACCTGTGCAGGTCGGGAAATTCTTTATTCCTGTTGACTTTTTGGTTTTGGATATTCCCGAAGACTGGCACACTCCTATTATTTTAGGACGACCATTCCTGCGCACTGTTGGTGCAGTGATAGATTTCGGGGATAGGACCATGGTATGTGCGGGTAGGGGATGAAAATTTGACCCTTTTCCGGACCGGCGTTCATAAGGCACCGATGTAAGTCAAACCTTGTGACGCCATATCCTCTATAGATCCTATTACGGATCCTCCTAGTGCTAATCTTGAGTTATATTCATTGTATTGACACCTCCGCCCTGACTTGGGAGCAAATTGGAGGACCATGTTAATTCTGTTCTTTGCAGGTCATGGCAGAGAGGGCATAGGAGATCCTGGTGATACTAGTGAGACGGATTTTGAGCAAGCAGCTGAGAGAGAGAGAGGCCGGGCAAAGTGAAGAAGCGTGCCATTGATTTTGCGACACCAGATACCCTTCCTCCGATCGGGCGGTTGTCCGGAAGCCTAGAGTAGCGGTCCCATCTTCTTTGAAAGGACTTCTTTTGGTCAAGTGCCCCTGCTTTGGGGTAGCTTGTTATTGAGCCGTAGTGCTATTCTAACGTAATTGTTTTGTAATTTTGGGTTTTTGTTGAACTATTTACTGCTTTTATTAGGACGTTTAGTTTTAGTTTTAGTTTAGTTTATTTGAGTTGACTTTGGACAAGTTTTGGTATTGGTATTTTTGTATTTTGCATATTTGTGAAATTTTCAGGTAATATGGAGTTGATAGAGGATAGGAAATCGTTCCATGGAGATTGCCACGATCGAGCCCTGCTGATTCTTGATCGAGTTCTTGCCGCTGTGCAATTCGAGATAGAGGAGTTTTTCTCCTTTTCTCTCTCGTTTATTTCTCCTCCTAATTTCCTTTCTTTTTAATTTTTACATGCTACACCCTTTACCTGAGTTTTACAAATTTTTGCAATTAAAATTACCAATTTGTTTACCCAAATATTTTTCAAGTTTTAATTAAACCAACTTCCGCTGCTTTTATTTTGGTTTAATTATGTTTTGTTGGGTAATTAATTTGAGTTCTTTCTCCCTATTTCTAATTGATTTATTGCAATTCCCTTTTGTCGGGAATTGGTTTGAGGAGGTTTGATTTATTGTTTATTTGCTAATTAGAACTCAAGTTATTGCAAAGTTAGATTGACGCGATTCACCGCTAGTGCTTCTATTCTGTTGTGGCCTCTGCTGTTGCCGCGACGATGTATGCTCGTGATCCCTGCTGTATGACGATTGCTTTTATCTCCCCCGTTTCATGTTTGGTTTGGGGAGGTTATATCTTGTGAGTTTCCTACTCCATTTTATTTTATCTCCCTTAAGTTTAGTTTGCATTTTTACCGCCCTCTTAAATCTTGCAGGGTTGCTTCTTTGTTAGGTAGTAGTTGGTCCAATGAGGACATTGTCCGATTTGGTTTGGGGAGGGTAATGCATCCTTGAGTCTGCATTTGCATTTGTTTTGCATTCATATTTATTGCATTTCTGCATGTATTGTTCTTACTTTTCAGAATAATCATTAAAAATTTAAAATTTTACAAAAATATCACGTTTAATTTTGCATATTAGGTTGAGTCTGATTGGAGTATTCATTGCTGTAAACTGTCATTTGTTTAAGCCTTGCACTTTATCACGTCTTTTAGCAAAAGTTTTCGCAATATCTCGAATTTCGTTTCAAAATTTGTTGAACTAGTAGACTTGACTTGAAAATTTTGGCAAACTACAAAAATCTTTCTAAGGATTAGAGCTTAATAAATCGGTGACATTCATGACCGATTTCATGTAGGAATGTGAGTAGCACTCCTTATAAGACATGTTACATTAATTTGCATAAACATGAACTTGATCTCGCTTAGTGCTGTATGCATTCGGGTCCGTGGTTTGTTGACACATGTGGTAGAGGTTTCCCTTTATTCATTTTACCCATAAACCCCTCATAGCCAAATTTAGCCTTTTGTCCCTTAACTACATCCTATATTTAGCCTGCCTTTGTCAAGCTAGTAATCTTAGTTTTTGGGAATATGTTTATTGCGGTTTGGTTATTTTACTCCTTACTGAGATGTTGGTGAA
The DNA here is from genome assembly GCF_048544455.1 of Silene latifolia. Taxonomy (NCBI): domain Eukaryota; kingdom Viridiplantae; phylum Streptophyta; class Magnoliopsida; order Caryophyllales; family Caryophyllaceae; genus Silene; species Silene latifolia. Next base: position 461,841,085 of record NC_133538.1, on the reverse strand, counting down.
ATGGTGAAAAAGGGAAGGAAAGAAAAAGAATTGAAAAAAAAAAAGAAAAAAAAAACAGAATACGAAAAGAGAAAAGAGAGATTCGAAAAAAAAAAGATCGAGTCTATCGACCATTTGCATTGGTCGATCATTGAAATCTGCAGCGAGAAAAAAGGAAATTCGAAGATCACATGTTTTAACTATTATGATTTGGTGATTTTTACTCCCATGTTATCATTTATATCTTTTGGGGAGTTTACATATCTTGGAGATTGTGAGATTTGTGCTTCAGTTAGCACCGTTCCGATTGATTAGTTGAGTTTGAAGTTGGAAAGTGTGCATTATTTGGATCCCGTTGTTGCTAGCTCGGCCTATTAACTCCACATATCCAAATCGTTTTAGCCCCTTCTTACCCAATACCTCACATATCCCATATTTATATCTCGGCATGTGTCATGGTCATTTGTTGGTTGGAATGCATATGTACGGTTGTAGAGATCATTTTCATGTTAGACTGCAGGCATGTTCTTATAGGTCGTAGTTAGGTGAGTGTCACTACAAAATTTACTTCTTTCTATCTTTTACATTTACTCACCTTGTCTTTGTATTGTGTGATTGAGCGACCCGTGAGAGTCCAATTTTGAAAGTCTTGCAAGGTCGAAAGTTCAACATCTTTTTGAAATACGCATAAATTCGTTTGCTTGACATTGCGCTTTTAGTAGTTGATTCATATGCATTAAATTGGTTTAAGTAGACGGTTTTCAGTTTGTCCATGTTTTGCTCCTTTCTATCTAGATTTAGTTTTGCATTTAGTTTGCTTGGGGACAAGCAAAGGTTTGGTTTGGGGAAGTTTGATGCGTGTCTATAATATGATGTTTTACATCTTTATTTCCACGCATTTTATGTCCATTATTAGTAGTTTATTCTACCATTTGCCCCTTTTCGTCGACTTCCGCCTTTTCTGGTAATATTGCAGATTATTGCGGGATTGAGCAGAAAATGAACCAAATCTTGACCCTGAAAGCTAAGCTTAGGAAGGACATGAATATTTGACTCGGACTTGAAGTTTAGAATGCATTTCAAGGCCTGAAGAGAGCAAAAGCATGGGTGCGTACGAGTTTAACAAGCAAAGAAATGCTTTTCGACATTGCAGGCTGCTTCAGATGGCTATATCTCGAGTTCTAGAGCAGATAATCGAGTGATTCCAATTGGAGGTGAAAGCTTATCCTCTTAGCTTTCCAACACCGTGTAGAACGCCTGATTTGACCAAGTAACGAAGAAATGGCAGCTCTTTTAAGATCGTTGCGCGCTGCAGAATTCGTCAGAATGCACTACTGTACATCACCCTTGGTCGATCGACTGACCTACTTGGTCGATCGACCAGAGCGCGAGTTCCAGAAGCTACTGTTCAGCTATGCTCAGTCGATCGACTGGGTCTTGTGGTCTATCGACCAGTTTATGCTGCAGCGAGATTTGTTTGTGCGAGACTTAGTGATTAGTCTTATCTTTTATTTATTTATTTAGGAAATAATAATCTCTTATTATATATAAGAGAGACTTCTAAAACCTAAAGGGGGATTATCATTCCTTTACTCAGTTTTCAGTTTTATGTTTTGTTTTGGAGGCTGCTTGGAACGGCTCTTCGTTGCTTCTTCTTCCTCCAATTTTATTTGTAATTTCTACTCTAAATCTTTCAATAATTACTCTTTTGCTTTCTTGTTTAATTGTTGTTATTAGTTATTGCTTTTAGTTAATTTGTTTTATGTCTTTTTATTTATTCAATTCAATTGCTATGTCTTCATATTTAGTTTATACGCATCTTATTGTTATTTCAATTATCAATATGAGTAGCTAGATTTCCTTCGCTAGGATGTGAGGGGATCTATGGTGTAGACGGCTTAGGATGTTGTAGGATTGTTTAGGTCGGTTATTTCTTTATCATAGTTATTTAATTGCTATATTTAATGAGGAGACCAAAAAGAGAATTGTTAATTGACTTGGGAATTCTAGACCTAGATCGAGAGATTAGAATAGAATAGACCTAGAAAACTATGATAATTAGTCTAACCCTGAGACCGAAAGGCAATAGGAATTTCTTGAGACCGAAAGGAGATAGAAGTTGCAGACTTAGCTACACTGACCAGAACGAAAGTTAGTTAGTGTGATTTAGAGAGGGAATTCAGACCGAAAGGGTGTTTCCTGTTGATAGTGGACCGTGAGGGCCTGTCATTTACCCGAATAACGTACTCATATCAGACCTACTTTAGATTAATGCCGTCGAAACTGTAGTGAACCGATCGTCCTAGCTATTTCTCTATTATTGTTTTCATCTTTTTACATCATTTTATTTCACTTGCAATTTAGTTTCAAACCAAATCAAAACCCCCCTTTTAATTGTTATTTCAATAGATTAAAAATTAGCAAACATAATTAACCTTGTCTCTCTGTGGTTCGACCCGTACTACCACTAGCTTCTGTTAGTTTAGTTCGGTTTTATAAATTTAAATTTTGATACTAAACGACGGTATCAGCTACTATTTTTGTTGCAATTGTGTTAGTCTCTTATGTCGATAAAGAAAGGTTATGAAGCAAATAAAAAATGAAAAAAATCAAAAAGAAAGAAGAAGAAAAAAAGGAACGAGAAAAAAAAAAAAAGAAGATGAAAAATTGAAAGAATTGCTTCATCATATTTGTTAAGAGACTATATGGGTTTTACTAGAGTCTAATGCATATTTGGGGAGTGGCTCATTGCCTCCCATATGTTGTCAAAGTTGAGATTATTTCTCTAGTTGGGATTGTTTATGTTTCTATATGCATTGTTAGAATTGGTCTTGGTTATTGTAGCTGCAACTACCGTCTTAGCCTCACATGTCCATAACGTGCTTCGGCACAAGCCTTTTCTACCTAGCCCATTTACCACCCTTGCTGTCCTAGATACATGTACTTTTGTCTATATATGAATGCGTATTAGTTGGGAAAATTTTTATCACATTCGATTGCATGCATGTTTCATAAGTTGAGTGAGTGTACTGTTTCTTTCTATCTCACATAAACTCACCTTTACATATACTTATGAGTGCATGAGTGTATCCGCGAGAATCCGACTATATTTTTGTCTAGAAAGATTGAACGGTAATTGGATTTTGTCTACAATACACTGTCATGTAAATCTTGTGACTTGAGCTGCATTTTCTATTTTCCCGTGGCTTTAAATTTGTTTCACTGGTACATTTTGGTCATTACTTCGTTCCAGATGTGGATAGCTTGGGATTTGTATGTGCTTTAGCATTAGCTCTGAGTTATTCCTTTCTACCATTTATGTGTTTGCAATTCGCAATTTGTGATAATTTGCTTGAGGACAAGCAAAAAGATGGTTTGGGGAAGTTTGATGAGTCACTTTTGTATACACTTTTATGCCCCTCCCCTTTATATTATTTGAGACGATTTTCGTGCAATTTTATCCCATTTACATGCTGATTAAGTTAGAATCTAGTTACTACCGCGTTTTAGTGTTTAAATGCAGGTATCATGCACTTGTGGAGCAAACGAGCATACCGGAGCACCGCGGAGCTGGCATATAGGACACACGCTGCATGGCACGGATTTCTAGGAAGATAAAGACAAGATTTGACATGGATTTGTTCGAAGAACCGAAGACCAGAAGCCAAACTCGACCGAGTTTCACCAAACTCGACCGAGTTTCGGCCTGAACCGGCTGACGTGTCTTTTATTTCCGGATATTCTATTTTACCTAATTTCTATAATATGTACTCGGACGAATTATTTTGGGTTACGTTTTTCATACGAGGAAAAGTCTTAGAAGAATTTTTGAGCAGTAAGAAAACTTTCTTAGCATTCAGATCTAGAATTCTTTACATCCGAATTTACGGTACTTTGTCTATCTTTATTTTACGATCAATCAATTTATTTTTTGTTCAAATTATTGGTATCTATTATTTTCTTTGTTGCTTTCAATCATGTCTTTTATAATTATTATTGTTGTTATTTTAATTATTATGCGTAGCTAAATCCTTCATCTAGGGAGAAGGGGGATCTAGGTTGATTAAAAGGGGAATAATGAACTAATTATAAGTAAGACCGCTTCAGTTATCGTTTGATTATTGTTTTCTTCTAATTATTTGATTTAGGCCTGAATCTCTAATTAGTATAGCGAATTGATATTTCACCGACCGGGTTATTTTCAATAAAGGCTACGGTAATCAGATAGGTAAAGGTTAATTATAGCGATCGCATGTTAATCTGAATCTAAAGGGCATAATTGAATCGATAGATCTTGTGACCTTAGATAACTTGGTTGACCTTCTAATTCACTAAATTGCGTCCCCAGATAATCAACTTAGCGAACCCGATTCCCTAGACTTTTAATCTCTATTGTTTACAAACTTTATTTATTTGCTTAATTAGTCACTTAGATACAAACAAATAAAATCTTCAAGAAACTGTTACTTTTCAGACGGACTTAATTAGTAAGCAAACTAGACTTTACAGCCTCCCTGTGGATTCGATACCTTTTCTTGCCACTAGCTATTATTAGTATTATCATAGGTTTTACTTTGAGTTAGGGAAGACGACTTTGCCCTTATCATATACTAGGTACACTTTTTTTTAACCAAATCTCAGATGCACTTTTGACTATATTAGGTACACTTTTTAGCTGAATTCTATATATAATTTTTTAAGAATGTGGATACATTTTTTTCTATCTTAGATACACTTTTTACTTAAATTCTATACACTTTTTTTTTACGAATTCGTAGATACACATTGTAATATTGTAGGTACATCTTTTTTTTATTGTAGGTACATTTTCCCCATATGTGATACAAAAAATAAGAACTACTTAGATACACCAAATATTATTTTAGACACATAAATAAGTGAGCTAGATACACAAATATAACATGAATCGTACACAAAAAAAAAAAAAAAAAAAAAAAAAACAAACAAACAAACAAAAATACGAAAGTACACTAAAATTACAATCGCTATTCTAAAATACTAAAGTACACTAAGAAATCATACACATTATTCGAAGATTACGTCAATTTCCTGTGCCTTAATTACTGAGAAGATGAACAACTAGAAGACTAGATTCCACTTACCTTTTCCATAAAAACCAACAAATCTCACACTTCCTTATCAATTTCACTAAACAACAAAAATTCACCCAAAAAATTTGCAGTAGCCCGATTACATAAACATTTACCACCAAAATCAAGCAAATTTCAAAGATTTACCACACAACATCAAACTAATCACAGCAAACACCGAAAAATTTATGAATAAATTTACATTGGATTATATAAGCTAAGCGATATGTTTATCATGATTAAGATGGACTTAAAAGAAGGAGTTGGATCGATTCTCGTCTCCAGGAATGTTGTTTTTATGGGCGGTGGGGACGACGGCATGGTAGCTCGTGATGTTGTCGGCGCCGTTTAGGTTGATCGGTAACGTTGTCGGTGATTTCAGGAGTATATGGTGATGTCAGCGGCGCTGGTCGTGGTGGCTGCCGGCGACCGGTGGTTGTGGTTGTGGTCGTGGCAGTAGCTTAATCGGTTGTTAGTGGGTTGTTGAGGAAAGTTTGGGAATGGCTGAAGATTTTTTATAGGAGTATTTGTTTTGGTCGTGGATCTCAGCCGTAGAATATTTTTAAATCCAATGGTTGTTGGTCGTTCTCACCGAGTGATCGTTCTCACCGGATTCTAAATATATATATATACACGTTTACCCCACGCGATGTTGCTGGCTTAAGCCAAATTACCCATCGCAACAAGTAATCCTCACCGCCAGTGGAGGACCGCAGCCTTGCCCACCTAAGCCCCGCTCATTGCAATGAGCAATAACCCATGTCCATTAATGTGCACATCCCCCTTGTGCCGGGAACCACAAGGGACGAATCAAGGGCGTGAAGCCATTCCCGATGATGACTCCACTCAGCCGAGGACGCACCTCGTAAACCATAGACAAACAACAACCAATCCAAAATCCAAGAAAGACAATTCCAATAACAATACCAATCATGCCAATACAACAATCAACACCGTCTTAAATCAATTAAATAGGCAACTGAGTAGGAAAACCCTACCTTTTCGCTATTCCATGAAAGTGCGTCCATCATATAAGCCAAGCACGACTCCATGACGAACCTTACAAGTAACACCCAGATCCTATCACTAAACTATTCAAGATCCACTGAAAGACAACCACAAATCACAAACTCGCCTTGAGGCGTAGCCGATGCCGACGACGGCGACAACTTGATTCGGTTACTCCATGCCTAGACCGTCACCCTTCCCAAATTAATGTTCAAGGCTATTCTAGAAGTGTAGGGTGAGATGAGAGGATTGGGAGGGAGGGAGATTAGGTTAGAAAGAGAAAGGAACCGTCGAAAAGGAATTGGGTTTATGATTCCACGTTTTATAATTACACGTGGACTGACGAAGTACTCGGTCGAGTATGGGTTTACTCGGCCGAGTACGCCACACTCGGTCGAGTATCTTAGCTACTCGGCCGAGTGGCCCCATCTAGGTTGAGTAACAAGTTACGTTGGCCAACAAACCTCTCCCGTATCCCTTGCTTAGGCTCTCCTTTGGTCAATAGGCCGGTCAACGGGTTCCTAATCAGGGCGGGTATTACACAAACCTCTTATGGACCATGACCGAGACATTCGATTTACGACTCTCTATTTTCAATGTGCATAAAACCGGAAACTATTAATAGGGAAAAATAAACTCATAATATAAAAAATGGTCTCATAATTATGAATTCATATCTAAACATATTTGAAGTTCAACATACAATGTCAGACAATATAAATACATCCCTAAGGATGTGTTTGTAGTGAAGGATTTGGAGAGAAAAGAAAGAGAGGGAGGGTAGGGGATTTAAAATCCCTTGTTTGAATAGCAAATGAAAGTGGAGGGAAATTAAGGAGAAAAGATTTGGAGGGATCCATTTTCCCTCCTCCAAGGCAAATTAAAATCTCTGCACAATAGACAAGATTTGGAGGGAATTGTATCCAAACACCCACCTCCCCATCTCCCATCCTCTTCCCTTCCCTCCCTTCCCTCTCTTTCTCTTCCCTCCTTCTCCCTCCCCTCCCTTTTCCTTCATTTTTCCTATCCAAACACACCCTAAGTGCCCAACTAAAAACAATATACAACTAGTCAACTAATATGTACAAAGTTGTTTTCTTCAAAAGCAAGTATTATACATATATTGTTGGTCAATAAAACTTACTATTGTTATGGAGAGAAACACAAGAGTAGTAATTGCTAAAACAAGAGATTATGCACAACACTCATTAAAATAAACAATCATTTGACAAATAACAAGAGACTTACACCTAACCAGTTTCAATCAAACCTAGCTAATCACCACTTGTGAACACAACATGCATTTCAATTAGCTGATAATACAAGAATGACTAAAAAAACCACACAAGAATGACTAAAAAATAAAAAGTCACACCCTGACATTCCAGGTAAGATACACTAATTAAATTTGAAGTCAGATGTAACGAAGCTTCAATAAGGGGGAAAAATTAATTATGCACGGGAAACTCATAATAAAGTGAATAAGTTACAAGTAAAATTGAGAAGTGGCAGGATTAATTTAAACCTACATGGTCATTTAAAATATCACAACAAACATAAATCTAGAATAGTGCAAAAATTAGAAATCATAGAAAACACTAACCCAAATTTGTGAAAATCAATTCAGGTAATTGTAGATCTAAGCAAGGACCTGCATTTTTTACACAGAAAAATCATTCTTCAAAGAGAGAATAAAATTAAAAATGCTAACCAAAAAAAATGAAAAGATAAGGTTTAATCAAATAAATCAAAACCCTAATATATCACAAACATCCAGACACCTTCTTCTGAGTGACGATACAAACACAATATTTACCACGAACAACAATGGATGTAATTCCAGAAGAGTTAATTGCCTTGAACGCATATTCTAATCAACCTAACAATTTAAACAAAATCAACCAAATTGGGGAAAATAAAAGATTAAAAACCCTAAAATTAGGCTAAAAGTAAAGAGGAGATCTACATACCCACTTGAATTGTGAGGGTAAAAAGAAGGCAATCAACTCTTCTGGGATGGAGGAAAGGGATGCGAAGGTGATGGATCGGTTTCCAGACTCTTCTTTTTTTTCGACAATTGTAGACTGATATAGATAAAGAAAATAACTACATAGAGTTCATTACATTACAAACATAGGGGGATTAACATCCCCTAAACTAACAGATACTTGAAAGACGATTGACTGAACCTCTTTCCTTTTTGTCCTCGTAACCGTAGTGTTAGACTGAGTGTACCTGCAAAAAAAAAAATGAAACACCAACAGGAATGGAAGACCGTTTCTTTGAACTAGAAGTGGAGCGACCCATTCGACCTTTACCATAGGAACTACGGACATTGCTTTCCCTGTGCAAATGTTCTCTATATTTCCTAACTGCAGCAAAGTTAAACTGGACTAGTGAGGCCTTGCTAACAAAGGAAGAAACTGAGTTGTGACGAGCCTTCTTATCAACTTGGAAGACAGACTCCTCTTGAACCAACTGAACACTTTCGATTTGTTCGACATCAATGACTTTTAAAAAAGTCTCCGATATAGGAGAGGATGTGGGAACTTCTGTTGTCCCTGAAATATCTTCATGGGGAGTTCCCGTCTGGATAGTTTTAGAGGTGAGGGTACGAACCCTCAAGAAAGACATGGACCTTGGGTGGTAGAATCCCAAATATTTGTCGTGGAGCAAATTCTCATAGTTCGCAGATGATAGGTTTAGTTTATTTTGAGGCCGTTTCTTGTTGATGAAATTGAATTGAGGAGATTTTGTGTTGGTTGAGGAGAACAAATGACAGTCAACTGCATCATTCAAGGTTTCGCCATGCGCAATGCTTCTCTCAGAATCCATAGGCGCATATTCAGCTGCAATTCTAGATGACGGATAGTTTTCGTACATGCAGTCCATCACCTGGCAGCCTACACCGACTTGATCAATGTCACCTAAAACTGACTCACCCACGCTACAAAAATAATCCCCCGCCTCAGGAGAAGGAACACGGTCTTCAGGAACTACAGTGTTAGAAAGAGGACTAGATACATGACTCTTACCTTTCTTATTAAAGGCCAAAGGATCGAAATTCAGAGCGACTCGCTTTCCATTAAGGTTGAGGGCTAAAAGATCAACTAAAGAGTGGAGCTCACGGTTGACATCCTTATTGCTCGGGTCAATTTGCAAAGCAGACTCTTCTTTTGGGATGGAAAGATGAGATGAGAAGGTGACCCTAGAAATTTCATTAAAAATTATTTTTTTAATTTTTTAATAGTTTGGCATAGCAATAGGCGGTAATCTCTATAATGAAATTTTTCAGAAACCGCGTTTCAATATACTTTAGAGTAGAATTGCACATGTGGGTAGGCCCCACGCTGTAGTTGGGTCAATCCATAAGCGTTATTATTGCAAGGTAATTGTAGTAGTGAATTTCAATCCATTTGCTTTCGAAACCTAATTTTATCTAATAACCCATTATATAAATTCCACATAATGATGTTAAAGTTAACCCTAGCTCTTCCTTAGACTCTCTCATAGTTAATAGTCTAATATCTCCCTAGCTCACTACCATCGTCACGTCCATTCTCTCTCCAACTCCCCTCAAATATTAAATAAAAATAAAAATCCTATCAGTCTCAATTTCATCTTATACCCTCATTCTCACTTAGACCGCCTCTCTCTAATCCCTTCAAGTTCCGGTTGAAAAATCTCTCGCATCAAATATGTCTTCAAAATTTATTGCACACCTCATATAACAACATTTGCACTCAATTATCGAAATTAATTATGTATGATACAAAAAGATCGATCTTTATGTATTTTCGAGTATTAATTTATTTAAAATTTATTTCTTTTTCTTCCATGCAATATTGTTATTTTTTTTTATTTTTTTTACGATATTTCACTGTTTTTCTATTTCAGTTTATATATTTTACTTGGTTTACTTTTAAGGCATTCCGGATCCTTAATTCTATATCGGTTTTCAAAATCGTTTTAATCTTTTCTCTCGATTTAAACTTTAAGTTTTTATAAAAGAAATCCGGAATTCGATTTTAAAACCTGTAAGTTTAACTTGACTTTGCATTACATTTTCGCTCTCCCTTTGTTTTTCATTTTCCCTTTTCTATTCGCATTTTGAGGTGTGCGTTCACCCATGGAAGGTTCTAAAGGATGATTCATGTCAGCCGACCCCAAATCATTTTGGGATTCAGGCTCTGATGTTGTTGTTGTATTTCACTGTTTTTCTTTTTTTTTTTGTTTTTTTTCCCTATTCTTCAATTATCATGAATAATTATGATGTCTTTCAGACATTTTTTTAAAAAATTATTTAAATATTGTTGTCTTTAATTAATTCTATTTTGTAAGTATTTTTCCATATTCTCATCTCATGCAAATTTAAAGGATTTGACTTTTAACATTAAAGTTAATTAAAGTGAATAATCGGAAGAACTTCAAGTAAGTATGATCTGAAACTTATATTTCCTCCTTTTTATATTTCTTTGCATTTATTTTAAAGTTTATAATTTTTCGATTTGGAACGGAAACTTTTTCAAATCTACTTGTATTATACTAGTTATGTTATATTTAGTTCTTTTTATATTTGCTTTCATTTATTTTAAAGTTTATATATTTTCGATTTAAAAAAAAAAAACTCTCTTACAGAGTAATCTATTTTCTACGAAATTTTTTTGATCTAGCCCTACTATATTGTTTATGTTTACGAAAATTAAAAAATGTCATATCAATATATTTTGTTGTTAAAATGTTCAGAACTAATATACTATGTACTTGTGATGCTGGAGTATAAGAGCATCCGTAACAATGGGGTTTCCCATATTTTATCTCTCTTTTTCTTAGTCGTCCACCTCATTTTCCACTAATTTTTTCATCTGCCCTCCACAATTTATAACTACATTTATGCAATATTGGATTCCCCATTAACATATAAAATTTTGAGAACCTCCCCAAAGGAAACACAATTTACCCTCACATTTTTTTTGGAACCTACTCTAAAAATGGTGGAGCCTCAAATTATGGGTAGGTTGGTGCATTAATGAGGTTCCCCAACTATGGACAGAGATTGTATATGGGGAGGTAGTTTTTCACCTTTGTGGATGCTCTAATAGTCCTACTGATTTTTTTTTTTTGTCCAGGTTAGAAGTAGAAGGATGATTATTTGAAAATTTTATTAATTTTTCGTAATTGTAATTTATTAATGTGTAATTGTATAATGTATGATTTTGTGTAAATGTGTAATCATAATTAAATAAGATTAAGATAGAAAAGAAGAGTGTAATTAATTATTGTGGACAACGCCCGCGGGAACTGCGTCCGCGGGATCCACATTAGGCATTATCGACTCGAGGTTATTTCGAATCGAATTAAGACAAATTAGAGTCGCCACCAAGTTTTATGGGAACTTGGAACCGTTCAAGTCAACTTTACACCTTTCATCGAAAAGCATAAAGCCAATCGACTACGAGTGATTAAAGATAAAGACTTGTACCCTATATCACTCGATTTGAATGACTCTCGTAATTCAATGGTATTTAGACGGATCCACAAACCATAGATCTTGAGTAAGGGGTGAGGGTACGTGTTAGGAAGCCCATAAGGACACCTAACCCCGCCCGTCAATAACGGTCTCTACTAAGTCAAGTATCGGATTTCAAACAAGGTCGTAGCACTACGATATATGATATGCAAACATCGTTTTAAAACCCTAACATGTGAGGTTTCTATGTCGATTTAGATGCAACTAAACTAACTTTGTCAAAGTTGTAATTTAGCATGTGAGTTGTTTGATCTAACAACATACAAAACAAAGCAAACAAGGCTTGATGGGAATGGGGGAGCCGTTGGGATCTACCCTATTACAACCCAGGCATTTCATGCCGACACAACGAGAAATTAGAGATACAACTCGATCTAAATACAATTGCTATATACGACACCATACACGACACATGGCCATTCGGCCTAGGAAAACGTGCACAAAGGATTGGCCCACGGTTTACATAACTCACGGCCTTGGGTCACTCCTCGTAATGCGTGCTTTCGCTTAATCTTATCGAATTAGACATTAGGTCACACACCAAAGCATGCATTAGCATAAATCGGGCCATGTCGCTTTAAACAACATGCGATTTACTACGCTCTTACACGAATTGGAACACAACCATCTAACCAAATGAGACTAAGGTTTTTGAAGAAGTTTTGACTCGATAAAAGTAAACAAACTTGAAAATTACAACTCGATGAACCAACTATAAATTACAAGCTACGAAACAACAAAGAACAAATGGTATAAAAAAACGAAGCAAGAAAGACAAAAGATACGGCCACCCTCACGGCCAAGCCACGGCCACCCTAGTTCCTAGGTTAGGTTCATTAGTTAGATCAAATAATTGCGAAACGAGTTAGAAAACGGGCTAGAAAACAAGTTAGAAACGACGTTGATCGATTGAGAAGATATCGCGCGAATCCATTCTACACGGCCTAATAAAGGGTCCAATTAGGTCACAAAGTTACAAGATTAACGCTTACTCATCGAGTGTTAATAGGAAGGTGCTAATCACGCACTCCTATGCTAACGAGAAATCAAGTGAAAAGAGAGATGCATTCAATTAGGTTATAAAATTGTTAATCGATTTTTAAGGCTATGTCGATGCCACCTAACATGTCTAATTAGGTTATTAAAAAGATCTAATGCCGTCTAAATGAGTCATATGTTAACAATCAGAGGTCGAACTAACATGCGAAGGGTCCTAGGGCAGGTCGAATTGAACGAAACAAGCGAGGGGTCAAAAGCGAGGAACAAAGTTAGAATTCGTTTTATTAATGTCCTACCTTGAACACGAGGATATGTAAATGAGAAGGGGGATACGACCGACCGATGTGGCGGATTTCTTTCCCGACTCAAGTCAACGCGGGTGTTCATGGTGGTACTTTAACTCATACTCAGACTAAACTAGTTTCATAGTTAACGATATCAAACGATGCATGACGATAAACAATATACAAAACAAACTATAAAAAACAAGCATAAAAGAACGAAATAAAAGGGAGAAGAGGAGGATTTGATGCACCCTCAACCTACATGTATCGTTGACACCGTCTTGGGTCGTAATCGATCGTAGATTTTATTTCGAGAGGCCGTCGTCGACGAAGGAACAAAGCAACAAACACGTTTTTTGTAAATCTGGACAGCAACTTTCAAACCGCAATTTCTCACTCGTTTCACGGTGAAAATTAGATTTAAAAGATGTTTTGAAAACTAGAAAGAGAGTAGAATAAAGATCTTAAAACAAACCATGCTCGTTATGAGTTATTGGGCACGAAAAACGAGCACAAACAGAACTGGACAGATAGGAAAAGCCGCGAAAACAGAGTGTAGGACACTCTGTTTTTCGAGGGGATTCGTGCACTCTCAAGGTCAATTTGGCTCGTGAATCTTTGTCTAAGATGTAGATGGATGTTATATGGTTAATTAGGAACAAGAAACGTGAATTTTAATGGAGATTTGAAGGGGAAACGAATGGTATTTCGAGAGAGACACAAACTGTTTCTCAGTTTGGATGTCTCGGTTTTGTCGAGAGTTTTGAGAGGCAATTAGGGTTTGTTTTTGGAGATTAATGCTGGTGAGTGACGGTAGTATGTATGTAGAACTTAGAGCCTTGAAAGTATGGCAGAGGGGAGGTATTTATAGAGGGTTAAAGTAGGGTAAAAGAGAGCAACAAGCAGTCGGCCTGCTTTGTTTCGCTGCTGCTGTCCAGCAGCTTTCGTGAGCTGGTATAGGGTTTAGGAGGGGTGTTTCTTGGTGGTTAAGCTAAGGTAATATGGGTAGGATACTAGGGTATGGTTTAGGGTTAATGGGCACGGGTTTAGGTGGTGTTTGGAGCGGGTTTGGGGCTTGGTAATGCTGAACACGGGTAAGGGAAAGGGTTGGTTATGCGGGCTGTTTGGGACGGGTTATTAGCTGGATTGGAGGGAGTTTGGACGGGTTTGTGGAAGGGGTTAGGGCTTGGTTATGAGGGTGAGTGATGGGCTGGGTTATGGGTCAAGAGTTGGTTCGAGTTTGCTTCGAAAATCGTGCCCAAATCAAGTTGAAAACGAGCTCAAAATCGCATACAAAACCATCGTAAAAATCGAGTTCTTCAAATACGATTTATAAAACGATTTAAATTGATTTTTCAAATAAAGTAATTAAGAATGATTTTTCAAATCAAATATCTATTTTATTTTTAATAAAATAAACTTAAGAAAATAAATTCAAATTAAAATAATAAAATGAATTCAATTTAATAAAACAAACATTAATTTAAATATCATTTAAATTGATAAAATATTTCATCGACGACGCCCATTCTACATCGTAAAACGAGCTCCAAATAATGACAATGACAACTAAAGAATACATGTGTCCTATCATCATTGGGTGTTTGTCGGGTTCTCTATAAATTCCAATATCGACGGATACGGGTATCTACAATTATGTAGAGATCATGACAGTCCCCACATCAAAAAAAAAAAAAAGAAAAAAGAAAATTTTCAGAAGCCAATAGAAACTATCTTTTATACTATGTAGGAGTAGATACTAAACTTATATACCACAATTTTATATTATCATAATTGTAAGATTATGAGTAACTTTCATCCTTTTCGTAACTATTTTGTAAATTAAATTATGATTTTCTTTTATACCCATCTTTGTATATAAAAATCAATTTTATAATAAAAAATATATACTCCTCTTTTACGGTCATTTGTTGTCCTAATTCATTTTTTGGTGTTTCAGTCAATTGTTGTCCTTTGTATTTTAGAAATGCATTTGATGAGTAATTTGATCATTCACACACAATTTACTCCACTTATCATCTAATAATTGTTTCCCTCCTCTTTCCTTCGTCTTTGAGCCAAAACCAAAGAACAACGAAATGGAGGGTGTACATTTTACACAAACTTTATTGCAATACGATAACATCAATATAAAAGGTATTCTAAAAACATTTGTTTAGATGAACTATATAAATTGAAGAAGTTGTACGGAGGAGATCTTAACCTTACGATTAAGATGGATGTATGGTAAGGAGAAAACTAGGTGTCGTAAAAAGCTAGAATTAACCTACCAAATTAACAATTTATAAGCCAAACTATACTCTAGACTACTCTAAACGATAAAGTAATATAGTGCAAGTAAGGGTCGGTCCCAAGAGAAGGTCTTTTAAGCTAAAAAATTGAAATGTAAACTATTGACTACTAAAGACAAGATTATAAACAAACAATGGTGATTCACAATGGCAAACAATAGAGAGACATGAAAAGGGGGGTTTTTGAGTTGATTGGTAACATGGAACAAAGTAAAATTTGCAATCTTGGTCTAACAAGCAATACAACAAACACTTGGTGAGTAAGATGATTCAATAATTAAGAAAACTTGGTGCAATTCTTCCTTTGTAACCAACAATGGTAAAGTTTAACTCTTTAATACTCCTCCTCCTAATTTCTACCCAATACTTTCAAGTCAAGATAATAACATGCACAAATTAAACCATCTAAGCATGTCCTCCAAGTTTAATCAACAATTCATTAAACCATGAGTGCAAATCAAACATGAGCATTAAGAGTTGTGCCAAGACAAGAAGCTAGGATCAATTCTCACAAGATTAAACCATACAAATGAGAAAAGACATGAAATTTCCTACTTATTGCATGAATCCTTTAAACCAAATCAACATACAACAAGCTTGCTCCAAACAATCCTAGATAGATTAAACAATTTCTCTAGAATTTGCAATAGTTGAACAAATAAGAAGCATGGATGGCCAACCCAAACATAAACTCATTCAACATGAAGATTAAGCATAAGGAAAGATCATTAGATAAATAAAAGAAGATTAAAAGAGTCTTACAATACCAAAGTTGGAGACCTTGGATGAATTACACCAAGAAAAGGGAAGATTAGCCTTCCATCTTCTTAGAAAAACCCAAGAATTGAAGAAAGATTAACATTCCAAGCTAAAAGATTACAACTTTTACCCAAAATAAAGTGTTCTTCCTACTACAAGTTTCTAGAGATTATTCAATAATTAGATGATAACTAGGTCTTCAAAATGAGGGGTATATATATGGGTGCACTCCTTTCTAGGTTAAGAGCCTAAAAAACAAGCCCAAAAAACGGAATGTTTACTTAAGCCCGTGTTTAAAAACAGATTTGCGCAGGCCTCTCTGAAGTTGGCGCAGGCTGCGCAGTCTTGGCGCAGGCTGCGCCCCAGCTTGGGAGTTCGCTTCAACCTTCTTAAATTTTGTTTCCTTCTTTACTTTCCAAGCTTCACTCCTACTTCTCCCAGCTGGTTTCTAGGCTACATGTGAGCTCCTTGTGCTTGTCTTAACCTTTGAAAGGTGTTCTATGCCTCCCGGGTTCCGTTCATGAAGATCAATCGTCCAACCGAGGTAAATTACACAAGTTCAACCACATCATACCCCTTTGCCAAGTGCTAGGAAAAGCATACTAAAAGACCCATATTAAAATACACGAGGGTGATAAAATCACCCTCTTAGACCGACACAAAACATTACTATCAAACTCCCCCACACTTAGACTTTTGCTAGTCCCGAGCAAAACCCGAAACAAGCAATCATGAAGTCTACAAGAGAGTGTAGGAGTGAATGATCACTCTTCCCTTACCACGACCTTGTTATGTCTCCCTCATTGACAACCACCTATGAAAGAAAAACAAAGACTCAAAGTTGACACACACTCTCTCTTCTCTCACACGCCCTCCTTATGTCATCCCTCTTAACAAGACACAACACACCTCCTTCTCCGACTCATCACGCAATTCCACCCTTCTTATATCACCCAAGTATTAATGGTCACTCTTGCCTTATCCCAAGGCAATAGCAAAGTGACCCACACAATCCTCCAATTCATTCATGCTTCCCTTATATCACCCCCTTATCACTCCAAGCAAAGCAAGTCATGCTACTAAGTTGGCCAAACACCAATAAAGATCAACAACTTAGTAGCCAACATGAAAACCACCAATTTGAAACAATTTTCTTTGACTCAAAAATAAATTAAATCCTAATTCTAGCCTCCTTCCTAAATCCTCCTTATCGCTCCCTTCTTATCCCTCCATCTTTTTGGTGTTGCAATTTTTCAATTTTTCAATTTTTTTTGGTGAAAATCCCTCATTTTGCCTAAGGTGCCCTTCCGGGTTTTCACCTTAGCTTTTCCTTTCCTCTCATCGGTGGCTCGCGACTCGATTCTTCATTTTGCCCGGAATGCCCTTTCTGGTTTTCATTCCGTCCTCGGCCACCTTTCCCAATCTTGCCTAGGCGCCCACCCTTGTGGGTTTTCACCTAGCCGGGATTTTCATTTTTTTTTTTTAAACACACATTCAATGGAAACATAAAGAAATGTACATATATTACAACTTCAATCATCTTACTCCCCCACACTTAGATTCCACATTGTCCTCAATGTGGAGGAGTACTCTCATCCTCTCAAGGTTGGTAGTTGGAGGGACCCGAGCCTTCCCCTTGCTCATATGTCCCTTGATCTCTTCTTCTCCTTCCTCTTGCTTGCCTCACTCTCTTGGCCCTCTCATAGGCCTCCTCAACTTGTGGCTCGGTGATGGTTGGTTTGTAATGGGGGTCATTTTGATGGAGGGTCATGCCGAAAAGGCCACGGATAAGCCCAAAAGAATTTTCTTGAGCTTGAGCATCTTCATAGGAGTCTTCAACATATTGGTGGTGCCTCTCATTTTGCACCGCAAATTGTTGAGTTGCTTGCTCTCTCCATGCATTTTGGGCCTTCCACATGGCTTGTTATTCTTCCATGTACTTGGCTTGTTGTTGTTGCCAAGCATAGGCCTCATCTTGCCTTTTAGCCATCTCTTGAAGCATCTTCATTTGGGCTCTTTCGGCCTCCGCACTCAACTTTTGGTGCTCCATACTAGCGACCCTCCATTGATCCAAACTCTCAAGTCTTGGCGTTTGTTGTTGTTGCCAAGCATGAGAGCTATCAACTCTCCCACTAATTGCCTCCAAAGTTCCCCGGGTCTCCGTGAAATAATCAAACATTTGTTGTTGCCATGGGGCGATTGGTGGAGTAGAGCTTGCCCCCGCCTCAAACATTGGTGTGTCATGGATGGGCGGGTCACACTCTATGTTCCTAATCTCCCTCTCCTCTTCACTATCAAGGTGGACAACCGGGGGTGGTTCGACCCTTCTCTTTTGTGCCCCTCTTTGCTCCGGCGTGTCGGCCGGGCAAAATAAATGAATGGCATGGGTACCATGAGGAATTGGGCCATTCTTTGGTAGAACCATGTAGGGAGCTTTCCCCACTGCCAACCAATTGCATTGAAAATTCTGTTTATCTAGGACCTTGATCATATGTGTTTCCTCAAGTCCATGGGTGTTATAAAAATGATTTCCCCAAACGGGGAGTTGGTCATCCGACGTCGAGCCCACAAATTTCTCTACAAAAAGGGTGATTAAACCCCCACTATTTATGTTACCTCCCCTCCTCTTCTTATGTTTCAAACAAGAATCAACAAAAAGCCGTGCCCAATCCGGCACACCACTCCCCTCCGGAAGCATAGCCCAAATGCACTCCCTCACTGCATCGCTAACTTTTGTTGGCTCCCCCATGGAGAAGAACCAACAAGCCAAACATCTAGTCAAAATACGGATTGCGGGATTGGTGATGGCGGAAAGTTTGTCATTGTGATCTTGTGCTTGTCTTCCCGTGAGGTGACACCACACCTCATTAAGTTTGCCCTTGGGTGGGTTGACCGGGGAAGGCATTTTTGTGACTCTTAAAATCTCCCTTACCTCATCAAAAGAAATAGAGTGCCACACTTTATGAAGACGGAAATTCACTCTCTCATTTGCCCCCTCCCCCATTTTTGAGATGGTGGACAAGAACTCATAAGTGAAAGATCGGTAGGTGTCATCATGAAGGTCCATGTATTGCTCTAATCCTACCCGACTCAAGAGTTGAAAGGTGATTTCCTCTATTCCTAGTTCTTGAAGGGTGTCACGGTGGAGGAATTTTGTGATGGGGACGGGGTTTTCTTTTTCAAGTTTTGCAAAGATTTTCTTTTGCTCCGCATTAAGTCCCTCATTCCCGTTAAACACCTTGGGGTTACTTCCCTCCCCTTGTTGAGTCTTCCTCTTACCAAAAACCATGGTAACTAGCAAGCAAGAGTACAAAAAGACCAACAAAAACACTCAAAACAGTTTTGCTCTCTTTGAGGCAATTCAACAAACACCTTCTAGGCACAAATTCAAGAAGGTGGGATTAAGTGATGTTTGTTGAATACCTCTCCCCTTTCTCAGAAAACAAGTTTATCCCAGCAATTATAGACAACAATCAATCAAAAATACCCAAAAATTCAATGTAAAAACACCAAATTCCGGATTAAAGCAAAGTAAGTAAAGAGAAAGATTGGAAAAGTTGTTATACCTCCCCGAATCCACTTAAAATGCTAGTTGATCGAAGTACAATGCTAAAAACCCTTCCAAGAATGCTCCAATTGCCCAGAAATCTCTTGAAACGAACTTGAATCCACAATTTGCAAAGTTAGGGTTTGAGGATGAAATTGGGGAAATTCAGAAATTTGAAGGGTAAAGTGAGTATTTGAGTTGTTGGGTTGGGTTGAGAGGTGATTTTGATGAAAGAAAGGAGTTTGTTGAAGGTTTGATGGAATATGTGATGAAGGTTGATGGAGTTTGAGGTTGGTATTTGGGAGTTGATGGTGTATTGTGTCGAAAATAATGAAGGATAAGTGCATTTGGGTTTGTAAAAAGCCTTTTCTTTAACCCGTGGCTGCTACCTGCGCAGGCTGCGCATTCAAGCTGCGCAGGCTACGCTTCCTGGCGGGTTGTCGTGTAAATTGCTAGCCTTCAACTTTTTTCTTGTCGGGGATTTTTGGCCTTCCTTTGGTGCTTTTCCTTCATTTGACTCGTGTAGATGGTGTCTCGAGTCATTTCACTTTCCAATACGACTTGGGGCACGCTTCCCAAGGAGCTTCATCTTACGTCCTTCAAACACTTCAACAAACTATCAAAAGAATCCATAATGCATGCTTCTAAAACATGTTAAAAATAAAGAAATTGACAAGAAAGCATTAAATTCTATGCTACAAAGAGGGAATATTTACAAAGGTTGCCGTATGTTTAAAGTCGATGGCTCGACAAAGTCATTTGTTGGAGAATTAATCTTGGTATGCTTCAATCTTTGCCCATTGACCTTTATGACTTTTTCCGAGGTCGGGTCTTCTACCTCCACCGCTCCGTGTGGAAAAACTTTCTTGACTTTGTAAGGTCCAAACCACCTCGTCCTTAGCTTGCCGGGAAAGTTCTTGAAACGACTTTGAAAAACCAAAACATCTTCTCCTTCCTTAAAAACCCTTCTTGTAACCATCTTGTCATGCCAAGACCGAGCTTTTTCCTTGTAAATGCTAGCATTGTCATAGGCATTGTGCCTAAGCTCTTCCAATTCTTGTATTTGAAGTTTCCGGTGCAATCCCGCCTCATCGACATTTTGATTGAAAGCATTGATTGCCCAATAGGCCTTGTGTTCAACTTCTACGAGAAGGTGACATCCCTTCCCATAGATTAGCCTATATGGGGACATGTCGATTGGGGTCTTATAAGCCGTTCTATAAGCCCATAGTGCATCTTCAAGCCTCTTGCTCCAATCTTTCCGGTCGGGATTGACCGTTCTTTCCAAGATGTGTTTAACCTCCCGGTTAGAGACTTCCGCTTGGCCATTTGTTTGGGCGTGATATGCCGTAGAAACTTTGTGAAGCACACCGTATTTTTGAAGCAAGGTTGAGATCACCTTGTTGCAAAAATGAGTTCCCCTATCACTAATAATGGCCTTTGGGAAGCCGAACCTTGAAAATATATTGCTTTTAACAAATGCTTGCACCGTCTTTGCATCATCACATTTTGGGGGATGGCTTCCACCCACTTAGACACGTAATCGACCGCCAAAAGGATGTAGATGTACCCAAAGGAATTAGGTAATGGCCCCATGAAGTCTATTCCCCAAACATCGAAAATTTCCAAGTAAAGCAACGGTTGTTGCGGCATTTCGTTCCTACGTGATATGTTGCCAAAACGTTGGCATCTATCACAAGTAGTAACGAAAGTATGAGCATCTTTAAACAACTTGGGCCAATAGAACCCGCACTCAAGGATTTTACGTGCCGTTTTATGAGGCCCAAAGTGACCCCCACAAGCGTACTCATGGCAATGTTTTAGGATGGATGGGATTTCTACATCCGGTACACAACGTCGGATGACTTGGTCTTGACACATTTTCCATAAATATGGCTCATCCCATATATAGAATCTAGAATCGGACTTGATCTTGTTCCTTTGACTAGATGAAAGTGAGGTGGGAAACTTCTTTGTGACCATGTAATTGACAAGGTTGGCATACCAAGGCTCAACGGCCTTCATGGAATAAAGAGATTCATGTGGTAAGCTACCGTCAACTACTCCCATAGTCTTCACGAGATCTTCATTGATGTGAAGCCTACTCAAATGGTCGGCCACCACATTAGCACTCCCTTGCTTGTCCTTGATCTCTATGTCAAACTCGCTCAACAAAAGCACCCATCTCATGAGCCTTGCCTTGGTGTCTTTCTTGTCTACAAGTTGCCTTATAGACTTGTGATCGGTATAGATGATGACCTTTGCACCCAAGAGATAAGCCCGGAATTTTTCAATGGCATACACCACCGCTAAAAATTCCTTTTCCGTGACGGTGTAGTTCCGTTGAGCATCATTCAAGAGTGAAGAAGCATATTGGATCATATATGAAGCTTTGTCATCTTTTTGTCCCAATACGGCTCCAATGGCAAAATCGCTTGCATCGGTCATGATCTCAAAAGGCCGATCCCACTTGGGTGCTTGAATGATTGGGGCCGATATAAGTCTCTCCTTCAACAAGTCAAATGCTTCCCTACAATGATCATCAAACACGAACTCCACATCCTTGTGCAAAAGTTTGCACAAGGGGTTAGCTATTTTGGAGAAATCCTTAATAAACCTTCGATAAAAACCCGCGTGTCCTAAGAACGACCTCACGTCTCGAGTATTAGATGGATACGGTAAGGTTTTAATCACATCCACCTTTGCCGTATCCACCTCAATCCCTCTTTTCGACACTATGTGCCCTAACACGATTCCGCTACTCACCAATAAGTGACACTTTTCAGAATTTAAAACGAGGTGAGAGTCTATGCACCGTGATAGGACCATAGCGAGATGGTCTAGACACGAGTCAAATGAGTCCCCATGGATGGTGAAGTCATCCATGAAGACTTCCAAAATGCGCACCACATAGTCCGAAAAAATGCTCATCATGCATCGTTGGAAAGTGCCGGGGGCATTGCACAATCCAAAGGGCATGCGGCGGTAAGCATAAGTACCAAATGGGCAAGTGAAGGTTGTTTTGGATTGATCCTCCGGGTGAATGGGGATTTGAAAATACGCGGAATACCCATCCAAAAAACAATAGTACTCTTTTCCACCTAACCTCTCTAGCATTTGATCTAGAAAGGGTAGGGGGAAATGGTCCTTCCAAGTGACTTGGTTGAGGCGGCGATAATCAATACACACCCTCCATCCCGTTTGTAAACGGGTAGGGATCAATGCCCCTTGAGTGTTTTTGACTACCGTCACCCCTCCCTTCTTTGGCACAACTTGAGTAGGACTTACCCTTTGGGAGTCACTAATTGGAAAGATAATACCCATTTGGAGAAGTTTGATAACTTCTTCCTTGACAACTTCCATCATAGGTGGATTAAGCCTCTGTTGTGGTTGCCGGACGGGTTTTGCATCCTTTTCCAATCGAATTTTGTGCATGCAAGTGCTTGGGCTTATCCCCTTGATGTCCGCGATGCTCCATCCAAATGCTTCTTTGTACTTATGCAAAACATCCACCAATCTCCTCTCTTGATCACCCTCAAGTTGGTTTGAAATTATGAGAGGTAGAGTGTTGTTTGTCCCAAGAAACACGTACTTCAAGTGGTCGGGGAGTGGTTTTAGGTTGGGGGTGGGGGTGGGTGGCTTAATGATGGATGGAAGTGGTCTTTCAAGGGAGGCCTCTAGAGGCAGAAATTTAGCTTGATAATCATAAGCGGAGGAGGAAAAACAATCTTTGGTGGAGCTGGGCAACGGCGCCAAAATTTGGTAAGGAGAAAACTAGGTGTCGTAAAAAGCTAGAATTAACCTACCAAATTAACAATTTATATGCCAAACTATACTCTAGACTACTCTAAACGATAAAGTAATATAGTGCAAGTAAGGGTCGGTCCCAAGAGAAGGTCTTTTAAGCTAAAAACTTGAAATGTAAACTATTGACTATTAAAGACAAGATTATAAACAAACAATGGTGATTCACAATGGCAAACAATAGAGAGACATGAAAAATGGGGTTTTTGAGTTGATTGGTAACATGGAACAAAGTAAAATTTGCAATCTTGGTCTAACAAGCAATACAACAAACACTTGGTGAGTAAGATGATTCAATAATTAAGAAAACTTGGTGCAATTCTTCCTTTGTAACCAACCATGGTAAAGTTTAACTCTTTAATACCTCCTCCTCCTAATTTCTACCCAATACTTTCAAGTCAAGATAATAACATGCACAAATTAAACCATCTAAGCATGTCCTCCAAGTTTAATCAACAATTCATTAAACCATGAGTGCAAATCAAACATGAGCATTAAAAGTTGTGCCAAGACAAGAAGCTAGGATCAATTCTCACAAGATTAAACCATACAAATGAGAAAAGACATGAAATTTCCTACTTATTGCATGAATCCTTTAAACCAAATCAACATACAACAAGCTTGCTCCAAACAATCCTAGATAGATTAAACAATTTCTCTAGAATTTGCAATAGTTGAACAAATAAGAAGCATGGATGGCCAACCCAAACATAAACTCATTCAACATGAAGATTAAGCATAAGGAAAGATCATTAGATAAATAAAAGGAGATTAAAAGAGTCTTACAATACCAAAGTTTGATTCTTCCTATCACACTGGTGGGAGAATTTGGATTCTTTGGAAACCAAATATGTTTGATGTACATATTTTAGAGTATGATGCCCAATATATTCATATGAGAGTAACTGAGAGGGGATCCCATGTTACTTTTTTCCATACTTTTGTGTATGCTTTTAATGGAGTCCATGAGAGGGAATCTTTGTGGCAGAACTTGCAAAGACTCTCCACTCTCATTCAAGACTCCTGGGCTATAGGGGGAGATTTTAATTGTGTGTTGGTTGATAATGAAAGGCTGGGAGGAAATGTTACTATTGCTGAATCTGAGCCTTTTCAACACTGCCTAGATACTTGTAATCTGATGGATATCCAGGCTACTGGAGCCTTCTACACCTGGAGTAACAAACAGCCACCTAGTACTAGGGTGTATAGTAGGCTTGACAGATTTCTGGTTAACAATAAATGGATGCAACTGTTGCCTATGCACTTTGCTAAT
Organism: Silene latifolia; assembly: GCF_048544455.1. NCBI lineage: Eukaryota > Viridiplantae > Streptophyta > Magnoliopsida > Caryophyllales > Caryophyllaceae > Silene > Silene latifolia. Next base: position 461,816,479 of record NC_133538.1, on the reverse strand, counting down.
TTTCTGCCAGAAGGACATTTTGACCATAGCCCTTGCCTTGTTAGTAAAGACTCTAGAGGACACAACAGGAGGAGACCTTTCAAATATTATAACATGTGGAGTCAGTGTCAGGGGTTTCTTCCTTGCATTCAGGCTAGGTGGGCTCAGTGGGTAGAAGGGACTAAAATGTTCAGAATTGTCAGGAAACTGAAGCTACTCAAGGCTGATCTAAAGCACCTGAATAGAGAACATTTCTCTGATGTTGAAAATAAGGCTGATATTGCCCAGCTCAAACTGATACAGTTACAGCAGCAACTTGTTACTAACCCAGGTGATGCAGCTTTGATCAAACAAGAATATGAAACTTACCAGGAATCTAAAATGCTTCATCAAGCAAAAATGGAATTTCTCAGGCAAAAAGCAAAGGCTCATTGGGTTACTGAGGGTGATTGTAATTCAGCTTACTTTCATGGTGTTCTCAGGGCCAGAAGGAACCAGAATTACATTCATCACATCAAAGATCACAAGGGGCATCAGTTCAGTGATGAGAAAGGAATACAAGATGCTTTTTTGAGCTACTATGAGATGTTGCTGGGTACTAGCAGTCAGACCACCAGGGTAAATCAAACCATTGTGCATAAGGGCAAAATTTGCAACACTCATCATAAGCTTCAACTTTTAACCCCTATCACTCATGAGGAGATCAAAAGCATTATGTTCAGCATCCCAAACGACAAAGCTCCTGGGCCAGACGGCTATTCGAGTAAGTTTTTTAAAGACTCATGGGAAGTAGTGGGGGGAGATGTATGTGATGCCATTATGGATTTTTTCTCTTCAAATACCTTACTCAAACAGTTGAATGCCACTACTATAACCCTTATCCCCAAAGTGGACAGACCTGATACAGTACTTCAGTACAGACCAATTGCATGCTGCAATGTCCTATACAAATGCATATCTAAGCTAATTTGTAACAGACTGGCTGCTGTACTACCTGAGATTATCTCTCCCAATCAGGGTGGGTTTATTCAGGGGCGAAGTATTATGGAGAACATTCTTATTTGTCAGGACATCATCAGATTGTATGGTAGGGGAGCTGTGTCTCCAAGGAGTCTTTTCAAAATTGATTTACAAAAGGCCTATGATACTATTGAATGGGATTTTCTGGACCAGATGCTTAGTGCTCTCAAGTTCCCTCAACAATTTAGAATTTGGATTATGCAATGTGTGACCACAGCTAGCTACTCCCTTAATCTTAATGGAAATTTCTTTGGTTTTTTCAAAGGAAAAAGAGGTTTAAGGCAGGGAGACCCCCTTTCTCCTCTACTCTTTACTATATGCATGGAGTATCTCTCAAGACTGTTGAATCATACTACTGAGCATAATGATTTTAGATACCATCCCCTCTGCAAACCTATGAAGCTAACCCACCTAATGTTTGCGGATGATCTACTTCTCTTTTGTAAAGGGGATGCACCCTCCATTATGACCATTCTTAGGACCTTCTCGACTTTCTCAAAGTCTTCTGGCCTCAAAGTGAGCACGGGGAAGTCTAATGCTTATTTTAATGGAGTCAAGGCGGATTTGAAATCTGATATCCTACAGATATCAGGTTTTGTGGAAGGCCAACTACCTTTTAAGTACTTGGGAGTACCTATTAAGACCACCAGACTGAATGCCAAGGATTGTAAGCCCCTTATTGACAAGATTCTAAGCAAAATTCATGGGTTGGGCACCCGGAAGCTATCCTATGCAGGTAGATTGGTCCTAGTCAAGGCTGTTCTTAAGACTTTCCATAACTACTGGGCATCAATGTTCATCTTACCCAAGGGAGTTATAGTTAGGATTGAGCAGGTTTGTAGGAATTTCCTATGGAATGGGGGTGCTGAGTACCTTAAGACACCCTTGGTTTCATGGGATAAAGTATGCAAACCAAAAAAGGAAGGCGGTCTAGGCCTCAAGAATGATCTAGACTGGAACAAGGCTGCTGTAGGTAAACTTGTGTGGTGGGTAGCAACTAAGCCAGATCACCTCTGGGTGAAATGGGTTAATCATATATACATAAAAGGTGTTGCCTGGCTTGACTATTCTCCCCCTCCAGATTCGAGCTGGTACTGGAGAAAAATTTGTCAAGTTAAAACCAGGCTATCAGAAGCTTACCAACAGCAGATTTGGACTGATCAAGCGGGACATGTTTATTCAGTTGCTAGGGGATATGAGTACATCAGGGATAAGGGTCAGGAAGTCAATTGGGCAAAGTTAGTGTGGAACAGATGGTCCATACCTAAACATAGCCTAATTTCATGGATCTACCAACATAAGAGCTTGAATACTAATGGTAAATTGCACAGATTGGGTATAAGCGAAGTAGATACCTGTTACATCTGTGAAGCAGCTGAAGAAACGGAAGACCACCTCTTCTTTGCTTGCGATTACAGTGTTAGGGTTATAAAGGAACTGGGGGATTGGCTTCGAGTCTCTTTGCCCAAGCATGATATCCTCCATTGGAGACTGACCAGGGGATCCTCTCTCATCAGACGAGATGTAATCAACGCCACTATCAATGCTTGCATTTACCATGTGTGGCACCAAAGGAATTTGTGTAAGTTTGAACATAAAATCCTTCGTCCGGAACAGCTGGGGAAACTAATTATTAACGAGATTCGGAGTAAACTCCTCGAACAAACTCAGGTAAGGGTAGGTGAAGGTGATCGGAGATGGACAGCGAGATTATTGAAGAAATGAGGGAGGTTGAAGGTGATAGGAAATCAGTGACAGCGGTGTAGGGTATTTTGTTTTGTTGTCTTACTGGTTTTTGTTGGTATGTAATAGAGAGATTGGGCTTGTTCCTTTCTCTGAGTGGAGATTGGCCCAACTCTTTTTAGAGTGGTGCTAATTCTTGTAATGGGGACGGTTTTTTTGATCTAATATATCTTACATTTCATCAAAAAATACAATACCAAAGTTGGAGACCTTGGATGAATTACACCAAGAAAAGGGAAGATTAGCCTTCCATCTTCTTAGAAAAACCCAAGAATTGAAGAAAGATTAACATTCCAAGCTAAAAGATTACAACTTTTACCCAAAATAAAGTGTTCTTCCTACTACAAGTTTCTAGAGATTATTCAATAATTAGATGATAACTAGGTCTTCAAAATGAGGGGTATATATATGGGTGCACTCCTTTCTAGGTTAAGAGCCTCAAAAACAAGCCCAAAAAACGGAATGTTTACTTAAGCCCGTGTTTAAAAACAGATTTGCGCAGGCCTCTCTGAAGTTGGCGCAGGCTGCGCATCCTGCGCAGTCTTGGCGCAGGCTGCGCCCCAGCTCGGGAGTTCGCTTCAACCTTCTTAAATTTTGTTTCCTTCTTTACTTTCCAAGCTTCACTCCTACTTCTCCCAGCTGGTTTCTAGGCTACATGTGAGCTCCTTGTGCTTGTCTTAACCTTTGAAAGGTGTTCTATGCCTCCCGGGTTCCGTTCATGAAGATCAATCGTCCAACCGAGGTAAATTACACAAGTTCAACCACATCATACCCCTTTGCCAAGTGCTAGGAAAAGCATACTAAAAGACCCATATTAAAAGACACGAGGGTGATAAAATCACCCTCTTAGACCGACACAAAGCGTTACTATCAATGTATGATAAACAATATGTGAATACGTCCCAAGTTCGAACCCCAATCCCCTAATAATATGATGAATAATAAACCGAAGTGAGTTTGAATTGAAAACTTTAATCCAAAAATAAATAAATCAGAATCAGAAACCCAAAAAATACGTGGTGTTTGCCCTTATTAATCGTTGCACCTCTTGCTTAGATTTCCTACGCCACCAATTTTATCTACTTTCTCTTTCTTCTTGACATAATTATAAGCTAAATTTCAAAATTAAGAAATACTTTTTTTACATCCAAAAAAATGTGTGGAATACTAGCTGTTCTTGGTTGTTCTGATGTTTCTCAGGCTAAACGCACCCGTGTTCTTGAGCTTTCTCGCAGGTAATTCATATATACACATATCTTGTTACTTCTGTTATGTTAGGGGGTGTTTGGTTCGCGCGTGGGTATGGGTTTGGAATCAGGAATCATACCCGGGTGGTAAGGGTTTGGAACTTGATTCCCCATATCATGTGTTTGTTTCAATTTTGGGTGGAATGAGATCGAACTTCATGAAAGTTGAAAAATCTAAAATACAACATTAAAAATATTTATTTTTGATACTAAAAAATCATGAAAATGAAGAGTTGATTAAATAAATGAAAAAAAAATCATTTAAAATGTACCATTTAAGTTTTTTTCATGTTTTTTTGGTTTTTTACTTGATACCCATGGGTATCAATCTCATACCCACCTCCCTCCTTGGGTATGAGAAACCCATACCTCATGGGTTTGAGGTATGGGTATGAAACCTCTATTTTTGCCAAACAAACACTTGGTATGGGTTTGGCTCATTCCAAACCCATACCTCATACCTTTATGAGTTGAACCAAACACCCCCTTAATGTTAATTTTCTATTTGAATCTTTGAGCGGAGATGTCTTAGGCTACAGGTTAAAATGGACCTGTTATGGACCATAATCCAGAAGTTCTTTAGGTGTTTTATCTCGTTGCTGGGTGTTCGCTTATGCTAGCTACTCAGCTTAGAGGTTAAAATGGAACTATTACGGATCGTAATCAGTAGGTACTCTAGGATGTTCTATGTCATTGCTTAGGGCGTGTTCGCTTATGCTAGCTACAATGTTTTAGCCTAGAGGTTAAAATAGACCTATTATGAACCGTAATCCGTAGGTAGGGTTTTTAATTTTATTACTTAGGGGGCGTTCACTTATCTAGATACATATCTTAGTCTAGAGGTTACCTATTTTAGACCGTAATCTCTAGGTACTCTAGGGTGTTTTATTTCATTGCTTAGAGGGTGTTGGCTTATGCTGGCTATGGTCTCTTAGCCTAGAGATTAAAATGGATTTGGACCGTAATCTGGAGGTATCTTCTAGGGTGTTGATTTCGTTTCTTAGGGGGTGTTCGTTTGTACTAGCTATGACGTCTTACCCTAGAGGTACTTATGACATGTGATCGAATCTGGTCACCATAATTTTTACCTTTGTGACTCCCGTTATGACATGTGACACAACCCGTTGCCATATTTAACCAACATGCAAACCTGCATGCCGTATTTGCTCGATCTAGACCCGGTCCGACAAATTTTATATGTTTCTCGACTCCGATCTCATTCATCTCAACCCACCCGACCCGTTTAATTGTTGTGCGGAAGCGTGAATACCTCGTGTTGGGCCTCTGCTGCATCTGTGTCCACAATTCATAATAGTACGATATTGTCCGCTTTGGGCTAAGCCCTCACGGATTTACTCTTGGGCTCCTTCCCAAAAGGCCTCGTACTATTATATTTTCTGGACACTTATAAAGATGATCTTCCATCTTTATTCTACCGATGTGGGACAAGGGTTTGCACCCTAACATTAATGATTGTTGTTTGATAACATGATTGATTTGTTGAAGATTAAAGCATCGGGGACCAGATTGGAGTGGAATATACCAAAATGGAGATTGTTACTTATCTCACCAACGTCTCGCCATTGTCGACCCTGCTTCTGGTGATCAACCTCTCTACAATGAGAATCAAACTATTGTTGTTACCGTAAGTGTCTTTCGTCCGTCCGAATCATTTGTTTACGTTTGATTAAAATGTCAGTACGGAATTAACATAACCAACGAATAAAGAATAAAGAATTTCGAATTTCCTTTTATCATAATTTGTGGGTATTTATGATGAGCAGGTTAATGGTGAAATCTATAATCATGAGGAAATAAGGAAGTCTCTTCCCGATCACAAGTTCGGTACTGGAAGTGATTGTGAGGTTATTGCCCATTTGGTGAGTTTTTTTCTCTTCTGATAATTATTGTGTAATACCGTACAATGTTTCTACTGTTAATGTTTAACCAACTAAAAGGCCGTTTTATGTCAAATGGTTCTGTAACTTTTATCTAGATTCTAGACTATTTTTGGCATTAGTTTCATCTGTAGGAAGGTAGGATTGGAAGCAGCCACGGAACAGAGCTAGCTGCTGTTAGGGAATGTAGGATTATTCAATCTTTTCGTTCACTTGAAAATCGCTTAATACTAGTGAAATTCAAGCGACAACGCTGAGTTATGATCATAGAATTCTAGCATAAGGGATACTATAACAACTTGATTAATTGATTGCCTAGAGATGGCGTAACAAATGGTGATTGCTTCTCTAAACAAGTACTCCGTTTTTATCTTATATTCGCCTTTCATTAGTATGAGGAGCATGGAGAAAATTTCATTGACATGTTGGATGGAGTGTTCTCGTTTGTGTTGTTGGATACTCGGGACAACAGCTTCATTGCTGCTCGTGATGCTATTGGCATTGCGTCCCTGTACATTGGTTGGGGCCTTGATGGTATGTAATTCATATCATATACTCTTGTTTACTATCGTCATCATTATTTCTCCATCCTACATTTGAGTTAAAATCATCTTTGCCCATATCCAGGATCAGTTTGGATTTCATCAGAGATGAAAGGCTTGCATGATGACTGTGAACATTTTGAATGTTTTCCTCCTGGTCATTTCTACTCGAGTAAAACTAGCAGTCTTTGTCGCTGGTATAACCCTCCTTGGTTCTCCGAGGCTATACCAACAAATCCACATGAGCCCCTTGTCCTACGCCGTGCCTTTGAAGATGTAAGTTGCATTTTCTTTTGGCTAATAATTCTTCCTAAACCTTGAAAACTTGCCCTGTCTCCTAACGCCTTTTCTGAGACTAGCTTATTTGTTACTCCGTACAAATTTGATCTAGGTAACTCTGTCTCAGGACTCTCAGCTAAAAATGTCGGAGTGCTGGCGTAACTATTATGTGAATTTTTTCCATATTTATAGCGTAAAATGGAGTGTGGAAGTACTGTGTCGTGTAATTCGTGTTGGAGCGTCTGTCATGCGTATGCAGCCAAAGTGTTAAGTGTCGGTTTTGATGTCGTTTCTAACAACAAACCTAGCTTTTGCTGATTTGGTTTCATAGAGGGAGTGTACGAATGCAGGCAGTTGTGAAGAGACTAATGTCTGATGTTCCCTTTGGTGTTCTTCTATCGGGAGGTTTGGATTCATCGCTAGTTGCATCAATTACATCGCGTCACTTGGCAGAGACAAAGGCTGGAAGAACTTGGGGAGCACATCTCCTTTCCTTCTGTGTGGGGCTTGAGGGATCACCTGATCTCAAGGCTGCCAAAGAGGTAGCCGATCATCTGGGTACTATGCACCACGAATTCCACTTTACAGTTCAGGTAAAACGTCTCACTAAATAATCCGTGTATTCCAATTCCCCTTACCGAGCCATATTTGATGATTAGTGATATTCTAGTTTGTAATTGACATATACTCCGTAATAGCTACTTCATGCGGAAATACTAAGTGGTTGACATGTAGGAGGGCATTGATGCTATTGAGGATGTCATTTTCCACACCGAGACTTATGATGTAACTACCATCAGAGCCAGCACACCTATGTTCCTTATGTCGCGCAAAATCAAGTCACTTGGAGTCAAGATGGTTCTCTCGGGAGAAGGTGCGGATGAAATTTTTGGTGGATATCTTTACTTCCACAAGGCACCTAGTAAGGAAGAGTTTCACGTAGAAACTTGTCACAAGGTAGTAATTAGAAAGTACATCCGCTGTTCCTTTGGTGCCGCTTCTTGTTAGTCACGGGCTTTTTAGCCTAAATGAAGTCATTATCGAACAAAATTCAATTGACTGCTAATGTTTTTGAGGACCTTTATTTACGGTGTTGCAGCTCAAGGCCCTGCACATGTATGACTGCTTAAGAGCGAACAAGGCGACTTCTGCTTGGGGTCTGGAAGCTCGGGTGCCCTTCTTGGATAAAGAGTTTATCAATGTTGCCATGTCCATTGATCCTGAATGGAAGATGGTACGGATATTAGAGTCACATATAATCTCGACATTATGAATGGGGTTTATTTCAAATTTTGACAATATTTTCTTTTGGGCATTTCAGATAAAACCCGAAGAAGGACGTATAGAGAAATGGATTCTCAGGCGAGCATTTGATGACGAGGAACGCCCTTACCTGCCAAAGGTATTTCAATCCACCACATAACCGCTTAGTCTCTTTTAATCTTGAAAATCTCAATTTTTGATTCTCTTAAAGTCTCAAGTAACATAGCCGGCATGAAAGTCTCAACTGATCTTGAATTCTCTATTGGTGATTCTTTGAGCAGCACATTCTTTACAGGCAAAAGGAGCAATTCAGTGATGGTGTTGGTTATAGTTGGATTGACGGTATCAAAGCCCATGCCGAACAACGGGTATCTTCCCAAACTACACGTTTTTCTATCTTTTTCCCCAATGAGTAGTTTAAATTAGGCTTAAAGTCCAAAATTACATCATGTAGTAACAACAGCACCGGAAAATAATTCAGGAATCATCTTTGGCACATTAACCATTGTTTGGATGTAGGGATTTCGTTGGGAGGAAAGTGATAAATCTCCCTAGTTTGCTTAACAAAACTAGGTCCCTTCCCCTTTTGTCCCCACCTTTTCCCACCAAATCTCTCCCTACAAACAAAGAGCACCCCACTATCGTATAGTCCAATCCCTTTCATTGTGTGTCGACACAAAACTCCTTCTGACAAGGCAGGACTCAGAACTTCGAAGTTTGTCAGTAACATAGCCTTCAATAATAGCGTAATCGGGTGCAGGTGACTGATAAAATGATGCAGAAAGCAGAACACATATTCCCACATAATACCCCAAAAACAAAGGAAGCCTACTACTATAGGATGGTCTTTGAGAAGTTCTTTCCTCAGGTAACCATTATCTCCGATTGAGCAATCATATCCTGTCCATCTTCAGTCGTACAATACTTATACTATACTGGACAATATTCACAATAGGCGAACACATTATCCTTCTTCTTGCAGAACTCTGCTAAGCTGACTGTTCCTGGAGGCCCTACTGTAGCGTGCAGCTCAGCCAAGGCGGTTGAATGGGACCAAGCATGGTCGAAGAATCTTGATCCCTCCGGTAGGGCTGCTTGTGGGATCCACAACTCCGCTTATCAGCAGCGACATGCCATCAGCTCAAAGACAATCCCTGCTAAAATCATCGACGATATGCCTTGGATGATTGCCAGCACCAGTTAACACTAAATACTTGACTATATAATAGGGTTTGACATCCCCATTAATAGAAGTTTCACATAGTTTTTATATATTTATTCTAGAGTCCTATTAGCCTATTAGGTTTAGTTGTTTACGAATTTTTTTCTAAAATAGGGGTTTAAAACCAAAGAAATTAACAAAATAAGCCTTTGTTGAAACTTATTACTCAAAATGTGTCCGCGTCACACCCGAAGCTAGGCTCGTATTCAAGTCGCTATCCCGCTAAGCAACTATATCTCGCGTGACATGAAAATACTTACTTCCCCTCGAAACCACTATACGAAATGCAATGTTTTGATTGTAAACGCGCACGGAAATGTACATATTTTAAATGCTAATGCAGCACTTCGGATAAAAATAACATGTATATTTCTATTCTTTAATTAAACGTATTGTATCACTTGGCATAGTGGTCAGGAGTCAGTAACTCTCCTATAGGACCGTCCTATAACATAAGACGGGCCCAATTGAAGAGTTAGCCCAACAAAAAATCAAAACTAATTAAAATACTGCTAGAAACCTCTTTATGCTCTGTTTGGCAAAACTACCGAAAAAGGAATTTAAAACAAGAAGAGAAATTAAAACCGAAAAGTTAATCGAAACACGAAAAAGGAATCGATAAGGTAGTGAAAATTATGAGTGATAAGGAATCGATTATATAAAAATGTGTTTGACAAACTAGCTGAAAAGATAGCTGATTTTGGTAAAATGACGTAAAAGTATATGAAAATTATTTAATATTATAAAATAAAGGGGTAAAAAATGGAAAATAAGTCATTTCAGGTACCTTATTTGACCAAATAAGTTACTTGCCAAACACTTGCAAAAAAATCAGGTAGCTGAAATTTTGGTCAAATAAGCTACTTTAGTCAAATAAGCTACCTGAAGTGTCGTGCCAAACGGAGCCTTAGTATCCTAATCTTAGACAAAAGCTATGATAAACCACACGCTTCCCATCACCTCTGCAATCCAGTTTTCTATCACGGCGATCCCCTCCGCAACATTGTCATCCATAGGCTGATAGGCCATCGCCGACGAGAACAACACCTTCTACCCACCGGTCAATTGCACAAAACGAAGAAGTATGCTGATGGTAGAATCGACATCCATAGGCTGATAGGCCATCGCCGACGAGAACAACACCTTCTACCCACCGGTCAATTGCACAAAACGAAGAAGTATGCTGATGGTAGAATCGACGTTTCTCACAAAAACTCAATAACCAGGTTTGGAATTTAATTTTGAAACTCCATATTTTAAGATTAAAATTCAGCATTCCAAGCTTTAACTTGAAATATTTTTGATTTTATGTTGAAAACAAAGAACTTTAAGTTGAAAACAAAGAACTTTAAGTTAAAAATTGAGTTTTGATTTAGAGTTTAATCTTTAAAACTCATAATTTTAACTTGATAATTTCATATAATTATCATGAAAACTTAGTCTTTTTAAGTCTTTAGTTACTTTTACTTTATTGTTGTAAAAAAAATGGTTTTAGTGTAATAACGATCGGTTTTAGTTTGGTAACTGAAGTAAAAAATTTATGGTCTTCACATAAATACTTGCTGGGAGGAATAGAGAGCGTAGTTGTCGATTGACGCTACGGTGGAGGTCGTAATTTCTAGCCCGGCCATATGAATTGGGTTAAGGTGGAAAATGAAGGATTGTTGGCAGTGGTGGCTTTGGGTGGAATTATGGTACTAGTCAGCTAAGTCAGGGATGAAGATGTGGGAGGAGGGAGAGGACAGTTACCTTAAGCAGTCGGTTTTGTAATTTTATTTTTTTTAAAGATCAATTTGTTTTTTTTTGGTACATTTAATTTGTTTCTTTTGGGCCTTTTAGTTAATGGGTTGGGCTCATACTATGAGACTGTCTTATATAACAATTTGTATACTAATATCTCATTGCCCAAGGTTCGATTCTGCCAAGGTCATTTTTTTTGTGGTTAAAATACCATAGCTGGGCTCAAATCGCTTGCCCACTGAGCGACTTGGGCTCAACACGCTGACCCCCAATGCGACTTGGGCTGAAATTTCAAACAGCTATATTTTCATGTCACGCGAGATATAAAGTCGCTTAGCGGGAAAGCGACTTAAATACGAGCCTACCTTCGGGTGTGACGTGGATCCATTTTGGGTAATAAGTTTCAACAAAGGTCTATTTTGTTAATTTCTTTGATTTTAAACCCTATTTTAGAAAAAAAAAAAACTCGTTGTTTACCCCGTTTTTTTTTTTTTTTGACAACAGTGTACTATTTTTATAGACTTCATAATATCCGAGTACATACAAACACGTTACATAACAAAGCGGGGGCTAGTATAGACCCCCGAAGTAGAGGAAACACAACTACCGTAACTACTATTACAAACAGAATTTAACAAAACACAAAGACGACGCTTTTTAAACGGGGGGTGGAAAAGGCAATCAAATTGGATTGAGTCTTCGTCTTTCCTCTTAGAACACGCAACCTTCTCCGTAGCTGCAAACCTGCAAAAAACAGATGAAGCTCTAAACGTCAGCATTGACTTACCCTTTATCTTAGGTCGAACCAAGCTCGAACATTGTCGGTTAAAAGTCTTAGCCTGAAATCGGCTACAGACACTCCTTGAATGCGTCTTCATGGCCGTGAAAACAAACATACTATGACATGGCAAGGGGGTAGAAATGACATTCCCTGGCAGGTCCAAAATGGCGCCTTCAACCTGTGAAACTTCGCTAACCACACTAATTCGATCTAAACTTCCCACGGTAGACAAACGAGGTCTCTTAACCTCATGATGATCAGAATCTTCATCATCAAAATGAATCAGATTGTTGTTGCTTGCTGGACCAACGTCCATATTTGAATAAGGATTTATGGGCAAAGGAGAAAAAGAGGGAACTACTGCTTCCCGTGAAGGGTCTTCATGGGGAGTTCCCATCGAGATAGAAGATTTAGTGATGAGGGGCCGAACAGTTATGAAAGCCCCAGATTTGGGATTGAAAAATTGCAGATTCCTCCCAAGTTTCAAGGTCTCGTAATCCTTGACTGATAGATACAAATTTTTGTGGGTTTGTTTTTTGTTGGTGAAACTGTATTTGGAAGTTCCCGGGGCAAGGGAGACAGAGGCGTTACTATCACATTCAACTGACTTGGGGGGGTAAGGCTCAGTAACGGTGGTGGAATCCATAATCACGTCAGAACTCTCGCAACCAACATTTTGCACACAGCTTATATCATTTTCCAACAACTCCAAATTACAACCAGAAGCATCAGTCACAACATTATCATGCTCAATCTTGTTGTCCATATCGACAACATGTAAAGGTTTCTTACCTTTCCTATCTCTGCCAATAGGATCAAAAGGATAAGCAACTCGTTTCCCATTGGGATTCACAAGTAGGCAGTCAGTCACAGAGCTAAGTTCACGAGCAACGTCCTTATTTTTCGGGTCAAGTTTCAAGGCATGCTCTAAATCATGTATGGCCTCCGCAAGGAGATCCAATTTCTTCAAGGCAAAGCCTCTACGATACAAGGCTTTCACATTGCAGGGATCATAGTTTAAGACAAAATTACAAAAACCTCGTGCCTCATTATAGTGAGTGAGTTTCAACTCCGAAGCCGCTAAATTAAGGACAAGAGATAAGGCAAGCGAAGCTGCCACAGGTTGATCTTCTGTGGGTGGAAAAGCTAGAAAGCAGCACAATTCAAGAGCTAATTTATAGAGACTACCAGCAAGGGAAAATTTACCGTCTTTGAAAAGAGAATTACCGCGATCTTTTATAATATGGATAGTGTAAAACGAAGGCTCCCCCAAACTCATAATCCAGTGAACCAAGTCACCATCATCAACAGCATTATCATCACAACCCAATAATTCACCAAGATTAAGAAGGAGAGACATATATTCCATTGTAAAAGAGCTTAACCGATAAAGGGATGAAATTGGAACAGGAAGCACTCGGAAAACAGATCAAAATCTAGATAAAAAGAAACCGGAAACCTTAATCGAATTAAAAGATCTTACAGAGAAGATGTGATCCCTCTATTCCATCACCGACTTCCTGCAACTTATAGGAATATAAGAAGACTCGTCGCAGCACAAACACCCGATTGGCCTCCGGAAAGAGCATAAAATTCCAAAAGGAGAGGGGAAAACCTGAAAAAAAGAGGATGCCGGAGAAGGAGACTCTCGCCGGCGACCAAAAGTGGTGGGGTGAGGCCGCCGGCGAGATAGGAGGAGATGTGATAGAAAGACGGTGGGAAGGCGGTGGGTATTTTTGGGGGTTTTTTTGATCGGTTACTATTGAATCAAATTGTATTTCGATAGTAAATGCGGTCATGTGAATCTTGAGGATGATAATAAATTAATAATGTGAAATATTTCGGTTTTCCAAATAACATTTTTCGCTGCTCTTATGTGGCATGGAGCTCGGGTTCATTATCGACTAAACTTTTAAACGGTATAGTCGGTATCACTAGTGACATTTAACTTGCCATGACAAGTACAAGTGTGTCATGTAACTATGTACGAAGTAAGTTGTAACAACTACTAACAAGTACTAATGAAGTTTGATTTGTATAAAAAGGCAAATAACATACCAAGCACTTAGAGCATCTTCAATGGTTAAGAAAAAGGATTAGCTTGCAATTTTAAGAAATTGCAAGCTAGTAGCTCCACCATTGGAGTAATCCAAATAGATTAGCTTTGCTCAAAAAAAATTGAGCTAGTAGCTCCATAAAGCTACTTGCTTAAATGGACCCACAAAAAAATATAACCAATAAGAAAATAGTGGTCTCATTTATAATGTTTTAATTTTATATTTAGAAATTAAAAATTGAATAAAAAAATAGGAGAGTCTGTTAGAGCAAGTCTAATGGTAAGCTAGTTGCAACTAGCTTACCTTTGCCATATCATATTTTAGGCTACAATTACTTTGAGTTACCAACCTACTACAATGGTTTAGCTTACCATTTATACTAGCTTAAATAATTAAAAATGCCAAAACTAAATTGCTATTGGTTGATTTTTTGTTGTGGGCCCAATTAAGCTACTAGCTTATATTAAGCTAGTAGCTTAAACTAAGCAAGTTTACATGGCCAACTCCAATGGTATAGCCACTAGCTTGTAATTTCTAAAAATTGCAAGCAAGTCCCTACGTTACACCATTGGACTTGCTCTTAGGTGGGTCACATAAAGCTGGTAGGAAATCGGCTTCACCGTTGAAGTATGTTGTAGCTTGAAATGATTGTAGCTCAAAAAAATGATGTGGCAAAGGTAAGCTAGTACCAACTAGCTTACCATTATGGATGCTCTTAGATCCGCTGAGCATGTGCTGACCCTATTTATTACTCCGCATTTAACAATGGCTTTGAAGTTTGAAGAGATCTTTACGGTTTTGTAATCTTATCTAACTCAAATCTAGCAAAAAAATTAATACTTCGTATAAAAAGGCAAGTGAGATCTAACTATACTAGTACTTGAATTATAAACTTCAACTAAACTATCTATAAATAGCAATTGTTTCATTGATTACACACCATGTACTATCACAAGGTGTTTAGCAATTATATTCTCTTGGTAAACCGTCTTAACGTAAACGTTAGGTGAAAATGACAACATCCAAAAGCGTCGCACCAACCCCTTAAAACACTAATGTTTCACAATTAGTCAACACCGTCTTATGTAAATATTATGCAAGAATACACCATCCAAACCGTCACATCAATCCATGTTATAACATTAATTAATTAAACCTATTTATTAATGCAACAACAACAATGTTGAATTGTCTTACTGTGGTTGAAAGTCAATATTCAAAGTTCAATTGTATTTGCTGAATTTTAGGGGACACGTTCTTAAAAGGATTTAATTGAGCCATTTCTTGCTTACTCAGTGTGAATATTTCAATTGATCAATTACAATACAAAGTTACAATTTCTTAAATAATGAATGGAATTATACAATGTGAATTACTATAACTTATGTTCCTAAATTGTGTCCAAAGTTCCAAACATATCCCAGAAATTAGAGAATAGCCGAGAATTAATTGAAAGCTAGAAAAGGCCAAAAGAAAACTCAAATATATAAAGCACATAAGTGAGAATATTGACAAAAAAACGAATGTATTGAACATTAAAACAAAGTAACTAATTTAAGACAAATATTTTGCAAATTCTTTAACTGGATTTATACCAAAAGAATAAGAGGATGGATAACTATCGTCTCAAATAGAAATTAAAAACAGCAAACAAAAACGTATTATTTATTACAAATTTCATTCAACACTAAAATGACATAGAAATTTCAACATTTATAAGATATAAACCGAAAATGAGAATTAATTTTATGTTCAACTGGTATAACTACAAGTTAAATTCCAATGAACATTAAAACATCTTTAATAATTTTAAAAAAGATTACGGAGTACTTTCTTAACAAATTGATGAAATAATCGAAAAAATGGCACAAAAATTACAAAACATACAATCAATTCGGACATGTATTAGTCCATTTTCCTTCAAATGGTGATCATGCCACCAATTCAAACATGCAGTAGTCCATCAATCGCCTTATAGTTCACTCGAAATAACGAATATTCTTGTTTTTTTAAAAATTGCATAATCAATCGCACCAGAATTGGAAAAAAATAGAATTTTTAACAAAAAAAAAAAAGAACGATAAAACTGAACAAAATAACTAAGAATCATAATACTTCATCCAATTTTCTATGTGAACCCCCGCAATAACGGTAAGAAAATACAATAAGTAAAGTGCGGAATTTTAGGAAATTTTTGAAACTTTTAAAATTTAAAGCGCGGGTTCATCAAAATCTAAAACACAAATAAAGAATGCGAAAATAAAGATTAAATTATACAAACGTAATAGTCAAGGTGAGGGAAAATATATCCCTCGAATGACAAATGATAAAAAGTGAGTCTAAACAATCCTACTAAACCGACTACTAGTCCAAGGTACTCGCTAGCTCACACGTCTAAACCCCACAAATGCATCTTCACGAACCTGTCATTCATGTAAACATGAAAGCCACAGTCAGTGGGGAGTAACTCAAGGTTCTCCCAACAACAAAATGTCAAAACGAACATAACAAAGAACATAAACAAACAATCATATTAGATAAGACATGAGTGAATCGAATTATAACTAGACATGGGATCATACGTGTTTAAACCAACAAGGATAAAAGAAATGATGGAATAAACAAGTAAGTAAGGCATAAGCAACAATAAATAAATGGAGAAGAAAGACAAGGAAACAGACACGACCACTTCGCCACGAGCATGTATTTCAAGGAGATATGACCAAAATAACCATCCAAATAATGCAAGACATTTATCACTCTTAGACTATAATTTCCCCGGGTAGGACTACGATAATAATACGGTCCTAGTCTAAATCTGCAGATTCTCGGGTGTACATCCCGATTCGACGTGCGCCAGCACAGCACGCACCCAAGACTCGACTATTAATGGAGACCGAGTAACACAATCGCCAGTGTAATACTACGGTTTTATGAGTCTCTGGGTACTCTATCGAGTGGGCCTTACTCTGTCGAGTAAGGGTGTTTTGAGTTACGAAACAGTAGTCTGCCTGTAGGGTACTCGATCGAGTAGCCTTGGCACTCAATCGAGTAAGTGACACTCGATCGAGTACGTTAGTTACTCGATCGAGTAGCTCGGTTGACGGGTAATATTTTGACGGGTTTTGTTAATGACGCGGCTTGGTATATATTTTATATCGTCTTCTTCCCTAAACATTTTTCATAAATCTAATTCACTCAAAGGAGGTTTAAAACTACGTTGTTCTCTTCATCCGCATTATTGACAAATCCCGGAGCTTGAGAGGTCGGATTTGATCGTTCTTTGTGTCCTTGTGATCCTTGCGTCAAGGGTAAAATCTACATACCAATTTTATAGCATTTAATTAACTTTGTTTAAACCCTAATTTGGGGGATTTGGGGGCTTTTATGGTTAGTTGTGCTAGTAGTAATTATGTGATCATGTGATATGAGGAGGATTCGTAGAGGAGAGGTTTTGATACAGCTGTTGAGATCGTCTGCTTGTGTTTGCATTCCAGGTAGGATTTCCCTACTCAGTATTAGTCACATAATGTGGTTTGGGAGTCAATTAAAATGAACTCGGGGTAAAAGTTGTAGGAGCTAATGCAAAGGCTTGGGAGACGTCCTAAAATCGCAAACTCGCCCTGCAATTTTGAACCGGTCACATGGGGGGTATGTGTCAGGGTCGTGTGTGTTGTCTTTTGGTTTGTATGTGTGCATAACGGCATGTGTGGTGAATTGTTGGATGTTGGATGTGGAGAATTGGAAGTATGAATAAACGTTGGAGTAGATGTGTTTACATGTTGAATTGAATGAAAAGTATATTGGATGTTTATAATGTGGCATTTTGATAACATGAATAAATCGTTTTGGTGATTATATAAGAGTTGCCTAGATATGCATGCGTAGTCATGTTTATTTTGGTTAAAATTATTAAGATTGCATAGTATGTTTGGGAAAGTGAGATAATATGCGGGTAGTTGTTTACGAGTCTACATGACTCGATCGAGTGGGGGGCACTCGATCGAGTAGGTGAGGTGCTCGATCGAGTGGGTCTGACTCGATTGAGTGGTTAGTTTGATGTTTTTCTGGTCAGAACCGTATTTTTGGGTACTCGATCGAGTACATAGGGGCACTCGATCGAGTAGGGGTCACTCGATCGAGTGGCATGTCAGCTCGGTCGAGTATGTATGTGATCAGGAGGTTTGATTAGGTTCTGGAGTCGAGGCACTTGATCGAGTAGGTTGGGCACTCGATCGAGTGGGTTCTGGTACTCGGTCGAGTGGGGTCTGTGCAGTTTATATACGTGTTTTGGGATGTGGTATGCGTGTTTATATCTACCTTTTCTTATATAGTTTTAAGATGCCGCCTAAGAGAAACTCCCTAGAATTGAGAGCATGACCACCGATGACATAGTTAAGATGTTGGAGCACCAAGATGCTCTTATGGAAGCATTAAAGAGAGTGGGGAAGGATAAGGAGTTTGATCACTCAAAGATTAGTCTCTACATAGCGAGGTTTAACCCAAAAGAGTACAAGGGGACCGGGGAACCAATTCTTCTGGATAATTGGCGCGGAGAGATAGAGAATATCCTGGATTTGGTGCATTGTCCGGATGAGATGAGGGTAGAACAAGCCGCGTTCTACTTGAGAGAAGCTGCCGGTGAGTGGTGGGACAAGGTAAAGGTGAATGCTAGGGACATATATGCGATGCAGGGGCTGCCTGCTATTCCTTGGGAAGAGTTTAGAAAGGCTATGAGGCGAGAGTTCGTGCCGGAGCATGTGAGGAGTAAGCTGAGAGAGGAGTTCGATGGTTTTAAGATGACAGCTGACATGATGGTGGCTGAGTACTACCGACAGTTTAATGATAAGGCTAGATATGCTGAGGATATGGGATTGAGTGATGAGAACCTGGCTATGAGGTTTGAGAAGGGGCTGACCCCCAAGATCATGGAGAAGTTACCCGTGGGAATCCTTACGGATGTTAAGGAAGCTTATGAGAGAGCTGGGAGAGCTGAGAGGCTGGTAGAGATGACCTGAGAGAGGGGTGCTGAGAAAAGAAAGGCTGAGAGTGAGGGTGGTGGCCAATCTAACTACAAGAAAGGCAACCACACTCAGGCTAGGGCATATTCATCTGGTTCGGGGTTTAGTGCTGGGGCTTCCTATGGGCGTGGCCGTGGGAATAGTAGCAGTAGCTGGGGAATGACCTTTTTTAACTGTGGCGGTGTAGGCCACAAGAGACATGAGTGTACCAGTGCGGTGCCGGGAGGTTTTTAGAGATCGGCTCAGGGAAGCTTTTCTCAGGGTCCGGCACAGAGTTATGCGAGTAACAGACCATCTGGGTCATGGAACAACCGGGGAGGTCAGAGCAACAACGGTGGAGGTAACCGCAATTGTGGTAACTCTTATCAGAAACTAGCTACGAACACCAACAATAACCAGGGGTCGGGTGCTAAACCGGCTACTTCAGCTAGTACTGTCCAGGGAGGTGGGCAGAAGACCAGTGGCAAGCTGTTCATGATGGAGAAGAAAGAAGCTGAGGACGACGCTCATGTTATCACTGGTACTTTTCTTGTTAATGGTGTTTATACCTTTGTTTTGTTTGATTCGGAGGCGTCACAGTCGTTTGTATCTTCGAGTCATGTTAAATAGTTAGGTCTGAGGGAGTATGAGTCTGTAAGTGAGAAAGTTTTTATACCCTCGGGTAAGTCTGTATCATGTGGGAGGTTGTATAGGGATGTATCTATGATAGTTGGGCAAGTTGATCTACCTGTGGACTTGCTAGAGTTTCCCTTACACGGTTTTTAGATGATAGTCGGGATGGATTGGTTAGGAAAGTACAAAGCTAAGATAGACTATCATCAAAAGAAAGTGTCTCTGAGAGGTCTTAAGGGCATTAGTGTGTCTTATCGTGGGTTCGTTGTCAAACCCAAAGTTAAGTTTATTGCAGCTGTGACCTTGAAGTCCTATCTGAGGAAGGGGTGCCTGATGATCTTGTGCCATGTGAGAGATGACAGGATGGAGAGTCCGAGATTTGATCAGATACCAGTTGTGGGGGAGTTTCCGGATATCTTTCCAGAGGAGATTCTGGGGTTGCCACCGAAGAGTGAGAGAGATTTCAGTGTTGAGCTGAAACCGGGGACGAGGCCAATCTCTAAGGCACCGTACCGGATGGGTCCTAAGGAGTTAGAGGAGCTCAGGAATCAGTTAGATGATATGATTGAGAGGGGATACATTAGACCTAGTGTATCACCGTGGGGAACGCCAGTTCTGTTTGTGAAAAAGAAAGATGGGAGCCTGAGGTTGTGCATATATTACAGAGAGTTGAACAGAGTAATGGTGAAGAACAAGTATCCTTTGCCAAGGATAGATGATCTGTTTGATCAGTTGAGTGGTTCAGGTGTCTTTTCCATAATTGATTTGAGGTCGGGGTACCATCAGGTGAAGATTAGAGAGGAGGACATACCAAAGACAGCTTTCACGTCGAGGTATGGCCATTATGAGTATGTGGTGATGCCGTTTGGGTTATCTAATGCGCCGGCTGTGTTTATGGATTTGATGAACAGAGTCTTCAGTCAGTTTCTGGACAAGTTTATGGTGGTTTTCATTGATAACATCTTAAATTATTCCAAGACTAAGGAGGAACATGAGGAGCATCTGAGGATTGTGTTGCAGACCTTGAGGGAGCATGAGTTGTATGAAAAATTATCCAAGTGTGAGTTCTGGTTGGAGAAAGTTGTTTTTCTGGGGCATGTGATTTCTAAAGATGGGGTAGCTGTGGATCCGGCAAAGATTGAGGCAGTTACCAATTAGGAAGCACCAAAGAATGTAGCTGAGATCAGGAGTTTCTTGGGTTTAGCTGGATATTACAGACGGTTCTTGAAAGATTTCTCCAAGATTGCTAGACCTATGACAGCTTTGATGAGGAAAGAGAACAGGTTTTGTTGGGATGAAAGTTGTGAGACGGCGTTCCAGACATTAAAGGAGCGTTTGACCACAGCTCCAATCTTAGCATTGCCTGAGGGGAGTGAGAACTTTGAAGTGTATACAGATGCTTCAAAGAATGGTTTGGGATGTGTATTGATACAGAACGGTAAAGTAATTGCCTATGCTTCTAGGCAATTGAAGCCTTATGAGGAGAATTATCCTACACACGATTTGGAGTTGGGTGCAGTTGTGTTTGCTCTCAAGATTTGGAGACATTACCTTTATGGGGCGACCTATAAGGTATTTTCAGATCACAAGAGTCTCAAGTACATCTTCACGCAAAAGGAGTTGAACATGAGACAGAGGAAGTGGATGGAGTAGATTGGCGATTATGACATGGATATTATCTACCATGAAGGGAAAGCCAATGTAGTTGCAGATGCTTTGAGTAGGAAGAGTGTACATTCTTTGTGCACAACTATATCCTTGATGAGGTTGAGAGATGAGGTTGGGATACATATGATCCAGAAAAGGGATGCCATGGGATATTTGACAGTGCAGCCTGATCTATACAATAATATTCAAGGTAAACAGGTGTTAGATTCCAATATGGTGGAGTGGAGAGCTGGAGTAGAGAAAGGGACAGTGTCTAGATTCTCTATTCATATAGACGGTAGTTTGAGGTTTGATGGGAGGTGGTGTGTCCCTAATGATGAGGAGCTGAAAAAGACAATCATGACAGAGGCACATTGTACACCATATTCGGTACATCCAGGTGGTGACAAGCTGAATAAGGATTTAAAGAAGACTTTCTGGTGGCCTGGGATGAAGAAATAAACGGCTGAGTTTGTGGCTCGTTGTTTGACATGTCAGAGAGTTAAAGGGGAGCAGCGACGACCACAAGGTAAGATTCAGTCTTTAGAGGTACCTGAGTGAAAGTGGGAATCCATTTCCGTGGATTTTATCGTGGGTTTGCCAAAGAGTCAGCAGGGTAACAACATGATATGGGTTATAGTGGATCGACTGACCAAGTCAGCTCATTTTGTGCCAATGAAAGATACATGGACTAAGGCACAATTAGCTATGGCTTATCGGAAGAATGTGCTAAGGTTACATGTGGTACCTAAAGACATAGTATCTGACAGAGATGCGAGCTTTATCTCAGGATTTTGGAAAGAGTTACAAGAGTCTTTGGGAATGACATTGAAGATGAGTACAACATTTCATCCTGCAATAGATGGTCAGACAGAGAGAACAATCAAGACTCTTGAGGATATGTTACGAGCTTGTGTGATGGATTTTGGTGGTAGTTGGGAACAGAGGTTAGATTTGATTGAGTTTTTCTACAACAACAACTATCACACTAGTATTGGCATGGCGCCATTTGAGGCTTTATATAGAAGGAGATGTAGGAGTCCGATTTGTTTGGATGACAGTGCTGAGGCAGTGGTTTTAGGACCAGAGATGGTACATGAGATGGTTGAGCAGATTAAGATGATTAGGGAAAGGATGAGAGCAGCTCAGGATAGGCAAAAGAGTTATGCAGATCTACATCGTCAGGATATAGAGTTTCAGGTTGGGGACAAGGATATTTTGAAAGTGTCTCCTATGCGTGGGGTCATGAGATTTGGGAAGAAAGGCAAGCTGAGTCAGAAGTTCATAGGACCATATGAGATCTTAGACCGGGTTGGAGAGGTTTCTTACCGTTTGGCTTTACCGTCTTCTTTGGATAGAGTGCATAATGTGTTTCATGTATCTCAGCTGCGGAAGTATGTGAGTGATCCATCACATGTGTTAGAGGCAGAGAACGTAGAGCTAGATGAGTCTTGCTTAAGATTCTTTGGTCTAATCATGAGGTTAAGGAGGCTACATGGGAGGCAGAGGAGTCCATGAGACAGCGTTATCCGTTTTTTTTTGGTCAGGTATGTATGGTTACAGGGACATAACCTTGTTTCTTATGGGGGGGGGGGGTAGGAGATGATCGCGAAGAGTTTTTACATATTTTTATGTTGTTTTTGGTATAGTTAGTAGTGAGTTGTGTCGGGTTGAGTTTGGGTTGGTAGCATGTGTCGGAGTTTTTGTGTTGAGTTTTGTTTTGGTTGTAGTGTCGGGAGTGTGGTAGTCTGTTTTTATTTTGTTGTGGTTTGAACTTCGGGGACGAAGTTCTTTTTAAGGAGGGAAGACTATAATACTACGGTTTTATGAGTCTCTAGGGTACTCTATCGAGTGGGCCTTACTCTGTCGAGTAAGGGTGTTTTGAGTTACGAAACATTAGTCTGCCTGTAGGGTACTCGATCGAGTAGTCTTGGCACTCGATTGAGTAAGTGGCACTCGATCGAGTACGTTAGTTACTCGATCGAGTAGCTCAGTTGACGGGTTTTGTTAATGACACGGATTACTATATATATTTTATATCGTCTTCTTCCCTAAACACTTTTCATAAATATAATTCACTCAAAGGAGGTTTAAAACTACGTTGTTCTCTTCATCCGCATTATTGACAAATCCCGGAGCTTGAGAGGTCGGATTTCACCGTTCTTTGTGTCCTTGTGATCCTTGCATTAAGGGTAAGATCTAAATACCAATTTTATAGCATTTAATTAACTTTGTTTAAACCCTAATTTGGGGGATTGGGGGTTTTTATGGTTAGTTGTGCTAGTAGTAATTATGTGATCATGTGATAGGAGGAGGATTCGTAGAGGAGGGGTTTTGATACAGCTGTTGAGATCGTCTGCTTGTATTTACATTCCAGGTAGGGTTTCCCTAATCAGTATTAGTCACATAATGTGGTTTGGTGTTGATTGTGATTGTTGTTAAAGTATAATATTGGTACTGTGACGGTTGTTGGATTTTATCATTATTGGTTGTTGTTGATTGTATCTGTCTGTGATCTTCGGGGTGCGTCCCTGGCTGAGTGGAGTCACTTGCGGGAGTGGATTCACGCCCATGATTCGCCTTCTGTGGAACCCGCCACAGAAGGGATGTGCACATTAATGGATTTGGGTTTATCGCTCGATGGAGATGAGCTGGGCTTAGGTGGGAACGGCTGCGATCCCCCACTGGCAGCGAGGAGTAACCTATTGTGATGGGTACTCCGGCAGGGCTACACACTTTAGTGTGTAGTCAGTATTGAAGAGTTGGTGATGGAGTTCGGAATGATGTGACGATTGAACCGTGTTGATTTCTGTTTTATTGTGATTATATAATTGTGTGATTAGTACTGACCCCGTCTTTGTTTTATAAAACTGAGGTGATCCATTCGGGGATGGTGAGCAGTTGTTGAGCAGGTTTGATATGGTGCTTATGGGCTAGCTGGGATGAGTCATCACTTGCAGTTAGAAGAGTCTTCCGCTGTTGTCAGACATTTTGTTTAGCTAGTAGGCCTTTGGATTTTTGGAGAACATGTATTATACTTTCCTTAGTTTGGTTATGGATTGTAATCACTTCAACTTTATCACTATTTAAATTATGTTTCGTTATTGTCTTTTGATTATCATTGCCTCGGGAAACCGAGTTGGTGACGTTCTTATACCTGAGTGGTCCTGGTAAGGCACTTGGAGTATGGGGGTGTCACAGCCAGAACAGCACGAAAGTGGCGGAATGACTAAGATAAGACTCACTTGCTAGAACAACACAAGTGGCCAAAAGCCGTACTTGCCAGAACAGCACAAGCAAGCTAAAACCGTACTTGCCAGAATAGCACAAGTAGGTCAAACCCGTACTTGCCAGAACAGCACAAACAGGGTGAAAATGCATGTCAAGCACATACGATAGTACTATGGCATTTCTACAAGAATACGACTCTTTGCAAATAGTTATTTATAATAATCTTTTCATACTTGTAACATATAAATAAATATTTCATTTCATAATTAAAGATGTCGGTTAAATAAAATATAACAAATGATCATGAATAATTTACGTTATATGAAATTTACGGAATAAATTGTGACCAACTCAAGTGACTCATTTACAAGCCCAAAAAGCAAACCATGTGAGGCCCAATACTTGAAATCACAAGAAATTTAACAAGTGAACTATCACAAGCCCAATGAATAGGACAAATTTAGTCCAACAAGCGAGTTAGACAAGTCCAACTAAATTAACAAGACAAGTCCAATTAAATTAACAAGACAAGTCCAATTAAATTAACAAGACAAGTCCAAATAAATAAATATGACAAGCCCAATTAAATTAACAAGTCAAACCCAAATAAACAAATATGACAAGCCCAACTAAATAAATATGTAAATGAACGATGTTTAACGAATTACGTTATATAAAACACGAGACGGGATTTAAATAAATCAAATAAAGCAAACTTGGAACCAAAAGTACCCATTCTATAAGTGCGGCCCAACAACACAAAATATGTGGGCAAGCCCAAAAGTAAAACACACAAAACTTAAACAAAGGGAGGAGGAAAAACAAAGGGTGCACCAAATCGGTAAATCACCCAAAAAGCGTGCCAATCACGGGCTTCTAAACGCCCCTCACGCTGCCCAAGGCAGTACCAACATGTGAAGAGTCTATCGATCCAAAATACTCAAGAGGGGGGGGGGGGTGAATTGAGAATTAAAACTTTTACTACTTTTTCGATTGTATAATTATAATTAATTATTTAAAGTTTAATGATTAAACTTTAACTAATTAACTAATAAACGAACAAGAACGAAATAAACAAACGAACAAAAGAGAGAGAGACGACGGTTTTTGAAGTAGTTCAGTTTCACAAATAGAAACCTACGTCCACTATTCTCGATTAATAAATTTAGTACCTTTCTACGGATTACAAATTTACTAACCCAACTCATACAACTAACCCTAGTTGTAACTCAAGTGAGTACCGTTAAATTCTCGAGTGACTAACTTACGCTAATAAGAAAGCACTTAATGATTCTACTAAAAGTTCATGTTAATGAACGAGTAAGAAATCGATTGAGTACTATTATCTTATAACGATAACTAATGAATGAATATACGAGTTTATAAACACACGACCTTTTTCGAAAATAGCAAAACGGTTTTCTTTATTTTGAAACACACGGTTTTTGCTCTTAAAAATAAAATCAATTTATGCTTGAAGGTCTCACTTTTAAATGTTGCAAAAGCAAAGTATTTATAGGGAAGGAAAGAGCATGGCTCACGGTTTGCCCGAAACCCTAATAGCCGAAATATGGATATGTAAACAAATCATATCTTTTATTATTTCTTTCCTTAAAACCCTAAGAGATAATAGAGAATATTCCAAAAGATAAAATATAAATTATTCTTTTCCATAAATCTTAAGATATGATAAGATTTTCCATAACAAAAATATCCTTATCATAAATAACCATATCAAGTTAAATATAAAAGATATGTTAAGATAATTCTAGAGAATAAAATCTTTACAATAACAATCTTTTATTCCTTAAGGCAACACAAGATAACACGGCACATATGCCTCGTAATCCTTGGAAACCCTAGCTTGATATTAGGTTAGATTTTAGGGTTTAAGAGTATGCCATGTTAAAACCCTAATTAGTAATATGGCTCAACTCATAAGTTGATCCAACATGATTACTAATTATAAGTTTAAAATAAAACCATACTTCATATTAATATGGGCTTCTTTAATAAATGCTTTTGCTAGAACATTTAAAAGAACCAAAAATATTTTTCAAAAACAATTTTGAAAATATTTTAAGTCGTGTAGTATAAACTCAGCATCTCAATTTTATAGTAGAATAGCTATAACATTGAGCTCTTTCACAAGTAATGTTATAGCTGTCAAGCTATAACTTTACCAGTATAAGAAATTCATTCTTATGTTACCATTATGAGATAATCACCTATACTATTCTAATCTTCTTAGGAGATCTTCGAGCATAGGCTACTTCATTATCCAAGCTTGATTAATCTTTAGACAAGCTTCGTCTTCTCATAATGCTTGAATAATTCTTCTATAATCTTGATCCGTAATTGAGGGCTTGATAATAATATAGTCTTGTATACGTTCATCACAATTTTCTAAGCTTGACAAATAATGAGTCTAATCTTAACAGACTAAACAAACAATTACGCGCAACGAGTATATAAAAAGTAAAGCACTCTTGACATCATCAAACATAAACATATATAATATATGGTTCAACAAATTCCCCCTTTTTGATGATGACAAGTCTCCTAAAATTGTGACTAAGTATAAAGTTCCCCCCTTCAATATAATACCGTTATCTTGATAATGAAGATCAACATAAGATCAAGACAATTAACACACAATCGAAACTTAAAGGACTTTAAGAGACAATTGGTCTTGACAAGGAGCAAGCATAGGTACACTAGTAGAAGAAAAACCCCTATTACGACGGTGTTACTGTGGCGGTTCTAATAGGAAACGACGTAAAAAGTAGTTAAGAAGCTATTTGTGGCGGTTTTAATATAGAACCAATGCGATAAAGGAGACTTTTTACGACGATTTTATTTTAAATCCGCCATTATAAGGCTTTTGTGGCGGTTTTGTTCAGAATCGATGTTAACTAGTGTTATTATTGCGAAGAGATTTTTACAACAGTTCTATATATAACACCTCTAAATAACCATGTGGCGGTTCTACTACAAATTTACAACCGCATCGATAACTAGTTAACTACTTCCTCCATTCAACTCCACTCTACCACTTTCTTTTTTCACGTTTGCCAACGCGTGTTTTACGCGCTAAATATCGTTAGCTACGTATTTGCAAAAATTATAAAAGTTAGATATTTTTAATGTACTCGTAAAGACGAATCAAACAAGATCCCACATGAATATATTTCCACTTACGTATCGAGAGAAAATCGAAATTGAATACACAATTGTGAATAGTGTACAAAAATCATATTGGTAGAGTGGAGTTGAATGGAGGAAGTACTACCTATTTACTTGCCGGTTATTAACCTCCACCCATACCCTAAAGGCCTAAAACAAATACTTGTAACTCCACATTTCCACTAACCCCAAGCACACGGGAAAGTGGAAACCCCGTAATCGACCCCCAAGCTCATACCTCACCGACGACCGCTGTTGCTCAGACTCGCACTTCTGTACTCGGATCGTTATCGATTTCGTATCCAACACCGTCCTCGCCTTCACCAGGCTAGATCCTGCCCCAACCTCGCACTACTTCTCCTTTAACACCAGTAGGTATTTTTTTTTTCGGATTTTGATTCATATTGGTATTTAATTTATAGTGTTTTCCCACCAACTGGCTGTGCAACGGATATGTTGTTGATAGTACGGTTGATGATCTTATTTATGATAATAAAAAAAATTGAAGATGGGTACTAAATGATTATCGATCCGAGTTAGGGTTCCTATTATATTGGGGCTTTTTTGCTTAACTTCTTATTAATTAATTAATTACCTTTTATTTTGAACTTCCAATGAAACAAAATCGATACTCTTTTGTTTGTTCTTATAGGTATAGTGTATTTAGATCATGCCGGTGCTACTTTGTACTCTGAGTTACAAATGGAAGCTATCTGCAAAGACCTTACTTCTAATATTTATGCTAATCCCTGTATCCTTATTTTAGTTTAACCTTCTTTTCAGTTTTTCCCTTATGATTTTTATTGAATTCAAGGTTTGCTGGCGAATTGCGATCAATTCCACCATAATACCATCTTCTTTTTGCTGTTGTCAACTCGTATCTTGTTCCTTCGTTAAGGAATATGTAGTTTAAGAAACACAAAAGGCCTATCCTGTAACTGATGATCAATAGAATGTTGCTTTAACTTTAATTAAGGTCACTGTAATGCAAAAAGATATTGTCAAAATATGGTTTATTCATAAGGGGAACTCATCAGAAGCTGCGTTAATATGTCAACCAAATTATGGCAGTTCAGTTCTACCTGAACGAATGGCTTCTTTTGTGAAACATTGTCTGTCTCAATCATTTGTTTATCTTTGATTAAAATATCATTAAAAAAGAATAAAAAATTAAAAAATATTGAGACGTAATACTCATACACACATATTTTTCATCATGTGGTTTATTCACTAATAAAATTATGTTGTTTTAAAGTAATAAAAAAATGTCAGGAAAACAAGATTAAGTTTACTATTAATAAAAACTTGATATGAAAAGCGGTTATGAGTTAGAGAGAGAAAGTACGTGAGAAAGCTCTTCAGCAATGACGAAGAACAAAACAACCAAACCTAATTCATCTACCGCTCAAGAATCTAAACAAACTACAAATAATAATAATATACAATCAATTAATACAGATAAAAACAAAAATAATGATACTAATACGCCAAATATTAATAGTAATACTGGAAATTCTTCAATCGATCGAGATGCGGAAGTAGCGAAAATAAGGGCGGAGGTGATTGCGATGTTGCATAGGGCAGGGATAGCGATACCAGCAACTGAGAATGTTCCGGAAGTACCTGTGAAGGAATCAAACGTTCAGAAGGAGGTGCAGGAATAGGAACAAGTGCAACAACCCACGCCAACTAATGAAGAGGAAGGTATTATGGTTAACCTTACACTAGATAATGTTAAAGAGGAAATTGAGTACTGGTCTTTTGCGATTTTTGGATATGTCATGGGGGCAAATCCTCCATGGAGAGCTATGGAAGGTTACCTTAGGAGAGAGTGGAAGGATTATGAGATTTCTAAAATAGCATTCTTACCAAATGGATTATTTGTGGTGAGGTTTGCTACTATGGAACATAGGAAACTTGTGCTGGAAAAAGGAATGTTTCTATTTGATGGGAAGCCTGTGATTATTAGACCTTGGGAACCAAATACTAAGATTACCAAAGTTTCAGTGAAAACTGTACCTATTTGGGTGAAACTGATGGGTTTGGATTTGAAGTTTTGGGGAACAAAATGTTTGGAGAAATTGGCATCCATAATAGGGAAATTTGTTAGGGTTGATGATCTTACCTTGGATAAATCTTTGCTGGGGTTTGCTCGTGTAATGGTAGAGGTGGGCATTGATCAACATTTTCCTGAGAAAATCATGTTTAAGGATGAGATGGGACAGATTGTCACGGTGTTGGTTGAGTATGATTGGCTTCCAGTCACTTGTACCAAATGCAAAGGAATAGGACACACAAAGAGACAATGCAGGAGGGGCACTGGTTGGGTAAAGAGACCTACTCAACCAATAACACAGAGTCCTAATAAGCAAGTTTGGAGAAGAAGAGAACCAGTGGACACAACTACTGATTTAGCAGGGTTCCCTAAATTACCTCAGGGTGCTACTGGTGTGCGCCTGGGTCCTCAAATTGGGGAGAGTAGTCAAGTACAGAATGCTGGGAAGGAGGTTATGATAACTCCTACCAATACTCCGGGCATAGCTGATACTAGTACTATCCTCACCCCTGCAAGGATCCTGACACAGATTACCAGACATGAATCAAGATTACAAGGAGTAAAGGAAAGTGCCTTTGTTGTGAATTACAATAAAGAAATGGCTAGTACAACACAAATGGTTGACAAAGGAGGAGGAGGGGAGGCTTCTGCCTCTCATGGGTAGTCTTGGAGTGTGGAATATAAGGGGCCCGAATAGTTTGACCAAACGAAGGATATTACTTGGTGTTTACATAGTGCTAATGTAGACCTATTTGGGCTCCTAGAGACCAGGGTTAGACCTGGATCTCTAAACAAGGTACTTGATAGTTTTTGCAATGGGTGGTCATTTGTGACTAATCATCAAGTATCATGATGGAGGTAGGTTGGATGATATGGAAGAAGGAGAAATATGATATAGATGTGGTAGAGATGAGTGCTCAGTTTATTCATGCCAAAGTTAGAGATATTATTAATAATTACCACTTTTATGCTACGTTTGTTTATGGATTCAATAAAATTGAAGAGAGGGTACCTCTGTGGAATGATCTTATGAGGGTGGCAGTTATGGAACCTTGGATTGTTCTTGGGGATTTTATTAATGTCTTGTATATGGATGAGAAGATTGGACTTCCGGTTAGAGAGTGTAAAACTATTCCGTTCCAGAACACTATTGATAATTGTGGGCTTCAGGATATGAAGTCCGCTGGGTCTTTCTTCACTTGGAATAACAAGCAACCTAGTGCAACAAGGGTGTTTAGTAGGATTGACAGAACTCTTGTTAATGATGAATGGATCAATAAGTGGCACGACTATTTTGCTTACTATGCACTGAAGGAGATTAGGATCACGGTCCGTGTTTCATTCAATGCAAGGATATGAATGTAAAGAAAATTCGACCTTTTAAATTTTTCAATATGTGGACTGAGGTTCCTGAATTCAAGGTTGTTGTTGAGGAAGGTTGGAGGTGTCATGTTCAGGGCACAAAGATGTATCAGGTGGTCAGAAGGTTGAAATTACTGAAGTTTCAATTGAAGAAGTTGAACAAAGATCTCTTTTCTGATATAGAAAAGAACTCTGACATTGCATACGATTTGTTGATGAATTCTCAAAAGGAATTACAGATGGATCCTCAAAATAAAACTCATGGATAATGAACATAACCTTCCGCTAGTTATCGATGATGCATAAAGCCAAATGGACTTCGAAACAAGGCAAAATGTGATTGGGCTAGGGAAGGGGATGCTAACACTTCACTCTTTCATAGGGCAATTAAGCAAAGGCAAATGAGTAACAAGGTCTTGCAAATTCAGGATATGAATGGCAACCTGTGTAACACTCCTGAGACTATTATGCAGGCGTTTGTAGATTACTACTAGGAACTGCTTGGCTCTCAAGGAGTTTCTGAGGATGTGCATAGTGGCTGGAGGTGTTACCTTGGATAATGAGGACTGGAATGCTTTAAACCAAACACCTACTAAGGAAGAGATTAAGAAGACTCTCTTTGATATACCTGATGGAAAGAGCCCTGGGCCTGACGGGTATTCGAGTTGTTTCTTTAAAGCAGGGTGGGACATTATGGGGGATGACATTTGTGGGGCCATCATCGATTTCTTCAAAGGAGGTCAACTCTGAAAGGATGAATAGTACCACTTTGGTGTTGATTCCTAAGGTCAAAAACCCTACTACCGTGAAGGAATTCGGACCACATCGTGTTGCAATACCATTTATAAGCTCATTTCTAAAGTTCTCGTGCAAGGATGGTGTTTGTTTACCTAAATCGATCAACCTAGCTCAAGCGACTTTTGTTAAAGGACGATATCATGGGTAATATTCGATTAGCCAGGATTTAGTACGCTTGTATACCAGAGCAAGTGTTTCTCCTAGGTGTATGTTAAAGGTTGACTTGAGGAAAGCTTATGATTCCATAGAGTGGAAATTTGTGGAACAAATGATGTATGCTCTTAATTTCCCCAAGAACTTCATTACCTTGGTTATGCAATGTGTTACAACCACTACATTCACCATCTCTCTCAATGGTCATACTCATGGATTCTTCAAGGGTAAAAGGGGTTTACGTCAAGGAGACCCTCTATCTCCTTTACTATTTACTCTATGCATGGAATACTTGAGTCGCCTTTTGGATACAGTGTGCAGGGGCCCTATTTTTAGATATCATCCATTATGCAAAAGGATCAAAATGACTCACTTGATGTTCGCGGATGACCTGCTTCTATTTTGTAAAGGGAATGTGGCTTCTATTTTTACCATTGAATGACATTTGATTTTTTCTCTAAAGCAAGTGGGCTCAACATCAACAATGATAAAGCGATATCATTTTCAATGGAGTTCGGATCGATGTGGAGCATGTTATCGTGAGGAAGACTGGCTTCAAGAAGGGAAGCTTACCTTTCAAGTATTTAGGGGTAAATATCTCTCACAAAAAACTTTCAAAGGTGGATTGTGCAGTTTTAGTGGAAAAAATGGTGCAAAGAATCAAGGGGTGGAATAAAAGACGCATTTCTTACACTGGTAGACTGATTTTGGTTAGATCGGTGTTGGAGACTTTGCATCACTATTGGTCTCGATTTTTGTTATTCAGTGGGGTCATGGATAGGATTAAAGCCTTATGTAGGAACTTCCTTTGGGAAGGGACTGATTGTTACTCTAAATCTCCCCTGGTTTCTTGGAAAATTGTTTGCGGACTGTGGTGAATGGTGGTGGGCATCATTGTGATGAGGGTGTGGAATATTGCTACAATTGAAAAATTGGTATGGTGGCTTGCGTCTAAAAAGGATATCTTATGGATTAAATGGGTTGATCAAGTTTATCTGAAAGGAAGGGATTGGTACACATATCAACCTAGTTTAAGCGGCTCGTGGGCGTGGAGACAGGATATGTCTTTGTTAAGGAAAAACTCAAAGTTGGGTATCTACCGGGTAAATGGTTGGGTAGCAAATGGAGTATACTATCTCTTTCGGTTATGATTGGCTTCATCGGGAGAATTGGCCTAAAGTACAATGGCATAACATAGTTTGGAGCAGATTGAACACGCCTAAGCATTGCTTTAATGCTTGGCTAATTCAAAGAAGGAAGACTTCTCACTCGGATAGATTGTGCGGGATGGGCATTGCGATCGAAAACGTGTTATCGTGTGGAATTCATCCGAAGACCATGATCATATTTTTCAACAATGCATATTTACGCAACAATGTCATGATAGGACTCGAATTGGCCGCAAATCCGGTCGATGGCAATGGTAATGCTCGGGATATGATGAGAAACAGGAGGATATCTGCGTTTAGGAGGAAGCTGCTAAGTTCACTGATGGTTGCTTTACAATACCACATTTGGAATGCAAGAAATTTGTGTCGTATGGAAGGTAGGTTACTGCACCCTAAAGTCATTCTTAGAATGGTACAAGAGGATGGTAGATTAGCGTTAATTAAATACAAATATAGCTTGATGTCTCAGTCTGATGTATGCTGGTGTAGACAACGTGGTCTGATGTAATAGCTAGCTGAATGTGTTGGGATTTGGCTCCTATTGATAAAAGGAGCGTAACAGAATCGGCTGTAATTGGCGATTATCCCGTTGTGGGATGTGGTTATAATATGACTTACATTTCCACCAAAAAAAAATTATGTTGTTTTTTCACTGTCATAATCATGAGAGGGAGTATTCATTCTTTGTTTGTTTGTGTCAGGCTAAATTAGGCTTTTGATTGAGAGCTAATGGTGGCCATATAGTGCGTTTGTAATTTGCCTACATTTTACGGTGTTTAAAGTTACAACATGAGTTTTTCTTGAATAGGAATGACATGTATGTTTTGCTCGTCATGCACTTGAAGAATGTGAAAGGCAACACAGAAGCGGTTACATTTAATGGGAGGTATGACTTTGTCCCCTTTTTTCATGGTATTGTGGCTATCACATCTAGGCTCTTATTAGTCTATCAATGAAGGAGCTGTCGTTTCAAGTCATGGGAAATGCTATTTGTTGCATTTGAGGTATAATACCTGCAGTTGTTTATATGTGTGAGTGTGCATGTGTATAGGCAACACATTGAGTTAGCATGTAGTAGTCTTATTTCTCTCACTATTGTTATTCTATTGTGGTTTTTGTTTCCTATCTTTCATTTGTGGACAACTTGGATGCTACTTTATCTTTCAGTAATTTCACTAGTAGAATAATAGTAACTTATACTGACAATGACTGTATCCGGTGACTGAGCTGAAAAATGAAACTCCAGCGGGCCTATGTAACGTCTATCAATCTATGTATAGGCTATAGTATAGTTGTAACACCTTATTTCATATATGTTGCTAGATTCTAATTGTTTAAGGTGTGAACATTCGGGAAGGTGACATACAAGCTGGTTTGAACATTCAGGGAGGTGACATACAAGTGTCTAGAAGCGCCTATGAACATTCAGGGATAGTGACATACAAGCTGGTTTGAAGATTTCAGGTACTTAATTTTGCTAATATTTACCTTAAGCTGTAGCACTCAACTCTACATTAAGGATGGGAAATGCTACTGACCATGAGAATATCCAAATAGGGAAGGGACGAGATATTGGTGTGAACCAAATCTTATTGTTTTAAACAACAGTAGCATGTAGAAATTGACGAGAGCAAACCCTCAGTCGAGAGATGTGCAATAGATTAAGCCATCGTTTTGAGTTTTTCCACATGCTTTTGCTACACTTTCATTCACAATTTTCACATTTTTATTTTAAGTACACATTTTTATTTTAAGTATATTATCTCAGTGCAAATGCCAAGAAAGTTTATGCCTTAAAAGTAACTTGAATTCAATGAAAAGTTGAAGATGGTCACAAATTATTGTTTATTCATAGAACATATTTATTGTGTATAACAAGCGTGCATTTGAGTGGATACTAATCATAAGGTGGATTGGTAATTCATTGTTTATAGTCTCTTAGGTTAATTTTTAGTAAAGTTACACGTTGGTTTAAAAATGTTCCGTTTGATTTTCTTACTATTGGTTTTGTTAAATGTGTCATTGCAGATTTAAGAATGTCAATTGACAAGATGAAGGATGTTAAAGAGGGGTAGGGTAACAACTATTTAGGGAATATGTAATGTTAATTAGTCTATTAACTAAGATGTGTATGTGATTTTTTATGCACTTGGATGTATAATTTTGAATATCGACATTATCCTTTTGTCTGATGATATGCAAGTTCCTTGATTGACATTATTTTGAATGTATTTTTTTGTTTATTTTGCTATTTGGCTTCTCAAATTTATCAATAGGACACTGTTGGCGAAATTTTGGTACCAAATAATTTTTTTCTTTTAAAAAAAAAATCTATCTATGGTGGCGATTCTTAATATGAAACGCCACTATTAGTTCAGCTTTAGTGGCGGTTCTTTAGTAACAACCGACGTCATAGTTACCTTTAGTGGCGGCTCTTTATTAACAACCGTCGTTTTATATTAGTCTATAATGGCGGTTTTGTTTAATAACCGCTACCGTAGGCGCCGCAAAGTATATATACGACCCCGTGATATATGACGCACCCAAAACCTTTAAAAACCGCCACAAAAAGGTCATTTATGACCGCCACTTTAGGGGTTTTTTCTACTAGTGGTAGATGCTTACTATAGATGTTCTTTCCCTCTCTTGACATCATCGAAAAGACAAGAACAAACATAAAATGACTAGAATTATATAAGACGAGACAAGAGATAAGAACGATATAAGAAATTAATAGACCATAGATAAACATAAGTTCCTAAGAATTAAAGTAGCACACATACTAAAAGAAAACATGTCTAAAGCCAAATGGGCCGAATGAACAACATGTTTAGAGCTACTTGGGCCATAACCACAAGTAGATGCCAAAATGGGCCGAATGGGATAGTTGTGCAAAATACACAATTAGAAAATCAAAATAAGTTAAAGCTAATAAAGAAAAGTGCTAAATTAGGCAATAGGTAAGGCAAGGTCAAATTTGGCGGGTCTTATACGGGTCAACATAGTCGGGACGAGTGCGATGTTCCAAGGCATCAAGACGATCAAAAGAGCTTCTCACAAGCGTAGCTTGAGCTTGAAGGCTCTTTTCAAAGGTAAGAACTTTCAATGACAAAGCTTTTGTCGCCTCCAAAGTAAGAGATTGATCGGCCGCCATTGCTTCCCCGTGCATAACAAATGCACCACCTTGACTAGTGAGAAAAGAAAGACGATCTCCGTGTTGGAACACTTCCTCACGAATTGCCTTCAACTCCCTCTCAAAACCCGAAAGCCTCTTATCAACCCCGTCCATCCAGTCATAAACCCAAGCACTATCCAATCCACCATCCCAGGACCATGAAGTCCCAACCCAAGACAAGGCCATGGCTAAGGCCGTGGTTTCCTCCTCAAATTTTCCCATTAAAGAACCCATAAAACTTTCCAACTTAGCTTCCATAGCTACCAATCCAACATCATTAGAAATATTTTCAACATTCTTAGCAAGGACCAATTCGGGTCCATCAAATCCAAGACCCATCAATTTGATTACACGATCACACATGCAATCCTTTGCACTAACACCGTAAATTTTCCGTCCCACAACTTGCTTTATCTCCAACAACCTCGATATCCACATCCCATATGGAAGATCAAGAGTGGTACAAAATTTCTCCTTGGTGACGGTTAGGCTCGTTTGAACAATACGGTTTAAAATAAGACTAGTCAAATTGATTTTTCGACCCTCCAACCAAGAATGCACAATTATTGCTTCATAACTCGACACTTTATCCCTTCCACCCCTTCTCGGCACAACCGTGTTCCATAAGAAATTTAAGAGAAACTTATTTTTTGCCGAGAGAGGACGGACTATAATATTACCATTATTGGACCCAATCTCATCAAAATACCTTCTAATGACTACTTGTTTATCATCATCCACATTGGACCATTCCAAACTAGGATTGACATCGATTCCATCATGAGAACCGAAAAAGCCGAACGAAAATCATCAACTGACACGGTAACATCTACACCATTAACAGTTGCAAGCAACACACCATCCATAACTTTGACTGAGGCGAAAAATTGAACAACCTCAACCGGGTAAGTAGGACTCGAGAACCGACTCACATCACTCCAACCTTTAAAATCAAGAAAGTCGACAAAAAACTTAAGAGAAGGAATTTGTGTCAACCAAGATTTAGGGTAATACCTTCCTCCATGGATTGAATATGGCAAAACCCAAGAAACAAGAATACTTTCATCTTTTGTCATCCGAACTCGGTTTAACCCAGCCTTTGTCGCGTTTTTCGAAGCTTCCCGAAACAGAGTTCTCGAAACCCCATTCCTAACAATGACCTCGGGTTCACTATCCTCCTCAACATTATATACTATCACCTTATTTTTACGCTTGAGAAGTCGACGCCTTTTGCCCTCGGAAACCGCATTATCTCAACCACGAAACGGGGGAGGTGATTGTTGTGGGTTTGGTGAGTTAAAAGTAGAGGAATTAAGATGATGAGATGGTTGTTGTTGTGGTTGATTACTCGGATTTTGTTGGTGTTGGTTGCGGGTGGATGACCGTGTTTTTGCATGTGAGGAGTTCATGGTGAAGGTTGAAGATGATGATGGTGATGGTTGAAGATTTTGTGATCTTTTGGTAAGTCAAAAAGTGAATTCAAGTGGGTTGTGTGATCAATGTTTACACGGCTAGGGGTAATTATAGGGTAGGAGTCTAGGTTGAGTCTAGATTTAGGTAATACAAGTGGTAGTGGATTAAATTTTGGTAAGTAAATAATATTGAGGTTGGAATAGGATATAGACGAGATTTGTGTAGCAATATAGGAGAGATTTTTATAAAATTTGGAAAGTAAAGTAAAAGATAAAGTTTGTATGCCAACTAAATTCTAAAATACAAATAGAAAATATACGATAAATAAATTTTTATAAACGTAAATATTCATGCAACGCAATATACGGACACAGTCATACAATCTTATCTTTACTAAACAATCATTGAGAGATTAAACATATATAGAAGCTTAGATACCACTGATTAAACCAATTTCCAACCGTAAAGTCTCAAATCGTTCTCTAGCTAATGATTTTGTCAAAATGTCTGCCTATTGTTTTTCAGTACTACAAAATTCAAGTTTTATATTCCCTTTCTTAACATGGTCTCGTATAAAGTGGTGTCTGATTTCAATGTGTTTGGTACGTGAGTGCTGTGCGGGGTTTTTGGAAATAATAATAGCACTCGTATTATCACATAAAATAGGAATACAACCCACGTCAACACCATAATCACGTAATTGTTATTTAAGCCATAATAGTTGTGTACATACCAGTCCTGCTGCGATATACTCGGCTTCAGCTGTTGAAATGGCAACTGAATTCTGCTTCTTTGAACCCCACGTAATAATGCAAGGTCCAACGAACGTGGCAATACCTGACGTACTTTTTCTGTCTAGAGAGCATCCTGCGTAATCGGCATCAGAATAACCGACCAAATCAAAATTACACTCCATCGGATGCCATAAATATAGTTTGGCCGTTCCAATAAGATATCGTAAAATTCTTTTTACGGCCGTCATATGCGACTCTTTGGGAGATGATTGATATCTCGCACAAACGCATACGCTAAACATGATATCTGTTCTACTTGCGGTTAAATATAGTAACGACCCTATCATCCCACGGTAAGTTGTTTCATCAACAGGCTTACCGTCTTTAACCAAGGTTAACTTCTTGTCTGCGACCATCGGAGTAGGCATAGCATGGGAATTTTCCATTCCGAATTTTCGAATTAATTCCTTAATATATTTTTGTTGATGAATTTTAATGCCTTCCTCACTTTGTTGAATTTTCATACCTAAGAAGAATTTCAATTCTTCCATCATACTCATCTCGAATTCAGAAGTCATCAACTCCGAAAAATATTTGCACAAGCTACGGTTGGTCGATCCAAAGATGATATCATCAACGTAGATTTGAACAACCAAAAGGTCAGAACCCTCGGATTTTAGAAATAGGGTTTTATCAACAGATCCTCTATTAAATCCACTGTCAAGTAGAAATTTCGATAATCTGTCATACCAAGCCCTTGGTGCTTGCTTCAATCCGTACAGGGCTTTGTCCAATTTAAAGACATAGTCTTTAAATTTGCTATCCTTAAATCCAAAAGGTTGTTCTACGAAGACTTCTTCCTGTAGATACCCATTTAGAAATACTGTCTTGACATCCATTTGGAAGAGCTTCATTCCCTTAGGAGCTGGGAACACTATCAGAAGTCTAATAGCTTCAAGACGAGTAACAGGTATAAAAGTCTCGTCATAATCTATTCCTTCTTGTTGATTATAACCTTGGACCACCAATCTTGCTTTATTTCGAACAATGACTCCGGCATCATCGAGCTTATTTCTAAATACCCATCTTGTTCCAATGACAGATCGATCCTTGGGTCTAGGAACTAAGTGCCAAAATTTGTTCCGTTCGAACTATTGAAGTTCTTCTTGCATAGCTATAATCCAATCTGATTCTGCAAGAGCCTCTTTGATATTTGTTGGTTTGATCATAGATAGGAATGAGTAGAACGAGCATAAATTATTCAAGGATCATCTCGTTTGAACACGCTTCTTAATATTGCCGAGAATATTGTCCATTGGATTTGAGCTCTTGTATTTCCATTTAGTTGAAGTACTCGACTCTTCATCATTAATTGAACTTGACCCAACTCCATTTAGCTCAGAATTTGAGGAAGTTCCCTCTGAATCCAATCCAGGTGTTGTAGTAGAGCCGGTTATAACTTCGGACTCATTACCTTGATTTGGATTCAATGTTATAGTAACATCATCTATAACATTAGATTGGGAATTCTTATCTTGAGACAATATTATAGTATCATCAACTATAACTTTGGTTTTCTCCTTTTTATCTTTAGAAGAATGATGAAGCTCATCATTTATCCCTTCAATATCATTATCCTCCAATTCTAATTCTAGGGGATCGTCTCTAGAAAGACGAAAGTCAGGTTCGTCCAAGTCTTCTTCCTCATCCTGTAAGGGCTTATCAAACACATTATCTTCATCAAAAATAACGTGAACACTTTCTTCAATACAAAGTGTTCTTTTATTGAAGACTTTGTAAGCCTTGCTATGATCTGAATATCCTATAAAAATTACCTCATCACTCCTAGGGTCGAATTTACTTAACCTATTTTTACCATTATTATGAACAAAACACTTACTCCCAAAACAACGAAGATGGGAGATATTGGGTTTACCACCTCTCAGGAGTTTATAGGGGGTTTTCTTAAGGATAGGTCTTATCATAGCACGATTATGGATATAACAAGAAGTACTAATAGCTTCAGCCCAAAAGTTACGAGGTAAACCACTACATACAAGCTTTGTACGAGCCATGTCTTCTAGTGTTCTATTCATACGTTCAACGACACCGTTTTGTTGAGGAGTTCTTGGTGCAGAAAAGTTATGTCCTACACCACTAACTCTACAATATTCAATAAAAGCTTGATTATCAAATTCAGTGCCATGATTCGTACGAATAGACACAAGATTAGTCTTATATTTATTTTGAACTAGTTTGATAAGACAATCAAATTCATCAAAGGTCTCATATTTTGAATGAAGGAAGATAGGTCATACATACCTTGAGTAGTCATCTACGAGGACAAAGACATACCTGGATCCTCCTCTGCTTCTTACCCTCATAGGACCACATAACTCCATGTGTATCAACTCTAGGGCTTGATTTGTGCTTACCACTCTTTTAGGTTTAAATGATGATCTCACTTGTTTGCACCTAGCACACGTGTCACACAATCTTTCTTGGTCGAACTTGTTCTTATGTAATCCTTCAACCAAGTCCCATTTCTTGAGTTTGTTCAAGGTTAGTGAGCTAATGTGACCAAATTGTTTGTGCCACAAACATGGATCATCAAGTGTAACTTTCATGCACGTAAAAGAGTTAGTGGGCACGATATTTAAATCTACCATGTACACATTCCTTTTCCTATGGCCTTCAAGAATAACATTGCTTGTTTCTTTAATTATAATGCGGCAACCATCAGTATGAAAAACAACTTTATTACCTTTGTCGCATAGTTGAGATATGCTAAGCAGATTATGCTTGAGACCATCCACTAGATAGACATCACTGATTGCGTGTGACTTGGAAATTCCAACTTTGCCCACACCAATCACTTTACCGTTCTTGTTGTCCCTAAACGTCACTTTTCCTCCATTAAACGGTTTGAGTAAAAGAAAAAGATTCTTATCTCCGGTCATGTGTCTTGAACATCCACTGTCAAGATACCATTGATTGTTTTCTTTCAGTAATACCTGTAAAAGGATTAGATACAGTTTTTAGGTACCCAAGCTAGGTTGGGTCCTTTATGGTTAGTTACTCTATATACTAAGTCC
The DNA here is from genome assembly GCF_048544455.1 of Silene latifolia. Classification (NCBI taxonomy): domain Eukaryota; kingdom Viridiplantae; phylum Streptophyta; class Magnoliopsida; order Caryophyllales; family Caryophyllaceae; genus Silene; species Silene latifolia. The sequence goes on along the minus strand of NC_133538.1, from coordinate 461,775,056 downwards.
TTTCGTACCCAAACTTGTCTAATGGTCGTATTTCTAAACCTTGGGGAGTTTTGCTTATGAGGAGTTCTAGGTTTCGGGATTTCTCTAGGTCTAGGAATTTCTCTAGGTCTAACATGACTATTCTCCTTGTGATTAGGCTTGCTTTGTTTAGGTCGAGAAGGAGTTTGTGAAGTGCTAGGTTTCTTGGTGTAGTCAAAAGCCATGTCATAGAACCAATGAAAGTTATTATTCTTTTCTTCGTTAGGTTCATCTATAGGGGATTCATCATCCTTGACTGTTGTGTCAACCGTTTTTACAAATCCGGTATTTTTTCGTATATCATGTGCACGTTTGACACAATTGTCTTGGATATGACCCGTATGACCACAGTAATTGCAAATCAGATATTGAGGAAGGTCGGCATATTTCCTTTTTCTAAAATAATAATCCGAAGGCGTTGATTTGCATTTAGAGTGATCTCTACGGCTATAGTATTCATGTCCTAACCCCATCTTCATATTATTGTCAGATTATTCGGTTAGGAAGTGTAGAACTTTTGTGCTACCTTCCCACTTGTCATGGACTTTTCTTGCGTGAATAAGTAAGTCTTTTAGGTTCTTAATTTATTCTAGACATTTCGTGTGATCTACATAATTTTCCTTCTTATAATTGTCACGAAAGTTTTGCAACCTTTTGTTAAAAATAGATACAACATCTGAATGTTGCTTCTTAACATCGATCATTTCAGTCTTAGATTCTTTCAATTGCTTTGTGAGAGAATTAATTTCTTTCTTTTGTTCTAAAATCACTGCTTCATCAGATGTGATTTTAGTTACTAAAAGTTCCTTGGCTTTTCTAAGTTCTAAACTTATGGTTTCACTAGCTATAACTTTAGCTTGAAGGTGCTTAATATTAAGATTTAGGTCTGAAGTTATAGCTTCATTAGCTATTACTTTGGACTCTAATTCCTTCTTTTGAGCATTAGAAGTGTCTAATGTTGTAGCTTTATCAGCTGTAATTTTAGATTTCAACTTCTTAGCCTTTGCCTTTGGAATTTGATTCTCCTCAGCAATATCGGGAATCTGTTCCTTCAAATCCTTTAGTTCCATATCCTGTTCATGACATTTATCTAGGGATTTCTCAAAAAATTCAATTAGGGTATTTTTAGATAATTTCTTAACGCGTTTTTTGAGTTCCAGATAACATACCTCTTCATCGTCATTTTCGTCTGATTCTCCCAGAAAGCAATAATTTGAATGATGATTCGAGCTCTCATCGTCGTTGTAAGAGATTAGGTCAAGACTGACGCTGCTGAGATAAAGGTTGGCTACTTCGTCATCTTCGGATCCTTCATCATTTTCTGAGTCAAGATCTCCCCAGCACGAAGCCATCATTACTCGTTTGAACTCTTTCTTTGTCTTTTCGCGTTTCGCCTTGTCCTTAATTTTCTCTCATGTTGGAAAATCCTTGATCATGTGATCAGATACTCCACACTTGAAGCAACCTCTGTTAGCAAATGATGATTTTTATTCTGTTGCTTTCTTGTTGAACGACTTGTTGTTGTTATAAGACGATTTTGCTTGCTTGTTTCGAAAGATCCTATTTTTAAAACGGCGTGCAAACAAGACGGTTTCATCTTCTATGTCGAAGTTAACATCTTCGCTTTTCAAGGCCATACTTTTACCTCTGCTCGGTTCAGCGTCATCGGTATTTAGACTGAGTTAGTGGGCCATGAGAGCACCAATGAGTTCTTGGTAGGATAGGTTTTCAAGATCTCGCGATTGCTGTGACTTTGGCACGCCACTTTTTAGTCAGGCTCCTAAGAACCTTCCTTGAAATGTCCTCGGTGTTGAACTTTCTTCCTAGGTTTTTCAATTCGTTTATGATACTTGAAAACCGTGCAGACATACTATCCAAGGACTCATTAGGCTCTATAATGAATAACTCATATTTCTGCATTAGCAGATCTATACGGTACTTTCTAACAATGGAAGTACCTTCATAAGCTAGTTCAAGGTCATCCCATATTTTCTTGGCCGTCGTACATGAAGAGAACCGATCGAACTCTGTAGAGGTCATGCCGTTTTGCAATAAACTTATAGTTTTAGAATTCTTTTCGGCCTTCTTGTAGTCGGCCTCGACATAGTCGTCTTCTTTCTTCTCATAGGTAGTGCCTTCAGCGGATGCAACTAAGATTTTGTGCGGTCCGTTTTGGATAATCCTCCAACACTCCCAATCATGACCTTTCACATAGTGAGTCATCATGTTTTTCCATAACCCGTAATTCTTCCCATCAAAGATGGGACACTTGAGTTATTTTGAATCCATTTATCACGTGATAGGCAGCGGAATATAAAATGATAAGATAAATAAGAAAAAGATAGATCAACCTCTTTGCGGTTAGGCAATCAAGAGCACGAGGCTCTGATACCAATTGAAGAGTCTATCGATCTAAAATACTCAAGAGGGGGGGGGGGGGGTGAATTGAGGATTAAAACTTTTTCTACTTTTTCGATTGTATAAGTATAATTAATTATTTAAAGTTTATTGATTAAACTTTTAACTAATTAACTAATAAACAAACAAGAATGAAATAAACAAACGAACAAAAGAGAGAGAGACGCACGGTTTTTGAAGTGGTTTAGTTTCACAAATCAAAACCTACGTCCACTATTCTTGATTAATAAATTTAGTACCTTTCTACGGATTACAAATTTACTAACCCAACTCGTACAACTAACCCTAGTTGTAACTCAAGTGAGTACCGCTAAATACTTGAGTGACTAACTAACGCTAATAAGAAAGCACTTAATGATTCTACTAAAAGTTCACGTTAATGAACGAGTAAGAAATCGATTGAGCACTATTATCTTATAATGATAACTAGTGAATGAATATACGAGTTTATAAACACACGACCTTTTTCGAAAATAGCAAAACGGTTTTCTTTGTTTTGAAACACACGGTTTTTGCTCTTAAAAATAAAATCAATTTATGCTTGAAGGTCTCACTTTTAAATGTTGCAAAAGCAAAGTATTTATAGGGAAGGAAAGAGCATGGCTCACGGTTTGCCCGAAACCCTAATAGCCGAAATATGGATATGTAAACAAAGCATATCTTTTATTATTTCTTTCCTTAAAACCTTAAGAGATAATAGAGAATATTCCAAAAGATAAAATATAAATTATTCTTTTCCATAAATCTTAAGATATGATAAGATTTTCCATAACAAAAATATCCTTATCATAAATAACCATATCGAGTTAAATATAAAAGATATGTTAAGATAATTCTAGAGAATAAAATCTTTACAATAACAATCTTTTATTCCTTAAGGCAACACAAGATAACACGGCATATATGCCTCGTGATCCTTGGAAACCCTAGCTTGATATTAGGTTAGATTTTAGGTTTTAAGAGTATGCCATGTTAAAACCCTAATTAGTAATATGGCTCAACTCATAAGTTGATCCAACATGATTACTAATTATAAGTTTAAAATAAAACCATACTCCATATTAATATGGGCTTCTTTAATAAATGCTTTTGCTAGAACATTTAAAAGAACCAAAAATATTTTTCAAAAACAATTTTGAAAACATTTTAAGTCGTGTAGTATAAACTCAGCATCTCAATGTTATAGTAGGATAGCTATAACATTGAGCTCTTTCACAAGTAATGTTATAGCTGTCAAGCTATAACTTTACCAGTATAAGAAATTCATTCTTATGTTACCATTATGAGATAATCACCTATACTATTCTAATCTTCTTAGGAGATCTTCGAGCATAGGCTACTTCATTATCTAAGCTTGATTAATCTTTACACGAGCTTCGTCTTCTCATAATGCTTGAATAATTCTTCTATAATCTTGATCCATAATTGAGGGCTTGATAATAATATAGTCTTGTATACGTTCATCACAATTTTCTAAGCTTGACAAATAGTGAGTCTAATCTGAAGAGACTAAACAAACAATTATGCGCAACGAGTATATAAAAAGTAAAGCACTCTTGACAACATCAAAACATAAACATATATACTATATGGTTCAACAACATGGCTGCCCAAAGACATACCGAGTAAAGCATCTAAGAACACCACCCTTTTCCCATAACATCATAATCTCATATCCAAAAGCAAAGTCCAACTCGGCCTGTCACGGCTCCAAAGCCGAGGCCAACACCAAGCTAAAAGATGGGTTTAGCGAATACTACAACTACCTAGCCCATATGTTTACATTAATAGGATATTAATAAGGTAAAGGCACGCACTTATATACATGAGACGGAAGTTCGATAGTGTACACACAACAACATCCAACGCCATCCAAAATGGCTTCCAAAGACTGTCCAAAGACAGTCCCTATAGCCCCCTTCCACGACTGCTCAAAACAACCCCGGAAAGGCTACCTGAACTCGCACCAGACTACAACACAAACAGTACCAAACTGTCCCAATGCAGGCCGTGAGCAGCCCCCACATGACCACCATTCGACTGCCCACAACCCCCGTTCACACCACCCAAAACTCCGTCCCAAAAACAGTACCATTCCACTCTGTTTCCACGCCTAAGCAGCCCAAAACCGAGTGAAGATAATTGTGTGTTTGATTTTAAAGTAGCGATTTCGTTAAATTCAGATTGTTTTTTACCCATTAGTTGCCTTTTTGATTGCAATTGGTTTTGAGTTTTTTTTGCTTTGTTTTTGAGTTTGCCTTTGCTTTCATTCTTTGGTTGAATTTTGGTAGTTTCGAATTTGCTTGTCGATTAAATCGGTAGTGTTTGTCAATTGAAGTGTTTGGGGGTAATACATTAATTAGTACTAATTCGGCAACGACGATAATTAGTTCATTCATTGTTGTTGACGATAAATTCGTTTTCGAAAAATTCAAAAGTTGGAGCATATATTGAGGGAGGAATAGAGGATTGTGTGAGGGGCAAATTAGTAAGTTCATTATTTATTGTCGGCGCTATGTAGTAATTTGTCGACGCCAAATAGCAGCTTGGTAATGTAACCAATTCATGTTAAATCAATATCTATCTATATATCTATCTATATTATTAAAGGAAGTTTTTTTCGAGCGATTACAGAGAGTCCAAGTTTTACGAACGACTTTTACTAATAAAATAATGAGAACAGATATACGATAATAAAACCAGTGTTTGTGTTTGTATACCCATGGAATGCTGTTTTATAATAAGAAAAGCAGTTTTATTTGACTTGAAACATGTTTGAACGCTATATGTATAAAAAGAATATATCCAACATTCTCTTAGCTTTTTTTTATTGATTTTCTTTTACTTTGTGAATTGCAATGCTAATGTGTATATTATTAATTGTTATATTAATATTATGTTTGCTTATTATCTCGATCGTACTAATAGTATAATTTGGTCGTAATTTCAGGTCTCAGAGCCATGCGTTCAAAAACCATAATAGAGATATCATCATTGTCAAAACAATATCTTTTGGTAAGTTCAATTTCCTTTTGTTTTTGTGAAAAAATCCACATGGGTAGCAACTATCAAGTAAATCCGTCTCCGCCAAAAATATTAACGTTTCAGGGAAACGGCCCTAACCATCTATAATGACCATTAAACCAAGGACTCACATGTATATGCTTCTCCCTTTCGGTCTCGATTCTAAGTTGCACATTAATCTATACTCCGTTTGAATCATTTATCTACCTATACCCCTTATAAAGAATGAATTTAAAAGTTAAACAAATAAATGGGATGGAGGGAATACAATATACAGTTAATAGATCCTACAACCAGTTGAGAACTCGAGCTATATAATAAAGTTTTCGAGTTTTGTTTTAAAGAAGTCGAGCTATACCATAAAATTTCTGAACTCATTCATTTAAACATAAAAAAAATTAACTTTGAAAGCTCAAAAATATTACACATAAGCTCGATAAAATATAACTTGGTTGTATAATGCTATTGTACCACTGAAAGTATGATGTTATTTGTGTACAATATATGTTCAAATATTGTTTTCTGCATGTGATCTAACAAATTTTCCTCTTATGCTTGAACATTACTATTGGACAAATTTTTAGTTAAAATGATCTTTTTATAAGGGACGTGCTTTTTCTTTTTTCAGGAGTAAAGCATTATTACGTCGGGAATATTCACCATATAGATATTAACTTAGATACGGATCTCAACGCGACTTTTTTTTCAACAATTCTTATATAAGATCGTTTTATTAAGTTCTAATTCGTTGGTTCTTATCTAAAGATAGACTATCTATTATCTAACCATGTAATGTGAGTAAGAAGGTATTAGCCTTTAATTATGGGACATACTCCGTACTTATGTAAACGTATTGTGATTTGTGAATAATGCATAACAATACAATATTATTGTATATTGTGAATTACTTTGATAGAAGTTTTGTTGCTATAGACGGATAGTGTCCTCTCATAAATGAGAGTGGATAGTTCAAATGAGTGGGAAATAGATACCCACACGTGCTCTTCCATTTGCATTTTGTGAGAGGGCCACTATCCGTCTACAACTTTAGACGGATAGTGTCCTCTCATAAAAGGAGAGTGGATAGTGCAAATGGGTGGGAAATAGATACTCCACGTGCTCTCCCATTTGCATTTTTTGAGAAGGCCACTATCCGTCTACAACTTTAGACGGATAGTGTCTGTTTAAAATGATACGGATTGTATAGAGGAAACATGAGTTTCAAAAGGATTTTTGAGCACATTATTGATTCAAGGACAAACTTACAAAGATCAAAATTCCGAACATATTTTTGTGATAGTTGAAATGCTTTATCATTTAAAATCATCAACGAAATCACAACTACTACGAAAGCAATTAAGATCCTCTTTATTCTTGAAAAAATGAAGGGTCCATTTCTTCTCAACGAACAAAATTTTATTTAATGACGATCTAACAGTCCAAAATTTGTACCGAAAATACACGGAAATGACATTGGAAAGAGAAGTATAGTATATCCACAAATGTGAGGAAATAAACCCTCCATTTTTTTAAAAAAATGAAGAGAATCGAAACTCTTAAATAAAATTATACGAAGTATATGAATACCACATACAAGAAAAAAGAGCTTAGATTTCGATAGCTCAGACTTCAAAGTCAAATTTGAATCAATCAGTGTGTTAAGTTGGTATTTTGAGCAAAGTTAGAGTGTTCCAATTTGCAGTATTTGTAAGAGCCAATGTAATTAAGAGGTCACATGTTGAAATCTCATAACTTTTTTTTTTTTAAAGTGGAATATTAGCATTTCGTATGAAAAACCTTGCAATGTATCCACATTAAAAGCCCAAAGAGCATTCGTGTGAAAGCCCTGAGAGGGCGTATTTTTGGTTGAGATGATTTACAGAAAACTACAAATAGGCCAGTGCATCGCACGGGCATTAAATCTATCTATATATTATTAAAGGAAGCTTTTTTCGAGCGATTACAGAGAGTCCGAATTTTCGGAATGACTTTCAACCCAACTTTTTTAAAATTGCAAATATGAAATATTAAAAGATAGTCAATTAAAAAAAAATAACAATTGTGACATATGACGAAAAATTGTATGCTTATTTAATTGACAGATTAGTAATAGGAATCGAATTAGGTTGAAAAAGGTGAGAAATCTCCAATCAAAAGACATGCTCGTCCATCTCTTCTTTCTCTCCCTCTCTCTATGTTTAGAAATAAGTTTTAGAAAATCTAAGATGAATTTAGAAATGACTTAAGAGTTATAAACAAAACCGTTGGTCAAAACATAAAAGAAACCGTCAAACTTGCAGAACCGGTTTACTCGGTCAAGTGCACTCGGCCGAGTAACACACACTCGACCGAGTACCAACCAAGTACTAGACCGAGTACTCCAACTAAAATACAGAGTATTACAGCTTGGATGATCGGCCTCAGTGGGTGAGATTAGATGCCCGTGTCCCGTGCCTTGCAAGTATTAGAGTGACTTGGACTGCATCTCTCTTAACATTTGAAGATGCGACATTGGTACATCATCTGGCATGTTACCAAGCATAGTACTAGCATGGTTATAGTTGAAAATATGACCCTCCATCTGCTATATTGAACAAGAACAATGATTGTTAAAATTAAACTAATACTAAACAATCATAGACACAACTACAATGCTAGTTAGATTTAAACAAATTTAAAGAAATACTTACAAGTAGCATGTTGTTGGCGGCATTGGGATGGAAATTGTGTTTCTTTGTCATATAATACTTTGCATTGTGTTTGTTCACTGAGGTTGCTAACTACTAGACGCGTGATGGCACGATACCATTGTAGGTATGCATCATTGTAGTCAAGGTAACCATTGTAAGGAACACCTCGAGGAGTCAATCTTGTCTTGCGGTTATTCCACTTCGCAATGCTTTCTTTATGCAATTCCTCATAATTAGTGGCATTTCCCCGACAATCAATTTTATGCAACTTTTTAGATGTCTTTCATATAGGAGGAACCATTGGATGCCAACCAAATTGCCTAACAACCCTATTAGGAAAATGCCACTCAACGACTTCAAAGCAAATGAGTGGTGCATTTACAATCCACTCACTAGGATCTTCGGTACAAATGGCGGGAAGAAGGGAAAGGACATCCGTCGTATAGGGTTGCCAAGTGAACATAGTGTCGCTCATGGTATCAAGTGCATGCCTACATTGAACTAATCCAATCAAGTGATCCTTATAAGCTCGGTCTACTCTAAGCCACCTATAACCAAGTGGGTCAACACCCGCCACCACTTGTCAACCAAGAGGGTATTCAACACCGGATTCCTCCTCTAGTGTTGATGTCATGATGGTAGGTCGACCAATAGATATACGTTCCCAAGACCAAAGTTGCATTAGAACAAGACAACCACCAATTTCTACCGCTCCCCTCTTACAAGTCGTACAGAAGTTTCTATACAAATAAGCAAGTGTTGCACTTCCCCAACTATATTCATTCAATCATTCCAAATTTGTCAAAAAGGGGAAGTAAATTAATTATACTATATTCCCACTTTTATCCGGAAAGAGCACGATACTGATCAAATATAACAAATAAGCTTTTACATATGCATGAAGTTGTTGCTCAGTTGCATCTTGTGGTAGGCCTTGAAAATTTGCTCTTAACCAAGATAGTTTCAAAGTTTTTCCCTTAGATGCAGTATTTGGTGGTCTAATAATAAAGTGATGCTCCAATAACTCAGGCTAAAAGTAATCAGATTTACCAGTTATAGGTAATCCCCTGACCTTTAGACCCACCAAAGCATTTATATCTTGCAAAGTGATGGTGGCTTCTCCAACCGTTAAATGAAAAGTGTGGGTTTCTTGTCTCCAACGCTCAACTAATGCAGTTATCATATCAGGACGAGCTACAACATAAACTAACCTATGAATACCATGAAACTGGGTTCCACTAATGAAATTCTCAATAGCTGGGGCTACGATGAATTTAGATTTTGAATATAGATAATTTCTACATTTTAGCGGCCCGATATCCTTAAAAAAAACACATATATGTTTTAAAATAAGTTAAACAAGTACATTTTTTTTAAAGATAATACGTTAAGTAGAATCGTTAATTACCTCTCCTTCCCAAATATCCGTGCTTCTATGTTCCTTTTGCATTGTGAGAATGCTATCATCTACAAGGCCCGACTCCATTTGACCTAAACACATCAACAAAAATAAACATTGTCAAACTCCAAAAAAAATAACATGGTTTTTAATAGTAGTATGTTAAACAATGACAAAATATCATGATATATTACCCCCTAGATTTATTTGTTGCACATGACCGCTTGTTATGACCCTCAACATTGCACAAACTACAAGTAACGGTCGACTTGGAAGCCACATCCATTTCATTACGGATTCTTTTAGATTATGGTCTTCCCTTTCCTCTAATCAAATTAACATTTGGAATCAATACCTTCCCCGTCCATGGCTTCCAATAACCCTCATCGGGAAGAGGTTGAAAGATTGCATGATAACAACCATGATATTCCCCGGATGAGTAAAATGGGTCAACATATTGATCCACGTCGATCGAAAATGAGCGACATACAGCCATTGCATGTGAACAAGGATAATGAAAGTTTTGCCACTTATTACAAGTACAAGTCCATTCTGTCAAAAGCATCGTGTGGCTTCTTTTTCCAAGATTTCCAACACGACGACCTTGTCTTGTAGTCACTTCATAAAGGCCTTTATCTAAAACGTATTCACTAACTTCATAGTGAGCGGCAATTTCTTCAATTTCATCAAGTATTTTACATACTTTATCCGACCATTTCAAACCACCTAACAACCTATCCCTTGTCATTTTTTGTCTATCCACGAAATACTTGTTAACTCGAGTAAAAGTGGCTTTTACAAGGGCATGAATTGGAAGAAATCTTACCCCCTTTAGCACACAATTGAAACATTCACACATATTTGTCTTTAAACCATATATTTTACCACCATCATGAGCAAGAGACCACTTACTTGGAGGGATGCTTTCTAACAAAGCTTTAGCATTCACATTGTTCAAACCAATTTTCTCCATGCCTAAGTCAAATTTTCGGATTTGGTGTTGCATAGCTGTGTCTAAGAAAGTTGATTTCAAATCTGAATCTTTGAGCATCTTGTTAATGTTGGATGCATGATGTCGAATACAATACCTATGAAAAGCGTATGGCTCTTCCCAACCACTTCTCACTTCGGTCATTACTTTTAAGATACCCGGATGACGGTCAGACAACACACAAATACCTCTACGCCGCATGACATAATGCCTTATGCAAGCCAAAAACCAACTCCAATTCTCATAGTCCTTGATACGCAAGCGTAAGTAAACCGGTTTAAAAAATAAGAACCGATGCGAGACAGATTGTCACGCACCAAACAACAGTAATAATAACGAGCAATAATGAACAGTAACGATATTTGGAACGAATTCCGCCGAGAATTCGGTTCAATGGTGCCCAATACTAAAGACCTATTTAGAAATTGAACAGAGACTGAAGTATGTTCTCAAGCCGGAAGATTTGATCAAAACTTTGATCGTTTTCTGAAATTCTTATTAATGATCCAATGCCAAAAATCAAACGTAGAACCTCCTAATTATAATAAAGCTAAGATATAATTTGACGGAAGTAGGACAACTAGTTTGACCCGACTTCTTTATTTTACCAACTATAAACTCCTAGAGGCATAACAATTGCCCTTTATTTATTCTAATAATAATAATAATAAAAGATAATAATTATAACAACCACAACTAATAATTAGTCGAGTCCTAATCGAACCCGAGTCCTCTAACCCGTCCTTCAATGAACAGAGCTCCAACACCACCCTTATACCCACTTATTACTGACCCGAGAATGGAACCCATATCCTGCTCCCTTAAACTCGTACCTGGTACATCTTGTATGTCCAAACTCAATTCGGTTTCTGCACTTGATAATGTTTCATCTCCTCCTCCTTTAAAAAGAAATTGCCCTTAATTCCGAAATGCCACCGTCATCGATGTAAGGTACCAAGTCCCCCACGTTGAAAGTCGCATGAACTCTGTAATCACCTGGTAGCTCAATCTTATAAGCGTTGTCATTGATCCGGCTGATTACTTTATAAGGACCCTCTGTTCTCGGCATCAATTTATTTTTCCTTTTACTCAGGAATCGCTCACTTCGCAAGTGCAGCCAAACCAAATCTTCAGGCGCATAAACCCGTGGTTTATGGTGTTTATTTGCACGCCTCTTATATGGCTCATTTACCTTCTTGATTCTAGCCTTCACCTGTTCATGCAATCTACGCATTGACTCCAATTTATCAACATCATCATCATGCACCAACTCATCCTTTGGCATTGGAAGTAACTCATCTGGTAAATACGGATTCACACCATAAACCACCTCGAATGGAGAGTGACCAGTAGCCAAGGTAGAAGACCTGTTATAAGTAAATTCGGCATGAGCTAGCTTTAAATCCCAGTCCTTTTGCGTCTTACTCACCAAACCCCGTATAATTGTGCCTAAAATACGATTTGTTACTTCGGTTTGACCGTCAGTTTGAGGATGGTGTGACGTGTTAAACAACAATTTAGTACCAACCTTCCTCCAAAGTGTATTCCAGAAATAACTCAAAGATTTGACATCGCGATCAGACACAATCGTCCTTGGTATACCGTGTACTCTAACAATCTCACGATAATACAAATCAGCTATGTTGCTAGCATCATCGGTTTTATGGCAAGCTAAGAAATGCGCCATTTTAGAAAACCGATTCACAACAACCATTATTGCATCCTTGCCTCGTTGTGTGCGCGGAAAAGCAATAATAAAATCCATTAACACGTCTTCCCATGGCCGTGAAGGAACCAGTAATGGAGTGTATTCTCCTGGCTTGAACATACTCTTAGCAAGTCGACACGTAAGATAGCGAACAACAATAGCTTGGACGTCACCCTGCATTCGCGGCCACCTGAAATTTTCTCGTAAAATGTCGAGTGTGTTTTGCACCCCAAAATGACCGGCCAGGCCACCGCCATGTGCCTCACGAACCAGCAGCTCCCGAAAGGGATGTTTAGGCACACATACTTTATTTTATTTAAAAAGAATTCCATCCTGTATCATATAATCTTGAACCACACCTGACTGACATTCTGCATAAACTCCCCCAAAATCTACATCCTCCTGATAATAATCCTTCAATGTCTTAAAACCCAGCAGTCGAACTTCGAGTGTCGTAAGCAAAGAATGGTGTCGTGATAGTGTATCTGCTACCACGTTACACTTACCCTCCCTATATCTCGAAGAAAAGTGAAATTATTGGAGAAATTCGACCCATTTGGCATGACATGAGTTCAATTTCTGCTGCCCGTGGATATATTTTAGAGCTTCATGATCGGAATGTAATACGAAATGACTAGGACGAAGGTAATGGCTCCAATGATCAAGAGCTCTAACGATCGCGTAAAACTCCTTATCGTATGTTGAATAATTACACCTTGCACCACTTAATTTTTACGAAAAATAAGCTATAGGTCGTTTAGCTTGTAATAACACAGCCCTTATTCCGACCCCACTAGCATCACATTCTACCTCAAAAGGCTCAGAAAAATTGGGTAAAGCAAGCACAGGTGCCTGACACAATTTCAATTTAATTATTTCAAAAGCCTTGTCAGCCTCTTGAGTCCAACTAAAAACTCCTTTTTTTAAACACTACGTCACAGGACACATAATGGTCTTAAAGTCTCGAATAAAACGTTTGTAAAAAGAAGCTAAACAATGAAAAGAATGAACCTCTGAGACGGTACTCGGCCTAGGCCAAGAACAAATGGCCTCCACCTTGGAACAATCCATGGATACACCTCTCCCGGACACGACATAGCCCAAAAATACGACTTCCTCTACCAAAAAGCACACTTTTCGATTTTACCATATAATTGCTGCTTTCTTAATGTCTCGAATACTTACCTAAGATGGGCCAAGTGCTCATAAATGCTCTTATTGTACACCAAAATATCATCCAAATAAAAGACTACAAAGTGTCCCAGAAATGGCTTCAAAACCTCATTCATCAATTGCATAAAAGTACTGGAAGCATTAGTAAGCCCGAATGGCATGACCAACCATTCATATAACCCATGTTTTATCTTGAACGCGGTATTCCACTCGTCCCCCTCTTTCATTCATATTTGATGATATCCGCTCCTAAGATCGATTTTGGAGAAGACAACAGAACCGTGTAACTCGTCGAGCGTATCGTCTAGACGCGGAATTGGAAACCGATATTTTATAGTAATATTATTTACTGCACGACTGTCTATACACATCCTCCAAGGTCCGTCTTTCTTTGGAACTAACAAAGTCGAAACTGCACACGGACTCAAGCTTTCTCGTACATAACCACGACCCATTAATTCATCAATCTGCCTCTGCATTTCTTTTGTTACTTCTCGGTTGCTGCGGTAAGAAGCCCTATTTGGCAGCAGTGCACCCGGGACTAAATCAATTTGGTGCTCTATTCGTCGTAATGGAGGTAAACTTGGCGGCAAATCATCGGGAAAAACGTCCGCAAATTTTTGTCGCAACACATCCAAACGTCCATCCTTGAGCTTCCCTTGGACCAGTGAAAAATCTTTTGCAATTAATACATATAATAGCTCACCTCTGTTTAGTTACTGCTCCACCTCATGTCTTCTAGCGAACACAGCCAAGTTTGGTTTTTTTAACCCGACTGGAGTGCATGGTCCGAATAGCTTCTGGAGTCATAGTCTTCAGCACAACTTTCCGCCCATTTGTAGATAGCACATACTCATTACTCCTGCCCTTATGAACTACATCCTTATCGAAGTGCTAGGGACGACCTAATAGGATGTGGCATGCATCCATTGGGATGACATCGCATAGCACTTTATCTTGGTAGGGCCCCATAGCAAACCCAACCCGAACCTGCTTTGTAACTTTCACATTGTTGCCGTCATCGAGCCAGTGTAAATTATATGGTCTGGGATGGGCCATAGTAACCAAAGATAATTTATCCACTGTCTCGGAAGAAGCAACATTAGTACATCTTCCGCCGTAATAATTACGCTGCACCATTTATCACCAACCTGACACTTGATATGAAAAATTTGCTCTCTTTGCTCGGTTTGACCAAGTTCTGTTAATGCTTTCAAAGTACGGCATAACACTAAAGTGGTGTCATAAATAGGAGCATCATATGATACGAACTCCTCCTCCTCATTTTCTTCTTCATATGAATAAAACAACCCTTCCTCATCAACTGATGTGGCATTCAGCTCATCTCGAATATCAATTGCTTCCCTTAATGTGACGTTCCTCTTATTAGGACAGGCACTTTGGAAGTGACCGAATCCTTGACATTTGAAACACCGCACTTTATACAAGCTTTTTTCTTTTGGATCGACCATTGCCTTAAATTCTGTAGGATTATTTTGAATGGTAATTAACTTCAAGGGTGCGCTCGAACTTGCTCCCAAAGCTTTGGAAACCTCGGGTCTGGACCAAGTGGCAGTCTTGGAATAATTGTTAAACGTTGATCGATTATTCCTTTGCTACCCCTCTGCCTTCGAATGTCCTTATGCAACAAAAGTTGTTGCATTGTGATTTATTTTGTAGGTCAAAAGAAACAGTTCAAGGAACGGTTCACAATTGGATGCATTTCATCGCTTTTTGAAGTGTCCTTACAACAGGCCTCCTTTCTATGTCTTATATCTCAAGTTATGCTCATGCAAATCCTTTGATTCTTACTTCAACTTGGGATCTTAGCTAAACAATGGAATTTGAATCACCACTATAACTGCTCTATAGCTTGAGATATGGCTGATGCAATACTGGACAACCCATGACCTACGTGCACTAAAAGTTCAATAACTCGAGATTTACTCAACGTCTAAGGTTGATTCTTTTTGTAGGTGAAATTTAAATCCCTTAGCTTTCAAATGAGCTATAATGGGCCCTGATATTCATCCTGAGCTAAGAGATATGCCTCTTACAAGATGCCTCTGATTTTCTGAGATGCTCTCCAAACCCGGTTTTGAACCTTCACCAAAATTGAGGTCCAACTCCAATTCCGTCTAAGAACACATGGTATTTTCCGGCCTAGGACTCTTATATGATGAGTTTAAAGCCTTTTTTTCTAGGAGCTTGTGTCTTGAAAGGAATTAAATCAGTTACAAAGAGAAGCAACAAAACCGCGATAGTAACTTGGGCACGGTTTGGGAGAAGCTTTGCAAGGGTCGCTTTCATCCTTCCTCTTCTGTTCAAACAAGTTCTAAAACACTTTTGGGAGCTACCAATAGCATGTGTTCGGTCCATTCAGGCTGCCAAGAGGTCTTTTTAATCATAAATAAGACTTTAGAACAATCCAAAAGGAAGGTTATAACTTTTTATGCATTTTACTTTGTCATTTTCTTGTAAGAATGTGTAAGGTCATGTGAGGCCTAGAGGACCATTTTTTATGCTTAGGTTTCAGCTCATTTTTGAACCCTTAGATCCTATTAGATTTTAAGGGTCAAGATTCTATGGCTTGTTGTATAAAAGCCAGGGTTTGGGACTTGTAATTTTCAGATTTGATTGAGTTAAAAAAACCGAGTAAGAAACCGAGTGTTTTCTTCATCAAAATTCTATTCTTTTCTTAGTGCTTGAATAGTCCTCTTTGCTTAGTGCTTGAGGTTGGACGAGTCCTTTACTTAGAGTTGGGATTAGTCTTAGTTTTAATCTATTGCTTCATGTTTGATTTAAAATATATCTTGTTCAATTTACGCCATTCAAACGGTATTTGTCGAGTGCAAATCCGGGCTCAAGTAAATTGTTTTCTTTTAAGGTTTTCAGCAAGAATTGAACAGCCGTTTTGACTGTTTAATTCTCGTTTTTCTGTCCAAAATTTCAGTCCTGGTATTCAATATCAAACAGTCCGTCTCACTGTCAAATTCGAGTCTTTTGTCCAAAAACTCGAGTCTTGGGAGGTTTTACTTCACCTTCTATCTTCAAACACAGGTTACACAACATGACGAATGATGCATAGGGCTGTAAGTAGACAACCTTTGCTATATTTTGGTTAAATCCCCTGCAAAATCGAGCCATCTTCTGTTCTTCTTGCTCCTCGATTCCGCTCATCAAATTTAGTCTTGCAAACTCTACAATGTATTCAACCATGCTCCTAGTCCCTTCCATCAACTCTGTAACCTTACGATACAACTCCAATTTATGTGTTTTAGGCATATATCGCTTCCTCAATTTTCGCTTGAGAGCTTCCCAAGACTCGATTTTTTCCTTGCCTTCCCGTGCACGTTTGGATTTCAGGTTCTCGTACCATAATGAAGCGTCTTTACTTAACATAAAGATGGCATACTTGCAACTCTTTTCATTAGACAGAACTTTAAATTAGAACATATGTTTGATCTTTCTCTCCCATTCTAGGTAATCCTCCGGTTCCGTCCCTCCTTCAAACTCTGGCAACTCTATAATCTTACAGCCATCTAATGGACGTGGTGGTTCTCCACGCCTTGGAAGCCAACGCGGATTGATCTCAGGAATATTTTCCAATGCCCTGCGGAGGCTATTCATAAATTCAGGATCGTTAAAATCCAGACCAAGAGAGGATCAAGAGCCGAAGCTCTGATACCACTAATGATACGCAAGCAGAAGTAAACCGGTTTAAACAATAAGAACCGATACGAGACAGTTTGTCACACACCAAACCGCAGTAATAATAACGAACAATAACGAACAGTAACGATATTTGAAATGAATTCCGCCAAGAATTCGGTTCAATGGTGCCCAATACTAAAGACCTATTTAGTATTGAACGAAGACTTGAAGTATGTTCTGAAGCCGGAAGATTTGATCAAAACTTCGATCGTTTTCTGAAATTCTTATTAATGATTCAATGCCAAAAATCAAACATACAACCTCCTATTTATAATAAAGCTAAGATATAATTTGACGGAAGTAGGACAACTAGTTTGACCCGGCTTCTTTATTTGACCAGCTATAAATTCCTAGAGGCATAACAATTGCCCTTTATTTATCCTAATAATAATTAAAGATAATAATTATAATAACCACATTTAATAATTAGTCGAGTCCTAATCGAATCCGAGACCTCTAACCCGTCCTTCAATGAACAGAGCTCCAACACCACTCTTGTACCCACTTATTACTAACTCGAGAATGGAACTCGTATCCTGCTCCCTTAAACTCGTACCTGGTGCATCCTGTAAGTTTAAACTCAATTCGATTTATGCACTTGATAATGTATCGGTCCTCCATCTCAACAATGGCAAACGCTAATGGAAATAGTTGGTCATTGGCATCAACTCCCGTTGCAATCATCAAGATCCCACGATATTTGCCATAAAGATGAGTGCCATCTATGGTAATAATGGGCCTACAATTAGGGAAACCTTTGAAAGAGGGACCAAATAACTTATCAAATATTTCAACATTGGGATCATTGGTGGGCTTATTGACAAAATAGACAATGGTTCCCGGATTTGCCTTTTTTAAAGCATCTAAGTAACGACGAAGAAAAGCATAAGAATCCTCCCAATGTCCATGAAGTTCCACCAATGCTCTTTGTTTTGCCATCCATATCTTCCAATCAGAGATCTTGAAGTTGAATTCCTTTTTTATGGATGCCCTTAACAAGCTCACCTTAGCCCCCCAATCGTCTTTCACGAGATGCTTAATTACATTACTAATAAACTCCCCCTTTAAGTTTGTATGATCAAGAGATGGTTTGCAAACCACACAAGACGCTTCATGTGGACCTTTGTATGACACAATTGTGAAGACATCCATTGAAATATTTTTTTTTACTCGCTCTTAAATACCAACTTCAAGCTAAGGGTTTTCTATTACATTTAAACGTCTTGGTGTGAGGTTTTGATTAGGTAGTTTTATAAACTTGGTTTCTAAGGACGTTGTAGGATGTGATAACTTGTCGCAAAATCTCTTTGCTTGCAAATTCGTGCCCAACACTAAACTCCCCACCATTCTTAAATGGAGCCACACTTAATTTATACCAACTATATACATGCTCAACATCTAAAGCATGAACCTTAATATATTGAGTGTTAGTACATGTTTGAGAGACAAGGTCTACCGTAGCATCCTCATCCTCACTCAACAACAACATAGCATCCTCTTCTTCAATGCCATTTTCAATCTCATGTCCAAAAATATTACCACTTATGGCCGCTTCGTCGACATTTTTAGTTGACAAAGACACGTGCAAATTGGGATCCTCAACTTGACTAAGCATATTTGTGAATTGACAAATTAAAGGGTTGTAAAGTTATTTGAATAATTTCAAGAGCTTTTAAAGAGGATTCAACCCACTTTTTAAGCCAAAAACCGTTCAAGTGCACTCAGCATACCGTTATAATGCTTGTATGAATGTTTAAGCCATATACATGATCACCATTTTGTAAACGAAACTATGACGAATTTTGTAAAAATAAAATCCTTTCAAAATGTAAACACTTTCGAAGTGGCCTAAAGTAACGCAAAATAAGCCGAAACTTTGTCCAAATGTCGAGTCAAAATTCGGGCCTCAAACCCATTTCGAACTTCACTTCGAGTCAGCACTCCTACAACTACACTACAGTTGTCTAGGACCAACATTTTAAAATTTTGTCCTTTTCAAACCTCACTTGACACAGTGGCACACACCCTCTTCACGAGTCAAATCTTTTCTTGAGTAAGTGTGTTAAAATAGTCGATCGTGTTTTGATTCGTCGTCGATTTCTTATCCCCAGTTCCAAAATGGTGAGAACTAGTCAAGGAAGCGTTAATGGTCGATCCGAGTAACCCGTGAATGGTAATGATCAAATCCTAGCCGCGCTCATTCGCCTCCAAACAAGCCAAGGCAAAGCTTATGCTCGCCTCAATGCTATTGAAGGCCGAATTGTTGCTGTAGAAAATAGACTTCCTCCTGCAGAGAATGACATTCCCGACATGCTTATGCATGATAACCTTCGACCCTTTGTTGGACAACCAGAAACCACTCCAGGTCTCACTGAAGCTGAAAAGAGACTCCAATACTTGGAGGAGCAACTAATGTACCTCAAGGGAGATGACATCTATAGGGAAAATAATCGCAAGTATGAGGCAGTAAATGCTCAGTTACCAACTAACTTCAACGTGACTGACATTCCAAAGTTCAAGGGGCATGAAAACCCTTTGAACCACATTCGTGCCTTCAAAGATTACATGTCTATCAAAGGCATTAAACCAGAGATATTCTTAAGGATCTTTCCTTCATCTCTCGATACTATCCCTAAATAGTGGTTCTACTCCTTGGAACACAAGAAAATTGCTACCTGGGATGATGCTGCAATTGAGTTCACCAAACAGTACGCAGATAATGCTGAAATTCAAGTCAATATGCGCACTCTAGAGGTTCTTACCCAAAATGAGAAAGAAGGCTTCACCGACTTCCTAAGTAGGTGGAGAAAGACTAGCACACAACTGGTTGAACGCCAAGACGAAGCCACTCTTGTGGAAAAGTTCGTAGATAATTTGAGACCCGTTTATGCGAACCATTTGAGGTACGAAAACATAAAGTCTTTCAAAGACTTAACTGTGCTAGGAACAAGAATTGACGACGACATCCGTAAAGGACTCTTATTCAAAATGGTAGGTCGCGAATATCAGGGTTCAACGAGTCGTTCTTATGGCTCCACTAGCAAGACTGATGAGGTTAACCTTGTCGAATCATCTAAGAAGAATAACCCGCAAAGGAAGTTTAAAAGCATCAGACCTACACCTGACCCAGAGAAGAAGTCTAATTCTGGGATGAGAACACATACTGCGAATATCACAGAGGCAAGGGACACGATACAGAGAAATGTTTCAAATTAAAACATGTCATTCAGGATATGATTGAAGATTGTCGTTTACCCATACTTCCCGCAAGCAAGCCTAATAATACTCAGAATACTCTTGGAATTTCTGACAATCACAGATGAAGAATCCACCTTGGATTGTTCACACCTCATTTCTTCAGTCGAAGACGAGATTCATGCACTAGAAAATGAGGAGAGTTATTCCACTATCTCTCCTACCATTGCTGATTTTATCGTATGGGAAAATAGTATAAGTAGGCAAGTTTCAGAGCTAGAAGCTGTAGTGGCATCCCTACGCAATCCAAACACCATACCTACGGGAAACGCGTCACTGGCCCCGACTCTATCCCAAGAAATGCAAGAGGTGATTGCAGTGGTCGACAGTCTAGTTGAGCAAATAATCAGTCTAGAACCTGAAATCATCAGGTTGAGAGAGCTTAGCATCGTCAACGGAATATGGGCAGACGACGATGTAGACAAATACCTCACAGAACACTATTTAGTCAAGGTCGGTGAGGATATAGTCAAAGGTAGCGCAGGTCAAGATATAGATCACCTCACTCGCTCAGGACGTCCATATCAAAATGTCTCTCAAAATGGTCCTACTGTTTATGGTCCACCTACTAACACCAATGTCATCACACCAAATGATGGCGAAGATACATCTGCTGACCATTGACTAAAACAACTACAAAAGACAAAGGCTGAACTTTCAGTCTGGCAACTATTTGCGAGTTCATTTCCCCACCGTCAAGCTTTACTGCAAGCATTGGCTAAAATAAACGTAGCGCACGATTCTACACCAGATGACGTAGTCAACCTAGTCTTCCAAGACTCGGTCAAGCTAAGTAACCTAGTTACTTTTTTCAGATGAGGATTTGCTTCATTTCGGCGCTAGTCATAACCTCGCTCTATACATTACGGTCACATGCTTAAAGAAGAACGTACCAATGACTTTTGTGGATGATGGCTCCACAGTCAATGTCATACCACTAAAGACAGCATATAAGTTGGGCATGAAAGAATTAGATTGGACTCCTACCAACCAAGGTGTTCGAGCATACGATGGAACACGACGTAAACTAGTAGGGCTAATTAACCTTACTATAGCCACAGGGCCAATTGAGCAAAAGCTTAATTTCTAGATAGTGGACATCGAAACATTCTTCAATATACTTCTAGGAAGGCCCTAGATTCACGCTTCCAAAGCGGTAACATCCACCTTGCATCAAAAGATCAAGATTCCTCTAGATGGCAAAGTAGTGACGATCACTTCGTCACCTATCAAGGCCGTGATAGAGAAAATGTCAAGCAACCAAGTAGTCACAGACCCAGTGTACGAGCTTGGGGGATTTTAAAGCATAAATCTTATAGAGAGTGAGTTGGCGCCTTTATACTTCAACCCATACTCCAATTTAGTGGTCAACCACATACTCAAGTCCTAGGGATGCTTCCCAGGAATGCCAATAAACCCTGCCAAAAAGAACACCTTTGCACCGTAGAAGGAAGGAAATTCTCAAAGAACACCATTAGGTTTAGGATACAAGCCCACGAAAGCAGAAGCCTTAGAAATGCTTACTCGGTTGCAAAGCCGTAAAGATAAAGGAATCCAGATGCGACCCTCCCTAACCTAAATGGATAATTCGTCAGAGAGGGGAGTCATGAATACTTTCACGGATTTCCCGAACCTTGGCATTATAGGGGAACAAAACTAGCTGGAATTGAGGTCTTCCACGATTGCTATTTTATCCCTTCAGAAACGGTTCCTACCGTCAAAACTCGTCAAACACCTTGTTTAGACGAACAAGCCGTTAGCCTACTGTTTGGAGAAGACCGATTCGTCAGAGCAGCGCAGGATGAGATCATTACCATGACACTTCAAGATGATCATTTCAACCCAACAGCGCTAATTACTAACACCAGCCCAAATCAGTAGAAAGGATGGAGAAAGTCAATTAAATGGACCAAAAACCAAGGAAAACTCTTCAAGGTCACTACTGGAGAAGGAGAGATGTTCAAAGGAGAACCCGGAGAAGATGAATTCGAGTCAGAATCGGAGTCAGAGTTGGAATAAGAGTCTGAGTCTAGAGCAGTCGCTAGAAAGTCTTCCTCTGTCGTCACCACCCATCCCGTTGTTTCTCCTATCATAGAGTCACATAGTAACAGCAGCTTGGGAAATGTCCCAGCAGCTGTCCCTTTACCGCCAGTGACTACTGAACAAATGGCTTCTTTGTTTCAGCTCTTTTCAAAATTTAATATGAATAAATCTGATTCTGCTTACTCCTTGTGTTATTCTGAATGCAATTCTATTTACGATGATAATGAGGATGATCCTGACCCAGAATCAGTCGAATTACCTCCCTATATAATCAAAGAGATACTACAAGAGGGGGAATGGGGCACCAATTATAGAAAACATCGAACCCATCGTAGGGACCGAACTAGAACCCCAAGAACTTAGGATAGGGACGACCTTAGACCCAACAGAAAGGGCCAATTTCATCGACATCGTACACGAGTTCAAAGACGTTTTCGCTTGGTCTTACAAGGACATGCCAGGGATCGACAGGGATATTGCAGAACATCGCATTCTAATCAAACCAGGTTTTACAGAAGCTCCGTCGGATGAGGACCAAGTGGGCTCTAAAGATCAAAGAAGAAGTTTCCAAGTATTCAGACTGGGTGGCTAACATAGCCCCTGTACCCAAAAAGGATGGGCGAATCCGGTTTTGTGTTGATTTTAGAGAGTTGAACAAAGCGAGTCCCAAGGATGACTTCCCTCTACCACACATCGATATATTGGTAGATAATACAGCAGATCACGCGTCATTATCCTTCATGGACGGGTATGCAGGGTATAACCAGATCAAAATGGCCATAGAAGATATGCACAAGACAACCTTCGTCACTCAGTGGGGGCACATATTGTTATACTGTCATGCCGTTCGGGCTAATCAATGCAGGGGCTACATACCAACGCACTGCGACCACTCTGTTACATGATATGATACATAAAGAAGTAGAAGTATATGTAGATGACATGATTTTCAAATCCAAGGATAGAAAAGGGCACATCAATAACCTTCGTAAATTCTTCCTCAGATTGCGTAAGTACAACATGAGGATCATTCCTCAGAAATGTGCATTCGGAGTCATATCAGGCAAGCTTCTAGGATATGTAGTCAGCCAGAGAGGGATATAAATTGATCCATCCAAGATCAATGCTTTAATCGAAATGCCACAACGTCAAACAGAAAAGGAGGTTAGAGGATTTCTAGGAAAAGTGCAGTATATAAGTCGATTCATATCAAAGCTCACTATGATCTGCGAACCTATTTTCAAAAAGCTAAAGAAAACAGGTCATACTATATGGGAATACGATTTTCAAAACGCGTTTGACGAGATTAAGGAGATATTGGCCAAACCACCAATTCTAATGCCTCCCCAACGAGATCAACCTCTTGGTTTATATCTCATTGTCACCGAAACGGCCATGGGGGCTATGCTCGCACAGACCATCGGAAAATAAGAAAGAGCTATCTACTACCTTAGTAAGAAGTTCTTGGAGTACGAGTGTAAGTATACACCTCTTGAAAAGACATGCCTCGCTCTTATGTGGGCAACAAAGAAGCTACGCCAATACATGCTTAGCTATTCTGTCAAGGTGTATTCTAAAATGGATCCCGTCAAATACCTCTTCGAGAAACCCGTCCTGAACGGATGTTTGGCAAGATGGACCTTAATGCTCTCAGAGTTTAATCTCAAGTACGTACCTTTGAAAGTCATAAAGGGACGCGCCGTCGCTGAATTCTTCGCAGATAATCCTATCAACGATACCCAAGAAATAGACACATGGTCATTTCCAAACGAGGACATCTTACAGACCAGTATAGACTCTTGGGATCTTTATTTTGATGGGGCATCGAATTTGAGAGGATTTGGGATAGGAGTGTTGCTCATTTCTCCTAAAGGCGAGCATACACCACTTTCTGTCAAACTCGACTTCGAGGTGACAAATAATGCAGCAGAGCATGAAGCTTGCCTCATTGGTCTACAAGCAGCAGTGAGTTTAGGCATTAAGAATCTTCGAGTTCAAAGAGACTCATCCTTGATCATTAACCAAGTTACAGGATCTTGGAAAATCCGATGTGAAAGTTTAGCACCCTATCAGGCTAGGATAGATCAAGTCGCACAATTCTTCGATCAAGTCACTTATCTACACCTACCTCGTGAACAGAATCAATTTGCAGATGCTCTTGCAAAACTTGCATTTTTTATTAATATGCCAGACAATATGGTTGAAATGCCTTTATGCATCGAACTCTGGTCATAACCGGCCTACGTACACCTCCTTACAAATGAAGAGGAAAGTCCAGAGAAACCTTGGTTCCAAGCAATTCTAAATTTCAAACTTAATGGTACATACCCACCAGATATGGACAAGAGGTACGTCTACTCGCCTCTCAGTACCTCCTTATGCAAGGAGAATTATACAAAAGAACTCCTCTTAGTGTCGTCTTGCCTTGCCTTGATCATTCACAGGCACAGAAAGTAACAGAAGAAGTTCACGATGGAGAATGCGGTCCTCATATGAGTGGACCCATGATGGCAAAGAAAATCACGTGTCTAGGATATTACTGGACGACAATGGAGTCGGATTGTATTAAATACGTCAGACATTGCCACAATTGCCAAATATTCGGAAATGTGCAAGATGTCCCTCCTTCAATGCTTTAGACCATGACATCTCCTTGGCCATTTTCCGCTTGGGGAATAGACGTCATTGGGAAAATCACTCCAGCTGGAACAGGAGGTCACTGCTTCATTTAGGTAGATGTCGACTATTTTACTAAATGGTTCGAAGCAGCATCTTACACTAGCTTTACAGTTAAAAATGTAGCAAAGTTCATACAAACCAAAATCATCTGTCGATATGGTTGTCCACATGAAATCATCAGTGACAATGGATCGCATTTTCAGGCCGAGACTGAGCAATTGCTAGCCAAATATAAGATCAAGCATCACCATTCCTTGCCATATAGACCCCAAACTAACGGCGCGGTAGAGGCAGCTAACAAAAATGTCGCCATGATCCTCAAGAAAATGATCGACAATTATCGTGATTGGCCTAGCAAGATACCCTTTGCATTCTGGGGATATCGCACATCAGTTAGGACGCCCACTGGGGCTACTCCTTTCTATTTAACTTACGGCATGGAATTTGTACAGCCAGTGGAGCTACAGATCCCGTCTCTACGCATTCTGTTAGAAAGTCAAATCCCATAAGCTGAATGGAATAAGGATAGATATGAAGAACTCATCCTCTTGGATGAACGAAGGTTGCGCGCATTACATAATGTGAGGACATATCAGGCGTTCGACAAGAATAATAAAGAAAATTCAAAGAAGGAGATTTGGTGCTCAAATCAGTCAGAGCTCTCCTACCTGTCGATCCACGAGGAAAGTTTAAACCTAACTGGGTCGGACCGTTCTTAGTCAATTCCATACTCTCAGGGGTGTGGTTAGGATTACAGACCTAGATGGGAATGAATTTGCTAACCCAACAAACCTAGACCAATTGAAACGATACTACCCCTAGCTTAGGACAAAACACGCCTCAAGTAACACTCATGTGTCGCTCTTGCGGCACAAAATAAAAATGGCCCTTGGCCCGCTGAAATAAAGCTTATGTCATCTTGCTCTTGCATTTCGACATTTTGTCATCCTCATATCATCAAATAAATTAAAATTGCACTTCTTTAGGAGTAAGTGAAGCACATGCTCATCTTTTTTTCTAAAGTTCAGTACAAGCTCTTGCTTCGAACAATTATTCTTTTACATTTACTCAAACTGCGGACAGGGTTTGATTTCATTTTTTCTAATGAATACGTAGGCAATCCTTCACAGGATACAATCCATTAAATTTAAAATGTAAATAGAAGGACATTTGCATTTGCATTTGAAATTTGACAAGAATAATAAAGAAAAATCATAACAGTTTCCTAACTAATAAATCTTTTATTCATTATTCTATAAATAGTAATAATATGCCAAATACATATAAAATAACAATGCTGTAAATAAGAAAATAAATGCTAGGCTAGGTTCTAAAAAACCCGCCATTTATTACAAACCAAATAATAATAAATAATACTATAATAAATGACTAAGGCTATTCTTCCATTTTCCCTTTGCCTTTGTCACCTTTATCATACTTCTTATCTCGACCACGAGCCGGGCGCTCTTGCATTATCTCCGACCTAATCACCAACGGTTGTTCTCGTGGTCTAGCCTTACCATTCCGATCCATCACCATCTTCTCGGCAGAGGCGGTCTTCAGTTTCTTCAACGGACGAACGACTCGGAATCCGGCCTCTTCTTCCTCCTCAGTCAAGTACTTTTGGTTCTCTTTTTCTACTTCGCGGATCTTATAGTCCACGGGCTCGTGCTTCCTCAACTTCTCACGCTCTTCAGGAGTACCATCCTTTCTCCATTGCAAATATGAGTCAAATACTCATAAAGAGCCAACGGGAACTGGTATGAACCACATGTTCCTCTGGGCCCACCGATGTGCCCATTCTCGACAAGACTCCGAAGTATGTGCCAAGGCAGTTTGAGGAAAGGTATCTAGCTTCGGAATTTTCTGCTTAAGGCCCACTTGCCTCATCAATCTCTCAGGAAAAATGCAAACCATGAATTCCAAGCCAGGGACACGAACTGACCGTGTCAGATCCAAAGATGAGACTCCAGTAACTGACCTGATATGCCACCATGGCACAATCTATCGGATCAAAGGGCCACCTTTTCTCTTCAACTTATTTTCCCAGTAGTTGCATACCTGAGTGAAGTCCACCGTGAATAGCCTAGTTCTCATTACAATTGATCGAGCATGATATCCTTGCACATTAACTGGAAGCTCGATCAGCCGCAGTCGTTTCATCAGCCAAACCTGCAAAAAGGGGACGGGAATTACTACCCTTATATCGACCGAAAAAAAGAGACGAAAAAAGAAGAAACAAAGACGAAAAAAACGAAAAACAAAAAAAGAAACGGTCGAATATCAAATAGGATCCTTACCTGCAGAATGACGGGACTTCCCAGATAAGGAAGCTCACAGTTGGCCTTCCTATTATCCAAACCAAGAATGGTCTCCCCTAAGATTAGGCATGTTGGGCTCCTGCGCAGCTTCATTTGCTCTATTATGCTCAGAAAACGAGTATCACCCCTCATCTCCTTATCAACGTGCCCTTGAAGGACAAAGCAATGAAGTAGACAAAACCCGAAGGCCCTGCGCCTCGCAGCATAGGAAATGGTAGGGTCCTCCCTATTTATAAATCGATCAACAAAGTCAAACATACGGACACCTTTTGAAGTCACAAGACGGTACACCTCACCCTTGGTCAATCCAAACAAATCCCTGAATTTATTTTTATAGCCTTGAGAGTTAGGGGGTAAAGCCGGTACATGTTCTGGGTCCCATCCTCCAATAGCAGCTATTTCTTCAGGATAAGGACAAATTTCGCCTCCCGGAAAGGCGAACACGTAAAAATTTGGGTCCCAATACTCAAGACAAGCATCTAAGAAAGGCTTCACAACTTTCACTAACTTAAGAGTTATGATCGATCCTAAATTAAAAGCACCCATGTCGTGTTTCTCAACATTTGTAAACTTATTCGTCCATTCCCTCAGACGGTTTTCAAAGGCATCCATAATTTGTTTGGAAATTTTTGAGAAGATATGTGAGCTTTATGTAATAGACAGAAGAAAAGAAGAAGGACTTATGTGAATAAAAGCTTAACCAAAGTCTCTATTTATACTATTCGCTGTTTCCTAATTTCTATCGAGGACTGACAACTCGGGGAAATGACACAGCATTTGCTGCGCCTCTTCGAAGAGTCGCAGCTCGTGTTGCGCGTCTTCCCCAGGTCCTCTTTCCATGTTTTCAGCCACTTATCTTTCCAATTTTTCTTTTGGCTAAGTTTCCTATTCCTATAGGTACTTAATTTGGTAATTTCAACTAAATTACCAAGTTTTATGTTTCCTAATCCTTTTCGGGTTCGCTTTTCGAGGCAAAATCGACATTATCACCAAAATGCGCACACTTACTCGTTTGCATTTCTTTTTTTTTTTTTTGGGGGGGGGGGGTGGAATCATTTCACTCCTCTTTTCAATACATTTCACACTTAGACATTTCTTTTAATTTTCCTTTTTAGGGGGTAGCCCTCCCTACTGTCCGGTTATTTTTGGGCATTATTTTTGTCATTTTTGCTCATTTTCGGGCACTTTTTTTACTTCTTTTCATTTTGCGCCAATTTAAACCACCTATATGACTATATGTTTTACTTGTAATTTCTATGTAAATTTTGGCAGCATGACGGCACAAACCGTCACCTACCAAACCTGTTTTTAAGATAACCTGCAGGAACAACAAACACCCAGCAGCAAAGGTACTCAGGCCATTATATACACAACCAAAAGACAGTATATACATCTAACTGTGGGCTCTCGCCCAAAACAAAGTCCGAAAAGTCCAAAAATGTGTAAATATACAAAACGACAAAAACAATGACTAGTCCTGGTGACCCCTCAACTCAGCTACGGTCGCCTCAAGAGCGTCAATATCGGCGTCCCTGACCTCCAGCTCTCTCAAAAAACGAGTTGTCTCCTCTCGGGACTGCGCCAGCTCGCGTTCCAAGTCACGCTCTCTCTACATAAAAATGGAGAAATGCCTCATTTCAATAAAAGAAAATAACATTTCGTTGCAACAAAGTTCGAAATGTCAAGAAATAAATAAGGAAGGGGAAGGGAGGTTCATACCTGTCGTCCCGGGCCACCTAAGAGTGCCTCGATGGCCGTAGCTCGCAGGCGGTTGGCCATCCTCCATAGCTCTACATACTTGGACGGTGCCACCTGCATTCAAATACAAAGAAGGTTAAAAAAGAAACAAATGCATTCCTATGCAATAAAAAACGATAAGGGCAACCAAAGCTGGAGGCTTACACTCTTCACAAGGTGCTGCCACTCCTCCAAGCCAGCATCTGTCACCTCCTCGCCAAAGTCGCAGATCTCCGAGATCGTCGGCATGCCCGCTACGTCAGTGTACTCCAGTGTCTCTGGGTAAGCCGGGGGCTCGATGCCCGCCACCTCGATCTCCTACAAAATCAAATGATTTCTTTATTCGACGATCGTACGTCATTTGTCAAATCAATTGAAAAACGAGTAAAAAGGTAAAGATGCTTACCATGATCGGCCAGTACGGCAACCTCTGACGGACAAACTCGGAGTACTCCTCGCCAGGAAGAAGGAGGGTGTCACCACCCGCGTCAGCCAAGTCAGCCTCTCTCTCAGCCGCAAAAGGCTCCCTAAACATCGCCCGTGGAGGATCGATGGGGACCGTAAAGGTGTCACGAGAGCACTGTCGAGTCAAACGCTCGCCCAAGTACCACATGGGTCCCATGGGCGTCGTCAGCAGCAACCGACTCGAGCTTCTATGACAAAGGACCTCAGCCACGAAAGCTGGAGCCTCGGGGTAGCTATCCCAAGGTCTAGGCACCCACTAAAATAAGAAAACGAGGGGTCATTCCTACGATCGGCTATGAACGTGAAATGGGGTCATTCCTATGATCACTTCTAAATAAAAGACAGAAAAGGAAAAAAGTAATTAAATAAGGATCAAAGGCGCTTACACTGTCCAACGTCAGGGCATTCACGCCCCTCTGACAAACGTCGTAAGAAGAGCGCTGGCTCTTCCTACGGCACACCACCCAGTCCCTCACAACAGGGTATGCCATCGGCTCGGGCTCCGTTCTCTGGGGCGCAAAGCTAGGAAAGTAGGAGTACACTCACGCCTGCAAAAAGAATAATGATTGTTTTCTACAAAGACAATAATACCAATAAAGAAATGAAGAAATAATGATCTTTTATAATTCAAAGGAAAGGTTCATACCTCCAACAAGAGCCCAAGACCAATAGTGGCAGGAGAAGTCCCCTTCTCTATCACCTCCGGACGTCCCATGGCCCTCATGTAACGGGTGAGGACCACAAAGCCAGGAGTAACCCAGTCTCAATGACCCAGGCTTCTCAAGTCAACAAGGAAGGGAAGAAGCTTCGTCGACAGCCTCTCCCCTTGTCTCCGAAGTAAATCGAAGACAAGAACCACCACAACCACATACGAGCCCTCTGCTCAGCAGTGCAAGGAGTTGGAGACACCAGCTGCCCATCCATCCTCACCCTCGCCGGGACCCTATCTACAAAGTAGTCCCTGACGTAAGAACTCGGTACCAACCCAGAAACGCTGGCAGCACTCGCCGCCAGGTTCCAGCCAATCAGACTCCTCGCCTCGTCCGAGTCTGCTCTCATGGCCATCAACGGCCACACCAAGGGCTCCTCTCCACACGGCAGACCCGAGATCATGCCGTAGTTCTCCAAAATGACCCCGCCTTCCAAAAGGCATATCGAAAGTCGAGGTCGTGTCCCAGTACCGATCAAGGAAAGCTCGAATCAGGCTAAGATTAGCACTACAAAGAAAAGGTTCCATAGCGACGGAAAACTCCGTCGCAAATATGCCAATCCCGTCGCAAAAACAGAACTTGCGACGGATTTAACCCGTCGCTTTATTTCGTCGCAAAATTTAGCTTTGCGACGGGAATTCCGTTGCAAATAAATATCTGCGACGGATCAAAGCGTCGCTAAAACCCGTCGCAATACACGGACTTGCGACGTAAATTCCGTCGCCATCCACTGTTCATGGGGGGGCCACGTGGGCACAATGGTCAACCAGAAAGTCAATATCTGCGACGAAAAATCCGTCGCAGTTCACTGTTCATACAGGCCACGTAGGCACAGTGGTCAAGCATAAAGTCAATATTTGCGACGGAAGTTCCGTCGCAGAACACTATTCATGTAAAGCCACGTGTCCCCAAAGTCAACCAGAAAGTCAACATTTGCGACGGATTTTCCGTCGCAAAGTCCGTCGCAGGGCAGAAATAACCAGTGGGTTTACAGCGCTTTTCCAGCGCCCAAATTGCTTTGAAAGCAATTACATACACTCCCGATTTCCTACAAACATACAGAAAATCCAGCAATTGACAAATTCACAACTCGTTCAAGACGATATTTCCAAACAACGTCTTCGCATTAACTTAAAATAAAAGATTTACAATCGTTTAGTACAATAATTGTTCAATAAAGAAAGTTAAATAAGTCCATAAACTACGGGGTAGGAATGATAACTACTAATAAACTAACAACTACTAATCAATGCACGGGAGTAGGAGTAGGCCTAGCATTTTCGCCACCATCATCATCAAAGTCATTTCTAGCTTGAGATACACCTCCGGGGTTACAGGTTTGAGTGGTAAAACCTGTTGGCTTAAGAACTCCTCTATTGCCGCAAGCCTTTGAGATTGTTCGACCTCAACTTGCTTAAGTTGGGCATTCTCTTTTGCGACTCTACCAACAAAACCCGGAGTATGAGGAGTAGAAAAGAGGTTACCAGTCGAGCGGCAGTGGTGCTCCCAAATTTGTGGTGCTGCATTTCCCGCGCCAAGTATTCTACCTTTGTTATCAAATCCTCCATGTTCTTCAATATAAATCTCATTATCATCGATGTTCTCGACCCCTTGACTCTGAAGCTCAGTTTTCTTTGAGATGATTTTACCCTATATCAATAAAAAACGAAAGATTAGATACCATCTACTAAATAATCATGATTGAAAAAATGGGTTAAAAATTAAATAATTATGTAACTTACGAAGAGTTGACCAGTTTTTTTGGATAACCATCCTTTTCTGCTATGCTTCCTTGTCTCCTCCAACAACTGCAAAGCGGACGGAATATCTCCTTTCCCTTCTTTATCAATCTACAATTTTGATACTTGTTAAATATAATTACTAACTTTAAATAAAGTTAAAGAAAAAAAAGGTAATAAATTAAAAAAGGAAGTGAAGAAATTACCATTGAGTCCATATATTGCAAATGATTTTTCGACCCATTACGTGAGTAGCCAACGCCTTCCCTTTCTCGTCACTTCCTGCCCTACGGTTGGCCGAATTCTGCTCCGATCTTCCCTGTGGGTTAATATCCGTATACTACCCTTTAATTGCAGGACTATAACGTAAATTTAAACATGCAATTTATAGTCATAAAACGAAAAACATAATGAAATGATTAATGTATAGAAATCAACCTCGGGTCCTTTGATGCACGGCGTAAAGAACAGAAATCAAACCAGATTCCCTCCTAATTGTTGCACCCAAGACCTTGTCCGAGATATGCCCTTGTGCTAGATGGTGTTCTCCGATTGCTTTGCAATATTGGGAGAACTGATGTGTGTTTTTTTCGAGATGAGAGATCTCAGGTTTTTCAGAGGAGAATACTCTTCAAAACCCTAATTTTTGTTTCAAATGATGATTAGGTCAGAAGGGAGGAGAAGCTCTCCCTTTTGATCCCTCTCACTCGGCAAAACCGAGACCCACACAAGGGAAGTGGGCTTCCACTTCCTCTTGGTTTTAACTCGTGGTCCGGTTCATTAAATTCCAAATGTATATGACGCGGTTTGATTATAAATCTGTTATCGGTTATCGGAAATTAAGGCATCAGCTAATAATACGGGTTAGCTGAATTATTAATTCGTGTCCGACAAAAAACAGTATTGTATAGTTATATTCAATATACATTTAATTAAATATAAATCGTTTTATATTTAATTTTCTGGTAATTAAGTTAATTCGCCTTAGCCCATGATATTTAATCCGTATTAAATATAATATCTCAACATCACATATTTGACTAATTACTAGTCAAATAACTCTTTAACCTGGTTAGTCAATCTTGGCATCTACATGACAAGTATTTTCATACCGTCACATCTCTCGAACGTATCCTATAGGTGTGACTTTTAGGGACCGGTTGATCACCGCCATCTGTATGACAATAACGTCAAACTTATCTAGCAAGCCAACCGTTATTGATAAACGTGGATCAACCGATAATAATACCAAAAGTATGCCCTTTGATCCTTTTAGAGGTTTATGAGTCCTTGCACTAATTGTTAAGGACACCAACCCCAACAAGCTCCCACTTGTCCGTACAAGTGCATGTGCAATGATGTTATCCGCACTAACTGGAGGACACAAGCTCCAACAAACTCCCACTTGTCCGTACAAGTGTATGTGCGATAACCGAATCTCATATTCATTTAAAATCTCTCCCACTCAATGTAAAACAATTTGCAGATCCGGATCCGCAAAGGTCGTATTTTTACAATCGATCTCGTATCAAGAGTGGTTTCCCGACTAGAGAGTAACTTAACCGATAAAACGAATCCGTATCCGAGCATGGCCATGCATTTCGATTCTGACTCCTCGAGTGGCCCCGAGAAATATCGAGTACACGATAAAGGCTGAATATTTCCTTCAACTCGAACTCCTTCCGATCTAAGCACAAAGATGAAATGACCCAGGAAAAAATCTACTTGGCCCCCGTTACGGATGACCGTGAGAAAGAAACCAAAGTCACCCAAAATCGTAGTAGTCTCAAGAGACGTCGATAGTCAAAAGAATCGACTCTTAGGATCACTATGGAGGTCCTATCCACGACCGGGCACGGAATGTTATAAAACATTTAGGACTCCACGTCGATGTCACAATAGTGTCCTACGAAATATCCGTATAAATCGCCTCGTGATTGGTGGTCAATCGGTTGACTTATGGCTCGTTGAACCCACCATCAACCAACGTTACAAAATAATTGCCAGAGTTATCAGCTCATGTGGGCAATTAAGGACTGAAAAAATATAATGTTCGTTCAGTTCACTTTGTGGTGTTCAAAATTTGTCGTACAAAACCACATGAAAAACAAAATATATATAAAATATCAAAACGATGATGTTGTATAGAGTACAAAAGCGAATGAATCTGATCCATAAAAGAGTACTACAACTTAGGAACACGTTTAATTCCCATGGAATTAACATGCCCTTCATGCTTGTCTTGTCGTAATGCTTTAGTGAGAGGATCTGCTATGTTATCATCTCTAGCAATCTTTTCTATCACTACTTCCTTTTGCTCCACGTAATCCCGGATTAGATGAGCTTTCCGTTGTACATGTCTAGACTTGTTGCTAGACTTTGGCTCCTTAGCTTGGAAGATGGCACCACTATTGTCGCAATAGATGGTGATCGGGTCATTCGAACTAGGCACTACAGAGAGCCCATGTAAGAATTGACGCATCCATATCGCTTCCTTTGTAGCTTCAGACGCGGCATAGTACTCGGACTCGGTCGTAGAATCTCTTCATTGTTTGTTTCGAACTCTTCGGTGACTGCAGCGCCATTAAGAGTAAAAACGAATCAGATCGAGATTTGAATCATCTCGATCCGTTTGGAAGCTAGCATCTCACAGAATCGGTTGCGCATAGCTTTTGAGAGCCTCCATAAGTCAATGCCCAATCTTTAGTCCTCCGTAGGTACTTAAGAATGTTCTTGACCAGCCAATGTGGTTCACCTGGATCTTTGTTGGAATCGAATTGTCATACTCAATGCATATGCCACGTCCGGACGTGTGCATATCATGGCATACATGATTGATCCTATAGCCGAAGCATAAGGAATCCGTGTCATGCGCTCTTTCTCTTCCGGTGTCTCGGTGCCCGAGACGCTCAAATGCACCCCTGGAGCCCAGGAAGGAACCCTTCTTGGAGTTAGTCATACTCGAATCTCTCTAGGACTTTGTCTATGTAAGACTCGATCGAGAGATAACATCCGTCGTGATCTATATCGATAGATACGGATGCCTAGAATTCTTTGTGCCTCTCCCAGATCTTTCATCTGGAAATGGTTTTTCAACCATACTTTCACCGAAGTTAAGAGAGGTATGTCATTCCCAATCAGGAGTATGTCGTCAACATACAATATTAGGAAGACAATCTTGCTCCCACTCGACTTGATATATAGACATGGTTCCTCGACCGATCGAGTAAATCCATTGTCTTTTATCACTTGGTCGAAGCGATGATTCCAACTCCGAGATGCTTGCTTAAGTCCATAAATGGAACGCTTAAGTTTGCATACTTTCTTAGGATGTACTGGATCGATGAAACCTTCGGGTTGTACCATGTACAACTCTTCCTCCAAAAAGCCGTTTAAGAAGGCGGTTTTCACGTCCATTTGCCAAATTTCATAGTCATGAAAAGCGGCGATCGCTAAGATAATCCGAATGGAACGCAGCATGACTACGGGTGCAAAAATCTCATCGTAGTGCAAACCTGGCACTTGGGTGAAACCTTTAGCAACTAGTCGTGTTTTGTAGATATCTTGTTGACCTTCCACAGAATGCTTTATCTTGTAAAGCCATTTGCATTGAAGGGGACGAACCTTAGCAGGTAAGTCAACAAGATCCCACACGTTGTTCTCATACATGGAGTCCATCTCGGATTGCATGGCCTCAAGCCATAGCTTTGAGTCAGAACTAGTCATGGCACCTTTATAGGTTGCGGGTTCACTACTCGTTAAGAGCAGGACGTCATCTATGTCATGTTCCTCGACCATACCGATGTATCTGTCTGGAGGAATAGAGACTCTTCCCGACCTCCTAGGTTCCTCAGGAATATTCACCGCAGCCGGGATTGAAGGAACAGGTTCCTCCAATGGTTGCTCGGTGTTTGGTTCTGGAATCTCCGACAGGTCGAAGGTTCTATCACTCTTTGCATTCTCGAGAAATTCCTTCTCTAAGAATGTCGCACTAGCCGCAACAAAAACGCGTTGTTCGGTTGGCGAATAGAAGTAATGACCAAGTGTTCCTTTAGGATAACCTATAAAGTATGTCTTGACCGATCGCGGGCCGAGCTTATCTTCAGGTCTCCACTTGACATAAGCCTCGCAGCCCCAAACCCGTATAAAGGACAAGTTAGGGACCGTTCCCTTCCATAGTTCATATGGAGTCTTGTCAATGACTTTAGATGGACTTCGGTTAAGTATTAGAGCGGTGACATAAGAGCATAACCCCATAACGAGTCGGGCAACACGGTGTGACTCATCATGGATCGAACCATATCAAGTAATGTTCGATTTCTCCGTTCGGACACACCATTCACCTGAGGTGTTCAGGTGGAGTTAAGCGTAGGGCAATCCCACAGTCTTTGAGGTGTTGATCAAACTCGTGAGAAAGATACTCGCCACCACGATCCGAACGTAGTGTTTTAATCTTTCTACCTAATAGGTTCAGACCCTATTTTGGTATTCCTTGAATTTCTCAAAGGATTCACTTTTGTGCTTCATTAAGTAGACATAGCCATATCTACTTAAGTCGTCCGTGAAAGTGATGAAATACCTATAGCCTTCTCGTGCGGTGATTGACATAGGGCCACATACATCCGTGTGTATGAGTCCTAATAGGTCAGCAGCGCGCATTCCAACACCTTTGAAGGAAATACGAGTCATCTTACCGATGAGACATGATTCACACGTGCCAAATGATTGAAAATCAAAGGCCGAGATAGCTCCATGTTTGATGAGCCGTTTTACGCGTTTCTCATTAATGTGTCCCATACGCAGCGAGTGCCATAGATACGTTTGATCTTTGTCACCAACCTTTAACTTTTTATTCATTACGTGTAATATTTCCGTGGTCTGATCTAAAACATAAATTCCGTTCATGGAGATCGCCTTGTCAGAATCATATCGTGTAATGAGAAAATGCAAGAATTATTTTCTATTACAAATGAAAACCCAAGTTTATCAAGTGCAGAAACAGAAATAATGTTTTTCGAAAGACTAGGAACATAATAATGAGTCATATAATGACAACTCAAATCCGCTAGAAGTGGATCACATATGTCCCCTTGGAGATGGCGGCTACTCTTGCTCCATTCCCAACACGCAGGTCCACCTCACCCTTTACGAGGGGTTCGATGTTTCGGAGCCCCGGCACATGATTACACAGATGAGAACCACAACCAGTATCAAGTACCCAAGTTCCGTAACTTGCGTGGTTAATCTCAATCATATGAATAAAAGTAGAAGAAGAGGAAGACATACCAACGGGTTTAACACGACCTGCCTTTAAGTCCTCATGATAAACAGGACATGTGCGTCTCCAATGCCCATCTTGTGGCGTGATGGCATTCCATGTTTTCATTCTTGCTCTTTGTCACGCCTGATGAGGTGCTCGACTCACCAGGCCCACTCTTACCTCGACCCGACTTCTTGAACTTCGCCTTACCTCGCTAGGTTTGCCGAGCTTTGCCCTTACCTTTCCCTTTATTCGACACAACGAGAATATCTTGTTTCATGCTCCCACTGAACTTCATGTCCTTCTCGGTCCGTACGAGGAGGAGTGCAGTTCATGCGGAGTTTTCTTCAAATCATTCATATAGTAATTCGCTCTAAATTGCGAATAACCATCGTGGAGTGAATGAAGAATACGGTCGATAACAATATTCTCGCTGATGTTACAGTTAAAGGTCTCCAGTTTCTCGACATTCTCAATCATGCTGAGAATGTGTGGGCTAACCGGTTGGCCCTTCTGGAGTCTCGCAATAAAGAAGCGAGTGGTATGCTCATAGGTCACGATTCTCGGTGCTTTCGAGAATTCCTTAGTGAGCGTGGTGAAAATCTTGTTTGCACCATGGGCTATGAAGCGTTTCTGCAAATTGGGTTCCATTGCAAAAATGAGTACGTTTTTGATCGCACCCGCTTCCATACAGAAATCATTAAACTTGGTGACTTCAGCAGCTCTAGCCGTGGGACTGGGGTTTGCGGGATGGGCTCAAGAGATATTTGAGCTTCCGTCGCCAGCGCAAGCATTCCGTAATGCCGCCTCCCGGTCCCGCGAAGTTGGATCCATCATTCTTGATCGAGTAGACGATTCATCCGATTCATGAAGATCCGAAGCCAGGACTCACGGTCCAATGTGGCACTTGGCATTGGGTTATCACTTGAACCAGCCATTTGTTGTTTAGCGATTTAAAATCGTGATCTACACTTTGAAAAAGAAAGAAAAACAAAACGAAATAAGCAACTCATCGAGGTGATTTAAGTCTATTTTAAAAATCATTTTAAACATGTAGACTCTCGCACTTGCATAATTGATCTCCCTCAAGAAAGATACAAGTGATCCCAAGACTCAATTTCTGTAAATTGATAAGCCAACTGTTTAGCTAATTCTTCCGGAAGAACTCTTGGTCGACATGATTTCCGTAAATCCTATCTATAGTCCACCATAATCACAGGATCGCACGAGTGACCATAGTGTTGAGATAAAATAGGTCAATCGGTTCCAACTTACCCGACGTAGAAGGGGTCATATTATGCCTACCGACGAAGAAGGGACTCATTGAAGTTTGACCTATAAAGACCGTTCTCAATTTTAGTTTATACGAGGAAGATCCCATCAACAAAATTATAATTCATTTTAAGTGAACGAATAACTAGCGTCCGTCGTGAATGAATTTATTTGGATGATGGCTTTAAAACGTGTGACATGAGAATGTCAATGAAAACTAACTCGTGACCTCTATATGTGTCAGTTTTCATGCAATAAATAGGTGGTTTGGTTTTTTAGGCGGAATATGATGCATATTATCGTTACGAAAAATAAATAAATGAATGCAATACGTAAATAAAATTCCTAGTGTGGCCTATCCTAGTATAAGAACATAATACAACTTTGGAATCCACCGTTGGACCTGAAAAGCTTGTCTTGATGTTCCATCTTGATCCAAGTAGCGGGAGTGAGCATCTGGTCTCCATCTTTGGTCTTCTCAAAAATTACAATTAAAATTACAAAATATAAACCTATTTACATTCTAATTAAAAACTGTAATTACAAGTGAAAAATCCCAAAACGGAGATACGAGATCTCAAAATACAACCAAGACCGTGTTCCATCATTACGGTAACACGTTCTACTAAGGCCACACTAAGTTACAACCGTTTGTAAATTAAAATAAATACGTAATAAAAGGGCATTCACGGCATTCAAGATAAACGATAAATAAAAATGCATCAACTAAAAAAATTCATTCGTGACATAATTCCGTAATTATGTTAAATTTATCCAAACCACCTTTTAATGATTAAAATTCATGTGATAAAACCGCTTCTATCATTTAATTTTAATCCATTACAATCCGTTACTTTAAATACGCTTTAAAATAACTTAATGGTACGTGTGTGAACCGTTTCACAATCATAGCGAGTGTACAATATCCGTATAAAGTACATATTAAGGCCAAAAGAAAATTTAAAGCAAAAAGAATAAATTTTCAAAGCTGTCAAAACAGAAATCCTTCGATCCAGGGACATAAGTGCTCGATCGAGGGACAAAAGGGCTCGATCAACTGAACTGCAAGTCGATCGAGAGGGTTGCCAAACAGAAAGTGCTCGATCGACTAAACTGGTGGTCGATCGAGTACCTTTATCAGCGAATCTACTCGATCGAGTACGAGGACAACTCGATCGAAGAGCAGGGTTTTGAAAGGGTCGATCGAGTACAACAGGGACTCGATCGAACAAAAACAAGACAGAAATAGCACTCGATCGAGTAGAAATACGCTCGATCGAATGCAAACATGGCTGAAACTTCAAAACCCTCGTGAAAACAATTTGTCGAGACAAAATCAATTGCAATTTTGATCAAAACGCATCAAAACAAATTTAACAATTGACAAAAACTTGACATGTTGCTATAATCTCCGTATAAAATAACAACATGTAAAAACAATATGAAAATTGAAACAAAACAGCCGTGTAAAACATGAAACGGCACGGTTTTCAAGACAAAACAACAACAAGAGCAACCGTGTAAACAGGACACGGTTCCCAATGCAACCAAAAACGCAGCAACAACAGAAAAAAAATTTCTGCCGTGTAAAAATTGGTCCGAGACAAAATTTTTAAACAAAAAATCATCGATTCATTTCGTTTAATGAAAATTACATAGAAAAAAATACGTGGCCTCGCTCTGATACCACTTGTGGGTTAATATCCGTATACTACCCTTTAATTGCAGGACTATAACGTAAATTTAAACATGCAATTTATAGTCATAAAACGAAAAACATAATGAAATGATTAATGTATAGAAATCAACCTCGGGTCCTTTGATGCACGGCGTAAAGAAAGTAAATCAAACCGATTCCCTCCTAATTGTTGCACCCAAGACCTTGTCCGAGATATGCCCTTGTGCTAGATGGTGTTCTCCGATTGCTTTGCAATATTGGGAGAACTGATGTGTGTTTTTCGAGAGATGAGATCTCGGGTTTTCGAGAGGAGAATACTCTTCAAAACCCTAATTTTTGTTTCAAATGATGATTAGGTCAGAAGGGAGGAGAAGCTCTCCCTTTTGATCCCTCTCACTCGGCAAAACCGAGACCCACACAAGGGAAGTGGGCTTCCACTTCCTCTTGGTTTTAACTCGTGGTCCGGTTCATTAAATTCCAAATGTATATGACGCGGTTTGATTATAAACTGTTATCGGTTATCGGAAATTAAGGCATCAGCTAATAATACGGGTTAGCTGAATTATTAATTCGTGTCCGACAAAAAAAAAGATTGTATAATTATATTCAATATACATTTAATTAAATATAAATCGTTTTATATTTAATTTTACGAATTAACTGGTTAATTCGCCTTAGCCCATGATATTTAATCCGTATTAAATATAATATCTCAACATCACATATTTGACTAATTAATTACTAGTCAAATAACTCGGACTAACTGGTTAGTCAATCTTGGCATCTACATGACAGTATTTTCATACCGTCACATCTCTCGAACGTATCCTATAGGTGTGACTTTTAGGGACCAGTTGATCACCGCCATCTGTATGACAATAACGTCAAACTTATCTAGCAAGCCAACCGTTATTGATAAACGTGGATCAACTGATAATAATACCAAAGTATGCCCTTTGATCCTTTTAGAGGTTTATGAGTCCTTGCACTAACTGTTAAGGACACCAACCCCAACATTCCCGTGAAACTAGGATCTTCAAGTGGTCTATTCTTCAATTGACAGTGCAACTCAACACTAATCCAATCCGGCTTTTCATGCTCTTCCTTATGATAAGCTCGATAAATCATTTGCCGTAAACGGGTCTTCATGGCATCTTCCCAAGCCTTCTTAACCCTTGCCTTGTCGCGGGGATCGTAACTAACACCCCACTGTTCAATAAACAATAAAGTTAGAAAATAAACTATATTGTAAATAAATATAAAATAAATGAATAAAATACCTAATATTAAATTAAATGACAATTGCTAATACCTCAAACCAATTCCACCAATCCTTCTTTAGAGTAGATGACGCCGATTTCCAATTAGGAGCATGTTCTTTGTAGTTGCATCCAATAGTATTCGATATCAAGTTCACAACTTTTTCAACACTGAACCTGAAAAAAAAGAATGAGAATATAATATATATATATATATATATATATATATATATATATATATATATAAATCGTTATAAAAATAATTAATTACAAAAAAATAACATACTTACCAAACGCCTTCTTGCTCAAGAGAATCGAGAGGAATTTTGTCAACTGCTGGTATTTCTTCATTCTCGTTTTCCTGTCCTTGGTTTCCTGCATTACTATTACGACCATGTCTTCGTCTCCTCGACGCCATAGAAACCAACTAAATTCTTCAACATTGTTAGAAATCAAATAATAGCAACCAAATAAGAAATTGACAAAGTAAGAAATTGGCAAAGTAAGAAATCAGATAATCAAATAATAGCAACAAAATAAGAAATTGGCAAAGTAAGAAATCAAATAATCAAATAATAGCAACAAAATAAGAAATTGGCAAAGTAAGAAATCAAATAATCAAATAATAGCAACGGAAAGTCCGTCGCAAGTCCGTCGCACAGTATAAGGTCCGTCGGAGTGTCCGTATCTCCACAACATCCTTCCCTCAAAAACTTTACAACTTCGATCCCCCGATTCCGCCCTCTTCTTACGTCATCCCACTTACACTCACCTCCGTGTCTTTAGGTGCCTTTGTTACCCGAACCTTTCCGCCAACCGTAACCACAAATTACAAACCCGCTCCGTCAAATGCGTCTTCCTAGGCTACCCACAAAACTATCGAGGTTACCGGTGTCTTGATATTGCTTCCGGTAAAATTATTTTGTCCCGACACGTTACCTTCGATGAACAAGTCTTCCCCTTCTTCTCCACATACATAACCGACTCATCCTCCTACCAGTTCCTTGAACCCGAACCCGCACCCGTCACCACATCCCCTGACCTGTTCGCTTTTCCCCCAACCCAACCCGAGAACCCACCATCCAGCCCAGCCCATACCCGTACACCAACTACTCAACCCCATACCCCTGTTCACAACCAAAACAGCCCTGCCTCCCCACCTCCTACCTCCCCTTCCTCTACCCCTGCCACTAACGACCCTCCGCCCTCTCCCTCACCACCACCACCACCACCTCCACCACCTCCTCGCCCTCAAACCATGGCTACTCGCCTCCAACATGGCATCGTCAAACCCATTAACCGTATGAACCTCCTCGCCCATAACGAGAAATCATCTCCCCCATACCCAAATCCCCAACCCAGGCCCTCCTTGACCCGCAATGACGTGCCGCCATGAACGCTGAATTTAAAGCTCTTATTGATAACGGGACTTGGGAGCTCGTACCTAGACCTACTGACGCTCATATTATTTGTTGTATGTGGTTATTTCGTCATAAATTCAGGTCCGACGGTCAACTTGAGCGCTACAAGGCGCGTTTGGTAGTTAATGGCAAAACACAGCAAGTCGGTATTGATTGTGACGATACGTTTAGTCCCGTTGTTAAACCTGCTACTATTCGGACGGTCTTAAGTCTAGCTGTTTCTCATAACTGGCCCATCCATCAATTGGATGTAAAAAATGCCTTCTTAGATGGTGACTTACTCGAAACAGTATATATGCACCA
Organism: Silene latifolia; assembly: GCF_048544455.1. Taxonomy (NCBI): domain Eukaryota; kingdom Viridiplantae; phylum Streptophyta; class Magnoliopsida; order Caryophyllales; family Caryophyllaceae; genus Silene; species Silene latifolia. The sequence goes on along the minus strand of NC_133538.1, from coordinate 461,731,779 downwards.
ACCACCGGGCTTTGTTTCTTCGACTGCACCGTCTCATGTCTGCCGCCTTCGAAAGTCGCTTTATGGACTTAAGCAAGCTCCCCGTGCGTGGTTCCAACGGTTTGCCAATTTTATTTTATCCCACGGGTTTCGGGGAAGTAAATGTGACGCGTCCTTATTTATTTATCAACATGGCACTGACATTGCTTTTCTCTTATTATATGTTGATGATATTGTTCTTACAGCTTCAACTCCCGCGCTACTTCGTCGTATTATTGCTACCTTGTCCTCTGAATTTGCTATGACGGACTTGGGCAAGCTCCACCACTTGTTGGGCATTGCTGTCTCTCGGTCCAAACAGGGCTTGTTTTTGTCCCAAGGCCAATATGCCAAAAGTATTCTCGCCCGAGCTTCGATGACCGGTTGTAATCCAAGCACCACTCCCGTTGATACTAATTCCAAACTCAGTGCGGCTGCTGGCCCTCTCGTGGCCGACCCTGCGCTGTACCGGAGCCTCGCTGGTGCGCTTCAATACCTCACAATTACCCGCCCTGATATTGCCTACGCGATTCAACGGATTTGCTTATTCATGCATGATCCGCGGGAGAGCCATTTGCATTTCATGAAACGAGTTCTTCGTTATGTTAAGGGTACGTTAGATTACGGCCTTACTTTATCCGTGTCCAAATCACACTCCCTCATTGCTTATACCGATGCTGATTGGGATGGCTGTCCCGACTCTCGCCGTTCTACATCTGGGTATTGTGTCTTTTTAGGTGATAATATTATCTCCTGGTCATCCAAACGTCAAGCCACAGTCTCAAAGTCAAGTGCTGAGGCTGAATATCGTGGGGTTGCTAATGTTGTTGCCGAAACAAGCTGGATTCGGAATTTGCTCCTTGAACTTCATATGCCAATTACACGCGCATCCCTTGTATATTGTGACAATGTTTCGGCCGTTTATCTTGCAGGTAACCCCGTTCAACACCAGCGCACGAAACACATTGAAATAGACATACATTTTGTTCGTGAGCAGGTACAGCTAGGCCATGTGCGTGTTTTACATGTCCCCTCCAGCTTTCAATATGCCGATATCTTTACCAAGGAACTTCCACGCCAGCTGTATACACAATTTCGGACCAGTCTTTGCGTCCGCTCTCCTCCCGCTACGACTGCAGGGGTGTATTAGTAAATATAAATATAGTGTATATATTTATTTTATTGTGTTCCGTAAATAGCGTAGATATTATTAGATTACGATATCGCTTTCACATTGTATTCTAATTATATATATTGTAAACCTATTCAATGAATAAACTCAGGGATTCAGTTACTTTTAGTCAACATTGTTGTCCAACCTACTAAGCTTTGGCTGCACATTTAAGTATATAAGTACAGTTATACACTTGACTGTATAGTCAAGAATTTCGGCATCAGTGTACGACATGTAATGGAACCAGGCTCAACTATGGATAATCATAAAATGTCAACAGGTGATTTCAAGTTTCACTCATTGTCTTTTAAGTGTCAAATATTTTACCTTCTTGACAAGGCATCCACATATATCTTTGTATTCTTCAAATATCCTGCTAACATAATTACTGCTGCATAATACAACACCTATAAACTGCAATCCCATATAATTTGATAATGAGTTACTTCATAACATTCGTAAATCATATTAAACTTACTATCATTACGTAGCGTCAACGTTTCTAAACTTTGGCAGTAAATTGTTAAAAAAAATAAAAATAAAAATATGACCCTTATATATATATATTTACAACTAGTTTCACACCCGTGTGTTACAATGGGGTAATTAACTTAGTTATAATCTTACACTAGGTAGTATCCCGCGCTTCGCGCGACCTGTTCTAAAATTTTACGATTATAATTGAAGAAAAATAATATAATTCATATATGACCTTTAATATTTTTTCTTATAAATAATTTTTTCTCAATTTTTTTTTAAGTTTAACTGCAATGTTTTAAAATAAAATACATAACAGATTTAATTGAAACTAATAAATGATAATTAATTATGCATGATCAACGTTTTATAAATAAATTTGTGATTGGTGAAATATCATATTAATCAAAATAAAAATTTATTCGAATAATACAACAATCAACAATAAATTCTCAAATTATATCATTTCACGATACTTTATGTTTTAAATAAATTAATATTTGTTCAAAATGATGTGAACATAATTTTATGTAATTTTTAATTTTTTATGTATAACATGTGACATTTATCTATCAAACATTTAGGGTTCAAACTCAACTTATTCAAATATTTTGATTGTGTCTTGATGTGATATGTGTCAAACATATCTATGAGAAATTTGCACCTTTTATTTTTTAAACAACTATATATAATGATGTTTAAGAGTTTACCTATAAATATAATAGGTTGAACTTTCTCAAATATTATTTTTTGATGTTTAACTTCAAAGTATTTAAAAGATAACATATAAAATATTTAACTAAAAGTAATACGGAGTATTTGGTTAGTCATAATCAATATTTTATATTTGACTTATACATATTTAATTAAAGTTATTAAAGAAAAATGTAACGTGTTTTCTATTTTTTTCATGTCGTTTATAATACTATATTACTTAATAACCGTTACTTTTGTTTTGATTATTCAAATGCACCCACGATTACTATGTACATACACATTCGTACACATACTCGTTATCACACTATTTAAACCTATCAAAATCTCATATGTATTCAATTTGTCCAATATAAGATTTTTCATTCCCACACTATAAAAACTTATCTCTTAATAGTTTTTTTAGAGTTGTGTTTTTAATATATACAATGACTCTTCCAAATATATTTTTTCTTAATGGATTTAATAGTCTAAGTTTTATAACTTTCTCAAAATATTTTTTTACGTAAATATAAAATATTGTGAGACACTCACTTTAATTATCTCTACATATCAAAATAAATATTTCAATAAATATAATGAAAATTATACTCAATTGAAAGCATTTTTCAACGAACATAATTATTTACATTTTATAATTTTTATCAAAATAACTTTTTAGTAAATTTAGAATCAAATCACCGTAATTATTTAATATAATTTTATAATAAAATTTATTAAACCATAATTAATATTTTGTTGAGATTTATACAACATTTATTATATTTATATTTAATATTTAGCTGTAATTAATACGTGTATTTATGGCTGGGTTGACACGTGGCACATCCATAGAGTTTCAACCCAGTTATATATATAAATATATATATATATATATATATATAGAGTCGGGATCCGGTGAGAACTCCTAAATATTTGAGGATTGAGGATTAGTGAATACAATATCACAGTTTCTTCAATACAATATCACGAAAAATCTGACCTTTGCAAAAAAAAATTTTTTTTTTTTAAAAAAAAAAATTATAATTTTTTTTTTCTGTACAGGTTTTTTTTTGGTGATATTTTATCGAATAACCTGTGATATTGTATTGAACACCCTCTGAAATTGTAACGAAATCCTCAATCCTCAAAAATATAGCGTATCCTCACATGATCCCATTCCTATATATATATATATATATATATATATATATATATATATATATATATATATATATATATATATATATATATAAGATTATATGTATAATTATTTGTTTACATATGATTAAATTATCTTTTTCAAATAAAATAAAAGATAAAACACTTTGTTAATGAAAAAAGGTTATAAGGGTTAATATTTGTATGTTATTGTTGTAACTGACGCATGCCGTTAATATAAACTCTTATAAGAGCTCTCCAAGACAATATTTGAGAGACTCAAAAGATTTTGGATTGATACTAAGTTCAATGATACTCTTAATTATAATCATAGGATCAACTCACCTTATGACAATCTTTTGATGTGGGACAGTTCAGCTATTTATTCGTAATATATTCATCACACCTACATTATTTTTCCACGTGAGACAAATAATATACCTAGAAGTACGCCATATTTTTCGCACCTAATTCGACATCCAACCCAATTTGGTAATGAACAAATACTATATTATCTATAAATACTCGTACATTTTTTTTATCATAATTAAAATATGTGCAAATAATATAAAACATATACTCTTCTAATAATAACATTTTTTTATCACGAATCTAATTATATAATTTTTATAATTTTTTTTACGATAATTTTTGCCAAATGAAATGTACAAGTTTTTATATAAATAAAAATTATAAACATTGTCACTTGAATATAATATAGAAAATTATATCATATTTTGGAAAGAATGATACAAACTTTTAAACTAAGAGTTCTTTAAGACAATACTAAAGAGACTCAAAAGATTTTGGGTTGATACATAAGTTCCAATGATGTCTCCTATTTATAATCATAGAATCACCCCACTTTATGCTAATCTTTCGATGTGGGACAATTTTATTATTTATATGTAATACATTCACCACACTCGCATTATTTTTCAATGTGGGACAAATAACATACTAAGAAATACACCATCTTTTTCGCACCTAGTTCGACATCCAGCCCAAATTCCGAATACAGGCAATTGCTACTTTAATATATGTAATAGTTATATACAGGTTACCATCTATTAATATTCGTACATTTTATTTCTATTTTTTTATCATAATTAAAATATGTGCAAATAATATGAAATTTATACTCTAATGAGAACATTTTTTTACCACCAATCTAATTATATTATTTTCATTATTTTTTTTACGATACTTTTTTGTTTAATGAAATGTAAAATTTTTTATATAAATATTATAAATATTGAATATAATATAGGAAATATATATTATATTCTAATTATAATAATATTAATTAAAATATTTTCCACTATATTTTTTATATCAGAAATATTATTTAGGATACTTTCCTAAATTAATTAATTAATTTTTAATAATACAAACTCTTAGGAGTTTTTTAAGACAATACTTAAGATATTCAAAATATTTTGGGTTGATACCTAAGTTGCAATGATATCTCCTATTTATAATTGATGGGGCATATTCTGCACCCGTTGACCGAGTCAACATATTGAGCAAGGTCAAAGATATCCACAGCAAGTCAACGTATTAGACAGCCAAACCAAGCTGACTGTCGGCTGTCACTGGGTCTCGGCTAAGCAACTAGCCAGCCGGGAGACATTACCGCGTACTCATATCCAAGACCCCTCGGCATGGAGTCAACCAGGTCAGCCGGCCTGCCATGGGTCCCTCGGCCGAGGGTAGAACAGTCTTTCCACCTACCCTGCCACTTGGCCACTACGTGACAAAAGGTGAAGGTCTATAAATACTCCTCAATCCTCATTGAGAAAACGATCCAATAATCCGCAATTCACCCTAATACTCACTATAAATCTGGTATAAAAGTCTCTTATCTCTCTACAATATACTTTGCCAAGTAACACACAACTTAATCTCTTTAAGTTTACTGACTTGAGCGTCGGAGTGAGTTCGCTCGGTACCAAGTCGAGCCCTCGGTTTGTTCATTGTTTCAGGAGAGGCCGAAAGGAAGAGTCAAGCAAAGTCATCATTCTACAAGCATACGTGGTAACAAATCCTGCTCCGGAATTACACCGGAACAATTGGCGCCGCCTCGTGGGGAAAGATACTAAAAGCTAGTCAAATCCCTTACAAAAAAAAACAAAACAAAACCCACCCAAAGAAGCTAAGAAGATGTCAAAACAACAAGAAATAATGGTGAGCGACGAAACCGAATTCTACCAGGATGACATACCCCTAATTTCGAGATCGGGCGTTCCCCACCGCCGAGTAATTCAACCGGCGCGACGGGATGCCGATACTACCAGAAACACGTCTGCCGCCAAGTCACTTGTCATGGGACATGTGGTCGATGCGCAAGCCAAATCAAGTTATTCTGGACACGATGGGTAGTACGCCGATCACCCCCGCCGCAACGACGGTGACGGGCAAAGACACCGCAGTGACCAGGGCCCATAAAGTGACCCGAACAACTTGTCCGGGGCGATACAAGGAGCCATGCATACTAGGACGCCGGCGGAGCCCGTGTGCGCGATGCGAGACCAAAGTCCTTCCCCACTCGCGGGAGGACAGCGTCGCCGCGGCAACAACGAGGCCACCCCCGAAGAAATGACGAAAGAAGTCCGACTCACCAAAGTCGGACAATGACAAGAAGCCCTTCCCGCCACGGGGAGAGAAGCCGGACTAATGTCGCGAGGAGCCGATCGCCGCGGGTCATTCGACACGTGGTTTGACAGCCCCTCAATGCCTATGTCCTCGAAGTCTCGGTGCCGACTAAACTGAAGCTGCCGTCCCTATCATACAAAGGGGACAGTGACCCAACCGACCACGCCGAGGCTTTCGAGTCTTACATGTCGGTATGGGAGCAGCCTGATGAGGTATGGTGCCGAGTCTTCCCAACAACCCTGCATGGGATGGCCCAGAGTTGGTACAAGGGGCTGCCTAATGGTTCGGTATACTGCTACGCCGACCTAAGGGATAATTTCATAGCCCAGTACGCCTGCAACAAGAGAAGGGTCGTGGAGACATCGGATCTCCTCACTATCCGACAGAGGGAGGACGAGTCTCTATGAAGCTATGTGAAGAGGTTCGACGCAAAAGCTCACCAGATCCGTGAGCTGAACACCGAACTGGCGGCCTTCGCACTAAAGAAAAGCCTCCCAAAAGGCGAGCTCAAAAATGAGCTGATCAAGTGCGAGGACCTCAACCTCGACTCCGCCAGAAAGATGGCCGACCGAGCCGTAAAGGTGGAGGATTACCACAAGACCTGGGTAGGGTATAGTGAAGCTGGGCACCCAGAAAGGAGGAGCCGCCAGGAGAATGCTGATGAAGGTCGCCGTGACATGAATCGGTCACGGCCGGAGAGATTTAATAGGAAGTAGAACTCGGCGGGCGCCGGGGGGAGTTCGGGACCATACACCCAGAAGCGGTACAACGGTCTCACCCCCCTGGTCAAATCTCCAGCCGAGGTCTTTGCCCTAAGCAAGAATGAAGGGCAGAAGTGGGCAAGACCCCCCAAGACGAGGGTGGAAGGCGACGCAAGCCAATTTTGCGATTACCACGGCCAGCCCGGCCATAAGACCGACAACTGTCGGCATCAAGAACGCCATCGAGGAGCGATCCGAAAGGGGGCCCTCGGCAAGTATGTAGCCGGGACCCGGAAACGAGCTCCGACGCGGGCGAATAGAAAATCAGTATTCCAGAGGATGGGAGTGATCCAGGTTGTTATCGGAGGAAACGAGAACGGAGGGTCAGCTAATGGGCACAAACAGCACCTAAATGAGCTTTACCAAGCCATCAACTTTGTGCCAACCACAGCGATCCCCGCTTCCACCGTCCCCAATATAACCATCGGAAAGAAGGACTACGAAGGAGTCGTAGCCCCCAAGACAACGACCCGGTAGTCCACCGGACATAGCCAACCACTTGGTTAAGAGGTGCCTAATTGATACAGACGCCTACACGAACATCATGTTCAGGGAATGCTTCCTCAATCTCGGTCTAAAGATTGAGGACCGAGCCCCCGCAGCAACCCACTATCTGCCTTCTCCGGGGCCGGCCTGGTACCCGGGGGTCTATCGATCGCGTGATGTTTGGCCAAGCCAATGCGGCCAAGAATGTTTTATCTGAGTTCGTGGTCATTGATGGTTCGTCTGCCTACAATGTCCTCATAGGCCGAGTCACTTTGAGCGAGGCCGACGCAGTGATGTCCATCCGGGCCCTGACATTGATGTATGTCTCGGACCGGGGGGGGAGGCACAAAAGCTCGTCTCAAAGGACGAGAGAGATGAAATTGTCAATGTCCAAATATCTGCCAGAGGGTGTAACATGCAATCCCTCAAAGTGGCGAAGAAATCGGAGAAGGGGAAGAGCCCATCCTTACAACGGGAGGGTGATCCGATGAACACCGTCGGCATGGTCGAGGGAGCCGAGACCGAAGAAATAGAAATTGACCCAGACGCACCGTGAAGAATCGGTGTCGGCACGGAGCCAAAATTCAGAGCCGATCTCCTAGACTGCCGAGAAAGAACAAAGACGTCTTCGCGTACTCATCCGCCGAGATGCCAGGCGTGAGCCGAGAGGTGATCGTTCACAAGCTGAACGTACTCTCCAACGCTCGCCCTGTCAAGCAGAAGATGAGGAACTCCTCGGCCGAGAAAGATGAGGCCATCAAGGCCGAGGTAGACAAACTATTAGAGGCGGGCTTTATCATGCCTTGTACTTACCCTGAGTGGCTAGCAAATGTTGTAATGGTGAAGAAGTCATCAGGGGGTGGAGGATGTGTGTTGATTTTACAAATCTTAATAAAGCATGCCCTAAATATTGCTATCCCTTGCCTCGAATAGATAATTTAATTGACGCAACGGCAGGCTACACTATGCTGAGCCTGCTATACGCCTTCTCGGGATACCATCAGGTATTCATGGCCGAAGAAGACATGCCTAAGTGCGCATTCATCACCATACACGGCACATACATGTATAAAATGATGCCGTTCGGTTTGAAAACGTATGGCGCAACTTACACTAGGCTGGTGGACAAAGTGTTTCAAGATCAAAAAGGGCGAAATATCGAGGCTTACGTCGACGATGCTATTGTAAAAAGCAAGTCTGACAGCGAGCACTTGGCCGACTTGAGCGAAACATTTTGTTCACTAAGGAAATATAAGATGAAACTTAACCCGATGAAATGCAACTTCGGTGTCCGGGCAGGTAAGTTCCTCGGCGTGCTTGTCAGCGCCAGGGGAATCGATGCCAATCCAGAGAAAATCAAAGCAATACTAGACCTGCCGGAGCCGAGAAATAGAAAAGAGGTGATGATGTTGACCGGGAGGATGGCGGCTCTCGCCCGTTTCATCTCTCGGTCAGCCGATAAGAGCACCCCATTCTTCAAAGTGTTGAAGGGGAATAAAGACTTCAGCTGGGGGGAGGAACAGAGCACAGCTTTCAGGCAACTGAAAGCTCATCTTCAAACTCTCCCCTCGTCTGTGCCGACTGGCTGGGAAACGCTATATCTATACTTAGCAGTTACCTCGGCCACGGTCGATCTGTAATCGTCGAGAAGAAGACAAGAAAGCAACACCCAATCTACTTTATCGCCCATACACGCTGGACGCCGAAAAAAATTACCCACCGATTGAAAAAGACCTTTTTTGTCGTCGTTGCCGCAAGGAAATCGAAACCTTACTTCGACGCAAGATCCGTGATGGTCTTAACCGACCAACCATTGGAGAAAGCATTGGAAAAAATTGAACAATCCGGCAGGCTCATCAAATGGGCAGTAGAGCTATCCGCCTTCGGCATTCAATACAGGCCGAGGCCCTCGATAAAGGGGTAGGCACTTGCAGACTTCCTGGCCGAATGCACATACCAAGAAGAATCGCAGCCCGACGTATGGGAAGTATATACCGACGGGTCCTCTATGGCAAACAGCTCAGGAGCCGGCATCCTTATCATCAGCCCAAACGGGGACGAGTTTGAGTATGCCTTGAAGTTTACCTTCTCGGCCTCAAACAACGAATCCGAATACGAGGCGGTGATAACTGGAGTCGAGCTAGCTAGAGCTGCCGGGGCGGAACACATTGTGTTAAAGACAGACTCACTATTGGTGACTAACCAAATCAGAGGAGAGTATGAGGCTCGAGACGATGGGATGGTAAGATACCTGGAAAGGGTAAAAGCCGACATCGCAAAATTGAAATCTTTCCAAATCCAATGCATCCCAGTGTCCGAGAACAACCGAGCCGACGCTCTCTCAAAACTTGCTAGTTCAACCATCAAGAATGTCAGCCGAACCGTGCTGGTGGATATCAGAATGCTAAAAGCATCACTGAGACCGTCGGCATGGTGGGCGACATCGAAGCCGAGACGACGTGGATGACTCCGATAATGAAATACAAACTAACAAAAGAGTTACCGGAGGACCACAGTCTCTCTCAGAAGATAAAAAGGATCGCCGCGAGGTACTTGGTATTTGAAGGAGAATTGTATAGAAGGTCCGTAATAAGACCACTTTTAAAATGTGCCGGCCCAGCCGACGCGGAGCTCATACCGACAGAAATTCACGAAGGCATCTGTGGACATCACATGGGGGCAAGAACGCTAGCCCAGAAAGCTCTCCGAGCCGGCTACTTCTGGCCTACCATGCTTGAGGATTCCAGAGCCAAGACCAAGAAGTGCAAGAATTGTTAGATGCATGCTCCGGTGATACACGCACCCTCCCGAGACTTGAAACCAGTACTTAGCCCCCTACCGTTTGCACAGTGGGGGATGGATTTATTAGGGCCATTTCCAACGGCCTCCGGAGGAAGGAAGTACCTCATCGTCGCCGTTGACTACTTCACGAAATGGGTCGAAGCTGTCGCGGTACCTGCCAAGACCAAGGCGGCCGTAAGAAAGGTAATCTGGGAGAACATCATAACTCGTTTTGGGTTACCCCAAGTCATGGTATTTGACCACGGCCGAGAGTTTTGGAGTGACATGGTGATGAACTGGCTGGAAGAGCTCGGTATCAAATTCGCATACTCCTCCGTCTGCCACCCTCAGAGCAACGGGCAGGCAGAGGCAGCTAATAAAACAATATTGAACGGATTGAAAAAGAAGGTTGAAGATCTAAAAGGGAGGTGGGCTGATGAACTACCCGGCGTCCTGTGGTCACTTCGAACCACGGAAAAAGAAGCAACGGGGTACAGTCCATTTCACCTAGTCTATGGGTCTGAGGCCGTCCTGCCAATTGAAGCAACGGTGCCTACATTTAGAACGCAAACCTTTGACCCAGTCGAAAATGAGGAAGGCCTGAAAGCCTCCCTAGACCTGGTCGAAGAAAGTCGAGACACGGCACGGCTCAACTTAGCCGTTTACCAAAACAGAATGAGAAGAGCCTACAACCGAAGGGTCCACAAAAGGGACTTAAGAGTAGGAGATCTAGTCCTAAGAAAGTCGGCCGCCACCAACAAAGGAAACATCCATGGCAAAATGACGGCCAACTGGGAAGGACCCTACAAAGTGGTTGAAGAAATGAGGCCGGGTACATACCGGCTGACAGACATGGAGGGTGTGCCTCTAATGAGCCACTGGAACATCGACAACCTTAGAAAATACTTCATATAGCGGCGGAGGTGTCCGAGACCGTTGTGGGACCGTTGTGGGCACCCCAACGCATGATTATATCTAATAAAAAGTGTCTCATGTTTTCCATCAAAATGAAGAGTCCCCCTCCATAGTCCTACCAAAGTAGACGCCGCGGCCAAAGCCGGGCAGTCACTACCCAAGAAGAAGAGCGTATGAGCACTGTTGAGAAACGCAAATCTGACCGCCCCGGCCAATTCGGGAGTGGCAGAGGAAGCGATCAATATGTCTAGATACGGAAAGCAGTCAAAACGTAAACTCGATTGCCTCGGCCAAAGCCGGGAGTGACGAGGGAAACGCGATCTGCCAACAGCAGTTGATACTCGCGAAAGCGACCAATATGCTTAAGAACGTATAAGTACAGTTGAGACGCAAATCTGACGCCTCGGCCAGACCGAGAGTGAACGAGGAAGCGATCAATATAGTCTATAGATACGAACGCTGTCGAGCCGTAACCCCGATTGCCTCGGCCAAAGCCGGGAGCGGCGGGGACACAACGACCGATACGCTAACATGTTCACAACGGCGGTTGGGAAGCGCAAATCTGACGCCTCGGCTAAGACCGAGAGTGAAGGAGGAAGCGACCGACATGCCAACATGTTCAAGAACATGTTTACAACGGCGGTTGGGAAGCGCAAATCTGACGCCTCGGCCAGACCGAGAGTGAAGGAGAAAGCGACCGACATGCCAACATGTTTAAAAAATGTTTAAGTATAATTGAGATGCACATTCTAACTGCCTCGGCCAGGCCGAAAGTAAAAACGAAAAGCACTCAATATGTTAAAAACGTAAGAAGACAACTCAGATGAAAATGAGATAAAAACATCGGCCAAGCCAGAGGCAAAATAAACAAACTCTTATTAAAATGTTCACAAGTAATACAAGAAAGAAGTCGACGGCCGTCCCCATAGGGATAGCCTAAACACTACCTACCAAAGTTCAACAAACAAAAACAGGGAAGGTACAGCAAAAGGTTACAGACATAAGAATTGGAAGCGCCAAAAAAGATGGCAGGGAGGAAAGGCTCAATAGTTGGCCCCCGAACAGCTGAAACTGTCTGAAGGGCCGGGTGAATCTGGTGACGACCGCCCGTCTCCCTATGCTTGTTCCTGCTCGCCACCGGCGGCAGTAACGGCATTACCATCAGTGGGCGACCCAGAAGCCGACTTGGCAGCTTCACCTGCCCTTGCCCTCTTAGCTTCCTCCCTGGCCGCCTTCACCTTTTCAGCATGGGTCGCCTTCTCCGCAGCCTCCTCAGCGCCTTCGCAGCCTCTGCCTTCTCCGCAGCAGCCGCCTTCTCATCTAGAAGCCGGTCAAAATCCTGCCACGGGAAGAGGTCTTTAGGAAAGAGCTTTCTGATTACTTCCCTGGTGGCATCTTCGGCCTGGTCCCGGTACTGGGCACACATGTTAGGGATGATGACAGTTTGGAGCGTCTCAATGTCCTTCTCCCTCTGGGCGAGGATAACCCTTGTGTTCCTGTGCCCCTTCGCCTGAGCCGAATACAGAGACTTCCATTCTTCCCTCTTACCAACCATAGCATCGTAAGCGCCCTGAAGCTTCTCTCGCTCCTCCCGCAGCTTAGTGGCATCAGCCAATGCAGCCTCAACCTTGGCCCTCTCGGCCAGTACCGCCTTCTCAGCATCCTCCCTGAGCTTTCGCTCAGCGAGGAAATCATTCTCGGCGGCCTGGAAGTCCTTCTTCGCCTTCTCGGCCTCTTGCTTAGAGGCATCAAGCTCGAGCCTAAGCCGTTCAAGCACAGGGGCAGCTTCAGCCATGGTCTTTTCTTGCTCCATAATATGAGCGCCGGCTAGTTCAGTCCACTTCGCCAGCATCTTGGCCAGCCTTATGCCTTCCGCCCTAATCTGGGCGGGGGAAGGCTTCAGGGATGAGGAGTCGACAGTGGCATTTTTATCGCCCGTCTGCACAGGCCGCTTCTCCAATTGCCGTTCAGTGAGAGGGACAAAACCGTTTGGCAACGATTGATCTACAAAAATTCGGACAAAGCATCCATGTCAACATTCATTGACATGTCGTAAAGCCTTTGTCATCGGGAATGCCTAATGAACCACCCTAAATCGAGCCATATGTTAGATCCGTACTAGCCTTGGCCTTCTTGGTTGGAGGACCCTTTTCTTTTACGCCCCGAATAATAAGAAGAGCAGACGTATCTCTTTTCTCTTATTTGAAGGAGGAGGACCCTCAGCAACGGTGACCTCCTCTTCAACATCGACGACGACCACCACCTGCTCCTTTTGGACCACAGGGACTGAAGATTGAGCTGGGGTTGACACCGTTGCCGCCGCAGACGTTGTCTTCGATCTCCGGCGACGCACGCACGCAATCCGCGCCTGAGCCGCCGTCACATCCAGTGCCTTCTTTCTTTGCTCCATAAGTTTGTTTGGGGCCGATCTGCGATCACGTGCCGCGGCCTTAGGATGCAACTCAACAACTCTCCCGTTCTTGTCAAGTCCCAACCTCTCGAGGACGGAGACAGGCAGTTCCGGGCCAAATCGGTCTGCAAAAGAAACGAAGCAGGAGTTAAGCAAAAGAAAAAAAACAAGATTCAAAATAAAGAACCATAAAAAGCAGAGATGGGCCTCACACCGACCCCACTCACCCTGTTTGAGGGCCGGTATAAGGCCGACGTGGCAGAGCAGCTCATCCTGAAGAACGATCTGCGTCGGGGGCATCCATCCCTTCGGCGTCCCATCCTTCTCAGCCTCAAACAGCTTCATTGCCCGTTTTTCGTCCTCATTAAGATAGACCCTGCTGGCGTCCATCTTAAGCTTATTCCAGGAGACGTATTTGTCATGCTCCCCTTGGTTCTCACACCGCAAATTGACGCGGCTCTGAAAGGACCGGGCCAGCGGATAGTCCTCCGGAACCTCAACGTATACCCACCGCCCCTTCCAGTTCTTGCAAGAAGTAAGCTTAGAGACGGTGATATAACCCGGCTCAGTCTGTATGCTATACCACCCGTGCCACCTAGGACATTCTGTCGAAGGTGGTGAAGCCGGCGAAAGAGGTTCACCGTTGGGGCCTCCCCTTTGAAAAGACACAACCATACAAAACCAACAATCGTCCTGATGGCCAACGGATGCAGTTGGGCCACGGCGACATTCATGGCTTTAATAATGGCAGCAACGTATTCATTCAGAGGAAACCGGAGCCCATACTCCAGGTGTCTGATGTATACACCGATACAACCCTCGGGAGGGCAACAGACGACCTGACCCTCCTCAGGGATAACAATTCTATACCCCCTGTCGAAGGAGTAATGGTGTTCAAAAAGTTCAGAACCGGAACAAGTAGCGAACTTGTTCGTCCAGGCACGGTCAGGACTGATCGAGCAGGCATCACCGTGACCCGAAACAAGCGGCCTCCCTACGGCAGAAGGGGTCGCCTCATCATCATCATCATCATCATCATCATCAATACCCTCCAAATATTTCTCATCAATTTCAGGAGAAGGAGACCGGGGGCCCCCGAACCTTATCGGGGTGAGTGGCTCCTGCTCATCCGGATGCTGACGATTCGCCCCGTTAATCATCGGGTCCAAAGATCGTGAGTAAGACATGACAACAAATACTTAAAGAATAAAAGTTGAAAATTTTGTTTGTTTACCTTGGAAAAGTGTTACGCCGAGTAACGCTTTGAGGACTAGAGAGAAGTTTCTTCGAGGAAAGCTAGAGAGAAGAAATTTTTTTGAGAAAATGAATTTTTGGTGGCCAAAATTAGGGGTTAACTGCTCTATTTATAGGGCAAAGCCTATGAAACGGACCAATCAGGGCAAAGCATGCCAATCAACACCGAGCCACGTGTCAAGCATGCAGCCATGGAATATCAATCGACATACAGTTACAAATCTTCTTCAACACGCTCCTTGACAGAATGTCAATCGACGCATCTTCTTCAAACACGCTCCTTGGTATCTACTTGCCAAACGGCCCGCTGTTCAACCAAGCTTGGCAGCACCGGCCGGGGGCAATCAAAATCACACGGCACTCACAACCTCGGTCTCAGCCAGCGCCATTTTCTTTTCCACATTTGATGTCCATTACACATCCATGTGGAGGGGGGATACGGTACGGCCTGAACAGAACCAAGCCGAAGAAGAAGAAGCCGGGGAAGAAATTCAACTTGCGCAGAATACGCTCAACACTCATCGAGTCAACATATTGAGCAAGGTCAAAGATATCCACAGCAAGTCAACGTATTAGACAGCCAAACCGACGCATCCTGTCGGTCGGTCACTTGGGTCTCGGCTAAGCAACTAGCCAGCCGGGAGACATTACCGCGTACTCATATCCAAGACCCCTCGGCATGGAGTCAACCAGGTCCGCCGGCCTGCCATGGGTCCCTCGGTCGAGGGTAGAACAGTCTTTCCACCTACCCTGCCACTTGGCCACTTGGCCACTACGTGACAAAAGGTGAAGGTCTATAAATACTCCTCAATCCTCATTGAGAAAACGATCCAATAATCCGCAATTCACCCTAATACTCACTATAAATCTGGTATAAAACTCCCTTATCTCTCTACAATATACTTTGCCAAGTAACACACAACTTAATCTCTTTAAGTTTACTGACTTGAGCGTCGGAGTGAGTTCGCTCGGTACCAAGCCGAGCCCTCAGTTTGTTCATTGTTTCAGGAGAGGCCCAAAGGAAGAGTCAAGCAAAGTCATCATTCTACAAGCATACGTGGTAACAAATCCTGCTCCGGAATTACACCCGGAACAATAATCATAGGATCACTCGAGTCCATCCTTTTCTCTTGAGTGCATAAGTCCACCTAAGAGTCTTTGAATGATGGAAGATGGATGGGTGAGATTGAAACAAAAAAAAAAGAATTAATGGGTAATTAGCACACTTCTCTCAGTACACTCACTAATGCACATTAGTTAAACACTAATTCATCTATCTATCTATCTATCTATACAATATAATAAAACACAAACCAATTACATTTTGTTTCCCGCCTACATCCTCTACCCCGTACTACACACAAACTTACCCATTCTGATTTTAAAGCCCACATGGTCTACCATCATCTCCCACTAATAATCACACAGCCCAAAGAAATTTAGTAAATTGAATGAGGTTTATATCAGATTCTCATTTTAAGACGGACGTATTCGTTTTAAGACAAATCAAATAATGAGTAAGATAAAAAGAAGGTTTTTAAAAACTAGCAAAATAATTGTCAAATTAATTAAGTGGATTGTTATTTGACCCGTTTTATTTTTAATTCAATATATCCGTCTTAAGAGAGACCAATTGATATCTAATATACCTCCCACTAATTCGGCTCCCGATAATCTAAAATCATTTTAGGAGTCAGACCAACTATATAAATAGGTCTACCTTAAGACGATATATATATCTGACTTAGGAATAACACGGGTCAAGTAACACTTCACTTACATTAACATGACAATGTTTTTGCTAATCTAAATGCATTCTGTTTTGGTCTTATGTATGACACTTGACCCATCATAAACTTAAAACGGATATATCTATCTTAAATGAAAATTTGTGCCAATTATATGAACCCAGGGGACTCAAGTCGTTAAATAAGATAATGAAATATTTACAATTCAAATTCTATTTTATGGAGTACATTCCTTCAATCTCAATTTTATTCTAATTTTATTGTCGCCTCTTCTTTTAGAATCTATTCCAAAATTATTACTTCTTTCAAATTCAATCGGAAAAAAGTTATACAAAGCTATTTTTTTAATCATATAAGCGATTAAAAGTACTAAATAATACAAAGTACTTTTTATTTATTATTTTAAAATTAATATATAGATATTAATAGTTTAGTGATATACAATTATTAAAGTTTTATTAATATTTAAATATGTACTCCCTCTGGCTTTTATTTTTCTTCCCGTTTCTCTAATATATGTGAGGAGTATTATAATAAAATGGGAAGAAAACAGCAAGCCGGAGGGAGTATTTAATAGAAACTTTTGTTTGACTCATAAGATCGAGCATGTCGGGTTTTTACTATGAAATAACGGGTCATTTGGGAGCGGATGTTTGTTTTAGAAGCAAAGATCTACAGATGGTAAAAATATGATAAATTAGGTTTCAAAAGGATCGGCAAATATACGACATAAATTTTGATAACTAGCTAGGAAATTTAAAAATAGATTGAGAAATTAATTTTTGCAACAAAATTATAAGTCAAATACAATTATTTACAAGTATTTTGGTCAAAACAATCACGACTAAATAATGATTTCAAAGAGTCATAAAGTTTGTAATGTGGTAATCTAAATACATCAATTATTATAACGATTAGAAAATACTGTTTAATCTAGCCGATTAAATGTTATATTATTAGAACTTATGAGTGGTCATTTACAGGATTCCATTATAATTATTTTATTTTGATTTTAAAGTGGGTTTTTTAATGCATTTTTTTGTGTGCTACATATCCTATATTTAAATTAATATATTCTTATAACAATAAAATTTTAAAAGATTATTTATATACTTTTTTTCTATATGCTCGTGCAACTTTGCACGCGTCCTAAGCTAGTTATATATAATTTATTCTCCCACCTACTTCTCTCTCATCTCACACAATTATCATCCTCTCATCTCTCTAAAACTCAAATAAATAAATAAAAAACAAACAAAAATCTCTCATCTCTTTCTCACACTCACCACCACCACCCATCCGACACCGCCTCCTACCACCACCCACCACCTCTCCCAACCTCTTTCCTTCTCTTTCCAGCACCACCACACCAACCACCACCACCCACCTCCTCTCACCTCCTCCCACCACCGACGGCATCCACCACTCACCACGCCACCATTCACGCACCCCACCATCACGCAACACCCACCACCATACAACACCTAACACCACCACCACCACCACCACGCATCACCCACCACTACACACTCTCCTTTATCGCATAAACCATCTCCACCCACGACCCAAAACCACCACCACCATCCCAAAAAAGCTAGATCTACAAAAAAAACACCCACAAAAACCCAGATCTGTCCCCACCCTACCACCACCGTAGCCCCACCACCACACGACGAGTTCCCTCCTCCTCCCACCATTCGACGATTGACACCACTCCACACCAAGCCCACCACGCGACACCACCATTCCCCAAACCATCACCAACACCTCCTCTTCCTATTTCTTCTTCCTCTTCTCCTTGCTTCTTCATACACCACCATTTCCGACACCAACCAGCCACCACCAAAACCTTGACCACTGCCACAAACCGCCAATGACACCTTTCATTCATTTTTTTTACAAAAAAAACTCAAATCTAATTGAAGGGGCGGTTGGTGGTTGCGAATAGTGGTGAAGGTCGACGATGAGTGGGTTGCGGCTGAATATTGGTGGTGAGGGTTGTGGGTAGTTGTGTTGTTGTGTATGTCGTTGTTTGTTGTGTATTTAGTAGTTGTTGTTGTGTTTATATATTTTTATTTTACTCTTCAGATTTCTTGTGTATGTAGTTGTTGTTGTTGGGTCTGTCTTTGTTGTTTTTTTTCTTTTTTTTTTATTCTTCAGATTTCGTTTTTTAAATATCATCTTGTTTTATATTTTTTTTCAAATCTCGTCCTCTTATATATATTTTTTTTTTCAAATTTCATATTTAAAATATCGTCTTGTCATTTATTTTCTCAAATCTCGTCTTACACATTTTCTTTTTTTCAGATTTTGTTTTTCGATCAAATCTCGTTTTTTTTGTGAGATCCTTTTATTTAATGTTATATTTAGATCTACTAGATAGATCTCAATTAAATTGTACATTTTAATCTTAGATCTACTTACAAGGACCACAATTAAACTCATAAAAGAACAATGTTACACTTATAAAGGACCAAAGTTACACTTAAATATGAGTAAATTATTGAAGTGAAGGTGGTTGTAGTAGTGGCCAGTGGGTGTGGTTTGGTGGTGGAGGACGGTGGTGGTGTTTTATGGTAGTCGGACTTATTAAGGACCAAAGTTACACTCATAAAGTATCAAAGCTACATTCATAAAGGACTAAAGTTACACTCATAAAGGATCAAAGTTATACCAAAAGATCAAGGTTACATTCAAAAGGACCAAAGTTACACTTGTAAAATGCTAAAATTGTATAAATTCAAATTTTTATAGACAAAACCACCTTAACAAATCAAAGTTACACTCTCAAAATACCAGAGTTACACTCGTAAAGCATCAAGTTACACTTGTAAAATGCTAAAATTGTATAAATTCAATTTTTTATATACAAAATCGACTTTAAAAAATCAAAGTTGCACTTTGACAACCCAGAGTTACACTTGTAAAATGCTAAAATTGTATAAATTCAATTTTTTATATACAAAATCGACTTTAAAAAATCAAAGTTATAATTTTACAATGCAAAAATTGTATAAATTCAATTTTTTATATACAAACTCATCTTAAAAGGTCAAAGTTACACTTTTACAACTCAGAGTTACACTTGTAGAATGTAAAAATTGTATAAATCCAATTTTTTATATACAAACCCGGCTTAAAAGGTCAAAGTTACACTTTACAACTCAGAGTTACACTTAGAGCAATAACAATAGAAGAACTTTATATTAAGTTCTTCTTATGTCATATCATATTTCATTAGTTTCAATGTTTAAGAACTTTTGCCCACAATAGATGACACTAGTTTTCATGCCCGTGCGTTGCACGGATACTAAGATAACATTTAGGGCACTTTGTACCAAGGTACCTAACATTTTTTTTTTGCCCAAAGGTACCTAACATTTACTATGTATATGTCGTATGATACCAAATGTCTATTTCCGTTAAAAAAAAGTGGAACATCCGTTAGTTGACTGATGGAATCTCCTTATCACTTCATGCCTTTCCTTGAAAACTTGATTTTTTCCCGCATATATTTCCCTCCAATTTTTGCCCTCTATTTACCAGATTCCTTTTCATCCTCCATTACTTTTTCACATTCATCTTCTTTCATCTCTCCAAATATCATTCTCATCAAACATGTCCACCTCAAGCTCGACTAGAAATTCGTCAATGGTTGCTCCCAATTGCCGGTGCGTCATTCCTGCTAATCCTAAGGGTATGAGATGCAAATATGCAATGCAGCCATGCAGGAGTAGAAACTGAAGTCCATGCTCTCCTGAAGGATTTGCAAGGGGAAAGCCCGGATGTCAGTAGGGTGGAGGGCGATAGTGGTATATGGTGGAGCCCGCCCGCTGGGTGCTATAAGATAAATGTCAACGCTGCTGTAATTAGCAGTGTAGGGCGTGGGCTCGGGATGGTTATTCAGAATAGTCGCGGGGAAGTGATGCGGATGGGTGTGAGGCAAGTCCGAGAGCTGCTGTGTTTGGGCTAGAATCTGCAAGTCAAATGGGGCTTGAAGATATAGTTCTCGAATCGGATTCGTTGTCTTTGGTGAGGATGTTAAAGGCAGGGGATTTTGCATCAAGCTATTTTGGTGTACTGGGTAAAGAAATTAGTTCTTTAGCCATGAGTTTTAACCCTTGTGAGTTTAGTTTTGTTCTTAGAAACGGAAATATTGTTGCCCATGGGATCGCCCATCTTACTCCTTCGGTGTACACTACTAGGATTTGGTTAGGTTCGATTTCGGATGCGCTACTTTCATTCGGTTGTTTTGTCCGATGCTTCATCATCTTAATGTTTATCTTTATTAACATAATAACAAGTTCTTTGTTTTAAAAAAAAAAAAAAAAGTTGTTTACCTTGGCCATATAGCTTGATCTCTAATGGCAATAGTACATGGAAAAGCAAGGGTAAAGGAAAAGTATAAAGTAAGGATAAAAGAGAAAAAGAGAACTTGGAAGGAGGAGGGTGCTCCGTATAGATGAAACCGGGGCAAGTTTGGTTAAAACACTTGTTCTTTCCTAATGTCCGTTAGTCAACTAAACGGAGGATGTCTTTTTTTTTAACGGAAATAGACATTTGGTACCATATGACATATAAATAGTAAATGTTAGGTATTTTTGGGCAAAAAAAAAATGTTAGGTGCCTTGATACAAAGTGCCATAAATATTAGATACCTTTTGACAAAAAACCCCAATTTTTATTAACAAATGAGGTAAATTAGAGAGATAATGAAGATACAAATAGTGAGATCTACTTTCATCTCAAATACAAACCAAAATCCCACAAACGTACTTATCATATTCCAAATTCCATATTTCCATCCCTTTTTTTCTCCCTCCATATTATTCCTTCTCTTTTCCTTTATATTTTATTTTTGCAAACAAAGTGTAAGTAAGTTACATAACTTGAAATAGATCAATATCAATCAATTCAATATAAACTACTTATAATCATCAAAACCCTCTTTTGTCATTCCCCATTTCTCTCATTTTCTTCTTTAATTTACTCGCTTTTCCCTTTCTAATATTATTTTTTCCCCCGTTATATAAAACGTACAAAAGCTATGCGTTTATATACACGATACTTCAGAGGCATTTAGCCTATATTAATAGTCTGTTTACGTTTTTCATTTCCTCATAATACTTCCTTCAAATAAAATGTATCTATTTACCTTTTCAAATATTGTTCACCATATCAATTATGTTTCCACGTGCATTCATCCTTCCCAGTTCCCACCAAACTAAATAACCTAACCCCATCGTAACAAACATCATCCCTATCCATGAACAATTTCCCCTATCGATGTCTGCTTATATTCTCTAAGTTGCACTCTAAAACGTCATAGATTAACCCACCCCTCGAGAAACTTACCCCCTCCCCAGGAGCCCAACATACCTCTACTCCTACCCAAAAAAAAAAACACACCAATTACCCTATTAGATTCATGTCCTGCCTACAATGAATAAGACAATATTAAATAGTTTATATTGAAATTATATTGATCTTAGACTAAAGTTCTGAAATTATAATCATCAAAACTCTCTTTTGTCATTCTTTATTTGTCTATTTTTTTCTTACTCCCTTTTTCCTCTCCAATATTGTTGTATTTTTTTTCTGTTATATAAAACATACATGTTATATACTTTTATATATATATATATATATATATATATATATATATATATATATATATATATATATATATATATATATATAGGGGAGAGAGAGAGAGAGAGAGAGAGGCCGGATCCGGTGAGGCCGCTAATTATGGCGAGGTGGCCGGCCTTACCATATTCCTTCATGGACTTATTTTCAATGTTTATTGGGCTGGAAACTTAGGGTCATTCCTAATTTTTCTTTTGGCCCAAATATTTTCTCACACACAAAAGTCCAAATACTTTACTCTATGTCTCTAAAAAATAACAAACAAAATTCTTAAGCTACAGCTTGTGAGACTACTTGATTTATCTAAGCTTAGACCTGATTTTGTGAACCCTATGCATGTTTTTGTGAATCTTGGACCTTATTTTGTGAATCTAAGACTTGAATAGGTGACTTTAGACATACATTGGCAATGGTAAATATTATATAATAATCTTATATTTATATTTGTTCATCTATGTGGGTTTCGAACTCACACCTTGCGCAATAGCACAATGCTCTACCTTTTGAGCTAATAGATGATATTGTACCAAAATTAAATTATGCATCAACAAGTAACAAAGACATGAAAACATTAGTAACTTCATGTACATGTGAAACATGACACATTGGCTTATACAAGTATTTCTTACTATGAAATTAACCAATTTAAGTCCTACCTTCACAAAATCATGTCCAGGTTTCACAAAAACAAGTTTCACAAAATTAGGTCTAAAGTTCACATAATCATGTCTAGGTTTCACAAAATCAGATCTAGGTTTCACAAAATAAAATCAAGGTTTCACAAAATGAAGTTTCACAAAATCAAGTCGAGATTTCACATAATAAGGTACAAAGTTCACAAATCAGGTCCAGGTTTCACAAAAACAAGTTTCACAAAATTAGGTCTAGAATTCACATAATCATGTCTAGGTTTCACAAAATCAGATCTAGGTTTCACAAAATGAAATTCAGGTTTCACAAAATCATTCTTCACAAATCAAGTCGAGATTTCACATTATCAGGTACTAAGTTCACAAAACTAGCTTCAAGGTTCACAATATTAGCTCCAATATTCATAAACACTGAAAATACAAGGTCTATGATTCACAAAATAAGAAAAAGAGCAAAATAGGTGATTTTGAACATTAATGACCAAGTTTCACAATATAAGGCCTAGGATTCACGAAACAAGGTCTATGATTCACAAAATAAGAAAAATAGCCCAATAGGTGATTTCGACCATTTTATGACCAAATTTCACAATATTACCTTCTAATTTCAAAAAACAAGTTCTAAGATTCACAAAATAAGGTATATGATTCACAAAATAAGAAAAAGAGGAAAATAGGCGATTTTGACCATTAATGACCAAGTTTCACAATATAAGGCCTAGGATTCACGAAACAAGGTTTATGATTCACAAAATAAGAAAAAGAGCAAAATAGGTGATTTCGACCATTTTATGACCGAATTTCACAATATTACCTTCTAGTTTCACAAAACAAGTTCTAAGATTCACAAAATAAGGTATATGATTCACAAAATAAGAAAAAGAGGAAAATAGGCGATTTTGACCATTTATGACCAAGTTTCACAATATAAGGTCTATGATTCACAAAATAATAAAAAGAGCAAAATAGGTGATTTCGATCATTTTGTGACCAAATTTCACAATATTACCTTCTATTTTCACAAAACAAGCTCTAAGATTCACAAAATAAGGTATAGAATTAACAAAATAATAAAAGGAGCAAAATAGGTGATGACCATTTATGACCAAGTTTCACAATATAAGGCCTAGGATTCACGAAACAAGGTCAATGATTCACAAAATAAGAAAAAGAGCAAAATAGGTGATTTCGACCATTTTATGACCAAATTTCACAATAATACCTTCTAGTTTCACAAAACAAGCTCTAAGATTCACAAAATAAGGTATATGATTCACAAAATAAGAAAAAGAGGAAAATAGGCGATTTTGACCATTTATGACTAAGTTTCACA
Source organism: Silene latifolia (assembly GCF_048544455.1). Taxonomy (NCBI): domain Eukaryota; kingdom Viridiplantae; phylum Streptophyta; class Magnoliopsida; order Caryophyllales; family Caryophyllaceae; genus Silene; species Silene latifolia. The sequence goes on along the minus strand of NC_133538.1, from coordinate 461,707,614 downwards.
ATATAAAGCCTAGGATTCACGAAACAAGGTCAATGATTCACAAAATAAGAAAAAGAGCAAAATAGGTGATTTCTACCATCTTATGAACAAATTTCGCAATATTACCTTCTAGTTTCACAAAACAAGCTCTAAGATTCACAAAATAAGGTATATGATTCACAAAATAAGAAAAAGAGGAAAATAGGCGATTTTGACCATTTATGGCCAAGTTTCACAATATAAGGCCTAGGATTCACGAAACAAGGTCTATGATTCACAAAATAAGAAAAAGAGCAAAATAGGTGATTTTAACCATTGATGACCAAGTTTCACAATATAAGGCCTATGATTCACGAAACAAGGTTAATGATTCAAAAAAAAAAAGAAAAAGAGCAAAATAGGTCATTTCAACCATTTTATGACCAAATTTCACAATATGACCATCTATTTTCACAAAACAAGCTCTAAGATTCACAAAATAAAATATAGGATTCACAAAATAATAAAAGGAGACAAATAGGTGATTTTGACCATTTATGACCTAGTTTCACAATATAAGGCCTAAGATTCACGAAACAAGGTCAATGATTCACAAAATAAGAAAAAGAGCAAAATAGGTGATTTCGACCATTTTATGACCAAATTTCACAATACTACCTTCTAGTTTCACAAAACAAGCTCTAATATTCAAAAAATAAAGTATATGATTCACAAAATAATAAAAGGAGCAAAATAGGCGATTTTGACCATTTATGACCAAGTTTCACAATATAAGACCTAGGATTCACGAAACAAGGTCTATGATTCACAAAATAAGAAAAAGAGCAAAATAGGTGATTTTGACTATTTATGACCAAGTTTCACAATATAAGGCCTAGGATTCACGAAACAAGGTCAATAATTCACAAAATAAGAAAAAGAGCAAAATAGATGATTTCGACCATTTTATGACCAAATTTCACAAAATTACCTTCTAGTTTCATAAAATAAGCTCTAAGATTCACAAAATAAGGAATATGATTCACAAAATAAGAAAAAGAGGAAAATAGGCGATTTTGACCATTTATGACCAAGTTTCACAATATAAGGCCTAGGATTCACGAAACAAGGTCTATGACTCACAATCTAAGAAAAAGAGCAAAATAGGTGATTTCGACCATTTTATGACCAAATTTCACAATATTACCTTCTAGTTTCACAATGCAAGCTCTAAGATTCAAAAAATAAGGTATATGATTCACAAAATAATAAAAGGAGCAAAATAGGCGATTTTGACCATTTATGACCGAGTTTCACAATATAAGGCCTAGGATTCACGAAACAAGGTTTATGATTCACAAAATAAGAAAAAGAGCAAAATAGGTGATTTCGAACATTTTATGACCAAATTTCACAATATTACCTTTTAATTTCACAAAACAAGCTCTAAGATTCACAAAATAAAGAATATGATTCATAAAATAAGAAAAAGAGGAAAATAGGCGATTTTGACCATTTATGACCAAGTTTCACAATATAAGGCCGAGGATTCACGAAACAAGGTTTATGATTCACAAAATAAGAAAAAGAGCAAAAAAGGTGATTTTGACCATTTATGACCAAGTTTCACAATATAAAGTCTATGATTCACAAAATAATAAAAAGACCAAAATAGGTGATTTCGACCATTTATGACCAAGTTTCACAATATAAGGTCTATGATTCACAAAATAATAAAAGGAGCAAAATAGGCGATTTTGACCATATATGACCAAGTTTCACATTATAAAGCCTAGGATTCACGAAACAAGTTCTATGGTTCACAAAATAAGAAAAAGAGCAAAAGAGGCGATTTCGACCATTTTATGACCAAATTTCACAATATTAACTTTTAGTTTCACAAAACAATTTCTAAGATTCACAAAATAAGTTATATGATTCACAAAACAAGAAAAAGAGAAAAATAGGCGATTTTGACCATTTATGACCAAGTTTCACAATATAAGGTTTATGATTCACAAAATAATAAAAAGAGCAAAATAGGTGATTTCGACCATTTTTTGACCAAATTTCACAATACTACCTTCTATTTTCACAAAACAAGTTCTAAGAATCACAAAATAAGGTATATCATTCACAAAATAAGAAAAAGAGGAAAATAGGTGATTTTGACCATTTATAACCAAGTTTCACAATATAAGGCCTAGGTTTCACGAAACAAGGTTTATGATTCACAAAATAAGAAAAAGAGTAAAATGGGTGATTTTGAACATTTATGACCAAGTTTCACAATATAAGGCCTAAGATTCACGAAACAAGGTCAATGATTCACAAAATAAGAAAAAGAGCAAAATAGGTGATTTTGACCATTTTATGATCAAATTTCACAATATTACCTTTTTGTTTCACAAAACAAGCTCTAAGATTCACAAAATAAAGAATATGATTCATAAAATAAGAAAAAGAGGAAAATAGGCGATTTTGACCATTTATGACCAAGTTTCACAATATAAGGCCTAGGATTCACGAAACAAGGTTTATGATTCACAAAATAAGAAAAAGAACAAAATAGGTAATTTTGACCATTTATGACCAAGTTTCAAAATATAAGGTCTATGATTCACAAAATAATAAAAAGAGCAAAATAGGTGATTTCGACCATTTATGACCAAGTTTCACAATATAAGATCTATGATTCACAAAATAAGAAAAACAACAAAATAAGGTATATGATTCACAAAATTAGAAAAAGAGCAAAATAGTCTATTTCGACCATTTTATGACCAAATTTCACAAAATTACCTTCTAGTTTCACAAAACAAGCTCTAAGATTCACAAAATAAGGTATATGATTCACAAAATAAGAAAAAGAGGAAAATAGGCGATTTTGACCATTTATGACCAAGTTTCACAATATAAGGCCTTGGATTCACGAAACAAGGTTTATGATTCACAAAATAAGAAAAAGAGCAAAAAAGGTGATTTTGACCATTTATGACCAAGTTTCACAATATAAAGTCTATGATTCACAAAATAATAAAAAGACCAAAATAGGTGATTTCGACCATTTATGACCAAGTTTCACAATATAAGGTCTATGATTCACAAAATAATAAAAGGAGAAAAATAGGCGATTTTGACCATATATATGACCAAGTTTCACATTATAAAGCCTAGGATTCACGAAACAAGTTCTATGATTCACAAAATAAGAAAAAGAGCAAAAGAGGCGATTTCGACCATTTTATGACCAAATTTCACAATATTAACTTTTAGTTTCACAAAACAAGTTCTAAGATTCACAAAATAAGTTATATGATTCACAAAATAAGAAAAAGAGAAAAATAGGCGATTTTGACCATTTATGACCAAGTTTCACAATATAAGGTTTATGATTCACAAAATAATAAAAAGAGCAAAATAGGTGATTTCGACCATTTTTTGACCAAATTTCACAATACTACCTTCTATTTTCACAAAACAAGTTCTAAGAATCACAAAATAAGGTATATCATTCACAAAATAAGAAAAAGAGGAAAATAGGTGATTTTGACCATTTATAACCAAGTTTCACAATATAAGGCCTAGGTTTCACGAAACAAGGTTTATGATTCACAAAATAAGAAAAAGAGTAAAATGGGTGATTTTGAACATTTATGACCAAGTTTCACAATATAAGGCCTAAGATTCACGAAACAAGGTCAATGATTCACAAAATAAGAAAAAGAGCAAAATAGGTGATTTTGACCATTTTATGATCAAATTTCACAATATTACCTTTTTGTTTCACAAAACAAGCTCTAAGATTCACAAAATAAAGAATATGATTCATAAAATAAGAAAAAGAGGAAAATAGGCGATTTTGACCATTTATGACCAAGTTTCACAATATAAGGCCTAGGATTCACGAAACAAGGTTTATGATTCACAAAATAAGAAAAAGAACAAAATAGGTAATTTTGACCATTTATGACAAAGTTTCAAAATATAAGGTCTATGATTCACAAAATAATAAAAAGAGCAAAATAGGTGATTTCGACGATTTATGACCAAGTTTTACAATATAAGATCTATGATTCACAAAATAAGAAAAACAACAAAATAAGGTATATGATTCACAAAATTAGAAAAAGAGGAAAATAGGCGATTTTGACCATTTATGACCAAGTTTCACAATATAAGGCCTAGGATTCACGAAACAAGGTTTATGATTCACAAAATAAGAAAAAGAACAAAATAGGTAATTTTGACCATTTATGACCAAGTTTCAAAATATAAGGTCTATGATTCACAAAATAATAAAAAGAGCAAAATAGGTGATTTCGACCATTTATGACCAAGTTTCACAATATAAGATCTATGATTCACAAAATAAGAAAAACAACAAAATAAGGTATATGATTCACAAAATTAGAAAAAGAGCAAAATAGTCTATTTCGACCATTTTATGACCAAATTTCACAAAATTACCTTCTAATTTCACAAAACAAGCTCTAAGATTCACAAAATAAGGTATATGAATCACAAAATAAGAAAAAGAGGAAAATAGGCGATTTTGACCATTTATGACCAAGTTTCACAATATAAGGCCTTGGATTCACGAAACAAGGTTTATGATTCACAAAATAAGAAAAAGAGTAAATAGGTGATTTTGACCATTTATGACCAAGTTTCACAATATAAAGTCTACGATTCACAAAATAATAAAAAGACCAAAATAGGTGATTTCGACCATTTATGACCAAGTTTCACAATATAAGGTCTATGATTCACAAAATAATAAAAGGAGCAAAATAGGCGATTTTGACCATATATGACCAAGTTTCACATTATAAAGCCTAGGATTCACGAAACAAGTTTTATGATTCACAAAATAAGAAAAAGAGCAAAAGAGGCGATTTCGACCATTTTATGACCAAATTTCACAATATTAACTTTTAGTTTCACAAAACAAGTTCTAAGATTCACAAAATAAGTTATATGATTCACAAAATAAGAAAAAGAGAAAAATAGGCGATTTTGACCATTTATGACCAAGTTTCACAATATAAGGTTTATGATTCACAAAATAATAAAAAGAGCAAAATAGGTGATTTCGACCATTTTTTGACCAAATTTCACAATACTACCTTTTATTTTCACAAAACAAGTTCTAAGAATCACAAAATAAGAAAAAGAGGAAAATAGGTGATTTTGACCATTTATAACCAAGTTTCACAATATAAGGCCTAGGTTTCACGAAACAAGGTTTATGATTCACAAAATAAGAAAAAGAGTAAAATGGGTGATTTTGAACATTTCTGACCAAGTTTCACAATATAAGGCCTAAGATTCACGAAACAAGGTCAATATTTCACAAAATAAGAAAAAGAGCAAAATAGGTGATTTTGACCATTTTATGATCAAATTTCACAATATTACCTTTTTGTTTCACAAAACAAGCTCTAAGATTCATAAAATAAGAAAAAGAGGAAAATAGGCGATTTTGACCATTTATGACCAAGTTTCACAATATAAGGCCTAGGATTCACGAAACAAGGTTTATGATTCACAAAATAAGAAAAAGAACAAAATAGGTATTTTTGACCATTTATGACCAAGTTTCAAAATATAAGGTCTATGATTCACAAAATAATAAAAAGAGCAAAATAGGTGATTTCGACCATTTATGACCAAGTTTTACAATATAAGATCTATGATTCACAAAATAAGAAAAACAACAAAATAAGGTATATGATTCACAAAATTAGAAAAAGAGCAAAATAGTCTATTTCGACCATTTTATGACCAAATTTCACAAAATTACCTTCTAGTTTCACAAAACAAGCTCTAAGATTCACAAAATAAGGTATATGATTCACAAAATAAGAAAAAGAGGAAAATAGGCGATTTTGACCATTTATGACCAAGTTTCACAATATAAGGCCTTGGATTCACGAAACAAGGTCAATGATTCACAAAATAAGAAAAACAACAAAATATGTGATTTCGACCATTTTATGACCAAATTTCACAATATTACTATCTAGTTTCACAAAACATGCTCTAAGATTCGCAAAATAAGGTATATGATTCACAAAATAAGAAAAAGAGGAAAATAGGCGATTTTGACCATTTATGACCAAGTTTCACAATATAAGGCTTAGAATTCGCGAAACAAGGTCTATGATTCACAAAATAAGAAAAAGATCAACATATGTTATTTTGACCATTTTATGACCAAATTTCACAATATTACTTTCTAGTTTCACAAAACAAGTTCTACGATTCACAAAATAAGGTATATGATTCACAAAATAAGAAAAAGAGGAGAATAGGCGTTTTTGACCATTTATGACCAAGTTTCACAATATAAGGTCTATGATTCACAAAATAATAAAAAGAGAAAAATAGGTGATTTCGATCATTTTGTGACCAAATTTCAAAATATTACCTTCTATTTTCACAAAACAAGCTCTAAGATTCACAAAATAAGGTACAAGATTCAAAAAATAATAAAAGGAGACAAATAGGTGATTTTGACCATTTATAACCAAGTTTCACAATATAAGGTTTAGGATTCACGAAACAAGGTCTATGATTCACAAAATAAGAAAAAGAACAAAATATGTTACTTTGACCATTTTATGACCAAATTTCACAATATTACTTTCTAGTTTGAGAAAACAAGCTCTAAGATTCGCAAAAAAAGGTATAAGATTCACAAAATAAGAAAAAAGAGGAAAATAGGCGATTTTGATCATTGATGACCAAGTTTCACAATAAAAGGCTTAGGATTCACGAAACAAGGTTTATGATTCACAAAATAAGAAAAAGATCAAAATAAGTTATTTTGACCATTTATGACCAAGTTTAACAATATAAGGTCTAGGATTCACGAAACAAGGTAAATGATTCACAAAATAAGAAAAAGGGCAAAATAAGTGATTTCGACCATTTTATGACTAAATTTCACAAAATTACCTTCTAGTTTCACAAAACAAGCTCTAAGATTCACAAAATAAGGTATATGATTCACAAAATAAAAAAAAAGAGGAAAATAGGCGATTTTGACCATTTATGACCAAGTTTCACAATATAAGGCCTAGGATTCAGGAAACAAGGTCAATGATTCACAAAATAAGAAAAACAACAAAATAGGTGATTTCGACCATTTTATGACAAAATTTCACAATATTACCTTCTAGTTTCACAAAACAAGCTCTAAGATTCGCAAAATAAGGTATATGATTCACAAAATAAGAAAAAGAGAAAAATAGGCGATTTTGACCATTTATGACCAAGTTTCACAGTTATAAGGCTTATGATTCGCGAAACAAGGTCTATGATTCACAAAATAAGAAAAAGAACAAAATATGTTATTTTGACCATTTTATGACCAAATTTCACAATATTATTTTCTAGTTTCACAAAACAACTTCTAAGATTCATAAAATAAGGTATATGATTTACAAAATAAGAAAAAAAGGAAAATAGACGTTTTTGACCATTTATGAACATGTTTCACAATATAAGGTCTATGATTCACAAAATAATAAAAAGAGCAAAATAGGTGATTTCGATCATTTTGTGACCAAATTTCACAATATTACCTTCTATTTTCACAAAACAAGCTCTAAGATTCACAAAATAAGGTACAAGATTCACAAAATAATAAAAGGAGACAAATAGGTGACTTTGACCATTTATGACCAAGTTTCACAATATAAGGTTTAGGATTCACGAAATAAGGTCAATGATTCACAAAATAAGAAAAAGAGCAAAATAGGTGATTTCGACCATTTTATGACCAAATTTCACAATAATACCTTCTAATTTCACAAAACAAGATCTAAGATTCACTAAACAAGGTATATGATTCACAAAATAATAAAAAGAAGAAAATAGGCGATTTTAACCATTTATGACCAAGTTTGACAATATAAGGCCTAGGATTCACGAAACAAGGTCAATGATTCACAAAATAAGAAAAACAACAAAATAGGTGATTTCGACCATTTTATGACCAAATTTCACAATATTACCTTCTAGTTTCACAAAACAAGCTCTAAAATTCACAAAATAAGGTATATGATTCACAAAATAAAAAAAAGAGGAAAATAGGCGATTTTGACCATTTATGACCAAGTTTCACAATATAAGGCTTAGGAATCACGAAACAAGGTCTATGATTCACAAAATAAGAAAAAGAGCAAAATATGTGATTTTGACCATTTATAACCAAGTTTCACAATATAAGGCCTATGATTCACGAAACGAGGTCAATAATTCACAAAATTAGAAAAAGAGCAAAATAGGCTATTTCGACCATTTTATGACCAAATTTCACAATATTACCTTCTAGTTTCACAAAACAAGCTCTAAGATTCACAAAATAAGGTATATGATTCACAAAATAAGAAAAAGAGGAAAATAGACGATTTTGACCATTTATGACCAAGTTTCACAATATAAGGCCTAGGATTCACGAAACAAGGTCAATGATTCACAAAATAAGAAAAACAACAAAATAGGTGATTTCGACTATTTTATGACCAAATTTCACAATATTACCTTCTATTTTCACAAAACAAGTTCTAAGATTCGCAAAATAAGGTATATGATTCACAAAATAAGAAAAAGAGGAAAATAGACGATTTTGACCATTTATGACTAAGTTTCACAATAAAAGGCTTAGGATTCACGAAACAAGGTCTATGATTCACAAAATAAGTAAAAGATCAAAATATGTTATTTTGACCATTAATGACCAAGTTTCACAATATGAGGCCTAGGATTCACGAAACAAGGTCAATGATTCACAAAATAAGAAAAACAACAAAATAGGTGATTTCGACCATTTTATGACCAAATTTCACAATATTACCTTTTAGTTTCACAAAACAAGCTCTAAGATTCGCAAAATAAGGTATATGATTCACAAAATAAGAAAAAGAGGAAAATAGGCGATTTTGGCCATTTATGACTAAGTTTCACAATATAAGGCTTAGGATTCACGAAACAAGGTATATGATTCACAAAATAAGAAAAAGATCAAAATATATTATTTTGACCATTTTATGTGATGTGGCTAAAGTCGTATTACCAAATCAAAGTAAAACTATCTCAGGACTAACAAGAATAGCTAGTGATAAGACAGGTATCGAATCCACAGGGAGGCGGTAAAAGCTAAGTCTAAGAGTATTTAAGCTGTCTAGAAGTAACCGATTTCTGGGGGTTTGTTTGTTTTGATTCTATTAAACTAACTGCAAGTAATTAAATGAAGGTTTAACAATATTATTAAAAGTCTAGGAATTAGGTTCACTAGGTCAATCAGTCGGGGATTATCAATCAATTACTAAATCTATCAAGTTGTTTAAGGTCATAAGATCGGTCGACTCCATTATGCCCTTTAGATCGATTCTAACATGCGGTCGCTATGATTAGATACTTTCTATTTGATTATCGCAGCCTATATCAATTCTAACCCGGTCGGCGATAGGATCGATTCGCTACACTAATTAATAACTCAGGTCTTAAGTTGATTAACTAGAAGAATTACAATAATCAAACAACAACTTTAATGATATCAATAGCAACTAATTGATTTTCCCTTTTAATTAACCTAGATCCCCTTCATCCTAGATGAGGGGATTAGCTACTCATAATTATAATAACAACAACAAATATGATTAAAGATGAAAGCATGATTGAAAGCATAAAACAATAATTGATGAACATAAAACAATAATGATTAATTAATGAGGAAAGATTAGTACCATACTAGGGAAAGATTAGGGTTCTAAGAGAGTTTTCCAGCAATATCCAAGCAAAATATAACGTAATCTAACAATAAAACACGAGTCTTTAATTTATAACAAAAGATAAACGTTTTAGGAAATTCCGGAAATAAGCCCGCCAAAGAGGATCCTCGATCGAGTCAGAGGTGACTCGATCGAGGACAGCTGCTCGATCGAGTCAGCAGTGACTCGATCGAGGAACTTGCTTCACAGGTTATTTCTTCTCTTCTTTCACTTCTAGTCTTCGTGATTCCTCGTTTCCCGTGCCATACTTCGTGTATTCTTCTATGCCGTCTCCGCCATGCTAATCTTAGCTTGATCATACTCATATTGAGCCATTTCTGCATCAAAACACAAAATAGCGGCAGTATCGACAATTCATTGAAATAAAGCATATAAATGATATAATAGGCACGAAACGGTATGTAAAATGGTATAAAGGGAGCTATACAAGTATATATGAAAATGATACATCAAACTCCCCCAAACCAAACCTTTGCTTGTCCTCAAGCAAAGCAATCAGGCCAAAACAAAGGACAACAAACATATGGTGAATGAATAACTCAGAGCAAATGTCTAGGCACATACGAGTCTCAGCTATCCATATCTATAACAAAGTAATGACCGAAATTGTGCTAGTGAAACAAATTCAAAAGCACGGGTAATAGACTCACGCAGCTCTTACTCAAGATGTGACATGATACCGAGACCCAGCCGAATACTTTTCAACCTTGCAAGACAATTCTGTTGGATTCTCGCAGTTTCACTCATGCACTCATAATGGGTGATATTCATGTGTAAGATAGAAAGAAATAAGACTCTCATTCAACTTATGAGATATGCATGCAATCTAATGTGATAAGAGATTCTCCAACTAATACGCATTCACGAAACAGACCAAGTACATGTATCAAGGACAGAATGGTGGTAAAGTGGCATGGGTATAGAAGTGGCTTGTGCAAAGGCACGTATGGGTAATGTGAGGCTCAGACGGTAGTCGCAGCGCTAGACCAATAGCCAAATCTAATAAGTAATAAAACAATCATCCAACTGGAGAAATAATCTCAACTTTGACAACATATGAGAGAAATGTAAAGGCTCTCCAAATGTGCATTAGACCCCACTAATTACCACACACGACCTCCTAACAAAACTGAATGAAGCAAACATTTTTTCTTCTTTTCTCTTTTGAATCCTTTTTTCGAAACTTTTTTCATCTCTTTTTCTTCTCTTTTTCTCTTTTTTTTTTTTTCGAGACTTTCTTTTTTTTCTTTTTTTTTGCTTCATAATACTTCTCTTTTTCAACATAAGAGGTCACACAATTGCTACAAAAAGATAGCTACTACCCACATGACAATAAAAGTCCCAACCCAACCAAAGTAGCTATAACAATAAGGACTCAAGCAACTGCGACTGTCCCGAAAAAGGTAGGCAAATTCTGGAATGTAGCTAAGAAATAGGATATAAAATGGCTACATGGTTCAAACGGGCTAACAAAACTGGGTAATGTAAGGCTTATTTGAACAATAAGAATCGCCTATCCACATGTACTTAATCAAATGAAAGCGCAAACGTTAAGAAACTAATGTCACACTTATGCAGTTTGATATTACATATACCACAAGGAGACCACACTCATTAGCCTAAATAACAATGAGACCGGTTTATTAATGTTCCCGGCCTAGGAAGCTCTAAAGACCTCAGAAATTTAAGTGGTTTACCAACAAAATAAAGTTAAGTTTACTCGGCATAAGGCATATTGTGACGGTCAAGACTTGAGTAAAGAGCTTTGTTTATCATAGCTAACAGGTCAAAACAATGTACATGAACAACTAAATGAGACTCAAATGCAAATACAAAGCAAGTTATCATCATTGCTATACAATTCACCAAGACTCGACTCAAAATAAAGAAAAGTAAATAAAAACATGTTTTTGTATTTTATAATTTTTCAATTTTTTTTGAATTTTTGAATTTTTTTTTGTTTCTCACAACAATAAGTAAAAGCACACAACAGAAATAAACACACTCCCCTAAACCTAAATGTCACAGTGTCCTCATTGTGACGCCTACAACATAGCAATCACACAGAAAACCAGCAACCTATAGGACACTACTAACAAAGGAAAGAGGGTAAAAAGAAATGCAATAAAACAAAACAAGAAAGATAATACCAGCTGTAATGCAGTAGCCTCCCCCAAACCAGCTGGAAAGAGAGGGATGTAGTGACCAGCTGTCACTACTGGGCGTCAGTGTCATCAGTATCATCAAAACCATCAATCTCAGCATATAAGGACATAAGCTCAGGATCAGGAACGGCACTGCGGCCACGGCCTCTACCACGAGTGGCTCTCCGAACACGGCCTCGACCACGAGTGCCTCCAGCAGCAGCAGCAGTGGAAGTAGAAGCACCAAACTGGCCAAACGGGCGCAAGGAAGAAGCATGTATGACTCACCTCGGACCCTCTAGTAATGGTCCTTCCCATTCTTAATATCAAGATAAGAAATGTCATAGCGAAGGTGGTCATCATCAACAAGCGGCTCAAAGTCAGCCATGGGCTCATATGGGTCATCACCCTCAAAATCACAAACAGCCCTAGCAATCTTGGTGACAAGAGCACCACAGTCGAGGTTCCTGTACCTCCCAATCATCCTATCAAATGCCGAACACACAAGAGCAGGGGGAGAGAATTGGAATGTCTCCTCCCTATAAGGATTCAAGTAACTAGCAAGTATTAAGACCTCAATAGTGGAGGTCTTGCTCTTATCGGCCCGGCCATACAACAAATAGCTCAAATACCTCAAAAACATACGAAGACAAACGTGTTGGACATCTAACAAAGCCATAGCACTGACGTCCGCATCCATATAACCAGTAAACAGTGGAAAATAACGAACAACGGACAGCCCACCAACACCATACAAGTCCCCGTCAATATGCTTATCGAGTCCCAGGATTTCAGACAGACGGTCAAAGGTTAAAGACCGTTCAACATTAAGCAAACGAAATTTGATGAGATGATCACTGGGGAAATAAGTAAAAGAGCTCAGAAATTCGAGAGATAAGGCAGGGTAAGATAATTTGTTGAGCGTCAAAAGACCCTGCAACCCTATTTCATTAAACATGTCATACATAATGTCATCGATCTTCAATGTGCGTAAAATTTTCCTATCAACACATCGAGTGGCACTCATAGACTTAGTTAACAGATACTCAAACCTGTCCTTCTGTGCTTTGTCACGAAATTCGATAAATGGATAATCGTCTAAAGGAGACAAATCATCCTCCGAAGACACAACCTCTTCAGGAATCACCTCGGGTTGCTAAACCGGGGCTCTCCTTTCTCTAACCCTCTTATTTCCTTGCCTAGAAGTCGACATTGTCTACATAAAAGCAAGTAGAAAATTAAACTTCAACAATGGCATAAAAACAGTCCCGGTTTTGGCACCAATGGGTCAAAAAATCAATTTTTAAGACTCCAAATCACAATGAAAGCATCCAAAAACTTAGGGGAACATGAGTATGTATCAAATATGGAAGATTCCAAGCAATAGAACACAATTCTAACCAATTTAATGCCTAATTTCTACCCGGATTTTGAAGAACCCTAATTCCCAAATTAGCAAATTAGGCATGAATTTCAACAATTAAGGGGCTAGAAAGCAAGAAAATAGCAATTGTATACTAGCAATGGAAGATTTAATACAATAAACTCAAGAAATAAGCAAGAAATTTCAGAATTTTCGAGACACATAAGAGGCAATTCGTGACATACCTTAGCAATTTAAGCAATGGAATTGAGAAAATAAGCACAAGAAAGTGATGCAAACAAGTAATAAGCAATTAAGCACAAGTTTTAAGTGAGATTTGATGATGAATGATGATGAACATAGAGAGAAAGAGTGATAGAGGAGGAAGTATGCAGGAATAGAGCACAGAAAAGAAGAAGGGAAGTGAAAGAAATTAGAGTAATGAAAGCATAAAACCGATGAAAGAAAAACGCGGAACCCGGTCCAATTTGGATCCTCGATCGAGTCGCAGCTGGCTCGATCGAGGAACCAATTTCAGGACTACCCAACTTTCGTTTTAAACTTTTCTAAATTCTTCACAGGTTCTTCGATCGAGTCGTAGCTGACTTGATTGAGCTGATAGGTTCCTCGATCGAGTCGCAGCTGACTCGATCGAGGAAGCAGACTGGGGCTCCTTTCTTCGTCTTTTGTTACTCATAGCTTCAAATCCCGTCGAAATTCCTGCAAAAGACACTTGAAAGCATATCAAGTGCCCTCTCCTCATCTCTCAAAGTTCAAGGAACATAAAATTAAAAACAAAACTTGAATTTAAAATTCCTAATTACAAACTAATAATTTATAAAATCCGAGCTGCCTCTCGGTAGCGCTGGTTTTTGCGGTCCCGCACGACCGTAATTCTTCATCAGCAAGAAGAATCAATGGGGAAAAGGTCAAGAGCCTCTATTATCCCCACAAAAGCACCTTTATAGTATGTTTTCAAGCGTTGCCCATTCACTTTGAAGGTCTTTCCGTGTCGAATGCGATGTATGGCCCGACCCAAATTTGTTCACATCGATGAATGTGTGAACGGTCCGGACCATCTACTCTTCAATTTACCTGGAAACAAGCGCAAACGAGAGTTAAATAAGAGAACTTTCTCACCAACATGAAATTCTCTTTGCAAGATATGCTTGTCATGCCACTTCTTCGTTCGCTCCTTGTAAACTTGAGCACTATCATAGGCATGCAGTCGAAATTCATCTAGCTCATTCAACTGCATCAGTCGTTTCTCACCCGCCAGTGAGGGATCCATATTCAGCTCTTTAATGGCCCACATAGCCCTATACTCAAGCTCCACAGGTAAATGACAGGACTTGCCATAGACAAGTCGGTAGGGTGAGGTTCCAATCGGCGTTTTGAAAGCAGTACGGTAAGCCCACAAAGTATCATCGAGCTTCCGACTCCAATCCTTTCTGTTCTTGCTTACTACCTTTTCCAAGATCTGTTTCAGCTCTCTGTTGGAAACTTCTACTTGTCCACTGGTTTGAGGATGATAAGTCAATCCTCTGCGGTGTGTAACGCCATATTTCTTCATGAGAGAATTAAGATGACGCTCATTGAAATGCTTGCCTCCATCACTGATCACTGCGCGAGGCACTCCAAACCGTGGAAAGATAGTCTTTCAAAACACTTAACAACAGATTTAGCATCACAAGTGGGGGTGGCAATTGCCTCCACCCATTTAGAAACATAATCTCTGACTACTAATATGTATTGGTTCCCAAAAGATGTAGGGAACGGCCCTTGGTAATCAATGCCCCAAACATCAAAAATCTCTACCTCGGAGATTCCAGTTTGAGGCATCTCATGCCTTTGCGAGATATTGCCAGTTCTTTGACAAGCATCACAAGAACGGACAAAGTTAGTAGCATCCTTAAGGATAGTAGGCCAATAAAAACCCGATTGCATTACCTTAGCAAATGTCCGCGAAGGACCATGATGACCACCTTATGAAGAAGAGTGACAATGAGAAAGGATGGCACGTACCTCAACCTCTGGGATACATCGTCTGTATATACCATCGGCACACTCTCGGAACAGATAGGGGTCATCCCAGAAGTACCTCTTCACATCATGCATAAATCTCTTCTTCTGCTGATAAGATAAGTCAAGAGGAAGTGTACCTCCTACAAATTAATTGGCATAATCTGCAAACCATGGGGTATTTTAGCTACTGACTAGAAGATGGTCGTGCTGGAAAAGAATCATCGATGGGCAAAATCTCTTCCCGAGAATCTCAACGGACAAATGATCTCGCAACAACATTTTCAAAGCACTGGACTTATCACGGATTTCTAAATCAAATTCTTGCAATAATAAAATCCATCTAATAAGTCTAGGTTTAGCCTCTTGTTTGGTTTAAAGATACTTTAAAGCTGCATGGTCAGTGTGTACAATAACATTAGAACCAACAAGATAAGCTCTAAATTTGTCTAATGAATAGACAACTGCAAGAAGCTCCTTCTCTGTAGTAGCATAGTTAATTTGGGCATCATCGAGAGTCTTGCTTGCATAGTAAATGGCATGTAACACCTTGTCCTTTCGCTGCCCCAAAACAGCTCCAACTGCATAGTCACTGGCATCGCACATAATCTCAAAAGGAAGGCTCCAATCCGGAGATCGGATAATAGGAGCTGAGATAAGTGCTTGTTTGATCCTGTCAAAGGCTTGAATACACTTGTCAGTAAACACAAATGGAGCATCTTTATGAAGAAGCTGAGTTAGAGGTTGAGCAATTTTAGAAAAATCCTTTATAAAGCGGCGATAGAACCCTGCATGACCAAGAAAACTACGCACACTTTTGACATTAACCACATACGGGAGTTGCTCAATTACCTCAACCTTAGCTCGATCCACTTGAATGCCCTTACCGGACACCAAATGACCGAGTACCACCCCTTCAGTAACCATGAAGTGGCACTTCTCCCAGTTGAGAACAAGGTTGCTCTCCTCACAGCGCTGCAAAACTTTAGTCAAGTTTCTCAAGCAAATATCAAAATCAGTACCATATACACTGAAATCATCCATAAAGACCTCCATGATAGACTCTATGTAATCAGAAAATATGGCCATCATACAACGCTGAAAGGTAGCAGGGGCGTTACATACACCAAAGGGCATTCTCCTATAAGCAAATACACCATACGGACAAGTGAAAGTGGTCTTTTCCTGATCCTCAGGATGAATGGGTATCTGAAAGAAACCGAAGTAGCCATCTAGGTAACAGAAATAACTATGACATGCTAATCTCTCTAACATTTGGTCAATGTAAGGAAGTGGGAAATGGTCCTTTTTAGTGGTCGTGTTCAACTTCCTATAGTCAATGCACATCCTCCATCCTGTAATAAGTCTAGTAGCAATCAATTCATTTTTATCATTCTTTACTACTGTAGTACCTCCCTTCTTAGGTACAACTTGGACAAGACTGACCCATTTAGAATCAGAAATAGAGAAAATAATACCAGCATCAAGTAATTTCTGTACCTCTTTTCTTACCACCTCCTGCATTGGAAGATTTAGTCGTCTCTGACCTTGCGCAGAGGGCTTGTGGCCCTCTTCCAAATGAATTCTATGCATACAAAAGTCAGGACTAATACCTTTGAGATCATCAATGCTATACCCAATGGCCTTTTTCTGAGTTCTCAAAACAGTCAACAAAGCAGATAGTTGACCTTCAGTTAGGCTAGCATTGACGATCACTGGGTTCATCTCACAGTCATCAAGAAATTCATATTTGAGATGAGAGGGAAGAGGTTTTAATTCAGGTTTCTTTACCTCAGTTACCTTAGGTGTGACACCCAAACTGTATACCTTCTGATGTGGGCATTCCTCTCCAGTTAGAAGCCTCTCAATATGATGAACTTCTGGACTCCATGAACTCGTCTGATCAGCTGGATCCGTGACAAGGGCAATCTCCAGAGGATCCCTGTCCAAACACATAGGAAGACATTCATCAATAGTAAAATCAACAACATTTATACTATGACAAGTCTCTTGTATCATGGGGTTTTTTAATGCTTTTTATAAGTTAAAAATAATCATATCATCCCCCACAGCTAAGGTCAATCTCCCTTGCCTAACATCTATGACCGCCCCCGCAGTATGTAAGAACGGTCTGCCCAAGATGATAGGGATTTGGTTGTCTTCAGCCATGTCCATGACAACAAAATCAACGGGGATGAAAAACTTCCCAATACGAACGGGAACGTCCTCTAACACCCCCAATGGGTGTTTAACAGTTCTATCGGCCATTTGAAGTGTCATATTAGTAACTGTCAACGGACCCATATTTATCTTTTTACAGATAGAATAGGGCATAACACTGACACTAGCTCCCAAATCACAAAGAGCTTTACTAATAGAAAGATGACCAATTTGACAAGGGATAGAAAAACTTCCTGGATCCTTTAATTTCGGTGGTGAGTTAATTGGCAACATGGCACTGCACTTCTGAGTGTAAGCAATAGTTTCCACCGCGTCAAAGGATCTCTTCCTTGTCAAAATCTCCTTCATGAATTTTGCATAAGCCGGCACTTGAGTAATTAATTCAGTAAAAGGGACACTTACCTTTAGATTCTTCACGACCTCCATAAACTTACCGAACTGCTTATCCAGCTTGGATTTTTGTTTTCGGTGAGGAAAGGGTAGTGCTATAGTTATGGGCTCGGCTTGCTTCTCCTTAGAAACAACTTTTGAAACACCGTCAGATGTCAATTCTGGATCCTCGATCGAGTCAGAGGTGACTCGATCGAGCTGGCTGGATCCTCGATCGAGTCGCCTCTGACTCGATCGAGGAACCTTCTGAGTTCGACTCCTTCGTCTTTTTACTTTTATCGTCGGCTCGTGTTTCAACTTCGTCAGGCTCTTTCTCATCATCACTAAGCTCCAAATTACCCAATCCTTTGGGATGCATGTAAGGGACCTCATCAACAATAATGGGCATATCTCTCTCAAGGCTTTGTAGGTCGGGATTCACATAAGAAGTACCGCTCCTCAGCTGAATAACATTAGCTTGCTCATGAGCTTGCTTACCTTGAGGAGGAAGACCTACGGCCTGTTTTGATGGGTTTTGAAGTGCCATCTGAGCCACTTGATTATCTAGCATCTTGTTATGGGCAATTAGCTCGGAAATTTGAGCATGCCTTCGCTTTCCGCATCGACAAAGTTTGTTGCAAAAGATTGCGCAACTCTGCCATATCATTATTCGGAGCTTGTTGAGGGATTTGTTGAGGAGTTTGCTGAGGAGGCTGCTGATATTGATTGTTGAACTACTGGCCTCCTTGATTTTGCCTTTGATATCCCCCTTGTTGGTGATTATCGCGATTGTTAGGAGGGATATAAGGATTCTTTGCGGTTGTGATTTGCTGCGGGTTTTGCACATTACGGCTAGACCATTGAAGGAACGGATGCTCCTTCGTTCTTTCATTGTAAAAATTAGAGAAAGGTGTACCTTGTGAACCTTGTCTGTAAGCCTGAAAGGCATTAACCTGCTCCAATGTGCTCATACAATCAGCTGCACCATGACCATCCAAACCGCATCTAGCAAAAGACTCCTCTACTTGCTGACTCATAGCATGAACTCTCTCTTTTCTACCCAATGATTGGGTAGTCTTTATCTCAAAGCAATCTGGCGCAGAAATAGTCTCATTTGTGCCGCCAAAGCACTATCAACTCCGATGCGCGCGTGCTTCCCCCCTAGATTTCCATACCTTGCGGTATGGGTAGCAATCTCGATCAATCAACT
This sequence comes from Silene latifolia, assembly GCF_048544455.1. Lineage (NCBI taxonomy): Eukaryota > Viridiplantae > Streptophyta > Magnoliopsida > Caryophyllales > Caryophyllaceae > Silene > Silene latifolia. The sequence continues at coordinate 461,688,564 of NC_133538.1, read as the reverse complement.
TCCACGCGTCACCATCATTGGTGTTATCTTGAAACCTCCCATTTGCAGATGAATCCAAAAGGGCACGATGATCGTCAAACAACCCGTTATAAAACTGGTTGCAAAGGAACCACTTTGGGAAACCATGATGGGGAACTGATCGAACTAAACGCTTGAAGTGAGTCCAAGCTTCATTCAAATCTTCAGTAGCTCCTTGCTTGAAACTAGTAATTTGATTCCTCAAAGCATTAGTCTTCTGAGGTGGGAAGTACCTCTTGTAAAAAGCTAAGGGCCAAGGAGTTCCAGTCTGTAACTCCTTCAGTATCCATATCCATATCTCTCAACCACTCAGCAGCTCCATCTTTCAGAGAGAAAGGAAAGAGCACCTGCTTAACTTGATCTTGTGTCACTCCAGCTGATAATGGAATAGAACAGCAGTAAGTGACAAATTTCTTCATATGCGTCGCAGGATCCTCAGCAGCTGTCCCTCCAAACATGTTTCGTTCCACCAAATTGATGTAAGATGGCCGAATCTCGAATGTTCCATTGGTAGTAGTGGGCAGCTTGAATCCTTGTGGAATAGAAGCCAAGGTTGGCTCAGAGTGACTGGCTAGAGTAGGCATGATGATAGTTTCGGGAATATCGTCTGTGACTGGAATTTCAGGAATAAGAATTTCTTCCTCCTCCTCTTCGTAGGACCGACCGGCTGACTCAGTGGAGCTCGCCGTTTCGACGTCAAGTATACTCAAGTCTTCTACTTGACCCACTTCTTGATTAAATTTCCGTCTGTAGCGAAAAGTCTTCTCAGGTTCAGGATCAAAAGGAATAATCTCGGACCTATTAGACCTGGGCATAAATGGAACTAACAAGAAAGTGTGAGAACGGTCTCAAGGAACTGGGTTCCCTGAGACAAAAAGACAAAATAAACACAAAAATACTAAACAATTGTTGCCTCCCCGGCAACGGCGCCAAATTTGATGTGGCTAAAGTCGTATTACCAAATCAAAGTAAAACTATCTCAGGACTAACAAGAATAGCTAGTGATAAGACAGGTATCGAATCCACAGGGAGGCGGTAAAAGCTAAGTCTAAGAGTATTTAAGTCGTCTAGAAGTAACCGATTTACGGGGGTTTGTTTGTTTTGATTCTATTAAACTAACTGCAAGTAATTAAATGAAGGTTTAACAATATTATTAAAAGTCTAGGAATTAGGTTCACTAGGTCAATCAGTCGGGGATTATCAATCAATTACTAAATCTATCAAGTTGTTTAAGGTCATAAGATCGGTCGACTCCATTATGCCCTTTAGATCGATTCTAACATGCGGTCGCTATGATTAGATACTTTCTATTTGATTATCGCAGCCTATATGATTCACAAAATAAGAAAAAGAGGAAAATAGGCGATTTTGACCATTTATGACCAAGTTTCACAATAAAAGGCTTAGGATTCATGAAACAAGGTTTATGATTCACAAAATAAGAAAAAGATCAAAATATGTTATTTTGACCATTTATGACCAAGTTTAACAATATAAGGCCTAGGATTCACGAAACAAGGTAAATGATTCACAAAATAAGAAAAAGAGCAAAATAAGTGATTTCGACCATTTTATGACCAAATTTCACAAAATTACCTTCTAGTTTCACAAAACAAGCTCTAAAATTCGCAAAATAAGGTATATGATTCACAAAATAAGAAAAAAGAGGAAAATAGGCGATTTTGACCATTTATGACCAACTTTCACAATATAAGGCTGTGGACAAGGCCCTCGGGAACTGCGTCCGCGGGATCCACACTAGGCATAATCGACTCGAGGTTCTTTCGAATCGGATTAAGACAAATTAGAGTCGCCGCCAAGTTTTTTGGGAACTTGGAACCGTTCAAGTCAACTTTACACCTTTCATCGAAAAGCATAAAGCCAATCGACTACGAGTGATTAAAGATAAAGACTTGTACCCTATATCACTCGATTTGAATGACTCTTGTAATCCAATGGTATTTAGACGGATCCACAAACCATAGATCTTGAGTAAGGGGTGAGGGTACGTGTTAGGAAGCCCATAAGGACACCTAACCCCGCCCGTCGATAACGGCCTCTACTAAGTCAAGTATCGAATTTCAAACAAGGTCATAGCTACTACGATATATGATATGCAAACATCGTTTTTAAAACCCTAACATTTGAAGTTTCTATGTCGATTTAGATACAACTAAACTAACTTTGTCAAAGTTGTAATTTAGTATGTGGGTTGATTGATCTACCAACATACAAAGCAAACAAGGCTTAAGGGGAATGGGGTAGCCGTTGGGATCTACCCTATTACAACCCAGGCAATTCATGCCGACACAACGAGAAATTAAAGATACAACTCGATCTAAATACAATGCTATACGCAAAACCATACACGACACACTACACGGCCAATTCGGCCTAGGGAAACGAGCACAAGGGGGGTGGCCCACGGCTTACATGACTCACGGCCTTGGGTCACTCCTCGTAATGCGTGCCTTCGCTTAATCTTATCAAATTAAACATAGGGCCACACACCAAAGCATGCATTAGAATAAATCTGGCCATGTCGCTTTAAACAACATGCGATTTACTACGCTCTTACACGAATTGGAGCACAACCATCTAACCAAATAAGACTAAGGTTTTTGAAGAAGCTTTTGACTCGATAAAAGTTAAACAAACTTGAAAGTTACAACTCGATGGACAAATTATAAATTACAAGCAACGAAACAACAAAGAACAATTGGTACAAAAAAAAACGAAGCAAGAAGGACAAAGAAATCGGCCAACCTCACGGCCAAACCACGGCCATCCTAGTTCCTAGGTCAAGTTCATTAGTTAGATCAAATAATTGCGAAACGAGTTCGAAAACGGGTTAGAAAACAAGTTAGAAACGACGTTGATCGATTGAGAAGATGTCACGCGAATATGTATTCTACACGGCCTAAAGGGGTCAAATTAGGTCACGAAGTTACGATATTAACGCTACTCATCGAGTGTTAATAGGAAGGTGCTAATCACGCACTCCTATGCTAGCGAGAAATCAAGTGAAAAGAGAGATGCGTTCAATTAAGTTATAGAATTGTTAGTCGATTTTTAAGGCTATGCCGAGACCACCTAATTTGTCTAATTAGGTTATTAAATTGATCCAATGTCGTCTAAATGAGTCATATGTTAACAATCAGAGGTCTAACTAACATACGAAGGGTCCTAGGGTAGGTCGAATTGGTCGAAACAAACGAGGGGTCAAAAGCGAGGAACAGAGTTAGAATTCGTTTTATTAATGCCCTACCTTGAACACGACAATATGTAAATGAGACGGGGTGTACGACCGACTGATGTGGCAGATTTCTTTCCCATCTCAAGTCAACGCGGGTGTTCGTGGTGGTACTTTAACTCATACTCGGACTAAACTAGTTTCATAGTTAACGATATCAAACGATAAAAAACGATAAACAAAATAAAACGAAACAATAAAAAACAAACATAAAAAAGAACGAAATAAAAAAGGGAGAAGAAGAGGATTTGATGCACCCTCAACCTACATGTATCGTTGACACCGTCTTGGGTCGTAATCGATCGTAGATTTTATCTCGAGAGGCCGTCGTCGACGAAGGAACAAAGCAATAACACGTTTTTTTGCAAATCTGGACAGCAACTTTCAAACTGCAATTTCTCACTCGTTTCACGGTGAAAATTAGATTTAAAAGATGTTTTGAAAACTAAAAAGAGAGGATAACAGAGATCTTAAAACAATCCCTGCTCATTTTGAATTATTGGGCACGAAAAATGAGCACAAACAGAACTGGACAGACAGGAAAAGCCGCGAAAACAGAGTGTATGTCACTCTGTTTTTCGAGAGGATTCGTGTACTCTCAAGGGCAATTTGGCTCATGAATATTTGTCTAAGATGTAGATGGATGTTGTGTGGTTGATTAGAAACAAGAAACTCGAATTTTAATGGAGTTTTGAGGGTTGAACGAAGGGTTCCAAAGAGGACACACAAACTGATTCTCAGTTTTGTATCTCGGTTTTGTCGAGGGTTTTTGAGAGGCAATTAGGGTTTGTTTCTGGAGTTTAAAGCTTGTAAGTGACGGTAGTCTATATGTAGAACTTAGAGGACTGAATATATGGCAGAGGGGGGTATTTATAAGGAGTTTCGAAGGGTAGAAGTAGGGCAACAAGCAGTCGGGCCTGTTTCGCATAGCTGCTGTCCATCAGCTATTTCGTGGGGTTTTTAGGGTTTGTATGGGGGTTTTGCTTGGTGGTTAAGCTAAGATAATATGGGTAGGATACTAGGGTATGGTTTAGGGTTAATGGGCACGGGTTTAAGTGGTGTTTGGAGCGGGTTTTGGACTCGGGTTTGAGCACGCAAAACAGGGGGATAGGCCGTGTGTTATTTGCGGGCTGTTTATTGGGTTGGTTGTGGCGGGTTTAGTGATGGGTTGTTTGTAGGTAATGAGGGGCAGGAATTGGGTTGGTTGTGGCAGGTTTGGGTCAAGCTTTGAAGCACACAAAACGGGTTGGAAAAGAGGAAGGGCTAACGCGGGTAAGGGGAAGGAGTTGGGCTGTTTTGGTCGTGATTTGGGACGAGATTTGGGACGTGAGTATGGGGGTTCGAACTGGGGTTGGATGGGTAGAGGCCTAGGTTGGTTAGTGTACTCGAGATTCATGCCAACTCGTAAAGAAAACGGGCTCAAAAACCGAGCTATAATCGAGCTCCAAAACGTGTGATTAAAACGAGTTTTCGATTTTCAAATTCGATTTTTCAAATCGATTAACACATTAAAATAAATGATTTTTCAAATCAAATACACTCATAAAATGATTTTTCAAATCAATTATTTATTTTATTTTCAATAAAATAAACTCAAAATAAAGGAAAATGAATTCATCTTAAAAAAGCTTTAATTTAAATATCATTTAAATTAATAAAATACTCCATTGACAACGCTCATTCTACATCGTAAAACGAACCCAAATAATGACAACGACAACTAATAAATACATGTGTCCTATCATCATCGGGTATTTGTCGGGTTCTCTATAAATTCCAATATCGACGGATACGGGTATCTACAGAGCCCCCACTTTGACTGAGGCTTGGACAAGGCGAAAGTCAAAGTATACCCCAGGTCCCTTTCGACCTGAGGATTCTGCGGGTCGTTTATAGTCCATTAGACTTGCGTATATAAGCTCGCCAGCCATAAGAAGAGATCATACCTGAAACTTCGCTGGGGATTGACTCTTGCTTCTGTTGCGTCAAATTATAATCATTGGTCGTCAACCCATAAATTGCATATATGGTGGGTTGAGCCTTATCCTCGGGCGCCTACGTATCCGTTTCTGACGGAATCAAACCCGCGTCGTAGTTAAAATCGCCGACACATGCCCAAAGTTTATCATCTCTGGCGTATGTCCAAAATTCATCATCTGCTGACATTTGCCCAAAATTTATCATCTGCTGGCGCTTGTCCGAATGGGACGGGACTTTCCAAGGAGGTTGCCGCCGCTTTCATCATTTGCTTTCAGCTACGGAATTCTTCCATTTCATACTCTTGTATTGAATTGAATTCTTGGTGGATGTCATCCTTTACATCCTGATAATGGTCTCGAAGCCAACGGCCAGAGCCCCTGATTGTAATGGCTCTAAAGTCGAAGACTTTAGAGCCCCCCGTTGAAGCATATCCTGCTACATTTGAAACACAAAAACGTACTAGCAATAATCATCACATAAGCACATTTCGATCATCAATCTTAAAATTAGATTATTTGAAAGATTGGGTCATCGACCCGAAAATTGAATTTGAAAATTTTGGATAATTGGGCCATCGACCCGAAGCTTAAATTTGACATCACTTGGTATGTTGGGCCATCGACCCTTCAAAAATTGAATCTGAAATTTTGAATTTCGAAAGATGGGGTCATCGACCCGAAAATATTCCACTACTTGGATCATCTATTCATAATTCGCAAAAAGTTTTTGGAATTTTGAAATTTTGAAATTGAAATTGTGAAATTTTTTTTGAAATCGAACCTTGATGAGTGAGCATGAAATACGACTCAGACACTCCGTATGACCCGTAAACAACGTGGGCGTAGCCCGCTACCGTAAAACAAAAAAGGAAAATAAAACCGTAAGTGTGCACGGGTTTTAATTCAAATATTGACTTGCTGGGGGTAGAAATGCGAATTGGCCATTCTAGTGCCAAAAGATGCGAGGAATGAGTGAAAACCCGACGCATCGTGCTAAAGACTGGTGCGAACTGGGGCGGGCCTAAGAGGCACGCGACCCAAGGCCCACACGGCCAAAAAAATGTTACCCTAGGGGTGTCACCCTAGGTGCTTCCTTTCTCTTATACTTTCTATATATAAGGAAGAGTTGCGTTGCCAGAAACAAAGTTTATTCTGCTTTCCCAAACTGGTGCAAACGACATAAATCATTATGAATAATCTAGTGAGTGCTATGCGAGCATGGGAGACAGACTTCACATCGCGAGAGACAGGAATTAAAGACCGCTCAATCGGCGCAATTACTTCCCTTACGCCGATCCGCCTTCAACCTCGCTTTGCTAGAACACGCCTTAGCTATTGGGATCCTCGTAAACATGTCTTTGCTTTTCCCGAGGGGGAGATCGCCCTTTGCCTGGGAAGAGTTTTCGTCCCGGGAGGGTGGGATCGAGGCCATACCGGCTATACCAAAATTTCATTCGGGGTGGCGTGGAATATATCTAGACTGTCTTGGCCTCTCCAGGACGGAGTCCGAGGATATAGTTCTTGGCGACGAAGTCAACCTTCTTGCTATTCATCGAAAATTTTGCATCTTGCGAAACAAGTATTTCACCGCCAGCCGTCTTTCGCCAGTGAGCATTTGGATTGATCATGTTACATCTTTATGTCTTGAAGATAGGATGAACAAGACAACTTGCGTAGGACAAGCGAAGCTCGTGTCTATTGTGTCTCAGATGGAGACGGGACATAATCCTTCCTGGATTATTCTTCTTTGAAACCATTAGGGGTTTAGATGCTAAGAAAACGAACCACGATGTTGAATGGTCGGGATGCTCCCGTCATTGCAGGTAACAAAATCTATCCTCTTGATTTCGCTTCTCTTCGTTTTACCACAAATTCTAGTGTTATCGTCACGACTTATCTATATTTTGCCACGATTTACGCCACAATTACGTGTATTTGCCCGATTTTCTTGTATTACGCCACGATTTTGTTGCATTACGCCACGATTTTGCTTACATTTGTCTTTTTTCGTTTTTTTTTTTTCTTCACGTTTTCTTTTTTTTTTCTTTTTTTTTTCTTTTTTTTTCTTTTTTTTTTCTTCTTTTTTTTTCACGTTTTCTTTTTTTCTTTTTTTTTTCACGTTTTCTTTTCCTTTTTTTTCACGTTTTCTTTTCCTTTTTCTCAGGTGTGGCTTTGTGAGAGATTTTGGCTCTTTGCCCCGCCGCGTGAGCCAAACTCGTACCTCGCCCGTATGCTGACTATGCGTGCTAAGCGGTATGAAGACGAGCATCAAAATGACCTTGCTTATTGGCGAAACAAGATGACAGAAGGGGAGGTCGCCCCCTTTCTTTGGTTTATGCCTTGGCTTCGCCTCAAATCTTTTACTATCCTTCCGGAAGATGATAAGACCAGACGTTTGCAATTATTGGGTTTGGAAAGGTCTATTCACATTTACCCCGACCGCGTCTTGCGTCAGATGGGCCGTAGACAAGTAATTCCCAAGTGCGAGGCTGTTCTGGGACGAGCAAGAGAGCTACATCCCTCTATATGTGATGAGTGGCTCGAAAGATGGCACCAAAGGAGTCTTTGGTACGTATCTGCGCGCCCTCAAACTACCTGGGTATCCCCGTCCTACACTAAGTGGCTTAATGAGAAGACTGACCCAGGCAAAGATTTGTGGCGGAAGGATGAGCTTGTCGACATCAAATATTATGACAAAAGCAGGAGTAGTCGCGACTTCTTCGCTAACGATCATTCGTCTGTATCCGGACCTGAAGCTAAAACCGAGAAAAGTTCTAAGACTGACTCACAGGTGACAGGTGTGTGGAAACGGTTGGGTTCAAGGGCACACTCAGGCTCAGCCTTGGAAGGAAGACTTGGCCCTTGCCTGAGTGTAAAAGATAGGCTGGGCCCTCGGGAGGAAATGATGATCCCCCCCCCCCCCCCAAAAAGCGTGCTAGACAGAACGCGACTACCCTTCCTCCGCAGGAGCCTCGGTCACGTGACTCAAAAGGCAAAGGGAAAAGGAAGATGTAGGAGCCTTCGACTCTAATCTATTATTTAATACTACTACTTATCATTTGTTGCTTGCTATTTTTTTTTTTTTGAAGGTTGTAATGGGCATCGCCCGATTTTAATAAGACTTACTATTTATTACAATTCCCAGTTTCTGCATAAAATTTCATTTTATTAAAGGAAGGGTCGGTTGTACTCTTATAAAGAGCTGCCTACGTATCTGTTGTCAATAGAATCAAACCGAGCTCGTAGTTCCACAAAACGAATGCACTACAAACATCAGTTTATAACGCACAAAAAGCAGCGAAGCAAAGGTGCCGCGGCTTAGACTCGCTCGCAAGCACTGCAATTCAAAATTTTATATCGCGACATTGAGAATGAGCTCTAAGGATAATATTTCTTCAGTTGATCCAAATTCGTCGGATTCGCGAAGTCATTTCCATCTAGATCTGTTAGTCTGACTGTGCCTCCCGATAATATTTTCTTTACCAGGTAAGGACCGGCCCAGTTCGGCTTGAATTTTCCCCTCAGGTCGATTGGTAGTAAAGCGCGGACAGACTTTAGGACCAAATCCCCATCCTTTATTCCTCGAGGCTTCACCTTCTTGTTAACTGCTCTTTGTATCCTTTTCTGATAGAGTTGAACATGGTGTAGCGCATTTAACCATCGCTCGTCGAGCATGACCAAGGAATCATACCTAACTGCATGGCCGATCGACCTCGAAACGACTTTCTAATGAGAATTCTCAAAGAAGGTACCTCTAATTCGATAGGTGAACTGCTTCCATCCCATATGTCAAATAGAACGGAGTTGCTCCGTGTATTTGTGCGAATAGACGTTCGTATCCCCATAGTGCGACGGTATCTTCTCCGGCCATTCGCGATAATTGTCGGTCATTTTTCCGAGAATCACGGTGATTGTCTTGTTAGCGGCTTCCACCGCGCCATTTGTTTGAGGTCGATAAGGTGACGACTTGTGGTGTTTGATTTTATACTTTTCAAGTATTCAGCGGTTTCACACTGGAAGTGAGTGCCATGGTCGCTAATGAACTCATGCGGCACCCCATATCTGCAAATGATTTCATTCTGAATGAACTTTGCTACCTGCTTTGCTTGTAGCACTTTATATGATTTTACTTCTACCCACTTCGTGAAGTAATCGATGGCGACTAGCATGAAACAATGCCCACCTGTTCCAGATGGGTTGACCTTTCCAATAATGTCGATTCCCCATGTTGAGAAAGGCCATGGTGATGTCAAAGTATACAATGATGATGGTGGCACGTGTTGTATGTTCGCAAAGATTTGGCAATTATGGCAATGTCTGACATATTCGCGACAATCTGTCTCCATCGTGGTCCAATAATACCCTAATCTCATGATTTTACGAACTAACATATGGGCATTCATGTGTGGGCCACACTCCCCGTTATGGACTTCTTCCATGACTCTTTTTGCAGTTGGTGAGTCTATGCATCGCAGAAGGATATTTTGCGCGGTCTTCTTGTACAATTGTCCATCATTGGTTCTAACGAACTGAGCGGCTAGCATTCGAATAGCGCGCTTTCCGCGGTTATCCATGTCGGGTGGATACTCTCCCGATTCTTTAAATTTTAGAATAGCTTGATACCAAGGTTCAGCCTCGGTTTCTTCTGTGTCTTCGATGACATTAACATAAGCAGGTGATGATCTTCATTCGACACATATTGGCATAGTATCCATATGATCAGGTATGTTGATCAGAGCAACTAGCTTTGATAGTGCATCAGCAAACTGGTTTTCATCTCTAGGGAGGTGCACGTATTTGACATTGGCGAACAACTTTTCTAGTTCCTCTATTTTCGCTTGGTACGGAGCCAGGCTATCACTTCGGGTTTTCCACGTCCCGGCAACTTGATTGATCACTAGTGACGAGTCCCCATGTACTATAAGCTTTTTGATGCCTAACTCGAGAGCACTGTGCAAACCGAGTAGGCATGCTTCGTATTCGGCCGCGTTATTAGTAACATTAAAGTCCAACTTCATCGAAATGGGAACATGTTCACCTTCTGGTGAAATGAGTAGAACTCATATCCCGTATCCCCTGCAGTTCGATGCTCCATCGAAATAGAGGTCCCACGTATCGTTGTCTATATGAACGATATCTTCGTCGAGAAACGACCACGTATCTATAACCTCAGTTTCTTCTATCGGGTTATCCGCCTGGAAGTCTGCAACCGCCCTTCCCTTTATCACTTTTAGCGGTACGTATTTTAGATCAAACTCGGAAAGCATTAAAGTCCATCTCGACACCCTGCCGTTTAGAACTGGTTTTTCAAACAAGTATTTGATTGGGTCCATCTTCGAGTGGATGCAGACACTATGACTGAGCATGTAGTGTCGTAACTTCTTTGTCGCCCACACTAAAGCCAAACATGTCTTCTCGAGCTGAGTATACTTGATTTCATACTCCAAGAACTTTTTACTAATGTAGTAAATTGCTCTTTCCTCTTTATCGACAATCTGTGCCAGCATTGCCCCCATTGCAGTATCTGTAACTGTAAGATACAACAAAAGTGGTAACCCAGCCGTTGGCGGGCTGAGCACGGGAGGGGAAGTTAGTATTTCTTTGATCTTGTTGAACGCAACTTGACAGTGATCATCCCATACGACGTGTTCCCCGACTTTCAACTTCTTAAAAATTGGCTCGCATATCATAGTTAGCCTTGCCACGAACCGGCTTATATACTGTATTCTTCCTAGGAAACCTCGAATTTCCTTCTCGGTTTTCGGGTGAGGCATTTCCATTATGGCCTTTATTTTTGATGGGTCCACCTCGATGCCACGGTGGCTAACGATGTGACCTAACAGTTTGCCGGATGTGACTCCGAATGCGCACTTTTGGGGATTCAGCCTCATGTTATACTTGCGCAATCGTTCAAAGAATTTGCGTAGTGTACCAAGGTGGCCATCGCGCTCTTTTGACTTGACAATCATGTCGTCGATATAAACCTCGACTTCCTTATGCATCATATCATGTAACAACGTTCTCGCGGTCCTCTGGTATGTGGCCCCTGCGTTTATCAACCTAAAAGGCATTACTGTGTAGCAGTAGGTTTCCCATTGCGTTCTGAACGCAGTCTTATGCATGTCTTCTTTCGCCATCTTGATATGATTATAACCGGCGTATCCGTCCATAAAGGATAAAAACGCGTGATTTGCCGTGTTGTCAACCAGGATGTCGATGTGAGGTAATGGGAAATCGTCCTTCGGACTTGCCTTGTTTAGATCCCGGAAGTCGACACAAACCCGAACTTTACCATCTTTCTTTGGCACTGGTACGACGTTAGCCACCCGATCGAGTATTCGACACCTTGATGAACCCAGCTTTGAGTTGCTTGTCGATATCTTCCTTGACTTTCAAAGACCAATCTGTGTGCATTTTGCGGAGCTTCTGCTTGACTGGCTTATATCCCGGCTTGATTGGGATCCTGTGCTCCGCAATTTCTCTGTCGATGCCTGGCATGTCTTTGTAGGACCACGCAAAAACATCTTTGAACTCATGTAACAAACCAATGAACCCTTCTCTCTCGGTGGGACTTAAAGTAGTTCCTATTTTAAGCTCCTGTGGTTCTAAGGTTGTACCTACATTGATGGTTTCGGTATCTTCGATGATCGAAGTTTTCTGTTCGTACTCCTCCAACCCTTTTATCAACTGTAGGGGTGGTTCTATTTCTTCTTCTTCGACCAACTGTTCATCCTCGACCTCAGTCTCAATATCATTATTAAAACAATCATTTTCAAAGTTCGAATTGCAATGTAAGTGAGACAAGTCGTAAGCAAACTGGTTCATATTATTATTGATTTGAAATTGCGCGAAATGCGCTAACATTTGAGCCAACTGGTCGGAGCTCAGTGGCGAGATAGGGGTATTCGGGACAGGCCCCGGAATTCCACCATTAGGAAAGGGTGCAGAGGAAGGGAAAGCTAGGCGAGGGGTATTTTCAACACCTGACTCCTTAGACTCAATCTTAGGACCTATCTCAGACTCAGACTCAGACTCAGACTCAGACTCGGACACATCATCTGGCTTGAACATCTCTCCTTCTCCCGTTGTCAACTTGAAAAGGAGTACCTTGTTATCAGTCCACTTGATTGTTTTCCGCCATCCCGTGTTGGTCCTAAGAGGATCTACATCGGTGATGAGGGTAGATGGGTCGAACCGCTCGCTTCTCAGGATCATGCTTACCAAATCTTCGTTTGGTATTGGTGATTTCTTCTCTTCACCGAAAAGAAGACCCATGGCTCTCTCGTCACTTATTGGATCCGGTTTAGTCCCTACTGGCATCACGGTCAGAATATCTTCAGGGATGTAGTAGCAGTCTTGGAATATTTCGATTCCTGGGACCATAAGGTTTTTCTTTGGGTCAAAGATAGGTTCGGGGAAGTCCATGCAGGGAAGTGCTTCCCCAGCCCTCACGAAGTGACTGTTTAGAGTTAGGTGATATGGTCCCATTTTAATATCTCGATCTTCGATCGTTCTTCCCCTCTTTTCCAGCAGATCTTTCCCAGTGGGCTCATATCCAAGCCCGAAAGTTACTCCTTTGGCTACTGGTGGTTTCAACTCGAATGTACCCTCCTTTCTAGGATATAAAGAGAAACCGAAGTACTTCCCAGTCTTGAGAATCACTTCGCAGGCATGACTTCCCGTGTATAGATCCATATTCTTTGCTTCGGGGTTCAGCTCGATCATGTTGACGATCTCGAAACCACATGCGTCATTGACAGCTTCGACCCTTACTTCAGAAGTAATGTCCCCTCCTGCCGCCGTAATTGGCGTGGCGTCAATGGTGACGGTTTTGCCATTGAGTGGGATCTTGATTTTTCGATGCAGCGTTGATGTTACGTCCCTCGTAGCATGGATCCAAGGCCTTCCCAACAATAAGTCGAAGGATGAGCATATGTCAATTACTTGGCAACTTATTTTCTTTTCCACTTGCCCAGTCTGTACCACCAGATCGACGAGTCCACTTACTCGACGCACAGTGCCATCGAATGCCCGGACTGTCTGTGTAGTGGGAACAAAGTCATTCTTCTCCAGGCCCAGAATATGCGCTGTTTTCAAAGGGAGTACGTTGACAGCCGATCCGTCGTCAACCAAGGTCATAGGGATATGCTTGTTGAGACACACGGTAGCAACATAAAGGGCCAGGTTATGTCGGGGCCTGAACGGTGGTAGATCTTCGTCGGAAAATGTCACGGCGTTGGTAATCTGTGGCCGATTCTGGGCGATATGAGTGACCATGTCAGCAGGAGTAGTATTTGACGACACGGTCATGTTCATCAAAGCTTGCAACAAAGCTTGACGATGTTCGAAAGAGCTCAAGATAAGTTGCCAGATAGACACGTCGGCCTTAGTCTTTTGCAGTTGCTTGATGAGAGAAGCCTCGGAGGTCGACCCTTCGCCAAGAACTTCGACCACTACCGGCTCTTTGGGAGGTGTCTTGCTCGGGATATCCTTAGCTTTCTCCACACGGTACGGGCGCCCTGATCTAGTCAGATGGTTTGACTCTAGGGCATGTTGCCTCACTTTTTAGATTTCTTCTTGGGTGTGAGGGATTGTCGCACCTTTGACGAGGTAAACATCATCTTCGTCATCAGCCCAAACGCCATTAATTTCATTGCCGCTCCGGAGTATGTAAGGAGTGCAATCGACAACAAAATCCCCGAATATAATCTCGTTTCTCGAGCTTGGTAGGAACTCGGAGCAATCCACGAATATTCTTCCAATGAAAACCCCTCTTAGATGACACGGGCGAATCAAATGGGAGTAATCAACACTATCTTCGGTAGAGATAAAATTAGTGTGGTCCCCAAAGGGGTTGGTGACGTTATTGGGTTTTATGGCCGGGATTGGGAGCGTTCCGTTCTCAATCATGTCTTGAATTTCGTGCTTTAGTCTAAAGCACCTTTCAGTATCGTGTCCCTTTCCTTGATGAAAGGCACAGTAGGCATTCGGTTTGTACCATTTGCCTTGTTGTTCAGCAGGTGGATCCGAAGTTGGACCGATGGGCTTCAGCTTTCCCTGGGCCATGATCCTTTGGAGAGCGTAGGCGTAAGTGCACCCGATATCGGTGAATACCCTCGGAGCTTGGCGCGGAGGCCTTTTTGATTGTCCATCTAAGAGATTGACAGTTTTAACAAAGTGGGCCGTTGCTGGTGCTTTTGCTTTAGATGACGAGGCCCCTTGGTATCCTTTTGGCTTCTCAGCTTTTGCCATTCGGACGTCATCCTCTACCTTTATTCCGATATCAATTCTTTGAAAGAACCAAAATTCTGGTATTTCAGAGCATTACGGTAAACAGGTCGTAAATTCTTTACGAACTTATCTACCATTTCAACTTCATCAGGCTTCTTGGCTAGTTTCACGCTTTCAGCGCGCCATCTTGCGAGGAATTCAGTAAAGCCTTCTTTTTCCTTCTGTGTCATTACCTCCAAAGTCCTTATGTTGGTTTGAATCTCGACATTGTCAGCATAGTGCTTACAGAACTCTACCTTAATATCTTCGAAAGTGGGGAAGTTCTTAAGGTCAAGATTATAGAACCACGCCTTCGGGTGTTCATCCAGAGATTGGGCAAAAATTTCAGAGAGCATGTCAGCAGGTACTCCCTTCAGTGCTAAGTACCCTTTATAGGCCTTAACATGGTGGATGGATCTTGGTGCCCTTGAACTTTGGGATGTCGGTGAGTACCATGTTCGTGGGCAACTTATCTGAAAGCTGGGGCATAGGCCCTAGCATTTTCATAGTGGATGTTCTTCCCCTGGGAGAGTTTCAGACGGTCTTCGATGAACTTGAACCGTTTCTCCAGATCAGTCAGCGGTGGGGTAGATGGAGGGGAATCTTCACCCAGCTTAGATTCGATTGCATCCATTCGGGATGAGGTTCACGGCCTCGGTGAGTTTGTTAACATCATCTTCCATTGCTTAACGTCGGGTTTTTAGCGGCCTTTCTACAAGAAAACCCCGAACTGAGTCAATATTTAAAGTAAGAGCCCCTGCACACTTAAGGACACGACACCAACTTGACTCAAGCAAAGACTCGGCTTAAGACTGACTAACCAAAAGGTTCGACTCACGGTTAGATTTAGACCTTGACTCATTTTAGACTCGACAAAACGACATGACTCAAGCTGTCATAGCTCGATTCTAAACTGGACTCGGTGTGACTAAACCCGTGATTGGACTAACATAGCCCATAGGTTCAAGTGAAACGCCCTAAATGGCCTAGCTTGGACGTTTCTGTGGACTATCCTAGACCAAATGGTCGACCCACATGACTCGAAGCCCAAGAGGTGAGCTTGGGTGACCCAACATGGTCGTGTTCTAGACTCTTAGAACGAAACATGCCTAGCCAAACACGGCCAGGACCCGGACACGACTCGACGCATTTCATGCTTGGTTAAGGTTCGAGAAATATTTTGGATTGAATTTAAAAAACGAATGATCGATGAGATTTAAAATGGGCAGCATGCCGGCTATAAAAGCTCATTTTTGGCCGAAAACTCTGGTTATACTTGGGCAGCATTCCGCGTTTTGAAAATCATGCTATTTGACAGTAAGTTGTTCAAAAGTTCGGTTTTGAAATCGATACGGAAAGTTTTGAAAAGACTCGGGAAATTCATTTCGCACATTGTCATTCTCATGTTATAAGAATGTATGCTCCTAGACATCTCTAAGTCTCGGCAAGTCTTCTACAAGAAGGTCTATGCCCTCCATCCTTTTTGGGTCTTATAGAGCAAGGGCCTTTAGGTAGAGTACCTAGAAGAGCATCCCCACCATCAAGAACCACGACGAGGCGGAGCGGAAGCAAGCAATGTGCGAGTTCCTGGCATAGTGGGACGTCGCCCCCCACGCATCACAAAGAAACGCTGGGACGGCCCGGGAAAGTCCTTAAGGGTTTATGCATGAATCGTAGCACTATGAGTAATGTTTTACTTTCCAATACTTTCTTTTCAAGTTTCACCTCGGAGGAAAAGACCCTAGAAACAAAGTGTAACTAGTCCTCTTTTCCCCAGCAGAGTCGCCAAACTGTGGACAAGGCCCTCGGGAAATGCGTTCGCGGGATCCACACTAGGCATAATCGACTCGAGGTTCTTTCGAATCGGATTAAGACAAATTAGAGTCGCCACCAAGTTTTTTGGGAACTTGGAACCGTTCAAGTCAACTTTACACCTTTCATCGAAAAGCATAAAGCCAATCGACTACGAGTGATTAAAGATAAAGACTTGTACCCTATATCACTCGATTTGAATGACTCTCGTAATCCAATGGTATTTAGACGGATCCACAAACCATAGATCTTGAGTAAGGGGTGAGGGTACGTGTTAGGAAGCCCATAAGGACACCTAACCCCGCCCGTCGATAACGGCCTCTACTAAGTCAAGTATCGGATTTCAAACAAGGTCATAGCTACTACGATATATGATATGCAAACATCGTTTTTAAAACCCTAACATGTGAAGTTTCTATGTCGATTTAGATGCAACTAAACTAACTTTGTCAAAGTTGTAATTTAGCATGTGGGTTGATTGATCTAACAACATACAAAGCAAACAAGGCTTAAGAGGAATGGGGAAGCCGTTGGGATCTACCCTATTACAACCCAGGCAATTCATGCCGACACAACGAGAAATTAAAGATACAACTCGATCTAAATACAATGCTATACGCAAAACCATACACGACACACTACACGGCCAATTCGGCCTAGGGAAACGAGCACAAGGGGGGTGGCCCACGGCTTACATGACTCACGGCCTTGGGTCACTCCTCGTAATGCGTGCCTTCGCTTAATCTTATCAAATTAAACATAGGGCCACACACCAAAGCATGCATTAGCATAAATCTGGCCATGTCGCTTTAAACAACATGCGATTTACTACGCTCTTACACGAATTGGAGCACAACCATCTAACCAAATAAGACTAAGGTTTTTGAAGAAGCTATTGACTCGATAAAAGTAAAACAAACTTGAAAGTTACAACTCGATGGACAAATTATAAATTACAAGCAACGAAACAACAAAGAACAATTGGTACAAAAAAAACGAAGCAAGAAGGACAAAGAAATCGGCCAACCTCACGGCCAAACCACGGCCATCCTAGTTCCTAGGTCAAGTTCATTAGTTAGATCAAATAATTGCGAAATGAGTTCGAAAACGGGTTAGAAAACAAGTTAGAAACGACGTTGATCGATTGAGAAGATGTCACGCGAATGTGTATTCTACACGGCCTAAAGGGGTCAAATTAGGTCACGAAGTTACGATATTAACGCTACTCATCGAGTGTTAATAGGAAGGTGCTAATCACGCACTCCTATGCTAGCGAGAAATCAAGTGAAAAGAGGGATGTTCAATTAAGTTATAGAATTGTTAGTCGATTTTTAAGGCTATGTCGAGACCACCTAATATGTCTAATTAGGTTATTAAATTGATCCAATGTCGTCTAAATGAGTGATATGTTAACAATTATAGGTCGAACTAACATGCGAAGGGTCCTAGGGTAGGTCGAATTGGTCGAAACAAACGAGGGGTCAAAAGCGAGGAACGGAGTTAGAATTCGTTTTATTAATGCCCTACCTTGAACACGAGGATATGTAAATGAGACGGGGTGTACGACCGACCGATGTGGCGGATTTCTTTCCCATATCAAGTTAACGCGGGTGTTCGTGGTGGTACTTTAACTCATACTCGGACTAAACTAGTTTCATAGTTAACGATATCAAACGATAAAAAACGATAAACAAAATAAAACGAAACAATAAAAAACAAACATAAAAAAGAACGAAATAAAAAAGGGAGAAGAAGAGGATTTGATGCACCCTCAACCTACATGTATCGTTGACACCGTCTTGGGTCGTAATCGATCGTAGATTTTATCTCGAGAGGCCGTCGTCGACGAAGGAACAAAGTAATAACACGTTTTTTTGCAAATCTGGACAGCAACTTTCAAACTGCAATTTCTCACTCGTTTCACGGTGAAAATTAGATTTAAAAGATATTTTGAAACCTAGAAAGAGAGGAGAACAGAGATCTTAAAACAATCTCTGCTCGTTTTGAATTATTGGGCACAAAAAACGAGCACAAACAGAACTGGACAGACAGGAAAAGCCGCGAAAACAGAGTGTATGTCACTCTGCTTTCGAGGGGATTCGTGTACTCTCAAGGGAAATTTGGCTCGTGAATCTTTATCTAAGATGTAGATGGATGTTGTTTGGTTGATTAGGAACAAGAAACTCGAATTTTAATGGAGGTTTGAGGGTTGAACGAAGGGTTCCAAAGAGGACACACAAACTGATTCTCAGTTTTGATGTCGGTTTTGTCGAGGGTTTTTGAGAGGCAATTAGGGTTTGTTTCTGGAGTTTAAAGCTTGTAAGTGATGGTAGTCTGTATGGAGAACTTAGAGGACTGAATGTGTGGCAGAGGGGGGGGGGTATTTATAAGGAGTTTCGAAGGGTAGAAGTAGGGCAACAAGCAGTCGGGCCTGTTTCGCATAGCTGCTGTCCATCAGCTATTTCGTGGGGTTTTTAGGGTTTGTATGGGGGGTTTGCTTGGTGGTTAAGTTAAGATAATATGGGTAGGATACTAGGGTATGGTTTAGGGTTAATGGGCACGGGTTTAAGTGGTGTATGGAGCGGGTTTTGGACTCGGGTTTGAGCACGCAAAACAGGGGGATAGGCCGTGTGTTATTTGCGGGCTGTTTATTGGGTTGGTTGTGGCGGATTTAGTGATGGGTTGTTTGTAGGTAATGAGGGGCAGGAATTGGGTTGGTTGTGGCGGGTTTGGGTCAAGCTTTGAAGCACACAAAACGGGTTGGAAAAGAGGAAGGGCTAACGCGGGTAAGGGAAGGAGTTGGGCTGTTTTGGTCGTGATTTGGGACGAGATTTGGGACGTGGGTATGGGGGTTCGAACTGGGGTTGGATGGGTAGAGGCCTAGGTTGGTTAGTGTACTCGAGATTCGTGCCAACTCGTAAAGAAAACGGGCTCAAAAACCGAGCTATAATCGAGCTCCAAAACGCGTGATTAAAATGAGTTTTCGATTTTCAAATTCGATTTTTCAAATCGATTAACACATTAAAATAAATGATTTTCAAATCAAATACACTCATAAAATGATTTTTCAAATCAATTATTTATTTTATTTTCAATAAAATAAACTCAAAATAAAGTAAAATGAATTCACCTTAAAAAAGCTTTAATTTAAATATCATTTAAATTAATAAAATACTCCGTCGACAACGCTCATTCTACATCGTAAAACGAACCCAAATAATGACAATGACAACTAATAAATACATGTGTCCTATCATCATCGGGTGTTTGTCGGGTTCTCTATAAATTCCAATATCGACGGATACGGGTATCTACAAAGGCCTAGGATTCAGGAAACAAGGTCAATGATTCACAAAATAAGAAAAACAACAAAATAGGTGATTTCGACCATTTTATGAAAAAATTTCACAATATTACCTTCTAGTTTCACAAAACAAGCTCTAAGATTCGCAAAATAAGGTATATGATTCACAAAATAAGAAAAAGAGGAAAATAGGCGATTTTGACCATTTATGACCAAGTTTCACAATATAAGGCTTATGATTCGCGAAACAAGGTCTATGATTCACAAAATAAGAAAAAGATCAAAATATGTTATTTTGACCATTTTATGACCAAATTTCACAATATTACTTTCTAGTTTCACAAAACAACTTCTAAGATTCACTAAATAAGGTATATGATTCACAAAATAAGAAAAAAAAAGGAAAATAGGCGTTTTTGACCATTTATGAACATGTTTCACAATATAAGGTCTATGATTCACAAAATAATAAAAAGAGCAAAATAGGTGATTTCGATCATTTTGTGACCAAATTTCACAATATTACCTTTTATTTTCACAAAACAAGCTCTAAGATTCACAAAATAAGATACAGAATTCACAAAATAATAAAAGGAGACAAATAGGTGATTTTGACCATTTATGACCAAGTTTCACAATATAAGGTTTAGGATTCACGAAATAAGGTCAATGATTCACAAAATAAGAAAAAGAGCAAAATAGGTGATTTCGACCATTTTATGACCAAATTTCACAATAATACCTTCTAATTACACAAAACAAGCTCTAAGATTCACTAAATAAGGTATATGATTCACAAAATAAGAAAAAGAGGAAAATAGGCGATTTTGACCATTTATGATCAAGTTTGACAATATAAGGCCTAAGATTCACGAAACAAGGTCAATGATTCACAAAATAAGAAAAACAACAAAATAGGTGATTTCGACCATTTTACGACCAAATTTCACAATATTACCTTCTAGTTTCACAAAACAAGCTCTAAAATTCACAAAATATGGATTATGATTCACAAAATAAGAAAAAGAGGAAAATAGGCGATTTTGACCATTTATGACCAAGTTTCACAATATAAGGCTTAGGATTCACGAAACAAGGTATATGATTCACAAAATAAGAAAAAGATCAAAATATGTTATTTTGACCATTTTATGTGATGTGGCTAAAGTCGTATTACCAAATCAAAGTAAAACTATCTCAGGACTAACAAGAATAGCTAGTGATAAGACAGGTATCGAATCCACAGGGAGGCGGTAAAAGCTAAGTCTAAGAGTATTTAAGCTGTCTAGAAGTAACCGATTTCTGGGGGTTTGTTTGTTTTGATTCTATTAAACTAACTGCAAGTAATTAAATGAAGGTTTAACAATATTATTAAAAGTCTAGGAATTAGGTTCACTAGGTCAATCAGTCGGGGATTATCAATCAATTACTAAATCTATCAAGTTGTTTAAGGTCATAAGATCGGTCGACTCCATTATGCCCTTTAGATCGATTCTAACATGCGGTCGCTATGATTAGATACTTTCTATTTGATTATCGCAGCCTATATGATTCACAAAATAAGAAAAAGAGAAAAATAGGTGATTTTGACAATTTATGACCAAGTTTCACAATAAAAGGCTTAGGATTCACGAAACAAGGTTTATGGTTCACAAAATAAGAAAAAGATCAAAATGTGTTATTTTGACCATTTATGACCAAGTTTAACAATATAAGGCCTATGATTCACGAAACAAGGTAAATGATTCACAAAATAAGAAAAAGAGCAAAATAAGTGATTTCGACCATTTTATGACCAAATTTCACAAAATTACCTTCTAGTTTCACAAAACAAGTTCTAAAATTCACAAAATAAGGTATATGATTCACAAAATAAGAAAAAGAGGAAAATATGCGTTTTTGACCATTTATGACCAAGTTTAACAATATAAGGTCTATGATTCACAAAATAATAAAAAGAGCAAAATAGGTGATTTCGATCATTTTGTGACCAAATTTCACAATATTACCTTCTATTTTCACAAAACAAGCTCTAAGATTCACAAAATAAGGTACAGGATTCACAAAATAATAAAAGGAGACAAATAGGTGATTTTGACCATTTACGACCAAGTTTCACAATATAAGGTTTAGGATTCACGAAACAAGGTCAATAATTCACAAAATAAGAAAAGAGCAAAATAGGTGATTTCGACCATTTTATGACCAAATTTCACAATAATACCTTCTAATTTCACAAAACAAGCTCTAAGATTCACAAAATAAGGTATATGATTCACAAAATAAGAAAAGGAGGAAAAAAGGCGATTTTGACCATTTATGACCATGTTTCACAATATAAGGCCTAGGATTCACGAAACAAGGTCAATGATTCACAAAATAAGAAAAACAACAAAATAGGTGATTTCGACCATTTTATGACCAAATTTCACAATATTACGTTCTAGTTTCACAAAAAAAGCTCTAAGATTCACAAAATAAGGTATATGATTCACAAAATAAGAAAAAGAGGAAAATAGGCGATTTTGACCATTTATGACCAAGTTTCACAATATAAGGCTTAGGATTCACGAAACAAGGTCTATGATTCACAAAATAAGAAAAAGAGCAAAATATGTGATTTTGACCATTTATGATCAAGTTTCACAATATAAGGCCTAGGATTCACGAAACAAGGTCAATGATTCACAAAATTAGAAAAAGAGCAAAATAGGCTATTTCGACCATTTTATGACCAAATTTCACAAAATTATTTTCTAGTTTCACAAAACAAGATCTAAGATTCACAAAATAAGGTATATGATTCACAAAATAAGAAAAAGAGGAAAATAGGCGATTTTGACCATTTATGACCAAGTTTCACAATATAAGGTTTAGGATTCACGAAATAAGGTTAATGATTCACAAAATAAGAAAAATAGCAAAATAGGTGATTTCGACCATTTTATGACCAAATTTCACAATAATAACTCCTAATTTCACAAAACAAGCTCTACGATTCACAAAATAAGGTATATGATTCACAAAATAAGAAATAGAGGAAAATAGGCGATTTTGTCCATTTATGACCAAGTTTCACAATATAAAGCCTAGGATTCACGAAACAAGGTCAATGATTCACAAAATAAGAAAAACAACAAAATAGGTGATTTCGACCATTTTATGACCAAATTTAACAATATTACCTTCTAGTTTCACAAAACAAGCTCTAAGATTCACAAAATAAGGTATATGATTCACAAAAAGAAAAAAGTGGAAAATAGGCGATTTTGACCATTTATGACCAAGTTTCACAATATAAGGCTTAGGATTCACGAAACAAGGTCTATGATTCACAAAATAAGAAAAAGAGCAAAATATGTGATTTTGACCATTTATGACCAAGTTTCACAATATAAGGCCTAGGATTCACGAAACAAGGTATATGATTCACAAATTAAGAAAATGAGCAAAATAGGTGATTTCGACTATTTTATGACCAAATTTCACAATATTACCTTCTAGTTTCACAAAACAAGCTCTAAGATTCAAAAACTAAGGTATATGATTCACAAAATAATAAAAGGAGCAAAATAGGCGATTTTGATCATTTATGACCAAGTTTCACAATATAAGGCCTAGGATTCACGAAACAACGTCTATGATTCAGAAAATAAGAAAAAGAGCAAAATAGGTGATTTCGACCATTTTATGACCAAATTTCACAATATTACGTTCTAGTTTCACAAAACAAGCTCTACGATTCACAAAATAAGGTATATGATTTACAAAATAATAAAAGGAGCAAAATAGGCGATTTTGACCATTTATGACCAAGTTTCACAATATAAGGCCTAGGATTCACGAAACAAGGTTTATGATTCACAAAATAAGAAAAAGATCAAAATATGTTATTTTGACCATTTTATGACCAAATTTCACAATATTACTTTCTAGTTTCACAAAACAAGTTCCAAGATTCATAAAATAAGGTATATGATTCACAAAATAAGAAAAAGAGGAAAATATGCGTTTTTGACCATTTATGACCAAGTTTCACAATATAAGGTCTATGATTCACAAAATAATAAAAAGAGCAAAATAGGTGATTTCGATCATTTTGTGACCAAATTTCACAATATTACCTTCTATTTTCACAAAATAAGCTCTAAAATTCACAAAATAAGTCAGGATTCACAAAATAATAAAAGGAGACAAATAGGTGATTTTGACCATTTATGACCAAGTTTCACAATATATGGTTTAGGATTCACGAAACAAGGTCAATAATTCACAAAATAAGAAAAGAGCAAAACAGGTGATTTCGACCATTTTATGACCAAATTTCACAATAATACCTTCTAATTTCACAAAACAAGCTCTAAGATTCACAAAATAAGGTATATGATTCACAAAATAAGAAAAGGAGGAAAAAAGGCGATTTTGACCATTTATGACCATGTTTCACAATATAAGGCCTAGGATTCACGAAACAAGGTCAATGATTCACAAAATAAGAAAAACAACAAAATAGGTGATTTCGACCATTTTATGACCAAATTTCACAATATTACCTTCTAGTTTCACAAAAAAAGCTCTAAGATTCACAAAATAAGGTATATGATTCACAAAATAAGAAAAAGAGGAAAATAGGCGATTTTGACCATTTATGACCAAGTTTCACAATATAAGGCTTAGGATTCACGAAACAAGGTCTATGATTCACAAAATAAGAAAAAGAGCAAAATATGTGATTTTGACCATTTATGATCAAGTTTCACAATATAAGGCCTAGGATTCACGAAACAAGGTCAATGATTCACAAAATTAGAAAAAGAGCAAAATAGGCTATTTCGACCATTTTATGACCAAATTTCACAAAATTATTTTCTAGTTTCACAAAACAAGATCTAAGATTCACAAAATAAGGTATATGATTCACAAAATAAGAAAAAGAGGAAAATAGGCGATTTTGACCATTTATGACCAAGTTTCACAATATAAGGTTTAGGATTCACGAAATAAGGTTAATGATTCACAAAATAAGAAAAATAGCAAAATAGGTGATTTCGACCATTTTATGACCAAATTTCACAATAATAACTCCTAATTTCACAAAACAAGCTCTACGATTCACAAAATAAGGTATATGATTCACAAAATAAGAAATAGAGGAAAATAGGCGATTTTGTCCATTTATGACCAAGTTTCACAATATAAAGCCTAGGATTCACGAAACAAGGTCAATGATTCACAAAATAAGAAAAACAACAAAATAGGTGATTTCGACCATTTTATGACCAAATTTCACAATATTACCTTCTAGTTTCACAAAAAAAGCTCTAAGATTCACAAAATAAGGTATATGATTCACAAAATAAGAAAAAGAGGAAAATAGGCGATTTTGACCATTTATGACCAAGTTTCACAATATAAGGCTTAGGATTCACGAAACAAGGTCTATGATTCACAAAATAAGAAAAAGAGCAAAATATGTGATTTTGACCATTTATGATCAAGTTTCACAATATAAGGCCTAGGATTCACGAAACAAGGTCAATGATTCACAAAATTAGAAAAAGAGCAAAATAGGCTATTTCGACCATTTTATGACCAAATTTCACAAAATTATTTTCTAGTTTCACAAAACAAGATCTAAGATTCACAAAATAAGGTATATGATTCACAAAATAAGAAAAAGAGGAAAATAGGCGATTTTGACCATTTATGACCAAGTTTCACAATATAAGGTTTAGGATTCACGAAATAAGGTTAATGATTCACAAAATAAGAAAAATAGCAAAATAGGTGATTTCGACCATTTTATGACCAAATTTCACAATAATAACTCCTAATTTCACAAAACAAGCTCTACGATTCACAAAATAAGGTATATGATTCACAAAATAAGAAATAGAGGAAAATAGGCGATTTTGTCCATTTATGACCAAGTTTCACAATATAAAGCCTAGGATTCACGAAACAAGGTCAATGATTCACAAAATAAGAAAAACAACAAAATAGGTGATTTCGACCATTTTATGACCA
This sequence comes from Silene latifolia, assembly GCF_048544455.1. Taxonomy (NCBI): domain Eukaryota; kingdom Viridiplantae; phylum Streptophyta; class Magnoliopsida; order Caryophyllales; family Caryophyllaceae; genus Silene; species Silene latifolia. The sequence goes on along the minus strand of NC_133538.1, from coordinate 461,662,901 downwards.
AATTTAACAATATTACCTTCTAGTTTCACAAAACAAGCTCTAAGATTCACAAAATAAGGTATATGATTCACAAAAAGAAAAAAGTGGAAAATAGGCGATTTTGACCATTTATGACCAAGTTTCACAATATAAGGCTTAGGATTCACGAAACAAGGTCTATGATTCACAAAATAAGAAAAAGAGCAAAATATGTGATTTTGACCATTTATGACCAAGTTTCACAATATAAGGCCTAGGATTCACGAAACAAGGTATATGATTCACAAATTAAGAAAATGAGCAAAATAGGTGATTTCGACTATTTTATGACCAAATTTCACAATATTACCTTCTAGTTTCACAAAACAAGCTCTAAGATTCAAAAACTAAGGTATATGATTCACAAAATAATAAAAGGAGCAAAATAGGCGATTTTGATCATTTATGACCAAGTTTCACAATATAAGGCCTAGGATTCACGAAACAACGTCTATGATTCAGAAAATAAGAAAAAGAGCAAAATAGGTGATTTCGACCATTTTATGACCAAATTTCACAATATTACGTTCTAGTTTCACAAAACAAGCTCTACGATTCACAAAATAAGGTATATGATTTACAAAATAATAAAAGGAGCAAAATAGGCGATTTTGACCATTTATGACCAAGTTTCACAATATAAGGCCTAGGATTCACGAAACAAGGTTTATGATTCACAAAATAAGAAAAAGATCAAAATATGTTATTTTGACCATTTTATGACCAAATTTCACAATATTACTTTCTAGTTTCACAAAACAAGTTCCAAGATTCATAAAATAAGGTATATGATTCACAAAATAAGAAAAAGAGGAAAATATGCGTTTTTGACCATTTATGACCAAGTTTCACAATATAAGGTCTATGATTCACAAAATAATAAAAAGAGCAAAATAGGTGATTTCGATCATTTTGTGACCAAATTTCACAATATTACCTTCTATTTTCACAAAATAAGCTCTAAAATTCACAAAATAAGGTACCGGATTCACAAAATAATAAAAGGAGACAAATAGGTGATTTTGACCATTTATGACCAAGTTTCACAATATATGGTTTAGGATTCACGAAACAAGGTCAATAATTCACAAAATAAGAAAAGAGCAAAATAGGTGATTTCGACCATTTTATGACCAAATTTCACAATAATACCTTCTAATTTCACAAAACAAGCTCTAAGATTCACAAAATAAGGTATATGATTCACAAAATAAGAAAAAGAGGAAAATAGGCGATTTTGACCATTTATGACCAAGTTTCACAATATAAGGCTTAGGATTCACGAAACAAGGTCAATGATTCACAAAATAAGAAAAACAACAAAATAGGTGATTTCGACCATTTTATGACCAAATTTCACAATATTACCTTCTAGTTTCACAAAACAAGCTCTAAGATTCACAAAATAAGGTATATGATTCACAAAATAAGAAAAAGAGGAAAATAGGCGATTTTGACCATTTATGACCAAGTTTCACAATATAAGGCTTAGGATTCACGAAACAAGGTCTATGATTCACAAAATAAGAAAAACAACAAAATAGGTGATTTCGACCATTTTATGACCAAATTTCACAATATTACCTTCTAGTTTCACAAAACAAGCTCTAAGATTCACAAAATAAGGTATATGATTCACAAAATAAGAAAAAGAGAAAAATAGGCGATTTTGACCATTTATGACCAAGTTTCACAATATATAGCTTAGGATTCACGAAACAAGGTCTATGATTCACAAAATAAGAAAAAGTGCAAAATATGTGATTTTGACCATTTATGATCAAGTTTCACAATATAAGGCCTAGGATTCACGAAACAAGGTCAATGATTCACAAAATTAGAAAAAGAGGAAAATGGGCCATTTCGACCATTTTATGACCAAATTTTACAAAATTATTTTCTAGTTTCACAAAACAAGTTCTAAGATTCACAAAATAAGGTATATGATTCACAAAATAAGAAAAAGAGGAAAATAGTCGATTTTGACCATTTATGACCAAGTTTCACAATATAAGGCCTAGGATTCACGAAACAAGGTCTATGATTCACAAAATAAGAAAAAGAGCAAAAAAGGTTATTTCGACCATTTTATGACCAAATTTCACAATATTACCTTCTAATTTCACAAAACAAGCTCTAAAATTTACAAAATAAGGTATATGATTCAGAAAATAATAAAAGGAGCAAAATAGGCGATTTTGACCATTTATGACCAAGTTTCACAATATAAGGCCTAGGATTCACGAAATAAGGTCTATAATTCACAAATTAAGAAAAAGAGCAAAATAGGTGATTTCGACCATTTTATAACCAAATTTCACAATATTACCTTCTAGTTTCACAAAACAAGCTCTAAGATTCACAAAATAAGGTATATGATTCACAAAATAATAAAAGGAGCAAAATAGGCGATTTTGACCATTTATGACCAAGTTTCACAATATAAGGCCTAGCATTCACGAAACAAGTTCTATGATTCACGAAATAAGAAAAAGCGCAAAATAGTTAATTTCGACCATTTTATGACCAAATTTCACAATATTACATTCTAGTTTCACAAAACAAGCTCTAAGATTCACAAAATAAGGTATATGATTCACAAAATAAGAAAAAGAGGAAAATAGGCGATTTTGACCATTTATGACCAAGTTTCACAATATAAAGCTTAGGATTACCGAAACAAGGTCAATGATTCACAAAATTAGAAAAAGAGCAAAATAGGCTATTTCGACCATTTTATGACCAAATTTCACAAAATTATTTTCTAGTTTCACAAAATAAGATCTAAGATTCACAAAATAAAGTATATAATAATTCACAAAATAAGAAAAAGAGAAAAATAGGCGATTTTGACCATTTATGACCAAGTTTCACAATTTAAGGTCTATGATTCACAAAATATTAAAAAGAGCAAAATAGGTGATTTCGACCATTTTGTGACCAAATTTCACAATATTACCTTCTATTTTCACAAAACAAGCTCTAAGATTCACAAAATATGGTATAGAATTCACAAAATAATAAAAGGAGCGAAATAGGTGATTTCGACCATTTATGACCAAGTTTCACAATATAAGGCTTAGGATTCACGAAATAAGGTCAATGATTCACAAAATAAGAAAAAGAACAATATAGGTGATTTCGACTATTTTATGACTAAATTTCACAATATTACCTTATAGTTTCACAAAACAAGCACTAAGATTCACAAAATAAGGAATATGATTCACAAAATAAGAAAAAGTGGAAAATAGGCGATTTTGACCAAGTTTCACATTATAAGGCCTAGGATTCACGAAACAAGGTCTATGATTCACAAAATAAGAAAAAGAGCAAAAAAGGTTATTTCGACCATTTTATGACCAAATTTCACAATATTACCTTCTAATTTCCCAAAACAAGCTCTAAAATTTACAAAATAAGGTATATGATTCAGAAAATAATAAAAGGAGCAAAATAGGCGATTTTGACCATTTATGACCAAGTTTCACAATATAAGGCCTAGGATTCACGAAATAAGGTCTATGATTTACAAATTAAGAAAAAGAGCAAAATAGGTGATTTCGACCATTTTATAACCAAATTTCACAATATTACCTTCTAGTTTCACAAAACAAGCTCTAAGATTCACAAAATAAGGTATATGATTCACAAAATAATAAAAGGAGCAAAATAGGCGATTTTGACCATTTATGACCAAGTTTCACAATATAAGGCCTAGCATTCACGAAACAAGTTCTATGATTCACAAAATAAGAAAAAGCGCAAAATAGTTAATTTCGACCATTTTATGACCAAATTTCACAATATTACCTTCTAGTTTCACAAAACAAGCTCTAAGATTCACAAAATAAGGTATATGATTCACAAAATAAGAAAAAGAGGAAAATAGGCGATTTTGACCATTTATGACCAAGTTTCACAATATAAAGCTTAGGATTCACGAAACAAGGTCAATGATTCACAAAATTAGAAAAAGAGCAAAATAGGCTATTTCGACCATTTTATGACCAAATTTCACAAAATTATTTGCTAGTTTCACAAAATAAGATCTAAGATTCACAAAATAAAGTATATAATTCACAAAATAAGAAAAAGAGGAAAATAGGCGATTTTGACCATTTATGACCAAGTTTCACAATATAAGGTCTATGATTCACAAAATATTAAAAAGAGCAAAATAGGTAATTTCGACCATTTTGTTACCAAATTTCACAATATTACCTTATATTTTCATAAAACAAGCTCTAAGATTCACAAAATATGGTATAGAATTCACAAAATAATAAAAGGAGCGAAATAGGTGATTTCGACCATTTATGACCAAGTTTCACAATATAAGGCCTAAGATTCACGAAACAAGGTATATGATTCACAAATTAAGAAAAGGAGCAAAATAGGTGATTTCGACCATTTTATGACCAAATTTCACAATATTACCTTCTAGTTTCACAAAACAAGCTCTAAGATTCAAAAACTAAGGTATATGATTCACAAAATAATAAAAGGAGCAAAATAGGCGATTTTGACCATTTATGACCAAGTTTCACAATATAAGGCCTAGGATTCACGAAACAACGTCTATGATTCAGAAAATAAGAAAAAGAGCAAAATATGTGATTTCGACCATTTTATGACCAAATTTCACAATATTACGTTCTAGTTTCACAAAACAAGCTCTACGATTCACAAAATAAGGTATATGATTTACAAAATAATAAAAGGAGCAAAATAGGCGATTTTGACCATTTATGATCAAGTTTCACAATATAAGGCCTAGGATTCACGAAACAAGGTTTATGATTCACAAAATAAGAAAAAGATCAAAATATGTTATTTTGACCATTTTATGACCAAATTTCATAATATTACTTTCTAGTTTCACATAACAAGGTCTAAGATTCATAAAATAAGGTATATGATTCAGAAAATAAGAAAAAGAGGAAAATATGCGTTTTTGACCATTTATGACCAAGTTTCACAATATAAGGTCTATGATTCACAAAATAATAAAAAGAGCAAAATAGGTGATTTCGATCATTTTGTGACCAAATTTCACAATATTACCTTCTATTTTCACAAAACAAGCTCTAAGATTCACAAAATAAGGTACCGGATTCACAAAATAATAAAAGGAGACAAATAGGTGATTTTGACCATTTATGACCAAGTTTCACAATATATGGTTTAGGATTCACGAAACAAGGTCAATAATTAACAAAATAAGAAAAGAGCAAAATAGGTGATTTCGACCATTTTATGACCAAATTTCACAATAATACCTTCTAATTTCACAAAACAAGCTCTAAGATTCACAAAATAAGGTATATGATTCACAAAATAAGAAAAAGAGGAAAATAGACGATTTTGACGATTTAAGACCAAGTTTCACAATATAAGGCCTAGGATTCACGAAACAAGGTCAATGATTCACAAAATAAGAAAAACAACAAAATAGATGATTTCGACCATTTTATGACCAAATTTCACAATATTACCTTCTAGTTTCACAAAACAAGCTCTAAGATTCACAAAATAAAGTATATGATTCACAAAATAAGAAAAAGAGGAAAATAGGCGATTTTGACCATTTATGACCAAGTTTCACAATATAAGGCTTAGGATTCACGAAACAAGGTCTATGATTCACAAAATAAGAAAAAGAGCAAAATATGTGATTTTGACCATTTATGATCAAGTTTCACAATATAAGGCCTAGGATTCACGAAACAAGGTCAATGATTCACAAAATTAGAAAAAGAGCAAAATAGGCTATTTCGACCATTTTATGACCAAATTTCACAAAATTATTTTCTAGTTTCACAAAACAAGATCTAAGATTCACAAAATAAGGTATATGATTCACAAAATAAGAAAAAGAGGAAAATAGGCGATTTTGACCATTTATGACCAAGTTTCACAATATAAGGCCTACGATTCACGAAACAATGTCAATAATTCACAAAATAAGAAAAGAGCAAAATAGGTGATTTCGACCATTTTATGACCAAATTTCACAATAATACCTTCTAATTTCACAAAACAAGCTCTAAGATTCACAAAATAAGGTATATGATTCACAAAATAAGAAAAAGAGGAAAATAGACGATTTTGACCATTTATGACCAAGTTTCACAATATAAGGCCTAGGATTCACGAAACAAGGTCAATGATTCACAAAATAAGAAAAACAACAAAATAGGTGATTTCGACCATTTTATGACCAAATTTCATAATATTACCTTCTAGTTTCACAAAACAAGCTCTAAGATTCACAAAATAAGGTATATGATTCACAAAATAAGAAAAAGAGGAAAATAGGCGATTTTGACCATTTATGACCAAGTTTCACAATATAAGGCTTAGGATTCACGAAACAAGGTCTATGATTCACAAAATAAGAAAAAGAGCAAAATATGTGATTTTGACCATTTATGATCAAGTTTCACAATATAAGGCCTAGGATTCACGAAACAAGGTCAATGATTCACAAAATTAGAAAAAGAGCAAAATAGGCTATTTCGACCATTTTATGACCAAATTTCACAAAATTATTTTCTAGTTTCACAAAACAAGATCTAAGATTCACAAAATAAGGTATATGATTCACAAAATAAGAAAAAGAGGAAAATAGGCGATTTTGACCATTTATGACCAAGTTTCACAATATAAGGCCTTGGATTCACGAAACAAGGTCAATGATTCACAAAATAAGAAAAACAACAAAATAGGTGATTTTGACCATTTTATGACCAAATTTCACAATATTACCTTCTAGTTTCACAAAACAAGCTCTAAGATTCACAAAATAAAGTATATGATTCACAAAATAAGAAAAAGAGGAAAATAGGCGATTTTCACCATTTATACCAAGTTTCACAATATAAAGTTTAGGATTCACGAAACAAGGTCAATGATTCACAAAATTAGAAAAAGAGCAAAATAGGCTATTTCGACCATTTTATGACCAAATTTCACAAAATTATTTTCTAGTTTCACAAAATAAGATCTAAGATTCACAAAATAAAGTATATAATTCACAAAATAAGAAAAATAGGAAAATAGGCGATTTTGACCATTTATGACCAAGTTTCACAATATAAGGTTTATGGTTCACAAAATATTAAAAAGGGCAAAATAGGTGATTTCGACCATTTTGTGACCAAATTTCACAATATTACCTTCTATTTTCACAAAACAAGCTCTAAGATTCACAAAATATGGTATAGAATTCACAAAATAATAAAAGGAGCGAAATAGGTGATTTCGACCATTTATGACCAAGTTTCACAATATAAGGCCTAGGATTCACGAAATAAGGTCAATTATTCACAAAATAAGAAAAAGAACAATATAGGTGATTTCGACTATTTTATGACTAAATTTCACAATATTACCTTCTAGTTTCACAAAACAAGCACTAAGATTCACAAAATAAGGAATATGATTCACAAAATAAGAAAAAGTGGAAAATAGGCGATTTTGACCATTTATGACCAAGTTTCACATTATAAGGCCTAGGATTCACGAAACAAGGTCTATGATTCACAAAATAAGAAAAAGAGCAAAAAAGGTTATTTCGACTATTTTATGACCAAATTTCACAATATTACCTTCTAATTTCACAAAACAAGCTCTAAAATTTACAAAATAAGGTATATGATTCAGAAAATAATAAAAGGAGCAAAATAGGCGATTTTGACCATTTATGACTAAGTTTCACAATATAAGGCCTAGGATTCACGAAATAAGGTCTATGATTCACAAATTAAGAAAAAGAGCAAAATAGGTGATTTCGACCATTTTATAACCAAATTTCACAATATTACCTTCTAATTTCACAAAACAAGCTCTAAGATTCACAAAATAAGGTATATGATTCATATAATAATAAAAGGAGCAAAATAGGCGATTTTGACCATTTATGACCAAGTTTCACAATATAAGGCCTAGCATTCACGAAACAAGTTCTATGATTCACAAAATAAGAAAAAGCGCAAAATAGTTAATTTCGACCATTTTATGACCAAATTTCACAATATTACCTTCTAGTTTCACAAAAGAAGTTCTAAGATTCACAAAATAAGGTATATGATTCACAAAATAAGAAAAAGAGGAAAATAGGCGATTTTGACCATTTATGACCAAGTTTCACAATATAAAGCTTAGGATTCACGAAACAAGGTCAATGATTCACAAAATTAGAAAAAGAGCAAAATAGACTATTTCGACCATTTTATGACCAAATTTCACAAAATTATTTTCTAGTTTCACAAAATAAGATCTAAGATTCACAAAATAAAGTATATAATTCACAAAATAAGAAAAAGAGAAAAATAGGCGATTTTGACCATTTATGACAAAGTTTCACAATTTAAGGTCTATGATTCACAAAATATTAAAAAGAGCAAAATAGGTGATTTCGATCATTTTGTGACCAAATTTCACAATATTTTCTTCTATTTTCACAAAACAAGCTCTAAGATTCACAAAATATGGTATATAATTCACAAAATAATAAAATGAGCGAAATAGGTGATTTCGACCATTTATGACCAAGTTTCACAATATAAGGCCTAGGATTCACGAAATAAGGTCAATGATTCACAAAATAAGAAAAAGAACAATATAGGTCATTTCGACTATTTTATGACTAAATTTCACAATATTACCTTATAGTTTCACAAAACAAGCACTAAGATTCACAAAATAAGGAATATGATTCACAAAATAAGAAAAAGTGGAAAATAGGCGATTTTGACAATTTATGACCAAGTTTCACATTATAAGGCCTAGGATTCACGAAACAAGGTCTATGATTCACAAAATAAGAAAAATAGCAAAAAATGTTATTTCGACCATTTTATGACCAAATTTCACAATATTACCTTCTAATTTCACAAAACAAGCTCTAAAATTTACAAAATAAGGTATATGATTCAGAAAATAATAAAAGGAGCAAAATAGACGATTTTGACCATTTATGACCAAGTTTCACAATATAAGGCCTAGCATTCACGAAACAAGTTCTATGATTCACAAATTAAGAAAAAGAGCAAAATAGGTGATTTCGACAATTTTATAACCAAATTTCACAATATGACCTTCTAGTTTCACAAAACAAGTTCTAAGATTCACAAAATAAAGTATATGATTCACAAAATAATAAAAGGAGCAAAATAGGCGATTTTAACCATTTATGACCAAGTTTCACAATATAAGGCCTAGCATTCACGAAACAAGTTCTATGATTCACAAAATAAGAAAAAGCGCAAAATAGTTAATTTCGACCATTTTATGACCAAATTTCACAATATTACCTTCTAGTTTTACAAAACAAGCTCTAAGATTCACAAAATAAGGTATATGATTCACAAAATAAGAAAAAGAGGAAAATAGGCGATTTTGACCATTTATGACCAAGTTTCACAATATAAAGCTTAGGATTCACGAAACAAGGTCAATGATTCACAAAATTAGAAAAAGAGCAAAATAGGCTATTACGACCATTTTATGACCAAATTTCACAAAATTATTTTCTAGTTTCACAAAATAAGATCTAAGATTCACAAAATAAAGTATATAATTCACAAAATAAGAAAAAGAGGAAAATAAGCGATTTTGACCATTTATGACCAAGTTTCACAATATAAGGTCTATGATTCACAAAATATTAAAAAGAGCAAAATAGGTAATTTCGACCATTTTGTGACCAAATTTCACAATATTACCTTATATTTTCATAAAACAAGCTCTAAGATTCACAAAATATGGTATAGAATTCACGAAATAATAAAAGGAGCGAAATAGGTGATTTCGACCCTTTATGACTAAGTTTCACAATATAAGGCCTAGGATTCACGAAACAAGGTATATGATTCACAAATTAAGAAAAGGAGCAAAATAGGTGATTTCGACCATTTTATGACCAAATTTCACAATATTACCTTCTAGTTTCACAAAACAAGCTCTAAGATTCAAAAACTAAGGTATATGATTCACAAAATAATAAATAGAGCAAAATAGGCGATTTTGACCATTTATGACCAAGTTTCACATTATAAGGCCTAGGATTCACGAAACAAGGTCTATGATTCACAAAATAAGAAAAAGAGCAAAAAAGGTTATTTCGACTATTTTATGACCAAATTTCACAATATTACCTTCTAATTTCACAAAACAAGCTCTAAAATTTACAAAATAAGGTATATGATTCAGAAAATAATAAAAGGAGCAAAATAGGCGATTTTGACCATTTATGACCAAGTTTCACAATATAAGGCCTAGGATTCACGAAATAAGGTCTATGATTCACAAATTAAGAAAAAGAGCAAAATAGGTGATTTCGACCATTTTATAACCAAATTTCACAATATTACCTTCTAATTTCACAAAACAAGCTCTAAGATTCACAAAATAAGGTATATGATTCACAAAATAATAAAAGGAGCAAAATAGGCGATTTTGACCATTTATGACCAAGTTTCACAATATAAGGCCTAGCATTCACGAAACAAGTTCTATGATTCACAAAATAAAACAAAGCGCAAAATAGTTAATTTCGACCATTTTATGACCAAATTTCACAATATTACCTTCTAGTTTCACAAAACAAGCTCTAAGATTCACAAAATAAGGTATATGATTCACAAAATAAGAAAAAGAGGAAAATAGGCGATTTTGACCATTTATGACCAAGTTTCACAATATAAAGCTTAGGATTCACGAAACAAGGTCAATGATTCACAAAATTAGAAAAAGAGCAAAATAGACTATTTCGACCATTTTATGACCAAATTTCACAAAATTATTTTCTAGATTCACAAAATAAGATTTAAGATTCACAAAAAAAAGTATATAATTCACAAAATAAGAAAAAGAGAAAAATAGGCGATTTTGACCATTTATGACCAAGTTTCACAATTTAAGGTCTATGATTCACAAAATATTAAAAAGAGCAAAATAGGTGATTTCGACCATTTTGTGACCAAATTTCACAATATTACCTTCTATTTTCACAAAACAAGCTCTAAGATTCACAAAATATGGTATAGAATTCACAAAATAATAAAAGGAGCGAAATAGGTGATTTCGACCATTTATGACCAAGTTTCACAATATAAGGCCTAGGATTCACGAAATAAGGTCAATAATTCACAAAATAAGAAAAAGAACAATATAGGTGATTTCGACTATTTTATGACTAAATTTCACAATATTACCTTATAGTTTCACAAAACAAGCACTAAGATTCACAAAATAAGGAATGTGATTCACAAAATAAGAAAAAGTGGAAAATAGGCGATTTTGACCATTTATGACCAAGTTTCACATTATAAGGCCTAGGATTCACGAAACAAGGTCTATGATTCACAAAATAAGAAAAAGAGCAAAAAAGGTTATTTCGACCATTTTATGACCAAATTTCACAATATTACCTTCTAATTTCACAAAACATGCTCTAAAATTTACAAAATAAGGTATATGATTCAGAAAATAATAAAAGGAGCAAAATAGGCGATTTAGACCATTTATGACCAAGTTTCAGAATATAAGGCCTAGGATTCACGAAATAAGGTCTATGATTCACAAATTAAGAAAAAGAGCAAAATAGGTGATTTCGACCATTTTATAACCAAATTTCACAATATTACCTTCTAGTTTCACAAAACAAGCTCTAAGATTTACAAAATAAGGTATATGATTCACAAAATAATAAAAGGAGCAAAATAGGCGATTTTGACCATTTATGACCAAGTTTCACAATATAAGGCCTAGCATTCACGAAACAAGTTCTATGATTCACAAAATAAAAAAAAAGCGCAAAATAGTTAATTTCGACCATTTTATGACCAAATTTCACAATATTACCTTCTAGTTTCACAAAACAAGCTCTAAGATTCACAAAATAAGGTATATGATTCACAAAATAAGAAAAAGAGGAAAATAGGCGATTTTGACCATTTATGACCAAGTTTCACAATATAAAGCTTAGGATTCACGAAACAAGGTCAATGATTCACAAAATTAGAAAAAGAGCAAAATAGGCTATTTCGACCATTTTATGACCAAATTTCACAAAATTATTTTCTAGTTTCACAAAATAAGATCTAAGATTCACAAAATAAAGTATATAATTCACAAAATAAGAAAAAGAGGAAAATAAGCGATTTTGACCATTTATGACCAAGTTTCACAATATAAGGTCTATGATTCACAAAATATTAAAAAGAGCAAAATAGGTAATTTCGACCATTTTGTGACCAAATTTCACAATTATACCTTATATTTTCATAAAACAAGCTCTAAGATTCACAAAATATGGTATAGAATTCACAAAATAATAAAAGGAGCGAAATAGGTGATTTCGACCATTTATGACCAAGTTTCACAATATAAGGCCTAGGATTCACGAACCAAGGTATATGATTCACAAATTAAGAAAAGGAGCAAAATAGGTGATTTCGACCATTTTATGACCAAATTTCACAATATTACCTTCTAGTTTCACAAAACAAGCTCTAAAATTCAAAAACTAAGGTATATGATTCACAAAATAATAAAAGGAGCAAAATAGGCGATTATGACCATTTATGACCAAGTTTCACAATATAAGGCCTAGGATTCACGAAACAACGTCTATGATTCAGAAAATAAGAAAAAGAGCAAAATAGGTGATTTCGACCATTTTATGACCAAATTTCACAATATTACGTTCTAGTTTCACAAAACAAGCTCTACGATTCACAAAATAAGGTATATGATTTACAAAATAATAAAAGGAGCAAAATAGGCGATTTTGACCATTTATGACCAAGTTTCACAATATAAGGCCTAGGATTCACGAAACAAGGTTTTATGATTCACAAAATAAGAAAAAGATCAAAATATGTTATTTTGACCATTTTATGACCAAATTTCACAATATTACTTTCTAGTTTCACAAAACAAGGTCTAAGATTCATAAAATAAGGTATATGATTCACAAAATAAGAAAAAGAGGAAAATATGCGTTTTTGACCATTTATGACCAAGTTTCACAATATAAGGTCTATGATTCACAAAATAATAAAAAGAGCAAAATAGGTGATTTCGATCATTTTGTGACCAAATTTCACAATATTACCTTCTATTTTCACAAAACAAGCTCTAAGATTCACAAAATAAGGTACCGGATTCACAAAATAATAAAAGGAGACAAATAGGTGATTTTGACCATTTATGACCAAGTTTCACAATATATGGTTTAGGATTCACGAAACAAGGTCAATAATTCACAAAATAAGAAAAGAGCAAAATAGGTGATTTCGACCATTTTATGACCAAATTTCACAATAATACCTTCTAATTTCACAAAACAAGCTCTAAGATTCACAAAATAAAGTATATGATTCACAAAATAAGAAAAAGAGGAAAATAGGCGATTTGAACCATTTATGACCAAGTTTCACAATATAAGGCCTAGGATTCACGAAACAAGGTCAATGATTCACAAAATAAGAAAAACAACAAAATAGGTGATTTCGACCATTTTATGACCAAATTTCACAATATTACCTTCTAGTTTCACAAAACAAGCTCTAAGATTCACAAAATAAAGTATATGATTCACAAAATAAGAAAAAGAGAAAAATAGGCGATTTTGACCATTTATACCAAGTTTCACAATATAAAGCTTAGGATTCACGAAACAAGGTCAATGATTCACAAAATTAGAAAAAGAGCAAAATAGGCTATTTCGACCATTTTATGACCAAATTTCACAAAATTATTTTCTAGTTTCACAAAATAAGATCTAAGATTCACAAAATAAATTATATAATTCACAAAATAAGAAAAAGAGGAAAATAGGCGATTTTGACCATTTATGACCAAGTTTCACAATATAAGGTCTATGATTCACAAAATATTAAAAAGAGCAAAATAGGTGATTTCGACCATTTTGTGACCAAATTTCACAATATTACCTTCTATTTTCACAAAACAAGCTCTAAGATTCACAAAATATGGTATAGAATTCACAAAATAATAAAAGGAGCGAAATAAGTGATTTCGACCATTTATGACCAAGTTTCACAATATAAGGCCTAGGATTCATGAAATAAGGTCAATGATTCACAAAATAAGAAAAAGAACAATATAGGTGATTTCGACTATTTTATGGCTAAATTTCACAATATTACCTTATAGTTTCACAAAACAAGCACTAAGATTCACAAAATAAGGAATATGATTCACAAAATAAGAAAAAGTGGAAAATAGGCGATTTTGACCATTTATGACCAAGTTTCACATTATAAGGCCTAGGATTCACGAAACAAGGTCTATGATTCACAAAATAAGAAAAAGAGCAAAAAAGGTTATTTCGACCATTTTATGACCAAATTTCACAATATTACCTTCTGATTTCACAAAACAAGCTCTAAAATTTACAAAATAAGGTATATGATTCAGAAAATAATAAAAAGAGCAAAATAGGCGATTTTGACCATTTATGACCAAGTTTCACAATATAAGGCCTAGGATTCACGAAATAAGGTCTATGATTCACAAATTAAGAAAAAGAGCAAAATAGGTGATTTCGACCATTTTATAACCAAATTTCACAATATTACCTTCTAGTTTCACAAAACAAGCTCTAAGATTCACAAAATAAGGTATATGATTCACAAAATAATAAAAGGAGCAAAATAGGCGATTTTGACCATTTATGACCAAGTTTCACAACATAAGGCCTAGCATTCACGAAACAAGTTCTATGATTCACAAAATAAGAAAAAGCGCAAAAAAGTTAATTTCGACCATTTTATGACCAAATTTCACAATATTACCTTCTAGTTTCACAAAACAAGCTATAAGATTCACAAAATAAGGTATATGATTCACAAAATAAGAAAAAGAGGAAAATAGGCGATTTTGACCATTTATGACCAAGTTTCACAATATAAAGCTTAGGATTCACGAAACAAGGTCAATGATTCACAAAATTAGAAAAAGAGCAAAATAGGCTATTTCGACCATTTGATGACCAAATTTCACAAAATTATTTTCTAGTTTCACAAAATAAGATCTAAGATTCACAAAATAAAGTATATAATTCACAAAATAAGAAAAAGAGGAAAATAGGCGATTTTGACCATTTATGACCAAGTTTCACAATATAAGGTTTATGATTCACAAAATATTAAAAAGAGATAAATAGGTAATTTCGACCATTTTGTGACCAAATTTCACAATATTACCTTATATTGTCATAAAACAAGCTCTAAGATTCACAAAATATGGTATAGAATTCACAAAATAATAAAAGGAGCGAAATAGGTGATTTCGACCATTTATGACCAAGTTTCACAATATAAGGCGTAGGATTCACGAAACAAGGTATATGATTCACAAATTAAGAAAAGGAGCAAAATAGGTGATTTCGACCATTTTATGACCAAATTTCACAATATTACCTTCTAGTTTCACAAAACAAGCTCTAAGATTCAAAAACTAAAGTATATGATTCACAAAATAATAAAAGGAGCAAAATAGGCGATTTTGACCATTTATGACCAAGTTTCACAATATAAGGCCTAGGATTCACGAAACAACGTCTATAATTAAGAAAATAAGAAAAAGAGCAAAATAGGTGATTTCGACCATTTTATGACCAAATTTCACAATATTACGTTCTAGTTTCACAAAACAAGCTCTACGATTCACAAAATAAGGTATATGATTTACAAAATAATAAAAGGAGCAAAATAGGCGATTTTGACCATTTATGACCAAGTTTCACAATATAAGGCCTAGGATTCACGAAACAAGGTTTATGATTCACAAAATAAGAAAAAGATCAAAATATGTTATTTTGACCATTTTATGACCAAATTTCACAATATTACTTTCTAGTTTCACAAAACAAGGTCTAAGATTCATAAAATAAGGTATATGATTCACAAAATAAGAAAAAGAGGAAAATATGCGTTTTTGACCATTTATGACCAAGTTTCACAATATAAGGTCTATGATTCACAAAATAATAAAAAGAGCAAAATAGGTGATTTCGATCATTTTGTGACCAAATTTCACAATATTACCTTCTATTTTCACAAAACAAGTTCTAAGATTCACAAAATAAGGTACCGGATTCACAAAATAATAAAAGGAGACAAATAGGTGATTTTGACCATTTATGACCAAGTTTCACAATATATGGTTTAGGATTCACGAAACAAGGTCAATAATTCACAAAATAAGAAAATAGCAAAATAGGTGATTTCGACCATTTTATAACCAAATTTCACAATAATACCTTCTAATTTCACAAAACAAGCTCTAAGATTCACAAAATAAAGTATATGATTCACAAAATAAGAAAAAGAGGAAAATATGCGATTTTGACCATTTATGACCAAGTTTCACAATATAAGGCCTAGGATTCACGAAACAAGGTCAATGATTCACAAAATAAGAAAAACAACAAAATAGGTGATTTCGACCATTTTATGACCAAATTTCACAATATTACCTTCTAGTTTCACAAAACAAGCTCTAAGATTCACAAAATAAGGTATATGATTCACAAAATAAGAAAAAGAGGAAAATAGGCGATTTTGACCATTTATGACCAAGTTTCACAATATAAGGCTTAGGATTCACGAAACAAGGTCTATGATTCACAAAATAAGAAAAAGAGCAACATATGTGATTTTGACCATTTATGATCAAGTTTCACAATATAAGGCCTAGGATTCACGAAGCAAGGTCAATGATTCACAAAATTAAAAAAAGAGCAAAATAGGCTATTTCGACCATTTTATGACCAAATTTCACAAAATTATTTTCTAGTTTCACAAAACAAGATCTAAGATTCACAAAATAAGGTATATGATTCACAAAATAAGAAAAAGAGGAAAATAGGCGATTTTGACCATTTATGACCAAGTTTCACAATATAAGGCCTTGGATTCACGAAACAAGGTCAATGATTCACAAAATAAGAAAAACAACAAAATAGGTGATTTCGACCATTTTATGACCAAATTTCACAATATTACCTTCTAGTTTCACAAAACAAGCTCTAAGATTCACAAAATAAGGTATATGATTCACAAAATAAGAAAAAGAGGAAAATAGGTGATTTTGACCATTTATGACCAAGTTTCACAATATAAAGTTTAGGGTTCACGAAACAAGGTCTATGATTCACAAAATAAGAAAAAGTGCAAAATATGTGATTTTGACCATTTATGATCAAGTTTCACAATATAAGGCCTAGGATTCACGAAACAAGGTCAATGATTCACAAAATTAGAAAAAGAGCATAATAGGCCATTTCGACCATTTTATGACCAAATTTTACAAAATTATTTTCTAGTTTCACAAAACAAGATCTAAGATTCACAAAATAAGGTATATGATTCACAAAATTAGAAAAAGAGGAAAATAGGCGATTTTGACCATTTATGACCAAGTTTCACAATATAAGGCCTTGGATTCACGAAACAAGGTCAATGATTCACAAAATAAGAAAAAGCGCAAAATAGTTAATTTCGACCATTTAATGACCAAATTTCACAATATTACCTTCTAGTTTCACAAAACAAGCTTTAAGATTCACAAAATAAGGTATATGATTCACAAAATAAGAAAAAGAGGAAAATAGGCGATTTTGACCATTTATACCAAGTTTCACAATATAAAGCTTAGGATTCACGAAACAAGTTCTATGATTCACAAAATAAGAAAAAGCGCAAAATAGTTAATTTCGACAATTTTATGACCAAATTTCACAATATTACCTTCTAATTTCACAAAACAAGTTCTAAGATTCACAAAATAAGGTATATGATTCACAAAATAAGAAAAAGAGGAAAATAGGCGATTTTGACCATTTATGACCAAGTTTCACAATATAAAGCTTAGGATTCACGAAACAAGGTCAATGATTCACAAAATTAGAAAAAGAGCAAAATAAGCTATTTCGACCATTTTATGACCAAATTTCACAAAATTATTTTCTAGTTTCACAAAATAAGATCTAAGATTCACAAAATAAAGTATATAATTCACAAAATAAGAAAAAGAGGAAAATAGGCGATTTTGACCATTTATGACCAAGTTTCACAATTTAAGGTCTATGATTCACAAAATATTAAAAAGAGCAAAATAGGTGATTTCGACCATTTTGTGACCAAATTTCACAATATTACCTTCTATTTTCACAAAACAAGCTTTTAGATTCACAAAATATGGTATAGAATTCACAAAATAATAAAAGGAGCGAAATAGGTGATTTCGACCATTTATGACCAAGTTTCACAATATAAGGCCTAGGATTCACGAAATAAGGTCAATGATTCACAAAATAAGAAAAAGAACAATATAGGTGATTTCGACTATTTTATGACTAAATTTCACAATATTACCTTATAGTTTCACAAAACAAGCACTAAGATTCACAAAATAAGGAATATGATTCACAAAATAAGAAAAAGTGGAAAATAGGCGATTTTGACCATTTATGACCAAGTTTCACATTATAAGGCCTAGGATTCACGAAACAAGGTCTATGATTCACAAAATAAGAAAAAGAGCAAAAAAGGTTATTTCGACCATTTTATGACCAAATTTCACAATATTACCTTCTAATTTCACAAAACAAGCTCTAAAATTTACAAAATAAGGTATATGATTCAGAAAATAATAAAAGGAGCAAAATAGGCGATTTTGACCATTTATGACCAAGTTTCACAATATAAGGCCTAGGATCCACGAAATAAGGTCTATGATTCACAAATTAAGAAAAAGAGCAAAATAGGTGATTTCGACCATTTTATAACCAAATTTCACAATATTACCTTCTAGTTTCACAAAACAAGCTCTAAAATTCACAAAATAAGGTATATGATTCACAAAATAATAAAAGGAGCAAAATAGGCGATTTTGACCATTTATACCAAGTTTCACAATATAAAGCTTAGGATTCACGAAACAAGGTCAATGATTCACAAAATTAGAAAAAGAGCAAAATAGGCTATTTCGACCATTTTATTACCAAATTTCACAAAATTATTTTCTAGTTTCACAAAATAAGATCTAAGATTCACAAAATAAAGTATATAATTCACAAAATAAGAAAAAGAGTAAAATAGGCGATTTTGACCATTTATGACCAAGTTTCACAATTTAAGGTCTATGATTCACAAAATATTAAAAAGAGCAAAATAGGTGATTTCGACCATTTTGTGACCAAATTTCACAATATTATCTTCTATTTTCACAAAACAAGCTCTAAGATTCACAAAATATGGTATAGAATTCACAAAATATTAAAACGAGCGAAATAGGTGATTTCGACCATTTATGACCAAGTTTCACAATATAAGGCCTAGGATTCACGAAATAAGGTCAATGATTCACAAAATAAGAAAAAGAACAATATAGGTGATTTCGACTATTTTATGACTAAATTTCACAATATTACCTTATAGTTTCACAAAACAAGCACTAAGATTCACAAAATAAGGAATATGATTCACAAAATAAGAAAAAGTGGAAAATAGGCGATTTTGACCATTTATGACCAAGTTTCACATTATAAGGCCTAGGATTCACGAAATAAGGTCTATGATTCACAAATTAAGAAAAAGAGCAAAATAGGTGATTTCGACCATTTTTTAACCAAATTTCACAATATTACCTTCTAGTTTCACAAAACAAGTTCTAACATTCACAAAATAAGATATATGATTCACAAAATAATAAAAGGAGCAAAATAGGCGATTTTGACCATTTATGACCAAGTTTCACAATATAAGGCATATGATTCACGAAACAAGGTCTATGATTCACAAAATAAGAAAAAGAGCAAAAGAGGTGATTTCGACCATTTTATGACCAAATTTCACAATATTACCTTCTAATTTCACAAAATAAGCTCTAAAATTTACAAAATAAGGTATATGATTTAAAAATAATAAAAGGAGTAAAATAGGCGATTTTGACCATTTATGACCAAGTTTCACAATATAAGGCCTAGGATTCACGAAACAAGGTCTATGATTCATAAATTAAGAAAAAGAGCAAAATAGGTGATTTCGACCATTTTATAACCAAATTTCACAATATTATCTTCTAGTTTCACAAAACAAGCTCTAAGATTCAAAAAATAAGGTATATGATTTACAAAATAATAAAAGGAGCAAAATAGGCGATTTTGACCATTTATGACCAAGTTTCACAATATAAGGCCTAGGATTCACGAAATAAGGTCAATGATTAACAAAATAAGAAAAAGAGAAAAATAGGTGATTTCGACCATTTTATGACCAAATATCACAATATTACCTTCTAGTTTCACAAAACAAGTTCTAAGATTCACAAAATAAGGTATATGATTCACAAAATAATAAAAGGAGCAAAATAGGCGATTTTGACCATTTATGACCAAGTTTCACATTATATGGCCTAAGATTCACGAAAAAAGGTCTATGATTCACAAAATAAGAAAAAGAGCAAAAGAGGTGATTTCGACCATTTTCTGACCAAATTTCACAATATTACCTTCTAATTTCACAAAACAAGTTCTAAGATTTAGAAAATAAGTTATATGATTCACAAAATAATAAAAGGAGCAAAATAGGCGATTTTGACCATTTATGACCAAGTTTCACAATATAAGGCCTAGGATTCACGAAACAATGTCTATGATTCACAAATTATGAAAAAGGGCAAAATAGGTGATTTCGACCATTTTATGACCAAATTTCACAATATTACCTTCTAGTTTCACAAAACAAGCTCTAAGATTCAAAAAATAAGGTTTATGATTCACAAAATAATAAAGGGAGCAAAATAGGCGATTTTGACCATTTATGACCAAGTTTCACATTTTAAGGCCTAGAATTCACGAAACAAGGTCTATGATTCACAATATAAGAAAAAGAGCAAATTAGGTGATTTCGACCATTTTATGACCAAATTTCACAATATTACCTTCTAATTTCACAAAACAAGTTCTAACATTAACAAAATAAGGTATATGATTCACAAAATAAGAAAAAGAGAAAATAGGCGATTTTGACCATTTATGAACAAGTTTCACAATATAAGGTCTATGATTCACAAAATATTAAAAAGAGCAAAATAGGTGATTTCGACCATTTTGTGACCAAATTTCACAATATTACTTTCTATTTTCACAAAACAAGCTCTAAGATTCACAAAATATGGTATAGAATTCACAAAATAATAAAAGGAGCGAAATAGGTGATTTCGACCATTTATGACAAAGTTTCACAATATAAGGCCTAGGATTCACGAAATAAGGTCAATGATTCACAAAATAAGAAAAAGAACAATATAGGTGATTTCGACTATTTTATGACTAAATTTCACAATATTACCTTCTAGTTTCACAAAACAAGAACTAAGATTCACAAAATAAGGAATATGATTCACAAAATAAGAAAAAGAGGAAAATAGGCGATTTTGACCATTTATGACCAAGTTTCACATTATAAGGCCTAGGATTCACGAAACAAGGTCTATGATTCACAAAATAAGAAAAAGAGCAAAAAAGGTGATTTCGACCATTTTATGACCAAATTTCACAATATTACCTTCTAATTTCACAAAACAAACTCTAAAATTTACAAAATAAGGTATATGTATCACAAAATAATAAAAGGAGCAAAATAGGCGATTTTGACCATTTATGACCAAGTTTCACAATATAAGGCCTAGAATTCACGAAATAAGGTCTATGATTCACAAATTAAGAAAAAGAGCAAAATAGGTGATTTCGACCATTTTATGACCAAATTTTACAATATTACCTTCTAGTTTTACAAAATAAGCTCTAAGATTCACAAAATAAGGTATATGTATCACAAAATAATAAAAGGAGCAAAATAGGCGATTTTGATCATTTATGACCAAGTTTCACAATATAAGGCCTAGGATTCACGAAACAAAGTCTATCATTCACAAAATAAGAAAAATAGCAAAAGAGGTGATTTCGACCATTTTATGACCAAATCTCACAATATTACCTTCTAATTTCACAAAACAAGATCTAAGATTTACAAAATAAGGTATATGATTTACAAAATAATAAAAGGAGCAAAATAGGCGATTTTGACCATTTATGACCAAGTTTCACAATATAAGACCTAGGATTCACGAAACAAGGTCTATGATTCATAAATTAAGAAAAAGAGCAAAATAGGTGATTTCGACCATTTTATGACCAAATTTCACAATATTACCTTCTAGTTTCACAAAACAAGCTCTAAGATTCACAAAATAAGGTATATGATACACAAAATAATAAAAGGAGCAAAATAGGCGATTTTGACCATTTATGACCAAATTTCACAATATAAGGCCTAGCATTCACGAAATAAGTTCTATGATTCACAAAATAAGAAAAAGTGCAAAATAGTTAATTTCGACCATTTTATGACCAAATTTCACAATATTACCTTCTAGTTTCACAAAATATGCTCTAAGATTCGCAAAATAAGGTATATGATTCACAAAATAAGAAAAAGAGGAAAATAGGCGATTTTGACCATTTATGACCAAGTTTCACAATATTACCTTCTAATTTCACAAAACAAGCTCTAAGATTTACAAAATAAGGTATATGATTTACAAAATAATAAAAGGAGCAAAATAGGCGATTTTGACCATTTATGACCAAGTTTCACAATATAAGGCCTATGATTCACGAAACAAGGTCTATGATTCATAAATTAAGAAAAAGAGCAAAATAGGTGATTTCGACCATTTTATGACCAAATTTCACAATATTACCTTCTAGTTTCACAAAACAAGCTCTAAGATTTAAAAAATAAGGTATATGATTTACAAAATAATAAAAAGAGCATAATAGGCGCTTTTGACCATCTATGACCAAGTTTCACAATATAAGGCCTAGCATTCAAGAAACAAGTTTTATGATTCACAAAATAAGAAAAAGCGCAAAATAGTTAATTTCGATCATTTTATGACCAAATTTCACAATATTACCTTCTAGTTTCACAAAACAAGCTCTAAAATTCGCAAAATAAGGTATATGATTCACAAAATAAGAAAAATAGGAAAATAGGCGATTTTGACCATTTATGACCAAGTTTCACAATAAAAGGCTTAGGATTCACGAAACAAGGTCTATGATTCACAAAATAAAAAAAAGATCAAAATATGTTATTTTGACAATTTATGACCAAGTTTCACAATATAAGGCCTAGGATTTACGAAACAAGGTCAATGATTCACAAAATAAGAAAAACAACAAAATAGGTGATTTCGACCATATTATGACCAAATTTCACAATATTACTTTCAATTTTCACAAAACAAGTTCTAAGATTCACAAAATAAGGTATATGATTCACAAAATAAGAAAAAGTGGAAAATAGGCGATTTTGACCATTTAGGACCAAGTTTCACAATATAAGGTCTATGATTCACAAAATATTAAAAAGAGCAAAATAGATGATTTCGACCATTTTGTGACCAAATTTCACAATATTACCTTCTATTTTCACAAAATAAGCTCTAAAATTCACAAAATATGGTATAGAATTCACAAAATAATAAAAGGAGCGCAATAGGTGATTTCGACCATTTATGACCAAGTTTCACAATATAAGGCCTAGGATTCACGAAATAAGTTCAATGATTCACAAAATAAGAAAAAGAAAAATATAGGTGATTTCAACTATTTTATGACTAAATTTCACAATATGATTTCTAGTTTCACAAAACAAGCACTAAGATTCACAAAATAAAGAATATGATTCACAAAATAAGAAAAAGAGGAAAATAGGCGATTTTGACCATTTATGACCAAGTTTCACATTATAAGGCCTAGGATTCACGAAACAAGGTATATGATTCACAAAACAGGATAAAGGGCAAAAAAGGTGATTTCGACCATTTTATGACCAAATTTCACAATATTACCTTCGAATTTCACAAAACAAGCTCTAAAATTTACAAAATAAGGTATATGATTCACAAAATAATAAAAGGAGCAAAATAGGCGATTTTGACCATTTATGACCAAGTTTCACAATATAAGGCGTAGGATTCACGAAATAAGGTCTATGATTCACAAATTAAGAAAAAGAGCAAAATAGGTGATTTCGACCATTTTATGACCAAATTTAACAATATTACCTTCTAGTTTCACAAAACAAGCTCTAAGATTCACAAAATAAGGTATATGATTCACAAAATAATAAAAGGAGCAAAATAGGCGATTTTGACCATTTATGACCAAGTTTCACAATATAAGGCCTAGAATTCACGAAACAAGGTCTATGATTAACAAAATAAGAAAAATAGCAAAAGAGGTGATTTCGACCATTTTATGACCAAATTTCACAATATTATCTTCTAATTTCACAAAACAAACTCTAAAATTTACAAAATAAGGTATATGTATCACAAAATAATAAAAGGAGCAAAATAGGCGATTTTGACCATTTATGACCAAGTTTCACAATATAAGGCCTATGATTCACGAAACAAGGTCTATGATTCATAAATTAAGAAAAAGAGCAAAATAGGTGATTTCGACCATTTTATGACCAAATTTCACAATATTACCTTCTAGTTTCACAAAACAAGGTCTAAGATTTAAAAAATAAGGTATATGATTTACAAAATACTAAAAGGAGCATAATAGGCGCTTTTGACCATTTATGACCAAGTTTCACAATATAAGGCATAGCATTTACGAAACAAGTTCTATGATTCACAAAATAAGAAAAAGGGCAAAATAGTTAATTTTGACCATTTTATGACCAAATTTCACAATATTACCTTCTAGTTTCACAAAACAAGCTCTAAGATTCAAAAAATAAGGTATATGATTCACAAAATAATAAAAGGAGCAAAATAGGCGATTTTGACCATTTATGACCAAGTTTCACAATATAAGGCCTAGAATTCACGAAACAAGGTCTATGATTCACAATATAAGAAAAAGAGCAAAATAGGTGATTTCGACCATTTTATGACCAAATTTCACAATATTAACTTCTAATTTCACAAAACAAGTTCTAACATTCACAAAATAAGGTATATGATTCACAAAATAAGAAACAGAGAAAATAGGCGATTTTGACCATTTATGACCAAGTTTCACAATATAAGGTCTATGATTCACAAAATATTAAAAAGAGCAAAATAGGTGATTTCGACCATTTTGTGACCAAATTTCACAATATTACGTTCTATTTTCACAAAACAAGCTCTTAGATTCACAAAATATGATATAGAATTCACAAAATAAAAAAAAGGAGCGAAATAGGTGATTTCGACCATTTATGACCAAGTTTCACAATATAAGGCTTAAGATTCACGAAATAAGGTCAATGATTTACAAAATAAGAAAAAGAACAATATAGGTGATTTCGACTATTTTATGACTAAATTTTCCAATATTACCTTCTAGTTTCACAAAACAAGAACTAAGATTCACAAAATAAAGAATATGATTCACAAAATAAGAAAAAGAGGAAAATAGGCGATTTTGACCATTTATGACCAAGTTTCACATTATAAGGCCTAGGATTCACGAAACAAGGTCTATGATTCACAAAATAAGAAAAAGAGCAAAAAAGGTGATTTCGACCATTTTATGACCAAATTTCACAATATTACCTTCTAATTTCACAAAACAAACTCTAAAATTTACAAAATAAGGTATATGATTCACAAAATAATAAAAGGAGCAAAATAGGCGATTTTGACCATTTATGACCAAGTTTCACAATATAAGGCCTAGGATTCACGAAATAAGGTCTATGATTCACAAATTAAGAAAAAGAGCAAAATAGGTGATTTCGACCATTTTTTAACCAAATTTCACAATATTACCTTCTAGTTTCACAAAACAAGTTCTAAGATTCACAAAATAAGATATATGATACACAAAATAATAAAAGGAGCAAAATAGGCGATTTTGACCATTTATGACCAAGTTTCACAATATAAGGCATATGATTCACGAAACAAGGTCTATGATTCACAAAATAAGAAAAAGAGCAAAAGAGGTGATTTCGACCATTTTATGACCAAATTTCACAATATTACCTTCTAATTTCACAAAACAAGATCTAAAATTTACAAAATAAGGTATATGATTTAAAAATAATAAAAGGAGTAAAATAGGCGATTTTGACCATTTAAGACCAAGTTTCACAATATAAGGCCTAGGATTCACGAAACAAGGTCTATGATTCATAAATTAAGAAAAAGAGCAAAATAGGTGATTTCGACCATTTTATAACCAAATTTCACAATATTATATTCTAGTTTCACAAAACAAGCTCTAAAATTCAAAAAATAAGGTATATGATTCACAAAATAATAAAAGGAGCAAAATAGGCGATTTTGACCATTTATGACCAAGTTTCACAATATAAGGCCTAGGATTCACGAAATAAGGTCAATGATTAACAAAATAAGAAAAAGAGAAAAATAGGTGATTTCGACCATTTTATGATCAAATATCACAATATTACCTTCTAGTTTCACAAAACAAGTTCTAAGATTCACAAAATAAGGTATATGATTCACAAAATAATATAAGGAGCAAAATAGGCGATTTTGACCATTTATGACCAAGTTTCACATTATATGGCCTAAGATTCACGAAAAAAGGTCTATGATTCACAAAATAAGAAAAAGAGCAAAAGAGGTGATTTCGACCATTTTCTGACCAAATTTCACAATATTACCTTCTAATTTCACAAAACAAGTTCTAAGATTTAGAAAATAAGTTATATGATTCACAAAATAATAAAAGGAGCAAAATAGGCGATTTTGACCATTTATGACCAAGTTTTACAATATAAGGCCTAGGATTCACGAAACAATGTCTATGATTCACAAATTATGAAAAAGGGCAAAATAGGTGATTTCGACCATTTTATGACCAAATTTCACAATATTACCTTCTAGTTTCACAAAACAAGCTCTAAGATTCAAAAAATAAGGTATATGATTCACAAAATAATAAAAGGAGCAAAATAGGCGATTTTGACCATTTATGACCAAGTTTCACATTTTAAGGCCTAGAATTCACGAAACAAGGTCTATGATTCACAATATAAGAAAAAGAGCAAATTAGGTGATTTCGACCATTTTATGACCAAATTTCACAATATTACCTTCTAATTTCACAAAACAAGTTCTAACATTCACAAAATAAGGTATATTATTCAAAAAATAAGAAAAAGAGAAAATAGGCGATTTTGACCATTTATGAACAAGTTTCACAATATAAGGTCTATGATTCACAAAATATTAAAAAGAGCAAAATAGGTGATTTCGACCATTTTGTGACCAAATTTCACAATATTACTTTCTATTTTCACAAAACAAGCTCTAAGATTCACAAAATATGGTATAGAATTCACAAAATAATAAAAGGAGCGAAATAGGTGATTTCGACCATTTATGACAAAGTTTCACAATATAAGGCCTAGGATTCACGAAATAAGGTCAATGATTCACAAAATAAGAAAAAGAACAATATAGGTGATTTCGACTATTTTATGACTAAATTTCACAATATTACCTTCTAGTTTCACAAAACAAGAACTAAGATTCACAAAATAAGGAATATGATTCACAAAATAAGAAAAAGAGGAAAATAGGCGATTTTGACCATTTATGACCAAGTTTCACATTATAAGGCCTAGGATTCACGAAACAAGGTCTATGATTCACAAAATAAGAAAAAGAGCAAAAAAGGTGATTTCGACCATTTTATGACCAAATTTCACAATATTACCTTCTAATTTCACAAAACAAACTCTAAAATTTACAAAATAAGGTATATGTATCACAAAATAATAAAAGGAGCAAAATAGGCGATTTTGACCATTTATGACCAAGTTTCACAATATAAGGCCTAGGATTCACGAAATAAGGTTTATGATTCACAAATTAAGAAAAAGCGCAAAATAGGTGATTTCGACCATTTTATGACCAAATTTTACAATATTACCTTCTAGTTTTACAAAATAAGCTCTAAGATTCACAAAATAAGGTATATGTATCACAAAATAATAAAAGGAGCAAAATAGGCGATTTTGATCATTTATGACCAAGTTTCACAATATAAGGCCTAGGATTCACGAAACAAGGTCTATGATTCACAAAATAAGAAAAATAGCAAAAGAGGTGATTTCGACCATTTTATGACCAAATCTCACAATATTACCTTCTAATTTCACAAAACAAGCTCTAAGATTTACAAAATAAGGTATATGATTTACAAAATAATAAAAGGAGCAAAATAGGCGATTTTGACCATTTATGACCAAGTTTCACAATATAAGACCTAGGATTCACGAAACAAGGTCTATGATTCATAAATTAAGAAAAAGAGCAAAATAGGTGATTTCGACCATTTTATGACCAAATTTCACAATATTACCTTCTAGTTTCACAAAACAAGCTCTAAGATTCACAAAATAAGGTATATGATACACAAAATAATAAAAGGAGCAAAATAGGCGATTTTGACCATTTATGACTAAGTTTCACAATATAAGGCCTAGTATTCACGAAATAAGTTCTATGATTCACAAAATAAGAAAAAGCGCAAAATAGTTAATTTCGACCATTTTATGACCAAATTTCACAATATTACCTTCTAGTTTCACAAAATATGCTCTAAGATTCGCAAAATAAGGTATATGATTCACAAAATAAGAAAAAGAGGAAAATAGGCAATTTTGACCATTTATGACCAAGTTTCACAATATTACCTTCTAATTTCACAAAACAAGCTCTAAGATTTACAAAATAAGGTATATGATTTACAAAATAATAAAAGGAGCAAAATAGGCGATTTTGACCATTTATGACCAAGTTTTCACAATATAAGGCCTATGATTCACGAAACAAGGTCTATGATTCATAAATTAAGAAAAAGAGCAAAATAGGTGATTTCGACCATTTTATGACCAAATTTCAATATATTACCTTCTAGTTTCACAAAACAAGCTCTAAGATTTAAAAAATAAGGTATATGATTTACAAAATAATAAAAAGAGCATAATAGGCGCTTTTGACCATTTATGACCAAGTTTCACAATATAAGGCCTAGCATTCAAGAAACAAGTTTTATGATTCACAAAATAAGAAAAAGCGCAAAATAGTTAATTTCGACCATTTTATGACCAAATTTCACAATATTACCTTCTAGTTTCACAAAACAAGCTCTAAAATTCGCAAAATAAGGTATATGATTCACAAAATAAGAAAAATAGGAAAATAGGCGATTTTGACCATTTATGACCAAGTTTCACAATAAAAGGCTTAGGATTCACGAAACAAGGTCTATGATTCACAAAATAAGAAAAAGATCAAAATATGTTATTTTGACAATTTATGACCAAGTTTCACAATATAAGGCCTAGGATTTACGAAACAAGGTCAATGATTCACAAAATAAGAAAAACAACAAAATAGGTGATTTCGACCATATTATGACCAAATTTCACAATATTACTTTCAATTTTCACAAAACAAGTTCTAAGATTCACAAAATAAGGTATATGATTCACAAAATAAGAAAAAGAGGAAAATAGGCGATTTTGACCATTTAGGACCAAGTTTCACAATATAAGGTCTATGATTCACAAAATATTAAAAAGAGCAAAATAGATGATTTCGACCATTTTGTGACCAAATTTCACAATATTACCTTCTATTTTCACAAAATAAGCTCTAAAATTCACAAAATATGGTATAGAATTCACAAAATAATAAAAGGAGCGAAATAGGTGATTTCGACCATTTATGACCAAGTTTCACAATATAAGGCCTAGGATTCACGAAATAAGTTCAATGATTCACAAAATAAGAAAAAGAACAATATAGGTGATTTCGACTATTTTATGACTAAATTTCACAATATGATTTCTAGTTTCACAAAACAAGCACTAAGATTCACAAAATAAAGAATATGATTCACAAAATAAGAAAAAGAGGAAAATAGGCGATTTTGACCATTTATGACCAAGTTTCACATTATAAGGCCTAGGATTCACGAAACAAGGTATATGATTCACAAAATAGGATAAAGAGCAAAAAAGGTGATTTCGACCATTTTATGACCAAATTTCACAATATTACCTTCGAATTTAACAAAACAAGCTCTAAAATTTACAAAATAAGGTATATGATTCACAAAATAATAAAAGGAGCAAAATAGGCGATTTTGACCATTTATGACCAAGTTTCACAATATAAGGCGTAGGATTCACGAAATAAGGTCTATGATTCACAAATTAAGAAAAAGAGCAAAATAGGTGATTTCGACCATTTTATGACCAAATTTAACAATATTACCTTCTAGTTTCACAAAACAAGCTCTAAGATTCACAAAATAAGGTATATGATTCACAAAATAATAAAAGGAGCAAAATAGGCGATTTTGACCATTTATGACCAAGTTTCACAATATAAGGCCTAGAATTCACGAAACAAGGTCTATGATTAACAAAATAAGAAAAATAGCAAAAGAGGTGATTTCGACCATTTTATGACCAAATTTCACAATATTACCTTCTAATTTCACAAAACAAACTCTAAAATTTACAAAATAAGGTATATGTATCACAAAATAATAAAAGGAGCAAAATAGGCGATTTTGACCATTTATGACCAAGTTTCACAATATAAGGCCTAGAATTCACGAAACAAGGTCTATGATTCATAAAGTAAGAAAAAGAGCAAAATAGGTGATTTCGACCATTTTATGACCAAATTTCACAATATTACCTTCTAGTTTCACAAAACAAGCTCTAAGATTTAAAAAATAAGGTATATGATTTACAAAATACTAAAAGGAGCATAATAGGCGCTTTTGACCATTTATGACCAAGTTTCACAATATAAGGCATAGCATTTACGAAACAAGTTCTATGATTCACAAAATAAGAAAAAGGGCAAAATAGTTAATTTTGACCATTTTATGACCAAATTTCACAATATTACCTTCTAGTTTCACAAAACAAGCTCTAAGATTCAAAAAATAAGGTATATGATTCACAAAATAATAAAAAAAGCAAAATAGGCGATTTTGACCATTTATGACCAAGTTTCACAATATAAGGCCTAGAATTCACGAAACAAGGTCTATGATTCACAATATAAGAAAAAGAGCAAAATAGGTGATTTCGACCATTTTATGACCAAATTTCACAATATTAACTTCTAATTTCACAAAACAAGTTCTAACATTCACAAAATAAGGTATATGATTCACAAAATAAGAAACAGAGAAAATAGGCGATTTTGACCATTTATGACCAAGTTTCACAATATAAGGTCTATGATTCACAAAATATTAAAAAGAGCAAAATAGGTGATTTCGACCATTTTGTGACCAAATTTCACAATATTACGTTCTATTTTCACAAAACAAGCTCTTAGATTCACAAAATATGATATAGAATTCACAAAATAAAAAAAGGAGCGAAATAGGTGATTTCGACCATTTATGACCAAGTTTCACAATATAAGGCTTAAGATTCACGAAATAAGGTCAATGATTCACAAAATAAGAAAAAGAACAATATAGGTGATTTCGACTATTTTATGACTAAATTTTCCAATATTACCTTCTAGTTTCACAAAACAAGAACTAAGATTCACAAAATAAAGAATATGATTCACAAAATAAGAAAAGGAGCAAAATAGGCGATTTTGACCATTTATGACCAAGTTTCACAATATAAGGCATATGATTCACGAAACAAGGTCTATGATTCACAAAATAAGAAAAAGAGCAAAAGAGGTGATTTCGACCATTTTATGACCAAATTTCACAATATTACCTTCTAATTTCACAAAACAAGATCTAAAATTTACAAAATAAGGTATACGATTTAAAAATAATAAAAGGAGTAAAATAGGCGATTTTGACCATTTAAGACCAAGTTTCACAATATAAGGCCTAGGATTCACGAAACAATGTCTATGATTCATAAATTAAGAAAAAGAGCAAAATAGGTGATTTCGACCATTTTATAACCAAATTTCACAATATTATCTTCTAGTTTCACAAAACAAGCTCTAAGATTCAAAAAATAAGGTATATGATTCACAAAATAATAAAAGGAGCAAAATAGGCGATTTTGACCATTTATGACCAAGTTTCACAATATAAGGCCTAGGATTCACGAAATAAGGTCAATGATTAACAAAATAAGAAAAAGAGAAAAATAGGTGATTTCGACCATTTTATGACCAAATATCACAATATTACCTTCTAGTTTCACAAAACAAGTTCTAAGATTCACAAAATAAGGTATATGATTCACAAAATAATAAAAGGAGCAAAATAGGCGATTTTGACCATTTATGACCAAGTTTCACATTATATGGCCTAAGATTCACGAAAAAAGGTCTATGATTCACAAAATAAGAAAAAGAGCAAATGAGGTGATTTCGACCATTTTCTGACCAAATTTCACAATATTACCTTCTAATTTCACAAAACAAGTTCTAACATTCACAAAATAAGGTATATGATTCAAAAAATAAGAAAAAGAGAAAATAGGCGATTTTGACCATTTATGAACAAGTTTCACAATATAAGGTCTATGATTCACAAAATATTAAAAAGAGCAAAATAGGTGATTTCGACCATTTTGTGACCAAATTTCACAATATTACTTTCTATTTTCACAAAACAAGCTCTAAGATTCACAAAATATGGTATAGAATTCACAAAATAATAAAAGGAGCGAAATAGGTGATTTCGACCATTTATGACAAAGTTTCACAATATAAGGCCTAGGATTCACGAAATAAGGTCAATGATTCACAAAATAAGAAAAAGAACAATATAGGTGATTTCGACTATTTTATGACTAAATTTCACAATATTACCTTCTAGTTTCACAAAACAAGAACTAAGATTCACAAAATAAGGAATATGATTCACAAAATAAGAAAAAGAGGAAAATAGGCGATTTTGACCATTTATGACCAAGTTTCACATTATAAGGCCTAGGATTCACGAAACAAGGTCTATGATTCACAAAATAAGAAAAAGAGCAAAAAAGGTGATTTCGACCATTTTATGACCAAATTTCACAATATTACCTTCTAATTTCACAAAACAAACTCTAAAATTTACAAAATAAGGTATATGTATCACAAAATAATAAAAGGAGCAAAATAGGCGATTTTGACCATTTATGACCAAGTTTCACAATATAAGGCCTAGGATTCACGAAATAAGGTCTATGATTCACAAATTAAGAAAAAGAGCAAAATAGGTGATTTCGACCATTTTATGACCAAATTTTACAATATTACCTTCTAGTTTTACAAAATAAGCTCTAAGATTCACAAAATAAGGTATATGTATCACAAAATAATAAAAGGAGCAAAATAGGCGATTTTGATCATTTATGACCAAGTTTCACAATATAAGGCCTAGGATTCACGAAATAAGGTCTATGATTCACAAAATAAGAAAAATAGCAAAAGAGGTGATTTCGACCATTTTATGACCAAATCTCACAATATTACCTTCTAATTTCACAAAACAAGCTCTAAGATTTACAAAATAAGGTATATGATTTACAAAATAATAAAAGGAGCAAAATAGGTGATTTTGACCATTTATGACCAAGTTTCACAATATAAGACCTAGGATTCACGAAACAAGGTCTATGATTCATAATTTAAGAAAAAGAGCAAAATAGGTGATTTCGACCATTTTATGACCAAATTTCACAATATTACCTTCTAGTTTCACAAAACAAGCTCTAAGATTCACAAAATAAGGTATATGATACACAAAATAATAAAAGGAGCAAAATAGGAGATTTTGACCATTTATGACCAAGTTTCACAATATAAGGCCTAGCATTCACGAAATAAGTTCTATGATTCACAAAATAAGAAAAAGCGCAAAATAGTTAATTTCGACCATTTTATGACCAAATTTCACAATATTACCTTCTAGTTTCACAAAATATGCTCTAAGATTCGCAAAATAAGGTATATGATTCACAAAATAAGAAAAAGAGGAAAATAGGCGATTTTGACCATTTATGACCAAGTTTCACAATATTACCTTCTAATTTCACAAAACAAGCTCTAAGATTTACAAAATAAGGTATATGATTTACAAAATAATAAAAGGAGCAAAATAGGCGATTTTGACCATTTATGACCAAGTTTCACAATATAAGGCCTATGATTCACGAAACAAGGTCTATGATTCATAAATTAAGAAAAAGAGCAAAATAGGTGATTTCGACCATTTTATGACCAAATTTCACAATATTACCTTCTAGTTTCACAAAACAAGCTCTAAGATTTAAAAAATAAGGTATATGATTTACAAAATAATAAAAAGAGCATAATAGGCGCTTTTGACCATTTATGACCAAGTTTCACAATATAAGGCCTAGCATTCAAGAAACAAGTTTTATGATTCACAAAATAAGAAAAAGCGCAAAATAGTTAATTTCGACCATTTTATGACCAAATTTCACAATATTACCTTCTAGTTTCACAAAACAAGCTCTAAAATTCGCAAAATAAGGTATATGATTCACAAAATAAGAAAAATAGGAAAATAGGCGATTTTGACCATTTATGACCAAGTTTCACAATAAAAGGCTTAGGATTCACGAAACAAGGTCTATGATTCACAAAATAAGAAAAAGATCAAAATATGTTATTTTGACAATTTATGACCAAGTTTCACAATATAAGGCCTAGGATTTACGAAACAAGGTCAATGATTCACAAAATAAGAAAAACAACAAAATAGGTGATTTCGACCATATTATGACCAAATTTCACAATATTACTTTCAATTTTCACAAAACAAGTTCTAAGATTCACAAAATAAGGTATATGATTCACAAAATAAAAAAAAGAGGAAAATAGGCGATTTTGACCATTTAGGACCAAGTTTCACAATATAAGGTCTATGATTCACAAAATATTAAAAAGAGCAAAATAGATGATTTCGACCATTTTGTGACCAAATTTCACAATATTACCTTCTATTTTCACAAAATAAGCTCTAAGATTCACAAAATATGGTATAGAATTCACAAAATAATAAAAGGAGCGAAATAGGTGATTTCGACCATTTATGACCAAGTTTCACAATATAAGGCCTAGGATTCACGAAATAAGTTCAATGATTCACAAAATAAGAAAAAGAACAATATAGGTGATTTCGACTATTTTATGACTAAATTTCACAATATGATTTCTAGTTTCACAAAACAAGCTCTAAGATTCACAAAATAAGGAATATGATTCACAAAATAAGAAAAAGAGGAAAATAGGCGATTTTGACCATTTATGACCAAGTTTCACATTATAAGGCCTAGGATTCACGAAACAAGGTATATGATTCACAAAATAGGATAAAGAGCAAAAAAGGTGATTTCGACCATTTTATGACCAAATTTCACAATATTACCTTCGAATTTCACAAAACAAGCTCTAAAATTTACAAAATAAGGTATATGATTCACAAAATAATAAAAGGAGCAAAATAGGCGATTTTGACCATTTATGACCAAGTTTCACAATATAAGGCGTAGGTTTCACGAAATAAGGTCTATGATTCACAAATTAAGAAAAAGAGCAAAATAGGTGATTTCGACCATTTTATGACCAAATTTAACAATATTACCTTCTAGTTTCACAAAACAAGCTCTAAGATTCACAAAATAAGGTATATGATTCACAAAATAATAAAAGGAGCAAAATAGGCGATTTTGACCATTTATGACCAAGTTTCACAATATAAGGCCTAGAATTCACGAAACAAGGTCTATGATTCACAAAATAAGAAAAATAGCAAAAGAGGCGATTTCGACCATTTTACGACCAAATTTCACAATATTACCTTCTAATTTCACAAAACAAACTCTAAAATTTACAAAATAAGGTATATGTATCACAAAATAATAAAAGGAGCAAAATAGGCGATTTTGACCATTTATGACCAAGTTTCACAATATAAGGCCTAGAATTCACGAAACAAGGTCTATGATTCATAAATTAAGAAAAAGAGCAAAATAGGTGATTTCGACCATTTTATGACCAAATTTCACAATATTACCTTCTAGTTTCACAAAACAAGCTCTAAGATTTAAAAAATAAGGTATATGATTTACAAAATACTAAAAGGAGCATAATAGGCGCTTTTGACCATTTATGACCAAGTTTCACAATATAAGGCATAGCATTCACGAAACAAGTTCTATGATTCACAAAATAAGAAAAGCGCAAAAGCGCAAAATAGTTAATTTTGACCATTTTATGACCAAATTTCACAATATTACCTTCTAGTTTCACAAAACAAGCTCTAAGATTCGCAAAATAAGGTATATGATTCACAAAATAAGAAAAAGATCAAAATATGTTATTTTGACCATTTATGACCAAGTTTCACAATATAAGGCCTAGGATTTACGAAACAAGGTCAATGATTCACAAAATAAGAAAAACAACAAAATAGGTGATTTCGACCATATTATGACCAAATTTCACAATATTACTTTCAATTTTCACAAAACAAGTTCTAAAATTCACAAAATAAGGTATATGATTCACAAAATAAGAAAAAGAGGAAAATAGGCGATTTTGACCATTTAGGACCAAGTTTCACAATATAAGGTCTATGATTCACAAAATATTAAAAAGAGCAAAATAGATGATTTCGACCATTTTGTGACCAAATTTCACAATATTACCTTCTATTTTCACAAAACAAGCTCTAATATTCACAAAATAAGGTATATGTATCACAAAATAATAAAAGGAGCAAAATAGGCGATTTTGACCATTTATGAACAAGTTTCACAATATAAGGCCTAGAATTCACGAAACAAGGTCTATGATTCATAAATTAAGAAAAAGCGCAAAATAGTTAATTTCGACCATTTTATGACCAAATTTCACAATATTACCTTCTAGTTTCACAAAATATGCTCTAAGATTTAAAAAATAAGGTATATGATTTACAAAATACTAAAAGGAGCATAATAGGCGCTTTTGACCATTTATGACCAAGTTTCACAATATAAGGCATAGCATTCACGAAACAAGTTCTATGATTCACAAAATAAGAAAAAGAGAAAAATAGGTGATTTCGACCATTTTATAACCAAATTTCACAATATTATCTTCTAGTTTCACAAAACAAGTTCTAAGATTCACAAAATAAGGTATATGATTCACAAAATAAGAAAAAGAGGAAAATAGGCGATTTTGACCATTTATGACCAAGTTTCACAATATAAGGTATATGATTTACAAAATAATAAAAAGAGCAAAATTGGTGATTTCGACCATTTTGTGACCAAATTTCACAATATTACCTTCTATTTTCACAAAACAAGCTCTAAGATTCACAAAATATGGTATAGAATTCACAAAATAATAAAAGGAGCGAAATAGGTGATTTCGACCATTTATGACCAAGTTTCACAATATAAGGCCTAGGATTCACGAAATAAGGTTAATGATTCACAAAATAAGAAAAAGAGGAAAATAGGCGATTTTGACCATTTATGACCAATTTTCACAATCTAAGGCCTAGGATTCACGAAACAAGTTCTATGATTCACAAAATAAGAAAAAGAGAAAAATAGGTGATTTCGACCATATTATGACCAAATTTCACAATATTACTTTCAATTTTCACAAAACAAGTTCTAAGATTCACAAAATAAGGTATATGATTCACAAAATAAAAAAAAGAGGAAAATAGGCGATTTTGACCATTTAGGACCAAGTTTCACAATATAAGGTCTATGATTCACAAAATATTAAAAAGAGCAAAATAGATGATTTCGACCATTTTGTGACCAAATTTCACAATATTACCTTCTATTTTCACAAAATAAGCTCTAAGATTCACAAAATATGGTATAGAATTCACAAAATAATAAAAGGAGCAAAATAGGTGATTTCGACCATTTATGACCAAGTTTCACAATATAAGGCCTAGGATTCACGAAATAAGTTCAATGATTCACAAAATAAGAAAAAGAACAATATAGGTGATTTCGACTATTTTATGACTAAATTTCACAATATGATTTCTAGTTTCACAAAACAAGCTCTAAGATTCACAAAATAAGGAATATGATTCACAAAATAAGAAAAAGAGGAAAATAGGCGATTTTGACCATTTATGACCAAGTTTCACATTATAAGGCCTAGGATTCACGAAACAAGGTATATGATTCACAAAATAGGATAAAGAGCAAAAAAGGTGATTTCGACCATTTTATGACCAAATTTCACAATATTACCTTCGAATTTCACAAAACAAGCTCTAAAATTTACAAAATAAGGTATATGATTCACAAAATAATAAAAGGAGCAAAATAGGCGATTTTGACCATTTATGACCAAGTTTCACAATATAAGGCGTAGGTTTCACGAAATAAGGTTTATGATTCACAAATTAAGAAAAAGAGCAAAATAGGTGATTTCGACCATTTTATGACCAAATTTAACAATATTACCTTCTAGTTTCACAAAACAAGCTCTAAGATTCACAAAATAAGGTATATGATTCACAAAATAATAAAAGGAGCAAAATAGGCGATTTTGACCATTTATGACCAAGTTTCACAATATAAGGCCTAGAATTCACGAAACAAGGTCTATGATTCACAAAATAAGAAAAATAGCAAAAGAGGCGATTTCGACCATTTTACGACCAAATTTCACAATATGACCTTCTAATTTCACAAAACAAACTCTAAAATTTACAAAATAAGGTATATGTATCACAAAATAATAAAAGGAGCAAAATAGGCGATTTTGACCATTTATGACCAAGTTTCACAATATAAGGCCTAGAATTCACGAAACAAGGTCTATGATTCATAAATTAAGAAAAAGCGCAAAATAGTTAATTTCGACCATTTTATGACCAAATTTCACAATATTACCTTCTAGTTTCACAAAATATGCTCTAAGATTCGCAAAATAAGGTATATGATTCACAAAATAAGAAAAAGAGGAAAATAGGCGATTTTGACCATTTATGACCAAGTTTCACAATATTACCTTCTAATTTCACAAAACAAGCTCTAAGATTTACAAAATAAGGTATATGATTTACAAAATAATAAAAGGAGCAAAATAGGCGATTTTGACCATTTATGACCAAGTTTCACAATATAAGGCCTATGATTCACGAAACAAGGTCTATGATTCATAAATTAAGAAAAAGAGCAAAATAGGTGATTTCGACCATTTTATGACCAAATTTCACAATATTACCTTCTAGTTTCACAAAACAAGCTCTAAGATTTAAAAAATAAGGTATATGATTTACAAAATAAT
Source organism: Silene latifolia (assembly GCF_048544455.1). NCBI lineage: Eukaryota > Viridiplantae > Streptophyta > Magnoliopsida > Caryophyllales > Caryophyllaceae > Silene > Silene latifolia. Next base: position 461,623,496 of record NC_133538.1, on the reverse strand, counting down.
AAAAAGAGCATAATAGGCGCTTTTGACCATTTATGACCAAGTTTCACAATATAAGGCCTAGCATTCAAGAAACAAGTTTTATGATTCACAAAATAAGAAAAAGCGCAAAATAGTTAATTTCGACCATTTTATGACCAAATTTCACAATATTACCTTCTAGTTTCACAAAACAAGCTCTAAAATTCGCAAAATAAGGTATATGATTCACAAAATAAGAAAAATAGGAAAATAGGCGATTTTGACCATTTATGACCAAGTTTCACAATAAAAGGCTTAGGATTCACGAAACAAGGTCTATGATTCACAAAATAAGAAAAAGATCAAAATATGTTATTTTGACAATTTATGACCAAGTTTCACAATATAAGGCCTAGGATTTACGAAACAAGGTCAATGATTCACAAAATAAGAAAAACAACAAAATAGGTGATTTCGACCATATTATGACCAAATTTCACAATATTACTTTCAATTTTCACAAAACAAGTTCTAAGATTCACAAAATAAGGTATATGATTCACAAAATAAAAAAAGAGGAAAAAAAGCGATTTTGACCATTTAGGACCAAGTTTCACAATATAAGGTCTATGATTCACAAAATATTAAAAAGAGCAAAATAGATGATTTCGACCATTTTGTGACCAAATTTCACAATATTACCTTCTATTTTCACAAAATAAGCTCTAAGATTCACAAAATATGGTATAGAATTCACAAAATAATAAAAGGAGCGAAATAGGTGATTTCGACCATTTATGACCAAGTTTCACAATATAAGGCCTAGGATTCACGAAATAAGTTCAATGATTCACAAAATAAGAAAAAGAACAATATAGGTGATTTCGACTATTTTATGACTAAATTTCACAATATGATTTCTAGTTTCACAAAACAAGCTCTAAGATTCACAAAATAAGGAATATGATTCACAAAATAAGAAAAAGAGGAAAATAGGCGATTTTGACCATTTATGACCAAGTTTCACATTATAAGGCCTAGGATTCACGAAACAAGGTATATGATTCACAAAATAGGATAAAGAGCAAAAAAGGTGATTTCGACCATTTTATGACCAAATTTCACAATATTACCTTCGAATTTCACAAAACAAGCTCTAAAATTTACAAAATAAGGTATATGATTCACAAAATAATAAAAGGAGCAAAATAGGCGATTTTGACCATTTATGACCAAGTTTCACAATATAAGGCGTAGGTTTCACGAAATAAGGTCTATGATTCACAAATTAAGAAAAAGAGCAAAATAGGTGATTTCGACCATTTTATGACCAAATTTAACAATATTACCTTCTAGTTTCACAAAACAAGCTCTAAGATTCACAAAATAAGGTATATGATTCACAAAATAATAAAAGGAGCAAAATAGGCGATTTTGACCATTTATGACCAAGTTTCACAATATAAGGCCTAGAATTCACGAAACAAGGTCTATGATTCACAAAATAAGAAAAATAGCAAAAGAGGCGATTTCGACCATTTTACGACCAAATTTCACAATATTACCTTCTAATTTCACAAAACAAACTCTAAAATTTACAAAATAAGGTATATGTATCACAAAATAATAAAAGGAGCAAAATAGGCGATTTTGACCATTTATGACCAAGTTTCACAATATAAGGCCTAGAATTCACGAAACAAGGTCTATGATTCATAAATTAAGAAAAAGAGCAAAATAGGTGATTTCGACCATTTTATGACCAAATTTCACAATATTACCTTCTAGTTTCACAAAACAAGCTCTAAGATTTAAAAAATAAGGTATATGATTTACAAAATACTAAAAGGAGCATAATAGGCGCTTTTGACCATTTATGACCAAGTTTCACAATATAAGGCATAGCATTCACGAAACAAGTTCTATGATTCACAAAATAAGAAAAAGCGCAAAATAGTTAATTTTGACCATTTTATGACCAAATTTCACAATATTACCTTCTAGTTTCACAAAACAAGCTCTAAGATTCGCAAAATAAGGTATATGATTCACAAAATAAGAAAAAGATCAAAATATGTTATTTTGACCATTTATGCCCAAGTTTCACAATATAAGGCCTAGGATTTACGAAACAAGGTCAATGATTCACAAAATAAGAAAAACAACAAAATAGGTGATTTCGACCATATTATGACCAAATTTCACAATATTACTTTCAATTTTCACAAAACAAGTTCTAAAATTCACAAAATAAGGTATATGATTCACAAAATAAGAAAAAGAGGAAAATAGGCGATTTTGACCATTTAGGACCAAGTTTCACAATATAAGGTCTATGATTCACAAAATATTAAAAAGAGCAAAATAGATGATTTCGACCATTTTGTGACCAAATTTCACAATATTACCTTCTATTTTCACAAAACAAGCTCTAATATTCACAAAATAAGGTATAGGATTCACAAAATAAGAAAAAGAGAAAATTGGCGATTTTGACCATTTATGAACAAGTTTCACAATATAAGGTCTATGATTCACGAAACAAGGTCTATGATTCATAAATTAAGAAAAAGAGCAAAATAGGTGATTTCGACCATTTTATGACCAAATTTCACAATATTACCTTCTAGTTTCACAAAACAAGCTCTAAGATTTAAAAAATAAGGTATATGATTTACAAAATACTAAAAGGAGCATAATAGGCGCTTTTGACCATTTATGACCAAGTTTCACAATATAAGGCATAGCATTCACGAAACAAGTTCTATGATTCACAAAATAAGAAAAAGAGAAAAATAGGTGATTTCGACCATTTTATGACCAAATTTCACAATATTATCTTCTAGTTTCACAAAACAAGTTCTAAGATTCACAAAATAAGGTATATGATTCACAAAATAAGAAAAAGAGGAAAATAGGCGATTTTGACCATTTATGACCAAGTTTCACAATATAAGGTATATGATTTACAAAATAATAAAAAGAGCAAAATTGGTGATTTATATGATTCACAAAATAAGAATAGCTAAAACAGAATCCACATTGTTTATCCACTCATTTAAAATGAATGAGAAAACTGCGTCATTTACACTCTAAAGCAAGTTTAGAATCAAAACACAACTGCAAGTAGATCATATTTAATTTAAAATCAGAGAAGAGAAAGGACAATGTATTGAGAGAATACAGATGGAAAAAAAATGAATCCTTGTTATGATTGCCTGGAGACACAAATGGAAGAAAATAATGCGCGTCTGCTATCACAACACAATTAGATGAGTTCATTAAAACCCAATTGATGCGTGTCTTTTATATAAGGTTTTCACCTCATTTTTACACGCATTTCTGTGCTTTTTATGTAGCATCTGGCTACAAATACCCCCGAATGTTCTACTTTGGTCCGTTTATTGTAATTTGCAGGAATTGACCGAGGAGGAGCTAAATCGAGCCTTAATTGTCCCATTTGCATGCATTCATGGGAAATAAGGAGCCGGAGTTTAGGAATCTTACGCTTGGAGGACGTATGAGCTGAGTCAAGGAAGGAATTCAAGTCCTGATGCGCTTATATAGCTCGATCGAGTGCTTTGTTGCTCGATCGAATGCTAAACACACTCAAGGCTGCTCGATCGACCAGCTGAAGGAGTCGATCGAGGAGGTCCAGTGAGCAGTACTCGATCGAGAGGTTGCCCTAGCTCGATCGAGTGTCTTGGAGTTCGATCGAGTAATCTCTCTGCTCGATCGAGAGAATTTCGTGTGTTTTTGGTTTATTTCCGCCTAATCTTTTATGGGCTTTTGTAATCAGTCCATAGATTAGGTTTTAGGTGTTTTTACAGTATAAGACCGAGGAGAACATCACGTTACTCCTATCACTTTTACTACGTACATTTCTACTGTTACTTTTGACAGTTCTTCGGATCTTTGTTCACTACTTTGCTACTCGAATTCGGTATTATCAATCTATTTTATTCCTTAATCGTTTTTATTGCTTTAATCCCTTTTCTTTCTTTTCTTCTTACTTGTTCAATCAATTAGATCATTCACCATGTTTAGTTTGAATTGTTTGGTTATCGTAATTGTTAATCTGATAGTTATGAGTAGCTAATTCCCTATGCTAAGACTATAGGGGATCCATGATTTGAAGGAAGAGTAATCGAATTCTTTGGGTTAATGCTAGTATCATCCATGTTGTTAAAATGCTACATATAATTGTAATTGCCTAATTGAGTCGACGCAATTAGACCCTTATTCTTAGTGGACCTTGACCTGGACCGAAAGGTTGGAAGGGGGAGACTAGTAGCGAGCAATAGAGTATTGCAGCGAGGACGAAAGTTAAACTGTTTACACTTTAGGGTGAATTAAGGACCGAAAGGTGACGTTCGCTACCCCTTAGACTGTATCTTGCATTGATCGGGACTTATATTACTCGACCAGGACGATTGTGGTGAACCGCTTGTCTTAGCTATTCTCTTTTATCTGTTAAACCCTCTTCCTTTATTTCTCTTTCTCTTACTCTCTTAGTTTAGAAACCACATTTTACAACCCCCAATTTTGGTTACTTAGACGAACCTAGTTCTTTTGGCAAATTCCTACCTCTCTGTGGATTCGACCCGACTTCCCTAGCTATATTAGTTAGTTGGCCAGTTGGTTATTTTTTGCCAGTGCACGCGACAGCCGTGTCAAATTTTGGCGCCGTTCCGGGGAGGTGGTGCATATTTGTTGCTTTAATTAAGTTTGTCTCTCGTCTCAAGGAATTCATTCCTTGAGATCGATCTCATTTTCGCGAAGCTTTGATTAGTTTTTGCGGGATAGCGGCCTATTTGCCGGGATGCCTACGATTCTGAGCATACGAGCCATGTGGAAGATGCGGTGAAGAAGGACATGACCTTTACGAATGCACGGCGGTGTAGAGCGTGCCCTTGCATATAAGAAGTTCAAGCGGGGAGTTCCTTTCTCCCGGTTATATGAGGAGATAAAGAGCGTTTCCACTCCTTCCACGCCAATATCACAAGGGCTCTCCTTCTTCAAGAGAAGCAATTGCGAACTGAAATCCATCATGTTGCAATCGGATCTTGTTATATCGGAATTGAGAGAGCAAGTCGCAGTGATTAACACTCGCGGCGAGACCAAGCCAAGACTCCTCCAAATTGCGATTCCGTCGGTGGGATGAATTTCCAAAGTGACCTTATTCACGAGGAAAACGAGGTGTTGACGGTGATGATGACTCGGATGACGATTTAGATGAGTTTCTGCAGAAATGCTTGCTGCGTGTGCGGTAACCACTCGATCGAGCAACACATCCACTCGATCGGCGGTTCTAATCACCCGAGTCTCGATCGAGTGACAATGACGATCGATCGAGAAGTGCAGGGCTCCAAGTTGGTCGATCGAGTGAATATGCTGAAGAAGACACTCGATCGAGTGTCAAGATATGTCGATCGAATGAAATTGAGGAAGAAACTGGTCGATCGACCAGTAAGGGTGTTCGATCCAGCACTGTAAGTGGCGAGAATCCTAATTTAATATCTAATGCCGCCACCGTGTCATCTCCCCCTGCTGTGGAGACGTCACGAATTGATAAGGGGAAAGGAAAGGTTGCGGGACCACTCATCGCTACCAGGGTACCCTTCCCGAGCCGTCCGAAGGACGAGGATCGAAACAACGATATGGTAAGTTCGTGGACATCGTGAAGAACCTTGGTAACTGTCCCTTTTACGAACTTGTCACTCAAGTTCCCACTTACGCTAAGTTTATGAAGGATATTGTGACGCGTAAGAGGAATTTGAGCGAATTTGAGACGATTTCATTTATGGAAGAGTCTAGTAACCTACTGTTAAATAAGGCCCCTCCAAAAATGAAAGACCCGGGCAGCTTTTCTATTACCTGTGTCATAGGTGATTTGATTATTGATAAGGCCCTTTGCGATTTAGGTGCCAGTGTTAGTGTCATGCCCCTTCCTGTCTGCAAGAAATTGAAACTGAGTCACTTCAAAGTGACTAACATTACCCTACAGATGGCCGATAGATCTGTTAGGAGACCTTTAGGTGTCTTGGAGGATGTGCCTGTGAAAATAGGCAAGCTTTACATCCCGAGAGATTTCATTGTCTTGGATATAGCGAGGACACCGGACCCGGATCATTTTAGGAAGACCGTTCCTTTATACAATTTGGGGCCGTGATTGACGTCAGACAGGGGCGTCTGACCCTTGCAGTAGGGGATGACGCTATCACATTCAGTTTGCCCAGTACTCTAGCCCACCCAATGATAGAGGACACTTGCTATTCGGTCGATATCATTGATGAGTCTATTTATGACTTCTGGTCGGGTTCTTTTATGAAGGACCCACTAGAAGCTCTCATGCTTTTTGACGAGTGTACGAGATAGCCCGGAGAGGACGATGACGACTGCGTCGGATTTGCTTGTCGATGATTTGGATGAGCATGAGGGAGAGCAAGTGGAACAAATGATCAGCACTCTTTGCTCCATTGAGGTAAAGGTACCGGAACGTAAGCCTCTCCCATCTCATCTTAAATATGCTTTTCTTGACGATCTGAGCGATATCCGGTCATTGTTAGTGCAAGCTTAGTGATGATCGGTGACTTCTTTGTTAGCTGTACTTAAGAAAAACAGGAAAGCAATGGGCTATTCACTGGATGATATCACGGGGATTAGTCCCGATATTTGTATGCACAGGATAGAGCTGGAGGAGGATCACAAACCCTGCAGGCAAGGTCAGCGTCGGTGAACCGGAAGATGCGAGGATGTTGTGATGGTGAGGTAATGAAGGCTGCTGGATGCGGTATTATCTATTCGGTAGGTAATTCTAGATGGGTAAGCCCAGTCACGGGTAGTCCCGAAGAAAGGAGGGACAACTGTAGTTAAGAATGAGAAAAATGAATTAATACCTACCCGAGTAGTGACCGGTTGGCGGATGTGCATAGATTACGAGACAGTGAATGCCGCCACCAAGAAAGATCACTTTCCCCTTCCTTTTATTGATCAAATGGTAGAAAGGTTAGCTTCACATAAATTTTTTCGCTATTTAGATGGGTATTCGGGGTTCTTCGGATCCCTATCCACCGGACGATCGAGGCTAAGACTACATTTACTTGTCCTAAGGGCGTTTTTGCGTATCGCAGAATGCCTTTTGGTTTGTGCAATGCCCCTGCCACCTTCCAAAGGTGTATGATGGGGATATTTTCAGAGTATATTGAGTCTATCATGGAAGTTTTTATGGACGATTTCAGTGTATATGGAAGTGATTTTTCCGATTGTCTGTCTAACCTTGAGAAAGTGTTGCGTATTTGTATTGAGGTTAATCTTGTCTTTGAATCGGGAGAAGTGCCACTTTATGGTCAACGAGGGAGTTGTCTTAGGGCACTTGGTTTCTGATAGGGGAATAGAAGTTGACAAAGCAAAGGTGGAAGTGATTCAACAATTACCACCTCCTGTTAATGTCAAGGGGGTGAGGAGCTTCCTTGGTCACATTTGGCTTTTATCGCCGGTTCATCAAGGATTTCTCCAAAATTGCTAAACCACTTACACAACTGTTGCTTAAGGATGCCCCTTTTGTGTTTACTGACGCTTGTCTTTCTGCTTTTGACGGGTTAAAGCGAGGCCTTAGTCTCCGCGCCCGATCATCTGACCTCCCAACCGGGACTTGCCGTTCGAGATCATGTGCGGACGCGAGTGACTATGCACTAGGAGCGGTGCTAGGCCAGAGGAAAGACAAAGCCTTGAATGCTATTTACTATGCGAGCCGAACTCTGGATGAGGCTCAAGTGAAGTACACTACCACCGAGAAGGAGCTGTTAGCTGTAGTTTATGCCTTAGAGAAGTTTCGTACTTATTTAGTTGGGTCGAAGTCTTTGTTTTTACCTGACCATGCAGCTTTGAGGCACCTCCTTGCTAAGAAGGAGGCTAAACCATGATTCTTGAGATGGATACTCCTTCTTCGGGAGTTTGACTGCAGATTAAGGATAAGAAAGGAGCCGAGAACGTTGTGGCGATCACTTGTCGCGCGATGCGACAAGAAGGGGAAGATTCTCTACCTATTGATGATTCTTTTCTGACGATAGTTTAATTCTTTGTTATATCGTCTATTGTTGACCGGGGAACCTTGGTATGCAGATATAGCTAACCGTTGTCGGTGGCAAGCTGCCGCTGACCTTTCTTCTCGACGAAGAAGCGTTTTCTCTATAACGCTAAGATATACAGGATGATCCTTACTTGTTTAAGGAATGTGCAGACGGTCTCTACGGACGGTGTATTCCACGGTGGGAGACCAAAATAGTCTGGAAGGCTGTCACTCCTCTTCTTATGGTGGTCACCACGGTCCATCGCGCACCGTGGCTAAGGTACTTGATCCTGGTTTTTCTTGGCCTTCTTTGTTTTTGCGACGCCAAGTCTTTTGTTTAAACTTGTGATGCATGCCAACGATCGGGGAACATTTGAAGCGACATGAGATGCCACAAAACGGCATCCTAGAGGTCGAGGTTTTCGATGTCTGGGGCATTGACTTCAAGGACCGTTCCGTCCGATAAAGGTAACGGGTACATTTTGGTATTTGTAGACTATGTGTCGAAATGGGTTGAGGCAATTGCTTCACCTCATTGTGATGGTAAGACCGTGATAAAGATGTTCAAAAAGATCATATTCCCCTGTTTTGGTGTCCCTAGGGTCGTCATTAGTGATGGGGGGATGCATTTTAAGGAAAAGAAACTCACTTCCATCTTTTGTCAGAGTTGGTGTCCAACACGGCGTGGTTTGGGGTATCATCCCCAAACTAGTGGTCGAGTAGAGGTCTCTAATCGTGAACTGAAAGAGATCTTGTCTAAAGTAGTTTCTAAATCACGGAAGGACCGGAGTCTTAAGCTAGATGACACATTATGGGCTTACGAAGCGCCTTTAAGACACCAATTGGTGCATCACCTTATAGGTTAGTTTATGGGAAATCGTGTCACTTACCTGTTGAGCTGGAATGTAAGGCCTGGTGGGCAATTCGTGAGCTTAATTATGATCCTAAATTGTGTGGTCGGAATCGTCTTTTGCAGCTAGATGAATTAGAGGAGTTTAGGCTCAATGCCTATGACGACTCACGCATTTACAAGGAAAAGACGAAGAGATGGCATGACAAAAGGATCCTACCTCGGGAGTTTCATGGGGGAGAAGGTGTTCTTTGTTTAATGCCGGTTGAGGCCCATTTCTGGCAAGTGAAGTCCGGATGGAGTGGTCCATACACGGTGGTGTTACCAAATTTGGATCCGTAGAACTTGAAGATTCCGAGGGCCACAGATTCAAGGTGAATGGCCAATATGTGAAGCATTACCATGAGGCGAATGAAGCGGACAACCGCGTTGAAGTCTTGCGCTTCGACGAGCTCGATCGCCGATTACTTGATACGAGAAAGGTCGTGCGGGACCTATTAAACCGGCGCTCTCCGGGAGGCGGCCGGGCGATTTTATTTATGCTTTTGTTGAACTATTTGTTTTAATTGTTTTATTTGTTTTCCTTAGCTTTACGTCGAACTTTAGACGCTACTTTATGAACAATTTTTGTGCCTTCCTTGCCTTTATGCATCTTTTACAGCGAAGTCACTCGATCGAAGGGTTTTGTGTTCGATCGAGCACTTTCTCGACGCGGCTGCTACTCGATCGAGGGGTGACATCCTCGATCGACAGATCCTACCCGTCTTGACTCGATCGAGTGATTTGTGCTCGATCGAGTCCACTCATCTTTGTGAAACATTCGATCGAGCTGTTCAGTGCTCGATCGAAGGATACTGACCTCCAGCCGCCGTTTTGCGTCTACAAAGCCACTGTTTGACTTTCTTTGACCTCCCATGTTCATGGTCGGTTTGGGGAGGTCCCGCTATATGACGTTTTGTAAGTTTTCCAACTCTACTTCTCCTTTTCCTTTCAGTTTGCATTTCCTTCCCTATTTTTGGTACAATGAGGGCATTGTACGGTTTGGTTTGGGGAGGTATGCATCCATATCGTGTCTGCATGTTTTCTTGCATTTTTGCTTGCACGTTTATTTATTTCCGCATGCATTGTTGTTTTAATCAATTCTAAAAATCATAAAAATCATAAAATTCAAAAATTTTCAAAATTTTCATGTTTAAATTGAGTCGGAACGTTTGAACATTGACGCTACATTGAATCCTTATTTTGAGCCTTGCATTTTCTTGACATTTAGCTGGCGTGTTTATGTGCATAATCTACGAGTTTTTATTTCTCTCTTATCTGAACGAATAGACTTGATTCCTATGTCGGCAAGCTACATTACATTACGAGGTTAGAGCTCTATAAACCGGTGACATTCATGACCGGTTTCATTTAGGATGTGAGTAGTACTCTCTTTAAGACATGTAACATCAATTTGCATAAGCATGAGTCTAGTCTTCTTCATACCTGTATGCATTCGGTCTGTGGATGGTGACACGTGTTAGGAGAGGCAGTCCCCCTTATTTCATTCTACCCATGAGCCTCACATACCCAAATTGCCTTTTTGTCCTATCAACTACTTTCTATAATATTTCCTACCCTAGCTAAGCTAGTAACGAGTAGTTCTTGGAATGTGTTATTGCAATATGGTTATTTCATCGATTTCGAGAAGTTGGCGGAAGAATTAAGGGAAAGAAAAAAATGTGTTGAATTGAAAAAAATGGAACGGAAAAAAAGAAGAAAGAAAAAGTGCGAAAAGAAAAGAAAAAAAGAAAAATTCAAATGAAAGAAAAAAATGAGAATTGTGCATTGTTTCACACTCCCATGCCTTATTTATATCCTATGGGGAGTTGACGATTTTTGGTATTTTGTGAAGTTTAGTGCATAGTTTTGCACCGTTTCATCTTGTTGTAATAAGTACGAAGTTGGGATGCAGTCGATTTTTGGATCCGTTGTTGCTAGCCTAGCTATTAACCCCACATATCCAAATTCATTTTTTGCCCCTTCCTACCCATTACCTCACTAACCCAATTGTAAGTCCTCGGCACGTGTCTTGGTCATTAGTATGGTTGGAATGCTTATGTACGGTTGTAGAGACTTTATTCATGTTAATTGCATGCATGTTCTTATAGGTCGAGTTAGGTGAGTGTCTTGCTTCTTCCTATCTTTCACATATATACTCACCCCGTACCGATTTTGAGTGACGAGCGACCCGTGAGAGTCCGAGGCATCTTTGAATCTTGCAAGGTCGACAGTTGATAAGCTTGAAATATTAATCTAACTCGGTTACACTTTTCGGCTGCCACTTTGTCATTTTGTTGCATTAAATTGGTTCTGATGGATGATCTGTAGCTGATGCGTTGGTCCCGTTCTATTGTTCACCCTTAGTTGCATTCATATTTGCTTGGGGACAAGCAAAGGTTTGGTTTGGGGAGATTTGATGCGTGTCTTTTATATAAGGTTTTCACCTCATTTTTACACGCATTTCTGTGCTTTTTATGTAGCATCTGGCTACAAATACCCCCGAATGTTCTACTTTGGTCCGTTTATTGTAATTTGCAGGAATTGACCGAGGAGGAGCTAAATCGAGCCTTAATTGTCCCATTTGCATGCATTCATGGGAAATAAGGAGCCGGAGTTTAGGAATCTTACGCTTGGAGGACGTATGAGCTGAGTCAAGGAAGGAATTCAAGTCCTGATGCGCTTATATAGCTCGATCGAGTGCTTTGTTGCTCGATCGAATGCTAAACACACTCAAGGCTGCTCGATCGACCAGCTGAAGGAGTCGATCGAGGAGGTCCAGTGAGCAGTACTCGATCGAGAGGTTGCCCTAGCTCGATCGAGTGTCTTGGAGTTCGATCGAGTAATCTCTCTGCTCGATCGAGAGAATTTCGTGTGTTTTTGGTTTATTTCCGCCTAATCTTTTATGGGCTTTTGTAATCAGTCCATAGATTAGGTTTTAGGTGTTTTTACAGTATAAGACCGAGGAGAACATCACGTTACTCCTATCACTTTTACTACGTACATTTCTCTTTGTTACTTTTGCGAGTTCTTGGATCTTTGTTCACTACTTTGCTACTCGAATTCGGTATTATCAATCTATTTTATTCCTTAATCGTTTTTATTGCTTTAATCCCTTTTCTTTCTTTTCTTCTTACTTGTTCAATCAATTAGATCATTCACCATGTTTAGTTTGAATTGTTTGGTTATCGTAATTGTTAATCTGATAGTTATGAGTAGCTAATTCCCTATGCTAAGACTATAGGGGATCCATGATTTGAAGGGAGAGTAATCGAATTACTGGGTTAATGCTAGTATCATCCATGTTGTTAAAATGCTACATATAATTGTAATTGCCTAATTGAGTCGACGCAATTAGACCCTTATTCTTAGTGGACCTTGACCTGGACCGAAAGGTTGGAAGGGGGAGACTAGTAGCGAGCAATAGAGTATTGCAGCGAGGACGAAAGTTAAACTGTTTACACTTTAGGGTGAATTAAGGACCGAAAGGTGACGTTCGCTACCCCTTAGACTGTACTGCATTGATCTGGGACTTATATTACTCGACCGGACGATTGTGGTGAACCGCTTGTCTTAGCTATTCTCTTTTATCTGTTAAACCCTCTTCCTTTATTTCTCTTTCTCTTACTCTCTTAGTTTAGAAACCACATTTTACAACCCCCCAATTTTGGTTACTTAGACGAACCTAGTTCTAGCTGGCAAATTCCTACCTCTCTGTGGATTCGACCCGACTTCCCTAGCTATATTAGTTAGTTGGCCAGTTGGTTATTTTTGACAGGTACGCGACAGCCGTGTCACCAATCTCCCACAGAGTATAACAATTGCAGGAATGAAAATACATAAGCTTTGTTTTTGTTGTTGTATACAAGTGTCATACTCGAGATTCCATCTAGGATGCAAGATTTGCATAGAGCATAGTGTAGTCATGGTGCGCCTTACATATTACACAAACACTCGAGTAGGATATGTTCCCTTAGATGACATATTGCTCTGGTAAAAAGACTCAGAATACAACACTAACCAAGCACCATATTCAAAATCTCGAATTCTTTCTTAGGACAAGTGAACCATAAGGTGATGGTCAGAAATGATCAAACAGAAGATCTTCTCATTTACAATATTGATAGTTGTAACACTGAAAAATAAATAAATAAACCTTCAATACACACCACGTACACTAATTGATGTTTTGAAGCTATGTGGGTGGGGGGAATCATATGCAAATTAAAAATTCTGACCTCTTCTGCACCATTATGAAAGGTTGGCTTTCTGAATCTTGCCTTGGTTCTTCGTCAATTGTGCTACAGAACACCAGAGAAATGCCAGCTCATTTCGGCTACACCAATGAAAAACTAAAATGAAAAATTCAGTAGAGTGCCAATTAATTAACATACATAGTTGCAGCATGATGTGACAATAATTAGAGCATATTTAGTCCCCGAATTAGCCTTGTTCCCATACTTTTTAGTGCATATTTGGGTCATTTGTTGTCTTTTGTCCTTTGTTTTGCATATTCTTTGAGGTTTTGATCCCTTGGTAGGAAAGGAGTGCAAACCTTGCATTTTCATGGAAAAATGAAGTTAAATTGATTGAATTCAATGACCAAGCATCAAAGAGAAGACAAGATTAGAAGGCCTTTGTACATACTATAGTAGATGGGCAATGATGAGAAAATATCCTTGCATCCCTGAGGAAATCCTCAAGGATTTTATGAAGGGAAATGAAGAAAAGAAGAAAGGAAGAAGCTGTAAGACAATCCGAGCGGATTTCCCACAATCCGCCCGTCCAAGAGGTGCAATCCGAGCGTCTTCCCCAACTGGACGCCCGTCCAGAAACACCACAATCCGCCCGTCCACCCCTCGAATCCGCTCGTCCAAAACGCCCACAATCCGCCCGTCCCGTGCTCCGGACGCTCGGATTGTGTGTCAGCTATTTCATCTTCTACTTGTTTTATGAAGGATTCGCATATTTTTCTAAGACCGGCGAAAAGGAGACCGGAGTCTCCCTTGAGACCGGCGATTCCTCAAGGACTTAATCGTCATTTAAGACCTTAGTAAACCCTAATTTATGTAACTAATCCCCACTATAAATACCCCATTAGGCTAATTAGATTATCATGTTCTTTTTAGCAATCTCTAGTGTAGTTTATATCAATCAAATCTCTCTTTAATCTTGTAATCAAAATTTAATCAAGTTTTAATACAAATTTCATTTCCTTAATCTCTCTTTGGTTCATCTTTCATTTTTGGTAATTGAAGATTATTTGGGTTATTATTGGGAGATTGACAACCTTCCAATCAATCATCAAGTACTTTTATTATTCTTTGCTTTATTATTGGAATCATTAGTAGGTATAATTCTCTTAATCTCTTTTTAATTATTGTTAATTATCTTCATTTATTCATCATGTTTTACTTTGTTGGTGTGATTGACAACCTTGGTAGCATGTTCAACATGATAATGAGTGAGTAGTTTCCTTAGCTAGGGTTAATGGGTAATTAGGGAAAACCAACATGGGGGATGATTCATGCTTAAATTAATATGTTTTCATAGTTTATTCGCTTGCTTATTGTGATCTCAACTTATGCACATGTTATGTTTGATGAAATGCGAGCCTATGAATCCTTGGATTTTTTACCCATCACCTATCTTTTCAATGAGACTTGTAAGACATAAAACAACTCGAGTCTCATTAGACCATGCATATAGTTGAGTAGGGAAGATTAAGTCGACTTGTAGGTGTTGTACAATCTAATCGATTCGGCTCCGGGACCCAAACTTTGCTAGGATTGTAAGATATAAACCAACTCAATCCATCACAACAATAATTGCTTGCTTATAATTTGAGAATATGTTTGTATGATCAATTCACATGAATCCCCTATGACCCCATGACACCCTAGTGTCTTTTATCAATTGTTTACACCCCTTTTTTAATCATCTTGCTTGTTTACTTTTATTGATATTTAGTTTAGTGATCTTCTACTTCAAACCCCAAATTGTGACACCCCTAGACACCACTAGTTGCAATTGAAAATCTTATCTCAATTTTCGTCCCTTGGGATCCGACCTTTACTTGCCTCTTTACTAATTGTAGAGCTGTTTGTGGAGTTATAAATTGTGTTTTGGTCTAGGTGCTCCTAACGACAAGTACCGAAAACTAAACTTCCAAGTGAGTCCGACCAAAAATGGCGCCGTTTTCGGGGACGGTGTTAACTTGATTTAGATTTTCTTATATTGTTATTAGTTGTGTCTTTCTTTGCCTTGGGGAAGTAAAACTTCTCAAGGTTTGTTCTAATTATTTTCAAGTTGTTTGATATTTTGCATGTCTAGAAGAACACAAGGTAACTTGTTACCCTTTGATCACGAAATTGAAAGGACTTTGACAAACAATAGAAGACTTGCTAGAAGAACTTTGAGAGGTATTGGTGAGGTTGTAGATATTCAACCAAACACTATTGAGTTCATCAACCCTTTTGCAAGAGAAGGTGAGGAGAACCCAACACAAAATCCAACACAAAATGAACCCACAATGCCTAAATTTTCATCACATTCCGTACCCACCGAGGAGAACCTACCCAATGGTATTCCCACACCACAACATTTAACCGGAAATTTCATTGCCAAATCCACATTTATCCAATTAGTCAAAACAAGCCAATTTGGGGGGATGCCTAGTGAAGACCCTCACTCTCACATGGAGAATTTTTGCGACTATTGTGATGCGATTTATCAAACCGGTGTAACTCAAGACCAAATTCGATGGGTCTTATTTCTTTTTTCTCTAATTGGCACCGCAAAACAATGGTTGAAAGGCCTTGATAAGGCTACTCTCGGAATTGATTCTTGGAAGAAATTGGCTCTAACTTTCTACAAAAAGTTCTACCCACCGGAAAAGACTAACATGCTAAGAGCTCAAATTACGGGCTTTAAGCAAAGAGATGAAGAATCTTTGTATGAAGCTTGGGAGCGATTCAAGGGAACTTATCGCTCATGCCCTCATCATGGACTTAGCGAGTGGTTCTTGGTACAACAATTTTGGAACGGTCTTTATGAAGACTCAAGAAACATTCTCACATGGGATCAAATGGAATGTTCACCGAAGTTGACGACAATCAAACTTGGAACAAGATTGAGGAAATGACGGTCCATAATTCACAATATAGTAGACCTCTCAAGGCTACTAGAGGAGGAAAGCATGAAGTGGACTCTATTACTCAATTGGGTGCTCAACTTAGTGCTCACATTGATACCATCAATTTGAAGTTCGAAAAAGCTATTGCTAGACTTTAAGAAGCCTCAAAATCACAAAATCAACATGTTAATGCCATGACGGCATCTTCATCAATCCTGAGTGGGATATGTGAGAATTGTGAAACTTTGGGATATGACCAAAGTGAATGTAGGGGAACAAATGAACAAGTAAATGCTTTTCAAGCATACAAGAGTGATACCCCTTATTCCAACTATTACAATGAAAACACCAAATTCCACCCAAATCTCTCAAACAAAAGCCAAAATGTTCAAAACCCTCAACCAACATACACCCCACCTCCCATGAGAAACCAAAATCAAAGACCCTTTTACAACCAAAATAAAGGTTACCAAAATCAAACTCCATACAATCAACAAAATGACCAAGGTTTTGATGTTCAAAAAGCGGTCCTCCAAATGCAAAAGAATCAACAAGAGTTTTTCACTCAAATGCAAAAGGATAGTCAAGCAAAAGAAATCACCATCAACAACATCCTAGCCCACACCAAAATGTTGGAAACCCAATTGACTCAACTAGCATCTTCAAGCTCACAAAGACAAAAGGGGCAATTACCACCTCAAAGTAATCCCCCAAGACATGATGTAACACCCGCGAATTTCTCATTTTGACATTTATAGTTTAATTAACCATTCTATCGTTTTATTTATACTTTAAATTATCTAATTTAATTACTTTCACTCTTAAACATAATTTTTATAAAAACTACATTTTTATAAGCTTGTTTATATGAACATATATATTTTTTTTAATCCGAATAGTATTAATAGTGATATTAATAATAATAGTTTTCCGTCTTAAGTTGATATAGATTGGAGACTTTTTCCCGTCTAGCATAATACCGTCACATTTTCATAATTGAGGCTAAGTTTAATCGTGGACCGATCTAAATTTGACAATACACATACCACTCACCACACACCCACACTACTTTTAAATGATTATTATTATTATTATTATTATTATTATTATTATTATTATTATTATTATTATTATTATTATTATTATTATTATTATTATTATTATTATTATTATTATTATTATTATTATTATTATTATTATTATTATTATTATTATTATTATTATTATTATTATTATTATTATTATTATTACCCGTCCCCACCCCCTGCTTCTTCCCCTTGCTTTCTTCGAATTACCAGCAACACCAATCTCACAGCAAACAATAACCATGTTTCCAATCACCATTTTCTTTTCGACCTTAAAACCGAGATCCCGTCCCCATTTCTCAACCAAATTCTATGATTTTTGTGCCATTCTCCTCCTTAGTTCCCCCTCCATGTTTTAAGGTAATAAAGTCTCAGTTTTGTGATAGTTTCTTTTTTCGCCATCTTATAAAAGTTTCGTTTTTGGCCTCAACCCTTTCGTTTTCTTGCTCTTTAATGAAGGATTTGAAGACCCAGAGTAAGACTCAAGCTTTGGGGACCGTTTTTTTTGAAGAATAAAGAGCATTAAAGGTAACGGTGATAGGTTACTCGACATTATGTCAAGATTTCGTGTTTATATGTTGTAGTTTCTTACTAGTAGTATTAAATTGGGAATCTTTGCATCTTTTTCTTGGACTGTTTTTGAATAATTAAATGTGACGGAATACTACGAGATTTTCAACTTTAATTGCAGAAATTACATGACTTATAGTTAGTTGACAGTGTATCTTCTTATGTTTAATACCCGTCTTTATTGGAAAGAAATTCTACTTGGTTGGTGTGCAGGCCTAATTTTTACCAGAGAAATGATAAGATATTGAAACTTAGATTGTGTTTTTGGAATGAGTTTGGCAAGTGTAGTTGTACGATGCTGTATTGTCATACCACAAATTATAATTGTTCAAAGTTCGGATCCATTCACATAAGTGCTATCTCTCTTATTTCGAGTTGTAGATAAGAAGTGATGAATAGTGTTATGCTAGTAGTACACACTATGGTTTCTGTTAGTATAAATAATTTTCGACCATTTTTTTTTATGACGAGCGTTTCATTTCTAGTCCGGAACTACTATCTTCCTGTATGTCTTCTCATTTGAGTTGCGAACTTGTAGTGTAGGAAATGGTTGTTGTAATTGGTAAACCCGTCTTTGGTTTCAATTAAGCACGGCTAGGCAATTCTTGGCCACGGCTTTGAGCGAGTGGCATGGCCGGGCCTAGGCAAGGGGCGAGGCTTGCGAACTGGCGGGTGGCGGCGGCACTGGGCGTGGCCTTGTAGCCAGGCGTGCTTTGGCCATGGCCCGCCCTGGCCTAGGCAAAGTAGCTAGGGCTAGGCGGTTGTGGCCCTAGTCACGTGTAGAGATATGGCCATAGTTGAGCCGTGGCCTAGCCTCGTGTTGCGTGCCTTATTGAGTCGGTTTATATTCATGTTTGATTTATTTAAATCCCGTCTCATGCGTTATAAAACGTAATTCGTTGAATATCGTCCATTATTATATATTCCTCACATGTTTTATAAGTGTGTACTTCATTCATTAATTATCTCATTTCTATGTGGAATGCCATGTTTTCATCTTAAAATGAGTCCAATTTAATTATTTATACTTTATAAGTAATAAATGGTTTATCTTACATTTGAGCCATTTAGAATTAAATTCTTGTTTTTCTTATTATTATAAATGGTTCATTTCCGTTTATTTGCATTTTTTATTCATTTGACAAGTATTTAAGAAATAAGTTGCTAATTCACGCTTATTAGTATAAATTGGCACGGAATAATTTACTTGGTTCATTAATTGCTCATTTCTCCTATTTTTCTCATTCCAAGTTGATTCGTATTGCTTGGTTGAGTCGTATTCTTGTGATAATGCATGTATGCTATACCATATTGCTTGACTTATCTTTACGCCTCTTTCGGACTGTCCTGCCGATTGGGGGTTTAGCTCATATCTTTACGCCTTACTTGTGCCGTTCTGCCAAGTATTGGTTTACACCGCTCTCATGCCGTTCTGCCGGGAGTTGGTTAAATTATGCTTATTCCGCCTCTTTCGGACTGTTCTGCCGATTGTGGGTACTCGACTTCCGTTCTGTAGATCGAGTCTTGGATGCGGACTGCTCGCCGCATGTCGAATCGGGACCGTTTGTCCCGAGAGTCTGGCGATTTAGACTAGGACTGAGTCTTGGGAGTACCATTGTCGTCCTACCAGGGGAATTATATATTTATATATGAGTAGTAAAGGTCTTGCTTGGTTATAGATATTGGTATTTGTCTTTCAAGGCAAGAGTTATGCCTTGTGTTGTTTGTCTTGGTCCTATCGGATACTAGGGGTGAGCTATAAGCCCTCTAGTTGCGATATGATCGTCGGGATTGATGATCCCATCCGTTCTTATGGTGAGATGCAAGCCATAAGTATGAATGTGACATTAGTAGCCACGTCCGCATACAATGTTTGCAAAGTGGTTTTCCAAATAATGGCTACAGTTTCTATTCTTGTAATTTGCATTGGTTGATCCCTTACTTAAATGTTTCACATGATTCGGATTCTAATCTCATATCTATGTTGTATTCCCTAGAAATGTGTGCCCTTTTTATAAATGACCGTATTCTTATCGTTCATATTATTTAATTGTCTCATGTGAGTAGTTTAATCGTTATCATGCTAATATTGGTCTGTCTTGCTCTATCTCATATAATTGCCATGTTTAAATATAAACTTGATATTCATGCCTTTCGTAAGTATCTTATATGACTTACCTGTTTTAGTTCTTTGTTATGTTCGTTTTGACATTTTGTGGCTGGGAGAACCTTGAGTTACTCCCCACCGACCTTATGCGTTCATGTTTACATGAATGACAGGTATTAGTTGGTGCATTCATGGGGTGAAGACATGTGTGAGCTAGCGAGTACTTTGGCCTAGTAGTCGGTTTATTAGGATTGTTTAGACTCACCTTTTATTGTATCGTCATTCGAGGGATATATTTTCCCTCACCTTTGTCTATCACGTTTGTATAACTTAAACTTTATTTCCGCATTCTTTATTTGTGTTTTGGATTTTAATGAACTCGCGCTTTAAACTTTAAAAGTTTCAAAAATTTCCAAATTTCCGCTTGAATTTATAAGTTATATTTCCGCGTTGTTGCGGGGGTTCACACATGAAACGGTTAGTGCCATTCACTTGAGAAGTGGTACGAGGTATGAAGCAC
The DNA here is from genome assembly GCF_048544455.1 of Silene latifolia. Taxonomy (NCBI): domain Eukaryota; kingdom Viridiplantae; phylum Streptophyta; class Magnoliopsida; order Caryophyllales; family Caryophyllaceae; genus Silene; species Silene latifolia. The sequence goes on along the minus strand of NC_133538.1, from coordinate 461,603,161 downwards.
CGGAGAAGCAAGTTGAGGATAAAGTTGTGGAAGCTAGTCACAAAGAAGAAGTTGTGCAAAACTCCAAGGATGGAGAACCATCAAAAGAAGAAATTTCAAAGAAAAATGAAGACAAGGCCAAGGAGAAGGAGCCCATTGTAATTAGACTTCCTTTTCCGAGTCGTCAAGCCAAACCCAAATTTGATGACCAACTTGGAAAATTTATGGAGATTGTGAAGAATTTGGAAGTCTCGATTCCTTTCACGGAATTAATCAATCACGTGCCGGCCTATGCAAAGTACATGAAAGACATCCTTACGAAGAATAAGTCGATCCGGAAGCTTGAGACTATCGCCTTCACTAAGGTGAGTAGTGCAATACTTCAAGGGAGTTCACCTCCAAAACTTAAAGATCCGGGAAGCTTCTCAATACCGTGTACCATTGGCGACACCACGATCAACAAAGCCTTATGTGATCCAGGGGCTAGTGTGAGTGTTATGCCGTACTCGGTGAGTAAAAGGTTAGGGATGGGAGAGAGCTTAAATGCACCAATATCACACTCCAAATGGCCGATAGATCGACGAAGATACCATTGGGGATATGGGAAGATGTTCCCGTAAGAGTTGGGAAATTTTTCATCCCGGTGGACTTTGTCATAGTTGACATGGAAGAAGACTCCAACATTACAATCATTCTAGGTAGAGCTTTCTTACACACCGCGGGTGCGGTGATAGATGTGAAGCATGGAGAGCTCACTCTAGAAGTGGGAGATGAAAGCATAACTTTCAATCTTGACAAGACCATGAGAGCTTCCCGTTTGCATGAACCATGTTTTATGGTTGATCATTATAGCCGGAAGGGTGATAGGAAGAAGTCAGAACTCCAATGGAAGAAGAAAGTCGATGATGCTCCATTCAAAGAGCAAGGAAATTGTAACAAAGAGAGCTTGAAAAGCTCACCAAAGTCAAGCAATGAAGAAGATGGCCTCATTGGCCAAGACAAGAAAGTGGGAGAGTTGTCTCTATCAACTCAAGAGATCTTTAGTGACCAAGTAGATGAAGTTTGTGGTTTTTGAGACGATGAGTTTGAAGGGATTTTCAATCCCTACATTGGTAATGCTATCGATCAAGACCAACATGAAGGACAACAAGTGCAAAGATCTATTGAGGATCTTTATCATAATAATGAACAAGCTTTTGACTACTTCTTCAAGGTGTTGAGTAACATCAACAACACCTTGGACATGCCCCCATGACATCTCACTAAGGATGAGAGTTTGGTGGAGTCCTCTCCAAACCACCATTTGTAAATATTTCTAACTCCCTAACTTGCATTTTAATTCTTACATTGCATTTTTTTGTCATTTTTGGATTTTTATGCTTTGAACAAGATATTTATCATTTTTGAGAGAAGTGAGGGAGGGACTAATGATTTTATTGATGTGTAGTGCTTTAGCTTAGTGTGGGGATAGCAATTGCCTAGGCTATTCATGCCTTAGTACTGCCCCTACAATGAAGAACACGTGATTTGAAGAATGAAAATGACACGGGATATACAAGTGCACAGATGGAACTGAATCCGGGTAGACTAGGAGGAATCCGAGCGTCCTTATGGGGAATCCGCTCGTCTTATGGGAATCCGAGCGTCTGTGGGAGAATCCTTCCGTCCAAATGAGCTGCAAAATTGAAAATTTTGGTCTATTAGATAATCTGAGCGTCCCAGCAGAGAAGACGCTCGTCTGAAAGAATCCGCTCGTCTTTGCAAGAAGACGCTCGTCTTTTTGCCAGTGCAGATTGAGAAAATTCGCTGTAACAGAATCCGCTCGTTTCTAAAGGAATCCGGTCGTCCTGAATTGCAGAAATCCGTCCGTCTTCACTGGAAGACGCTCGTCTTTAGGCGAGATTTTCTGAACCCAAAATGAGCAGAATCCGAGCGTCCCGAAGGGAATCCGCTCGTCTTCCCCCCCTGCAGATTCGAAATTTCGGGTGTTTTAAATACCCCTTCCCACATTCATTCATTCATTCATACATTCAAAACACTACCTATAAACCCCAAAACCCCAAAACCCCAAAACCCTCATCCTCTCCATCACCAAAAACAAGATTTCCTCAACCAAATTCAACAAAATCAAATCCAAACTTCCTTACAACAACAATTAATCACTTCTTTTCCAACAATAATCAATCTAAGCACCAAAATCTTCAACCTTTGAGTCGATTTTTGAAATACAAAGGCAAATCCTTTCATCTTAAAATCGATTTGGGTATAATTGGAAATTGAAGATTTTAAATCTTTTCTTGGTATAATCATCAATGGCAAGAACAAAAGGGTCAACAAAGGCACTCAAGGCAAAGGCACTCTAAAAAAGGCAACAATGCCTTCAAGCAAAGAAAGCTTCAATGGATATGGTGGTTGCTAATACAAACTTGGAAGTTCAACAACAACAAGATCCTCCCTTGGAAGCAACAACAACAACAACTCCGGAAATTGCTCAATTACCCAACTATCCGGAGGTAATTTTCATTTCTAACTCCCATAGGGATACATTTGCCAAGTATGCTAAGAAAGCCATTCTACCCACCAAATTCATATGTGAAGATGCCTTGAACAAATTGGGTGTCCTTAAACAAACAAAAGCCTTCTTTGAAGCCATGGGGTTGGGAAAATTGTTTACTACAAGAGAATTGACATACCCCTCCCTTACCTTGGAATTCTTGAGTTCATTGAAAGTGACTAAGGTAGAGACTAGAACATATATCGAGTTTCGCCTTGCCAATGTGAATAGGCGCATCACCTTTGATGTTTTGAGTCATTAAGTCTTAGTGATACACCATACTATCATAAGATGCCCGAAAAATATGACCCGCTCCTCTTTGGGAGGCGATTTCCAGGAAGAAATTTGTGAGCTTTCATGCTTGTCGCGCTCTATTAGTCCACCATCCGGGCATTAGAGTGTGGCACAAGGTCATCGGGAATACTATAATTGCAAGAAAAGACACTAATCACTTTACAAAGCTCGATTTTGTTCTACTTGAGTCAGCCTTAAATGTTGGAAGGGAATTCACTAAGCCTTACAATGCTCTAAGGCTTTTGGTGGAAAGATGGCTCAATGTTGATTGTGGTAAGGAAGGCACCGCTTTTATCGTAAATGGAGGACTAGTTACTCTCTTGGCCAAGTACTTTGATCCAAATTTCAACAAGGATAACACCTATGTGGCGATCAAAGGGGGTCATATCATTGACATGGATGCCATGATTAACAAGTACAAGTGGGTCAAGCATAACTCTCTTGACACCAACTATGGGTGGCTCACCAATGATGCTAGATCTTTCACTTTGCCTTCCAAGATATGCCGCTTGAGTGCTCATCGAACAAACTACCTACTTCCACTCTCAAAAGGCGCTGAGTACATCATTTGTCAACAAAGGGGCGAAATTGAAGGGCCCTCCTCCTCCATTGTCACACCACCCTATCCATTCAAATATCAAGAGTTCAAACCCGAAGGTGTTGAAGTGGGCAATGACTACATTACTCTACCTATCCATCCTCCATGTCCTTTGCCTAGTTGGGCGGATAGGGAAGTCTTCTTTCCAAGCACATCTAGGGGTGAAAGACCGGGTGAAGATGGGAATGTCGATGATGAGGTTGATGATGATGAGGGTGTTGATGAAGAGGTAGATGATGAATAAGAAGAGGCTAATGAAGATGATGAAGGAAGTGAGCAAGGAAGTGAAGAGGGAAGTGATGATGAGTCCGCTTCTATGGAGGAAAATGATGACAATGATGATATGGTGGAGGACTAGCAAGCTTTGGAGGCTCCTACCCTCTTGAGGTTTGTCTACTTCTTTCTTTGTTTTATTTATTTTTATCTTGATCATGGTTGGAGAGTCCTAGCAACATGAGGACTAACACCTCGGCCCCATTGAGGTGTTCTTTTATTGTTCCCGTTTGAAAATCCAAAATGACAATTTAGTTTCATGCATTGCATCTTGTGTGCATGAACTACCCCAAAATTTAAGACATTAGAAATAATGTCTATCTCGGTTTGGGGAAGTACATGCATACGCAACGGGAGGTAATCTAAATTACGCTCTCCGTCATAAACAAAACCAATGCATCATGTAGTGTAGATTAGTATAGCTTGCATTTAGTATAGAATTCATGCATCATACTTGCATAATTTCCTATAATTTTGGCCATTGAGGACAATGCCCATATTAGTGTGGGGATGGAAAATTCTAACTTAACTTTTAATCAAAAACCCAAAAAAAATCAAAAAGTTTCGAAAAATCAAAAAAAAATTGAAAAATTTGAAAATCCAAAAACAAGTTCATTTATTTTGTAGTGTAGACTTGTATATATTATTGTATATATTGTGTTTGTTCTATCCTTGTTCACATTGATCAACTACGCCACATCCGAGACATGAGGATATTGAAGACCGCATGGTATGATCTTTCCAATCTCCTTTTTCCTCTTTATGTTAATGACTATGTGGCTTTATTTTGATTGATGCGGTATAACAATTTGAATTTAGGACTTGCATTTAGATTATATGGCATATTAGTTGGTAGAATCATTTGCATTAGGATGTTTATATGTTAGTTGTGATACCCCGCGATAAAGTGGAAAATATACCTAATAAAATGCGGAATTTTATGAAATTTTTGAAACTTTTAAAATTTAAAGCGCGGGTTCACCAAAATCTAAAACATAAATAGAGAGTGCGGAAATAAAGATTTTAAACTATACAAACGTGATAGTCGAGGTGAGGGAAAATATATCCCTCGAATGACAATACAATAAAAGGTAGGTCCAAACAATCCTAATAAATCAACTACTAGGCCGAAGTGCTCGCTAGCTCACACATGTCTTCACGCCATGAATGCATCACTAATACCTGTCATTCATGTAAACATGAACGCCACAGTCAGTGGGGAGTAACTCAAGGTTCTCCCAGCCACAAAATGTCGAAACGAACATAACAAAGAACTAAAACAGGTAAGTCATGTAAGACTCTTACAAAAAATATGGATATCAAGTTTATGTGTAAACATGGTAATTAAATGAGATGGAACAAGATAGATCAACATTAGCATGATAACGGTTAAACTATTCATGTGAAACAATTAAATAATATGAAAGACAAGAATACGGTCATTTATACAAGGGCACGCATTTCAAGGAAATACAACATAGATATGAGATTAGAATCCGAATCATGTGAAGCAATTAAGTAAGAGATCAACCAATGCAAATTACAAGGACAGAAACTGTAGCCATTACTTGGAAAACCACTTAGCAAACATTGTACAGGACGTGGCTACTAATGTCACATTCATACTTATGGCTTGCATCTCACCATAAGAACGGATGGGAACATCAATCCCGACGATCATATCGCAACTAGAGGACTTATAGCTCACCCCTAGTATCCGATAGGACCAAGACAAACAACACAAGGCATAACTCTTACCTTGAAAGACAAATACCAATATCTATAACCAAGCTAGACCTTTACTACTCATATATCAAAATATAATTCCCCTGGTAGGATGACAATGGTACTCCCAAGACTCAGTCCTAGTCTAAATCTGGCCAAACTCTCGGGACAGTACAGTTCCCGATTCGACATGCGGCAGAACGGTCCGCATCCAAGACTCGAAGACAGATCGGAAATCGAGAACCCACAATCGGCAGGACAGTCCGAAAGAGGCGTAAAGATAAGTCAAGCAGTACGGTATAGCATAAAGGCATTATCAAAAGAACACGACTCAACCAAGCGATACGAATCAACTTGGAAAGAGACTACTAATGTAATGAGCCGATGATAATCCAAATAAGACATTTCTTGCCAAATCATATTCATAAACATGAATAGGTAACCCATTTCTTCAATATTTGTCACTTGGATAAAAAAAATGTAAATAAACGGAAATGAACCATTTATAATAGGCAAAACAAGCATTTAATTATAAATGACTCAAATGTAAGATGAACCATTTACTACTTACAAGGCATGAATAATTAAATCGGTCTCATATTAAACAGAAAACACGTCATTTCATATATAATTGAGATAATTAAATAATGCATTCCACAATTATAAATCATGTGAGGAAAATATATAAATAAACGATATTTAACGAATTAAGTTATATAAGGCATGAGACAGAAATTCCATAACTTACACACAACTATGTTTCTCCACAGATAATATCGGGTCTAACTCAATAATGGTATAGAACTCAGGTAGAAGGTAGAAAGTAGATTATCTTTATTCCTATTTTCTTTTTAGCCGATCCTTCCTAATGTCCAATCCATAACTGATTTATCATTTCACCCGTTCCCAGCACATACAACTCCAACTACTAAGAGCCGGTTAACTCCAACTTCCCACACCTATATATATTACCTTCTAAGGCCCGAGCTTTCTCGCTAGACAAGAGGACTAGCCAAACCAAAACATGACAACATCCTAATACTCATAACAAACAACATCTTACTTTAAAACCACGCAACACCCGACATTCCAAAATGACCTCCCAAACACCGTCTAACACAGCCCGCACGACCCTCCATTCCGACTGTCCAAGCTGTCCCGAAAGGCCGCATGAAAATTTCACCACAACTGGTACCCAAAAGAGTCCACATGACTACCCATTTTACGGCTGCCAAACAGTCCGTAAAACAACCACAAAAATCGTGACCAAACCCGGTTCATATCGAGACAACACCTACAAAGCTGTTAGAACGAACCACATCAAAGAAAAGAACAGGGTACGGACAGTCCTGCCTCACCGCGGTATCCGTCTATCGAGCAACCGAAAAACGACACCCAACGGAGCATAAAAGCAGTCCAAATTAAGTCACAATTAAGATGGCATGGAAGACAAGTTTGAGACGAAAACAAAATGTAACTAGGACACGAATAGCCACCATAACACTCATCCTAACAATACTCGAAAAACCCATGTAAACAGTCCATAAAACTGCATAAAAAGGAAGACAGGCAACAAAATGATACCAGAACAGCCCGTTCCGATTCCAAAGTAGTTCCTTGCAACACATCCACGAAACCGTTCCAAACAATCCATTTCAACCATCGAATTGAAACAGAAAATTACCATACAAGAAATAAAAGAGTAAAGAACCGAACTTTAACACTCAAGAGCATATAAAACTCGACTTCATACATGGGAAACACAGAAAAGACTCAAACTTTGCGATGAGTAAGGAAAAGTCGAGTAAGAGGGGTGAAATTTTGACATTTGTCGAGTAACCTATCACCGTTACCTTTTTGCTCTGCTAAACGACTGAGGAATCGCCCAAGGATGACCTTAAACCCAAAAATGGAAGAAATTAGACCAAAATTCGAATCCCTTGTAAGACGGCCGTTCTGAAATAGGACGAAAGTTTGGCTCTTTCTTACATACAAAGAAGGAGGATGAGATGAGGAAACTATTGGTGTAAAATTTATCGAATTTGGTTGAGAAAGGAGGCGGGATCTGAGGTTGGAGGTGACGAAAATGGTGTTTCGGGTCCGTTTTTGTGTTGTTGCAGGGATGTTGTTGTTGTTGCTGGTTTCGAATGAAGAAGAAGAAAAAGATGTCCAGGGTGGGTCACAGTTTTTCAACTACTTGAACCAAAACACGGATATTAATAATAATATTATATAATAATAATAATAATAATAATAATAATAATAATAATAATAATAATAATAATAATAATAATAATAATCATTTAGTTAGAGTGTAAGAGTGAGTGTTGTCGGAATCGAGTTGGTCCGAATTGAAATAGCTTTATAAGAGAAATGCGACGATCCTGCTAGACGGAAATGTGTCTATAACTTAAGACGGAAAACTATTATTATCGTCACAATTATTATTATCCGACTGAAGTATTTATTTTATATAAACAAGCTTGTAAGAGTTTAAATTTTATAAAATTTATGTTCAAAAGGAGGTTAATTAAATTAAATAATTTAAAAATATGAAATAAAGTAATCGAACGGTTAAATGAATTTTAAATGTCAAAATGAGAAATTTGCGGGTGTTACAACCACCCCATCTTTTAAAAAGTTTCGTCCTCGAACCTTGAAAGTAGGAATGAAAGGTTATATAAAATAAAACTGGAATTTTGGAATCGGTAACCAAAGCATTTAAAATGGTTACAAATAGTAAGAATTAAAATTCTTTCAAAAGTTTCAAATAAGATTTTTTTTGACAAAACCAGATTCTCATCAAAGGAACGAAAGTGTTCTTGTTACATATTCAAGAACATCACATTCCAAATCAATGATAAGGTCAAAAGGTAAATCATTTGTATAAATCGAAAATGAAAATACTTTCAGAAACATTAATGAGGAGTTTTCAAAAGTACAAGTCTCATTCATGGAACGAAATTGCTCTTGTCGTGCACACAAGAACGCTAACCTTCCAAGTCAAATACAAACAAAAATAATTCGCCGACAAGCGTAGAACAAGTTATTAAACGTCTCTAATAATGAGTTCTAACATCCGATCAACGTTAAAATCAAAAGAAAAGGTAATCCATTCAAATTTTCTTTTGCAAAAGCCAAAATGGAAATAAAGGTTTCACCTTTTAAACTCAAAAAGGAGTTAAATTCCTGAAAATATAATATTAAATTTTGACAAAGAAATCATAAATAGATCAAAGTTAACAGAAATTGGATAAAATTTAAAGAAATCTCGGGTTTAGCAATTAAAATCATGATAAATAATTTTACACATAAGGAACAGATATGGAACTAAATTAAATTTTCATTTTCAAATCTTTAAAATAGGCAAGGTTTTGCAAAAGTAACATAAACTTTTAACAGCGAATCAAAACTGGTAGCTTGAATGTTTAGAAGTTGTACAAAAGGAAGGTAACTTAGATATCATATCTACAAAGTACGCTAAGAGAAACCAAACTTAAGAAACGAAAGAATTATGATAAACTTCCTAGAGGTAAGGTTCAAAGTAAGGTCAACAAGGAGGTCAAAGATAGAATTTCACAGGTTACGAGTGTCAAACTTAAAGGGGGAGCATGATGAAGCGAGAAAGAGAGGTACGGAGCGGTAACACTTATGGTCGAAGAAGGAGGGAATTAGACAACAAGGAAACGCCAGGTACTCAAATCTAAAACAACAACATCATCCTAAACGGTTCCGAAAACTTCCTAACAACAAAACTTATAACCACAACACTCCTAAGGATTTTCTCAAAACACTTATGTTACATCATCTTAAGCTATCCCATGAAACAAGTTACTTCACTATAAGTGTGATTTCACCACTTCAAATCCACGAGATCAAGGTCAAAGCTTCTAACAAAGCTATACTCATATCCAACTAGTGTCAACTATGAGTTTCTCAAAATGGTAAAACTCTCAATCAAAAATCCAAATTCAAAAGTTCTTTTGCATATTCTATCATCCCAAGGAGATCTTGTTATACTCTCGAAACCTAAAGCATAAATGGTGACATTCTCCAAGTTACGAGACAACCACCCAAAACACCTAACTCATCTCAGTTCAACATCTATCGATCCCAACTTATAATCACCTCTCAAGAACTCTGGCTACTAATCCTCATTACCGCAAAGTGAATACCCAAATGAGATTCCAAAACTAACAACAACTCTCGCCTAACATGGTTCTTATGTAATCATCACAACACTCACAAAACTATACCGACTATGCTAACCTCAAGCTCAACTCAAACTTCCAAGTAACACTTTCATCACCAATGACCAACAATTCCCTAGAGGTGTTTCCTTCTAAGCTCTCATCATGAACCCTACTCCATGTCAAAACCTCAAGCAACAATACTCGAGTTACCAAATTCTCAAATTCCAAGTATAAACAACAAGGCCAAGTTCTATAACTTTAGTAACATATGCAACTCACACTTTACAACACTAACAATTCCATTAATCAAGCACACTCACTTCATGTCAAGCAACTAAGAAACATCCAGGTATTTCCTACTACACTAGCTAAGTCTTTCTAACATCACAACCTCTCAAAGCTAGGGTTGTAGGTCAACCACAAACAAACTCCACAAAGCCAAATTATCCAAGCAAGGTTAACATCCCACAAAAGAAAGAGAACTATCAAAAGGCGTTAAGAGAGGATAAGCAGAGAACAAAGGACAAGTTAGGGGTACAAGAATATCTTTCAAGCAAAACAGAAGAAAGTTTAGAAGAAGGATAAGCACCAAGAGATAAAGAATAAAGAATGAGAAACATCATCGAGGAAGTAGAAGCATTCTTCAAGGTTGGGCAAATCTTCAATTTCTGACAATAGGCACCAAATCTTGATCTTCACGTTGGTAGGTTTACGGTCATTGATCCAAGGGCATAAAAACAGTTGACAATCAATAAACATGTTAGAACCTACCACGAAGCATACACAAAGAGACTACCAACTTAGATCCTTAATTCTACCCATCTCTCATTCATTATTAAAGGTCAAGTTCAAGTTTAAATTTGGGGTACACGTGTGTGCGTCGGGAGCAACATAGGCTCTGACACCAATTGTGATACCCCGCGATAAAGCGGAAAATATAACTAATAAAATGCGGAATTTTATGAAATATTTGAAACTTTTAAAATTTAAAGCGCGGGTTCACCAAAATCTAAAACATAAATAGAGAGTGCGGAAATAAAGATTTTAAATTATACAAACGTGATAGTCGAGGTGAGGGAAAATATATCCCTCGAATGACAATACAATAAAAGGTAGGTCCAAACAATCCTAATAAACCAACTACTAGGCCGAAGTGCTCGCTAGCTCACACATGTCTTCACGCCATGAATGCATCACTAATACCTGTCATTCATGTAAACATGAACGCCACAGTCAGTGGGGAGTAACTCAAGGTTCTCCCAGCCACAAAATGTCGAAACGAACATAACAAAGAACTAAAACAGGTAAGTCATGTAAGACTCTTACAAAAATATGGATATCAAGTTTATGTTTAAACATGGTAATTAAATGAGATGGAACAAGATAGATCAACATTAGCATGATAACGGCTAAACTATTCATGTGAGACAATTAAATAATATGAAAGACAAGAATACGGTCATTTATACAAGGGCACGCATTCAAGGAAATACAACATAGATATGAGATTAGAATCCGAATCATGTGAAGCAATTAAGTAAGAGATCAACCAATGCAAATTACAAGGATAGAAACTGTAGCCATTACTTGGAAAACCACTTAGCAAACATTGTACGGGACGTGGCTACTAATGTCACATTCATACTTATGGCTTGCATCTCACCATAAGAACGGATGGGAACATCAATCCCGACGATCATATCGCAACTAGAGGGCTTATAGCTCACCCCTAGTATCCGATAGGACCAAGACAAACAACACAAGGCATAACTCTTACCTTGAAAGACAAATACCAATATCTATAACCAAGCAAGACCTTTACTACTCATATATCAAAATATAATTCCCCTGGTAGGATGACAATGGTACTCCCAAGACTCAGTCCTAGTCTAAATCTGGCCAGACTCTCGGGACAGTACAGTTCCCGATTCGACATGCGGCAGAACGGTCCGCATCCAAGACTCAAAGAAAGATCGGAAATCGAGAACCCACAATCGGCAGGACAGTCCGAAAGAGGCGGAAAATATGAGCTAAACCCACAATCGGCAGGACAGTCCGAAAGAGGCGTAAAGATAAGTCAAGCAGTACGGTATAGCATAAAGGCATTATCAAAAGAACACGACTCAACCAAGCGATACGAATCAACTTGGAAAGAGACTACTAATGTAATGAGCCGATGATAATCCAAATAAGACATTTCTTGCCAAATCATATTCATAAACATGAATAGGTAACCCATTTCTTCAATATTTGTCACTTGGATAAAAAAAATGTAAATAAACGGAAATGAACCATTTATAATAGGCAAAACAAGCATTTAATTATAAATGACTCAAATGTAAGATGAACCATTTACTACTTACAAGGCATGAATAATTAAATCGGTCTCATATTAAACGGAAAACACGTCATTTCATATATAATTGAGATAATTAAATAATGCATTCCACAATTATAAATCATGTGAGGAAAATATATAAATAAACGATATTTAACGAATTAAGTTATATAAGGCATGAGACGGAAATTCCATAACTTACACACAACTATGTTTCTCCACAGATAATATCGGGTCTAACTCAATAATGGTATAGAACTCAGGTAGAAGGTAGAAAGTAGACTATCTTTATTCCTATTTTCTTTTTAGCCGATCCTTCCTAATGTCCAATCCATAACTGATTTATCATTTCACCCGTTCCCAGCACATACAACTCCAACTACTAAGAGCCTGTTAACTCCAACTTCCCACACCTATATATATTACCTTCTAAGGCCCGAGCTTTCTCGCTAGACAAGAGGACTAGCGAAACCAAAACATGACAACATCCTAATACTCATAACAGACAACATCTTACTTTGAAACCACACAACACCCGACATTCCAAAATGACCTCCCAAACACCGTCTAACACAGCCCGCACGACCCTCCATTCTGACTGTCCAAGCTGTCCCGAAAGGCCGCATGAAAATTTCACCACAACTGGTACCCAAAACAGTCCACACGACTACCCATTTTACGGCTGTCAAACAGTCCGTAAAACAACCACAAAAACCGTGACCAAACCAGGTTCATATCGAGACAACACCTACAAAGCTGTTAGAACGGAACCACAGCAAAGAAAAGAACATGGTACGAACAGCCCTGCCTCACCGCGGTATCCGTCTATCGAGCAACCCAAAAATGACACCTAACGGAGCATAAAAGCAGTCCCAATTAAGTCACGATTAAGATGGCATGGAAGACAAGTTTGAGGCGGAAACAAAATGTAACTAGGACACGAATAGCCACCATAACACTCACCCTAACAATACTCGAAAAACCCATGTAAACAGCCCATAAAACTGCATAAAAAGGAAGACAGGCAACAAAATGATACCAGAACAGCCCGTTTCGATTTCAAAGTAGTTCCTTGCAACACATCCACGAAACCGTTCCAAACAGTCCATTTCAACCATCGAATTGAAACAGAAAATTACCATACAAGAAATAAAAGAGTAAAGAACCGAACTTTATCACTCAAGAGCATATAAAACTCGACTTCATACATGAGAAACACAGAAAAGACTCAAACTTTGCGATGAGTAAGGAAAAGTCGAATAAGAGGGGTGAAATTGCGACATTTGTCGAGTAACCTATCACCGTTACCTTTTTGCTCTCCTAAACGACTGAGGAATCGCCCAAAGATGACCTTAAACCCAAAAAATGGAAGAAATTAGACCAAAATTCGAATCCCTTGGAAGACGGCCATTCTGAAATAGGACGAAAGCTTGGCTCTTTCTTACATACAAAGAAGGAGGATGAGATGAGGAAGCTATTGGTGTAAAATTTATCGAATTTGGTTGAGAAAGGAGGCGGGATCTGAGGTTGGAGGTGACGAAAATGGTGTTTTGGGTCCGTGTTTGTGTTGTTGCAGGGATGTTGTTGTTGTTGCTGGTTTCGAATGAAGAAGAAGAAAAAGATGTGCAGGGTGGGTCACGGTTTTTCAACTACTTGAACCAAAACACGGATATTAATAATAATATTATATAATAATAATAATAATAATAATAATAATAATAATAATAATAATAATAATAATAATCATTAAGTTAGAGTGTAAGAGTGAGTGTTGTCGGAATCGGGTTGGTCCGAATTGAAATAGCTTTATAAGATAAATGCGACGATCCTGCTAGACGGAAAAGTGTCTATAACTTAAGACGGAAAACTATTATTATCGTCACAATTATTATTATCCGACTGAAGTATTTATTTTATATAAACAAGCTTGTAAGAGTGTAAATTTTATAAAATTTATGTTCAAAAGGAGGTTAATTAAATTAAATAAGTTAAAAATATGAAATAAAGTAATCGAACGGTTAAATGAATTTTAAATGTCAGAATGAGAAATTTGCGGGTGTTACATTAGTTGCATCATGGCATGTAGTTGCATGTTAGAAAATTTTGCGAAACCGTCTACTTAGGAAGCTTGACAAGTGTATCTAGGCCCTAGTAGATGATTTTTCTTCTTAAGACTTTGCTTGTTAGAATACTTGTAAAACACCCTAGGATGTGTCATGCTAGTATCCTTTGACCCATGGATTAAGGCCTAGTCAAGAATACCTTGTGGTGTGATAACTCCTTGGCTACCGTTTATTCCAAGGTGACCCTTGAAACCATGCATCCATCATCCATGTTCTACCATATTTTTGTCATCAAAGGGAATGGGCACAAAAAAAAATTTATTTGAGTTCAATGAAATGAAAAGTGAAAGAAAGTTTGCAAAATGCATCAAATGAAAAGAGGAGCAAAAATAGGCTCCTAATGCTTCAAATATAAGGCACCCTCACTACATATGAGGTGACTTTGAAAATGTTCAAAAAGAAATGCAAAAAGTTGAAAAGTTGTCAAGTTTTGAAATGCCAAACATCAAAGAAATGGCAAAACAAAGTGTTCTCAAATGTCAAATGCCACAAGAAATTGGGGGGAAAAACAAAAACAAAAGCAAACTCCCAAAATGAAACTCAAATATCTATTGATCCTTTTATCCATCGTATCCATTTTTGTGCATGGTAGAGAGGGGACGACCCTTCTTCTTGTCTAGGCAAGAGTGGGAATTCCGCGATCCTCCAGTGTTTCTAACACCATAGGGAGTCTATTCTTGACAAAAGCATTTAACGATTGAGGACAAAGGTAGCCTAGCTTGACACAATTTGGAGGTGATTTATTGGTATCCTTCTAGGCTTAGTAGTTTGAAGAAATTGCATCTATGAAGGAGTGTGTACCCTTGAATTGCTTCCCTTGTAGATAATTTCCGCCACTTAGATGAGGAAAGTGGCTATTGTTTTGTAGATGTATCCATTACTTGATTTTATGTGCTTTAATGTTTGGATGTGTCGCCATTTTGGCAAGACCCACCTTGCCTTTTAAAAAGGCATCCTACCTCATGGTTGTCTTGTTGTGAGTTGAAGGGGCGGAGTGAGACCCGCTAATTGTCTCATATCGGCTATGCTATTAGGTTAGTTTAAATAACGGTCCTAGTCTTTGTCACCTCTTTACTCGGGACGAGCAAAGGTTCGGTTTGGGGATATTTGATGTGACCATAATTAGAGCATATTTAGTCCCCGAATTAGCCTTGTTCCCATGCTTTTTAGTGCATATTTGGGTCATTTATTGTCTTTAGTCCTTTGTTTTGCATATTCTTTGAGGTTTTGATCCCTTGGTAGGAAAGGAGTGCAAACCTTGGATTTTCATGGCAAAATGAAGCTAAATTGATTGAATTCAATGACCAAGCATCAAAGAGAAGACAAGATTAGAAGGCCTTTGTATATACTATAGTAGATGGGCAATGATGAGAAAAGATCCTTGCATCCCCGAGGAAATCCTCAAGGATTTTATGAAGGGAAAGGAAGAAAAGAAGAAAGGAAGAAGCTGTAAGACAATCCGAGCGGATTGCCCACAATCCGCCCGTCCAAGAGGTGCAATCCGAGCGTCTTCCCTAGCTGGACGCCCGTCCAGAAACACCACAATCTGCCCGTCCACCCCCCGAATCCGCTCGTCTAAAACACCCACAATCCGCCCGTCCCATGCCCCGAACGCTCGGATTGTGTGTCAGATATTTCATCTTCTACTTGTTTTATGAAGGATGCGCATATTTTTCTAAGACCGGCGAAAAGGAGGCCAGAGTCTCCCTTGAGACCGGCGATTCCTCAAGGACTTAATCGTCATTTAAGCCCTTAGTAAACCCTAATTTATGTAAGTAATCCCCACTATAAATACCCCATTAGGCTAATTAGATTATCATGTTCTTTTTAGCAATCTCTAGTGTAGTTTATATCAATCAAACCTCTCTTTAATCTTGTAATCAAAATTTAATCAAGTTTTAATACAAATTTCATTTCCGTAATCTCTATTTGGTTCATCTTTTATTTTGGGTAATTGAAGATTATTTGGGTTATTATTGGGAGATTGACAACCTTCCAATCAATCATCAAGTACTTCTATTATTCTTTGCTTTATTATTGGAATCATTAGTAGGTATAATTCTCTTAATCCCTTTTTAATTATTGTTAATTATCTTCATTTATTCATCATGTTTTACTTTGTTGGTGTGATTGACAACCTTGCTAGCATGTTCAACATGATAATGAGTGAGTAGTTTCCTTAGCTAGGGTTAATGGGTAATTAGGGGAAACCAACATGGGGGATGATTCATGCTTAAATTAATATGTTTTCATAGTTTATTCGCTTTCTTGTTGTGATCTCAACTTATGCACATGTTATGTTTGATGAAATGCGAGCCTATGAATCCTTGCATTTTTTACCCATCACCTATCTTTTCAATGAGACTTGTAAGACATAAACCAACTCGAGTCTCATTAGACCATGCATATAGTTGAGTAGGGAAGATTAAGTCGACTTGTAGGTGTTGTACAATCTAATCGATTCGGCTCCGGGACCCAAACTTTGCAAGGATTGTAAGATATAAACCAACTCGATCCATCACAACAATAATTGCTTGCTTATAATTTGAGAATATGTTTGTATGATCAATTCCCATGAATCCCCTATGACCCCATGACTCCCTAGTACCTTTTATCAATTTTTTACACCCCTTTTTTAATCATCTTGCTTGTTTACTTTTATTGCTATTTAGTTTAGTGATCTTCTACTTCAAACCCCAAATTGTGACACCCCTAGACACCACTAGTTGCAATTGAAAATCTCATCTCAATTCCCGTCCCTTGGGATCCGACCTTTACTTGCCTCTTTACTAATTGTATAGTTGTTTGTGGAGTTATAAATTGTGTTTTGGTCTAGGTGCTCCTAACGACAAGTACCGAAAACTCAACCTCCAAGTGAGTCCAACCACAGCACCAGGAGGAGGCCCAGATGGCATGTACGTTTATGCACACTCACTAGCAAGATGTTGAACTTTCTGGAATTCTTGTAAAATTGCTTGAAAATCTCGAGCAAGCTTAGCATCTTCTAATTTTTTATTTGCCTGGAAAATTAAGATTTAATAATGAGTTTCAATGGTAACTATTTTTCGACCATAATGAGTTTTAAATACATTAAACAAACTGATTCAAACAACTCAATAACAACCCATAGAAGAACAGAACTGCCGGTTACTGTGATAAAAAGGTAGAAAACATATCAAAGACTGAGGAAATGAAACAAGCATCAGAAAAAAAGCACATTACGTCTAGCTAACTGACTAACCACTATGGTAAAGGTTGAAGTAAAAGGAGTCCAAAGTTGCCACAACAGTATTATCACCAAAACTCTACAGGAATATTACAGAATGTCGCTTCATAACAGCCTTTCTACTCATAAAAACCACATCATTACTGATTCACAACAAGCTGTACGCTAAATTTCCGCATACTAAACAATTGACAAAATAATTGATTAATTTCACACTTATCATCATCAGCTTTGAGCAAGTTATCGGGGACGAACAGTCGGACTTACAAAGCCGTCCCCTACGAATATTAACAGGAGATTTGCCAATTGACACTTGAACCTACTCTAGTACATAGGCACGATCACCCCGGCACCAACACTTGGCGTTTCCAAATTTCTTGACATATGAAATTTGTATTTTTGGAGCACATTCAGTCTTCTTCGAAAGCACCCTCCTCCTTCGAGCATCAAACAACAACCAGTATGTAAAGAGTTCACATAAGCTACAAATTTAGTTCAAACATCAAATATACAGTCTCATACTTCTTCAGCAACAGTCCGCACTCTATATCTTAGGATTACAATTTTCGTGAACACAGCTGAACATCTAAATCTAACAATTATCACAACTTTGAGGTTGTCTTCTTAAATTTATGGATGAACACAGCTGAACATCTAAACCTAGCAATTTTCATGAACACTCAAGAACCGCTTCTCAATTACTCGTAATCCGGAATTCTCAAGAACATCATAAATTAATTTAACACACATTCACTCTTTCGCCTACTTTTGTATTCATAATTCATTTCCTTTGCAATAAAAAACTATGAATAACATATATCATCAATAAAATCACGCGATTGTAATTTTTAAGACTTCATAACCTAAAACTTAATTAGAAGCAAATTAAATCAACAACAAATACAGAACTAACTAAACATCGAAAAACTGAACATAATCGAAATCGAATCGCATAAACTATCAATCAGCTACGTCAATGCATCATCCTAGTCAACTTCTGGAAAATCAAGAATATGCAAATTCACTAAAACATCAAAAACTATGCTGATAGTGCAAAAAAAGAAGAAATCGATAAGTGAAATTATGTACCGTATTGAGCAACATCGATGTTGAATTCATCAAAATTAGGATGAATCGAAATTACAAAATTAGGATGATCGAAATTAGGATTAATCGAAATTGCTTAGATTGGAAAATAAATTAGATTGATGATGGCGATCAAATCTGAGCGATAAATGTCGATCAAAATTCGAGTAAATGCCGATAAGTTAGTTGAGTTTGTATGGGAGCACGTGTCATAATCTGACGAGTCTACAATAGTTAGATCTAATGGTTTAGAAAGGGTTCAGCTGCCTCACCCTAAGAAGGGTGCCTCACGAGATTCAATTTCTATATATATATATATATATATATATATATATATATATATATATATATATATATATATATATATATATATATATATATATATATATATATATATATATATATACACATACCACGTCAATTCTGTCAACCGTGAGTACATGTTATTAGTGCAATCTTCTTCTCGACGGTATTCTTTATCTCTGCAAATTCTTGTTTGCCCTTTTTTTTGTCTGTGTCTTTCAAGCACACAACACATTGATCTCTTTTTCTTTTAACGTGTGTAATCAGAGCGTCACTGTTACCGAACTCGCTTCGCTTCGATTTCTCGCGTTCATCTTCATTGTGCGACGGATCTGACTGATCATTCGGGTAAGTTTATATTGCTTTTATTCTTCCTTGCTTTTGTGTAGCTGGTTTCTTTATTTCCGTCACTGAACATGATTTCATTAATGGTCACTCTTCCATCTGTTTTGAAATACGCACCACATCGTCCCCTGATTTCGTGAAAAAACAGAGTGCGTGGACAACCCCTGTTGTCGACCAATTTTACATAATGGAGAATGATCTTTGACCCTAAAGCTTCCCATATTCAAAAAATTTGCAGTCCCACGATTCCGAAATATCGAATAACTCGGATTTTCGTTATCGTTTGATCCCCCAACGACCTCAGCAAAGATCGTCACAAACAATCACCCATTTTTTGTGAAACACAGAATAAACGGACAACCCCTATTCTGTTTTAGCTGCATTCTTCGTATGCCTTGAAGTATTTCTCGTTTTTTTCTTTTATTGGCTGCTCTACTTTAAACTCTAATTCGGATTCGAAATCAAGTCCGTAGAAGTCCGTAATCTCTCGTTGTCAGGACGAATAAGAAAAAAAGAATATCTCGTAGTAGTCCGTAGTACCAGGGGAATGAGAAGCTTTCTTTGTTCTATTTTGGTTGTACTAAGACATCTCCCTATTATTTTAATCTTGTTTGTTTGGTTATCATTGTGGCCCATGTCCTACTTGCTTCATACTGACAACCAATTTTCCCTCTGCTTTAACGTCTCTTTGCTGCCCATTATTACTTTTTTTTTACTCTGTAAATATTTAGCCAATCCTCATACCAAGCATATAGACCGAAATGTCGTATGGTGATGTTTTCACATTCTTGCTTGAGTTTCTATGCTCTCATCCAACTGCATTATGGCCAAATTTTTCCATGAGTCCTCATATCCCGCCTATCGGTTGCCTTAAATTTATCGAGAAACCGATGAATCTCGGGCCTGGCGACTCTGCGTTGCTGGTGTAAATAAGAACGAACCTTAATATAAGATGGTGGCCTTAGAGATGCTTGAAAGCTGTAGCTAATTGGGATTTAGAAGAGATAGTTGATGAGAGCAAAAAGGTATTCATGCAAAGTAGACTACCATTCTTTGATTTGCTGGTTAGTTTGTTTTTTTTATTACATTTTTTTTCTTTGTTTTTTTCGTCTTCTTGCTAAGTACCAAAATAACCGGACTGATATCTTATTTTA
Organism: Silene latifolia; assembly: GCF_048544455.1. NCBI lineage: Eukaryota > Viridiplantae > Streptophyta > Magnoliopsida > Caryophyllales > Caryophyllaceae > Silene > Silene latifolia. The sequence continues at coordinate 461,582,970 of NC_133538.1, read as the reverse complement.
TCAATATATGTCGCAGGTCCAAGTTTGGGCGAAGTATGAATACAACTTTCTTTTTCAAGCTTTGTATTCCCTACAAAGGTAATACATTCATTTTTTTGGAAGTTTGTATTCGTAACTTAATTAATTATTTTGAGTGCACATATTTTGCCCCTCTTCTCTTGCTTGTATGTTTTCTTGATGACCCGCAGGGATTATGTTCTGTCTTTCTTTTGGCCAAGCAGCTTCAATTTATCAGTATTTTCATGCACTTCAATCTTATTTATCCACCGCGGAAGATTTATTACTTCAGACAATATTTCAGCCTCCAGTCGAGTTGTCAGGGTGAACCCACTGCAGGTCATCGCGACAGGGCGAAGACTTATTACCTGTCAGGGTGAACCCATTTTGGGTCATCGCGACAGGTTGTGTCAGGGTGAACCCATTCGGGTCATCACGACACATTTTGAAGACTTATTGCTTGTTAGGGTGAACCAATTTTTGGGTCATCGCGACAGGTTGTGTCAGGGTGAACCCATTCGGGTCATCGCGACACAGTTTTGAAGACTTATTGCTTGTTAGGGTGAACCCAGTTTGGGTCATCGCGACAAGTTGTGTCAGGGTGAACCCATTCAGGTCATCGTGACACAGTTTTGAAGACTCATGCAATAAACCTCTTTATGAAGAATATTATTTCATTACCCTCTCCTCATGAGACATGCCAGATGAATACACCTCTTGATTTGATGTCTCTCCGACTTGTAAAATATCTCCACATATTCTTTATATTTACTTGTATTTGTCGTTTTTGCAGGGCTGCCATGGTGTACCTGAAGGAATTTCGCAAGGGGAGCGACATATATCTTTCTGTAGTTGGCCGCAAGGATCAAGATGCCACATCTGGAACTTATTTTCTCACAAGCAAATCGGTTCGTATGTTGGAAGGTGGAGCAGCCAGTCTAACAAGGGATTCTTTGCTAAATGAAATGTCCATGAAGCTTGACACTCGAGAACCAGACGCTTGCTCACGGTACCTTTTAAAAAATAACCTTAAAGTGAAGCCTGGTACAAATTATACTTATGAGTTACTTGGGCGCGGAATCATTTCAGGAAAAGTTAGATGGGGATCCTTCAACCTGAAAATTTACGGGGAATCGATCTACATGCCAAAGTATTAGGAGTGGACTGAAGATGTACTTGCTCGATCTAGTGACATCCTTTTGACTGCTTCTATCCGTCAAGCGGTCTATGCTTCCTTATATTCTTATGATAAGGACTTACATATCATGCGTGCCTTCTTCGAAGGATGGTGTCCTGGTACTAATATCTTTCATACTGTAGAAGGCGAATTTTCTATCTCCCTGTGGGATCTAAAGAAACTTGGAGGTCTCCCTGTTGTGGGAGAGATTTATGATGAAACGGTGTCTCAACTTAGCATCCTAAAGTCAACGACTGAAGAAAAGAACTTGACTGTCCCTGCTACGTGCACTTTCTTGTTTACTGCGTTCCACTACCTTGCGAAAGAATCGAAGGACAAAGGTGACATTTCTGCTCAGCAATGGATTGACTTCTGGTGCAAAAGACAGGTTGTATATCCTCCTCATGTCAAAGGACGAAGGACCACCAAAAATCCTCCAGCTTCAACTCAAAATCCAAGTGGTGAGATTGAGCCTCGAACATCTAATGAATGGACAGAGGAAGAACACTCCCTATTTGAAAAGCTTGGTTGCAATGATTCCCGACGGGCAAAGATTTATTTAGCCGCGCATTTATCATGCTGGCTTTGCGTATTTGTTTTGCCGGAAGATAGCGACAGATTAATTAGACCAGCTACCTTTGAGATTGCAAGTATGATGGCAGAAGGTCGAGTTTTTAGTCTGGCGATTCCTGTATTAGCTAGCATTTACAAAGGTTTGAATGGGTTAGCCACGTCTATGAACCCCGGATACTCCAGGTCATTCTTCCCAGCACATTACTTATACGGGTGGATTACAAATTACTTTGACACTTATCATGTGATAAATCCATCACCGACAGGTCCCCATATGACTAAGTATTCAGGTCCCGTTGGAGCGAGGAATGCAAAACCCGAAGAAGCTCGAAAACTCATGCATGAGGGAAGAAAATTTGATGCAAAGCGTTTTATGTTAAATAAACACAGAGTAGATGTCTTGTTAGACAATGGTGACCTTGATGCCCTTGGGATCGACTATCTTGCATCCCATCGTTCCTCCTATTTATGTTTGCGTCTGAGTAATGGGTTTCACCTTGAACCTTATAATCCCCATCGGTTTAGTAGATAATTTGGCTTTTGTCAAGACATTCCCGGCGTATTGAATCGTGGTTCAGACAAACCTGACGTCACATGCTTCGAGGCACTGAAATATTGGCAAGTGTTTTTGTTTACAGGTAGCATGTCTCGCGTTTACCTTCCCAGTCCTTCGTTCAGATGGGATGAGAATGTCACCCCTGGTTTTAAAAAATGGTGTAAGAAACCCTAACCGAAGGATCTAAGAAAGAATGTTGACATTCTTGTGCATAGTACCGGAAGTGACCACAAGACTAAGAAGCGTGATCATCATGGGGATACTAGAAATCAGCCTCGAGAGCAAGCAGTGCCCCTCAAATCCAAAGTTGTTGTCCCTAAAGTGAAAGGCCATATTGAGGACAACCACCACAGTGATTTAGATTCCGAGATTGACCCTAAACATGATCGTCGTGGCAAGAGAAAAGTGTCTGTCTTGGATGCAGATGATGTTAAACTAGACGCCCAGATTTTTGAGGGGGTGTCGAGTGCATCAAGAATGCCTTCGCAGACACTGGTCAACTTCTCTTCTTTTGTGATTATCATTGTTTATTTATTTATTTCCCTACTTGATCATCATTTTTTTTCAGGAAGGTGAATGTGCCTTGGAGACAGTCTCCCTTGCTCCGGAATACCGTCTTCCACATCGTCCACCAAAGATGAAGTCTGGAAAAGGGAAGGGGCTTATGATTCTTAATAAATCAATACCCGTAGGAGACTCTTCTGGTCCAGCATCTCAGGGGAGCCAGACTGACAGTTCGTTTGCCAATGGTAGTCAGACTGCCGTGGATAATCCAGCCTCAACTCATGTGTCTCTTCCTTGCAAACCTGACGATCGAAGGCAGACGTTTAAGCCTCTAACAATAACATTTAAACCTACCACACTCCCTACGTGCTCCAAAGCCTCATTTCGTCCACCTCCTTTGCTTAAGGGGATTTTTGACAGAGCACTAGACGTGATCCGCTGCAGGTCTTGGGAGAATTAAAAAATGCAAGTTTCTCTAATGTAGGGGAAGTGGCAATGAAGGCTAACGAGTGTTATGAGGGCATTAGACAACTCAAAGGTGACTGTTCTTCACTACAGGCGCGAGTGGATTCTTATGTGGGTGCGGTCCATGCTTACCTTGCACTCGAGAAGCAGGCAGCAAAGTGTCATCACCCTACATTGCTAGAGGACAAAAGGCTGGAGTGGCATCAAAATATTGAGGATACCAAATATCTTCATGATAAGGCGCAAGAAAAGCATAGAGAGCAAGCTGTGGAACTTTCTGTTACTCTGGAAGAAATAAACGATCTTGAAGCTAAACTCAAGCAAGCACGAGAGAAGGAAAAGACATTGCGAAGCAATTTAGAAGCTGGGGATATATCTTTATTCTCATTGCAAGATGATCTTCAGAAGTTTGAGAGAGAATTAATCGAGTTTGACGATATCCCTGTTTTGAGTCCTGAAGAGGAAGCCTTACTTCAAGAGCGAAGAGTTGAATTGGAAGAGATGCGGGCTTCTCTGGATGTTGATCCATAGGCACTTAGATTTTTTTAGATTATCTAGATTTCATCCTTGATGCATCCATTTTTCTGTTGTAGCCTAATGGACCAAATGCTTCTAAGATGTTTGTTTGTCTTAATCGTTTCTATGCAATAACACCCTTTCAGCGTGTTATATTCCATTATATTTATTTATACAAACAAATACTTACAATACTGTTTATTTAGTCGTTCACAGTTTAAACTCTTGCGGGCCAGGAGTAATTATTTTGATGTAAATTTTGTTGGTGTGGCTGCACTAGAACAAAGTGTTTGCTCAAACTGCCTACGTACTTGCAAAGTTACCAGGGGTGACAACTTGCAAGATCAAGCCAACGTAGTTCAAGAGATGGATTTTTTTGTTTGGAAGTATGGCTGCACTTGAACTACATGTTCACCCAAGTTGCCTACGTACCTGTGAATCACAAAGTGTATTTCACAAGATCAAGCCGACGTAGTTCATAAAAGATGGAAAGTTTTTTTTTTGTATGCAGTTTAACCTCTTGCTTAGGAGCTTTGACATGCATTTTACGCTCTTGCTTAGGAGCCTTCACTGTTGGGGCGTAAGAATAGTAACGTTTCAGAAATTTCCCGTTGATTGGGCCTACACGAACGCCATCTTCATCCACAATTTTGTAAGCACCATTCGTGTAGAATTCCTGTACCACGTATGGACCATCCCACTTAGAGGTGAATTTACCAACTGGTTTGTGAGAGGTGATGATTGGTCTTCGTACCGCAAGGACAAGGTCTCCTACTTGGAAAGAACGAGGGCGCACATTTTTGTTGAATGCGCGTTACACTCCTGCTTGATAGCACTGGAGTTTTTGTTGAGCTTCACATCTTTTTTCATCGAGACCTTTAAGTCTGCTAAACGCAATTTATAATTTTCATCTTCTGTGAGCCCTTCCTGAATGGCAATGCGCAAGGAAGGGATCTGCAAAACTAATGGCAACACGGCCTCTACTCCATAAACCAATGCATACGGGGTTGCCTGAGTAGGTGTTTTGTATGTGGTACAATACGCCCACAATGCCTCACCAATTATTTCATGCCAATCTCGCTTTGACTTTGCTACTACTTTTCTCAACAAGTTGCAAAGGGTTTTATTGAAGGCTTCAGCCATACCATTTGTAGAAGCATTGTACATAGATGACTTGTATTGTTTGAACTTGAATTTTTCTCCCAGACTTGTCATCAGATGGTTGAAGAATTATTTCCCATTGTCAGTTGTGATACGCTGAGGTACACCATATCTGTAGATGATTTGGGTCCGAATGAAGTCCACAACATTTTCTTTCTGCACTTCCCGTAGTGTGATGGCTTCTGCCCATTTTGAGAAGTAGTCAGTGGCAGCGAGGATATACTCGTGTCCATTTGAGGCCTTTGGAGTAAGAGGTCCCACAACATCAAGTCCCCAAGCTTCAAAGGGTCATGAAGAAACAATGGGGTGCAACAATTCTGGCGGTTGGTGTATGAAGTTTGCGTATAACTGACAAGGTTCACATTTTTTTTGCAAAGTCCATACAGTCTTACACCATGGTTGGCCAGTAATACCCCATTCTTTTTACACGATCATGAAGTTTAGGCCCAGATTGATGAGCACCACAAATGCCAGAATGAGCTTCATGCATTGCTTCAGTAGCTTGGTCCTTGCTTAGACATCTCAACCATTGGCCTGAGAAAGAACGTCTGTAGAGTGTTCTTTTATAGTGAATGAACTTTGGAGCACGTCGACGTATTTCTACATTATGTCTGGGATCATCGGGTAGTTTTTGGTGGTCCAAGAAATCAATGATAGGTTGACGCGAGTCATCTTCATCAACTGTGTAGACGCATATCATGTTGGTTTTGTCTACATTTTATTCTCCTTCAAGCGATGATACTACCCAATGATTGCAGACTGGAACTTTCATAAACTCTTCTGCCCCCAGTGCCAAAGTGAGTGCAAGATTAGCAAGCGCGTCAGCCAACTTATTGGCACTCCTTGGCACATGACAACCATGGATGTCGTCAAGTCTTCCTTTTTCACTTCATATTCACCAAGGACTTGGTTGACCACCAGCTTTGAGTCTCCATATATGTCCATATCCCTGACACCTATTTCGATCGCCATTTGAAGACCGAGTATGAGAGCTTGGTATTCTACCATATTATTTATGCACAACTGAGTGAGTGTAAAGGCATATGGCATAAGATAATTTTGTGGATTTACGAATACAACTCCAGCTCCAGCTCCATCTTGCCTTGCAGCACCGTCAAAATACATTTGCCATGGAGGTAGGACGTCCACATAGAAAATTTCTTCTCCTGGGAGGTCATCTGAAATTTCCCACTCTGCTGGCACTGGATGATTAGCAAAGAAGTCGACGATAGCTTCACCTTTGACAGCCTTTTGAGGCACGAACACCAAGTCATACTGCTTAAGTAACATTGCCCATTTCGCAAGTTTTCCAGACAAGACTGGTCTTGAGAGTATGTACTTGATTGGATCAGCTTTTGAGACCACGTGTATGGTATGCGCCTGCATGTAGTGCCTCAACTTCTGGATGGCGAACACCAAAGCAAGACATATCTTCTCTATGGGCGAGTAATTCAATTCAGCTCCAACCAAGGTACGACTCAAGTAGTAGAGTGCTCTCTCCTTGCAGTCTTCAATTTCTTGAGCACACATTGCCCCCAGTGAGCGTTCTTGTGCTGCAATGTAGAGGATAAGTGGCTTTTCTGGAATTGGTGCCCCGAGCACTGGTGCGCTGGCCAAGTACTTTTTGATGCTATCAAAAGCATTTTTGCATTTTTCATCCCATTGGAATGGAGCATCCTTTTTCATGAGATGGCTAAATGGTTGGCAACGTCCTGCTAGGTTAGATATGAACCTTCGAATGTATGCCAAACGTCCCTGTAATCCGCGCAACTTTTTCAACGTCTTTGGTTCCGGCATTTCGTTGATCGCTTTAATTTTTGTTTGGTCAATTTCAATGCCTCTGTGTCTGACCACAAACCCTAAGAACTTCCCAGATGTGACACCAAATGCACACTTGAGTGGATTCATCTTGAGTTGACATTTTCTAAGTCTCTCAAAGACGGTTCGAAGGTCTTTGATATGGTCTTCTCTTTTCTTTGATTTGACAACCACGTCATCAACATAACACTCTATTATTTTATGCATCATGTCATCAAAGATCTTTTGCATTGCGCATTGGTATGTAACGCCAACATTCTTCAATCCAAACGGCATGACTGTGTAGCAGAAGATCCCTTTTGGGGTTCGAAAACCTATTGCTCCTTGATCTTCAGGTGCCATATGTATTTGATTATAACCAGCAGTACAATCCATGAATGAGAGGGATTCATGACCAGTGGTTGCGTCAATCATCAACTCTGTAACTGGCAAAGGGAAGTCATCCTTCGGGCATGCATCATTAAGGTCTCTGAAATCGACACATATGCGCAGTTGTCCAATCTTCTTTCTGATTGGGACAATGTTTGCAATCCAGGTAGAATATTTGACTTCTCGAATGAAACCTGCTTCAATGAGTTTATTGACTTCCTTTTCAATTTCAGGTATAAGCTCCGGCCTGAAACGACGTTGAGGTTGCTTTTTGGGACTGGTGCCTTTCTTGATTGCTAGACGATGAACTGCAATTTTTGGGCTGAGTCCAGGCATCTCTTTATAGCTCCAAGCGAAGACATCCTTGTACTCGACCAACAACTTGTAGTACTCCTTTTGTTCTTCTTTAGTCAGCAGAGCACTAATATAAATGGGGCGAGGATCTTCCGTTGTTCCCAAGTTGAGCTCCTTGAGTTCATCCACAGTCGATTGCCCCCGTCTTCAAGTGTTTCCGGGGCCTCATCGGCCTTAACTTCTTCATTCTAGTCAGGTATGTCTTCTACTGTGATGTGATATGACGACGTTGTAATTTCTAAGTCACTTGACTTCCTTGCATCACAGGGACTTGAAGATGAAGGGAAAAGCTCTTCGGTATTCTTTTGCTGACCAGTAAGAACTAGTACACGCCTCCTTGCTTTGAGTGGCTCATGCTGGATGATATCCACTACTTGCATACGCTTCATGCGAGATGGTATTGCGCTTCTCAAGTCATGCTTACTCTTACTTCTTCTTCATTTTGTGTTGCAGAAGTTGAGAGAGGACGACCCTCACTACTATTCCTCTTGAGAGCCTCTAGTCGACTGAAGACTGTTTTTGATGGACCGCCCAAGCGTTCATGTATTGCGCCCTTCTTGTTTATGCGCAACGAAGGTGTTGACACTTTGACCTTACTTTATCCTTGATTGCCAAGCCTAGCAAAGACAGAAATGTGTTTGGTTGAAGCACTTGGTCTCCCTAAATTTGTAAATATAGAAGGACGACACTTCTCTGCACATGGACTTATTCGATCGAAGACTGAAGATGGATGCATCTTTTCCTCTCCTTCTTCATTTTCTTCGACCTCTTCTACTGTGATGTGCTGAGAAGACGCAGTAGCCCCTTTTCTACGAGCACCAATCTTCACAGGCGCAGGAGACTCATATCCGAGCCCGGCCCTGGTCACCATGAAGCTCCCATCTTGCTTGAATACTTCATGTTGTGCTTTGTTAAGACCGTACGGCTCAACTTCTATAACTTTGCCGAGAGGAGTCAGATTTGTAAAGTCATATCCAGCCTTTGCCAATAGCTTGTAAGCATTGGAATCAAATACCCCCTTGTTTTCTTCACTTGATGATTGACTGGATGAGCAGACAAAATCAATTGGAGGAGGTCTCATAATCTTTGTTTGAGATGGACTTGGCAGAGGTGTAACGACTTTGGCCACCCATTCCTGCTTGATCACCTGGCTTGACTTTTTATCCTTAGGCTCTGTCTTTGGTGTTAGACACTTTGCAAAAGGACTCTCTCCATCTTTGCGGTGAGACTTTGGGATGTAGCATAGTACTGGTGGTGTAGTTTTCTGCGGCGTCTCTTCCTTCTTGGGTGACGCAACAGGAGTAGTTGTTTTGCTGACCTTGTCTACATCTTTCTTAACATCATTTTATTTAGCAGGACTTGCAGCTCCATCTTCTTTGATGATGTTCTTTTCCCGCTTACCTCATTTTCCTGTTGAAGAGATGGTGGTTGGCATGAACTCACTAGAAATACCATTCTCTTCAAAGAATTTTGCATCAACGAATAAAGAGTCGACCTTAGAGAAGGGTTTGGCATCTCCGTCTATTTTCCTTTCGCCACCACGATAATATTTCAAACATTGATGAAGGGTTGAAGCGACAACTCCGTTCTCGTACTTCAAAGGTTGTCCTAGCAATAGTTTGAACGATGTCTTACCATCCATGACATTGAACAATGTGTCGGAAGAAAGATCACCCATGGTAAGGTTCACGCGGATCATGTCAACCGCGCGCTCCCCTTTCAAGTTGAAACCATGAATCATTGTTCGACTACTGGAGAGTTCATCCATCGTGATCCCTAATTAGTTCATGGTAGCTTTTGGCATGAGATTGACTCCCGAGCCTCCATCTATTAAAATGCGCTTGACCTTTTGCGCCTGGATGTACCCAGACACATAAAGTGGCCTGTTATGAGGCTTGGATCCAAGATGTAAATCCTCATCTGAAAAAATCAAGGCTGCATTACAGGAGACACATCCAATTGATTGCTCTGGAGGCTCAATTTTCTCTTTCATCTTGCCTGCATACAACTCAGGCTTCTCAAGTCCTCGAATTATCAGCTTACGCTTCTCTTTAGGTAGATGAAAGATTTGTTTCCATTCCATGTTTGTAGGAAGGGCGTCAAGAGTAGCCAGTATTTCGTTCTCCTTTTCAGAATGCGACTGTTGTGGCAATACCGCATCATCTGGGCCACCTTCCTCTATCTTCTTTTTGTCATCACCACCTTCCGTAGATGAGATGGTGCACACGGTAACCTTGTTTAAGAACTCTTGTGGGAAGAATTCTTTTAAGGTGACGGGACACGGTGGTTCTTGCTCAAGTATATCGATAGGCAAGACATGTGGTTTGACCACTGTTTTGGACTTTCTCTTTCCCTTCGTCTTGCGAGGTTTCGTCTTCTTTGATTTTTTTTCTTCGACGGTGAACAAGTTGCGCTGTCTGCCTTGTTTGTTTCTTTGACTTCTTGCGCGTAACCAAAGTCCAACTTGTTGGAGCTTGTGTCCTCCACAAATTAGTGTGATAACATTAATAAATCTCTTATATGTTCACAAGGGTATACTTCTTATTTTATCAGTTGATTAACGATTACCTAATAACGGTTGGCTTGCTAAAAAGTTTGACGTTATTATCATACAAATGACGATGATCAACTGGTCCCTAAAAGTCACACCTAAAGGATGTGTTTGAGAGATGTGATTATGGAAATGTAATCACATTGATGCCTTATATGACTAAACAGTTAGTCAATGTGTTGATGAGACGATTATTTAATGCCGATTAAATAATATTAGCTAAGACGAATTAACTGTCAATTCGTAAAATTGAATATAATATGTTATATTTAATTAATGTATATAATGTTAGCTTGGACGAATTAATATGTTAATTCGTAATTAAATGTAATCGGTTATATTTAATTATAGTTAAAGTATATTTTACACGAGATTGTTATAATATATGTTGTCAGGCCGGACTTAATAAATCGACTACAATCAGTTATGTATGGACTTATTAAAACGGGACAACATGTATGACAATTAATAAAATGTACGCATTATATATAATTTTAGAATAACCAGAAATAAGAGGATTTTATCCTAATTTGTGGTTGTTGCTAAAACCGAAAAAAAAGAAAAATAATCCTCTTAATTTCGGAAATTTGGGCCGAGATTTTGGAAGAAAAAATCTACCCTATTTACCTAATACACGGTTTTATAAGGTAAGATGTAGATCATTATTTTTCTACCCTAATTCTCTTTTAACCTAGCCTCCTCTCATCAAAAAAGAAAAACACAAAAAAAAACCTAAAGTTAATCAGTTAATTTGGGGGATCGATTCTAGCAAAAGAACAAGGGCATATCTCCTATCATCTTGGGTGCAACTGATAGGAGAATATCATTGCGATATTGTTCATAGGCCTTTTTAGCTAGGACCGAAGGTTATTTCTTATTCATCTTCGATTTTGTTTATGCAATTTATTTTATGACTAGTTATCATCACAATAAATTCGTTATAATCCTTAAAGTTAAAGGGATGCATACAGATAAATCCCACAAGTGGTATCCGAGCTAGGTTACGAATTTTATTTTGATGATTTTCATAAAATTGGATGTAAACAATAATTAGGGTTTCGAAAAAAAAGAAAAAAAAAATTCGGCTGGAACTTTTTTTATGCTGAGAAGAAATGTTTTGCAGCCGATTTGTTTCGTTTTTGTTGTTGTTTTATTTCCATTTGATTCTTTCATATTGTTGTTTTAATCAGTTAAGATAATAATATGATAATTTGTAGATGTTTCGATTTAATAAATCGAGATGTAAATGGAAATCGTTTTTGTCGGATTGCTTTTTGCTGTTTTTTTTTTGCATATAACTTAATTTAACAAAAGTTCAAATCAATTATGATAATCGGTTTTATCATGATTTATATATTCTTTTAACAGGTTAAATTTGAATAATCTAGTTTGAATATGTATTTAAATTAAAAGTTGAATATGCCAATCTTGTTAATATCAACTTTAAACAATTGTTCGTTTTTTTCGATCAAAGGGTGCGGCTGTTTTTCCAAAAGAAAAAATTGTGTTTTTTTTGTTTTAGGGTTTTTCAGCCGAGAAAAAGAAAAAAAAAGTTGTAGGGCTGTTCTAATTTTTTTTAGCCGAGACACAAAAAAATAGGGTTTCTGTTTTTTTTTTGTTTCGTTTTTCAACCGAGAAAAGATAATTTTTTTTTTCCTGTTTCTGTTACTGTTCACGATTGGGCAGAATTTAAAAAAAAAAATTCTGTTTTTTTTTCTTTTCGGTTTTTGCTGAAAAACCGAGGAATTTTTTTTTTTTTGGGGGGCTGTTTCGGTTTTTTGCCGAGAAAAACCTAAAAAAAAAAAATTGTTTGTTGTTTTTGGCCAATTAATTATTGTGAAGCGGTTCATAATTCATAGATACCTAATTATTTTAAAGAGGTTTAAAATAATGATTGGATTAAATTCATATTACAAGTTTAATGTGAATTAAGATTAAAATTAATGTGATTAATTGAGGAATTGTCACTTAATTTGATCATTTAAATAGGTGGTTTGGGTAAAATTAATCTACATAATTAAAGAATTATGTCTTGTATGTTTAATTTTTTTAGTTGATGCATTTTATTTTAGTTGAATGAACCGTTGAATGGTTTTATTTACGTATTTTTGCAATCGGTTGTATTTTGTAATACCTAGTGTGACCTTAGTCAAATTATGTTTTCGTAATGATGGGAACATAATTTTTAATGTAATTTGAGATCTCGTATCTCCGTTTGGTTTTCTTTATTTATTACGGTTTTGAAATTAGAATGTAAATAGGTTTATTATGTAATTTTAAATTGTAATTTTTGAGAAGACTAAAGATGGAGATTGGAGCTCACTCCCGCTACATGGATCAAGATGAAACATCAAGACAAGCTTATCGGGTCCAAGGACGGATTCCAAAGTTTTACTTATGTTCATTTTGATAGGATAGGCCACACTAGGACTTTATTTTTTTGTTTTACCGTTCTTATTGTTTTTCATTCACATGCTAGTTAATGCATCATATTCCGCCTAAAACCAAACCACCTACTAAAATGCATGAAAATTGACTCATATAGATTGTATGTTAGTTTTCATAGACATACAGATGTCACTCAGTTTAAGCCATCACCTTAGTTTATTCATTCACGCATGCTAGATATTAGTTCACTTAAAATGAATTAAAACAAAGTTGATGGGATCTTCCTCTAAAACGGAAATTGAGATTAGTCTTTATAAGGGCAAACAACTATGAATCCCTTCTTCGTCGGTAGGCATAATATAACCCCTTCTACGTTGGGTAAGTAGTTTATGTTGACTAAGTTTATCTCAACATTATAGTCCGAAGAGTTTCTCGTGATTATGATGGACTAAAGATAGAATTTACTGAAATTTATTGACCAAGAATTCTAACAGTAGAATTAGCCAAAAGGTTGGCTTATCAATTTACAGATAATTGAGTCTTGGGATCATTTATATAATTCTTGAGGAAGGTCAATTGTATAAATGCTTGAGTCTTCGCGTTATAACAGTATTGCATTCGACTTAAATTAAAATCGATACACATGCTTATTATTTATTCTTCTTTTCGCAGTGTAGAACACGTTTATTTTATTGTTACAACAAATGGCTGGAAATAACGAAATCCCAATGCCAAGTGCCACACTTGGACGCGAGTCTTGGCTGAAATTTTTTATGGACAACATGAATTAGTACACGCGACTGAAGAATGATGGGTCCAACTTTGCGGACTGGGAGGCAGCACTACGGAATGCTGCCATTGCTGACGGTAAGCTCAAGTACTTAACTGAGCCAATACCGGTAAATCCAGGCCCCAATGCGGGAGTTAACGAGTCATTTGCTTATAGTGATTTCGTCATGGAAGCGGGTGCGATAAAGAACGTACTCATCTTTGCAATGGAAACCAATTTGCAGAGACGCTTCATTGCCCAAGGTGCGAACAAAATTTTCACCACGCTCACTAACGAGTTCTCAAAAGCACCGTGAATCATTACTTATGAGCATACTTGTGGCTTCTTTGATGCGAAACTCCAAAAGGGCCAACCGGTTAGCCCACACATTCTTAACATGATTGAGAATGTCGAGAAATTGGAGGCACTTGATTGTAAAATCAGTGAGAGCATATTCATTGACCGTATGCTTCATTCTCTTCACGATGGTTTTGGCCTTTTCAGGGCGAACTACTACATGAATGACTTAAAGAAAAGTCCTCATGAGCTACACTCACTTCTTGTACAGACCGAGAAGGTTATGAAATTAAGTGGGAGCATGAAGCAGGATGTTCTCACGATTTCCAACAAGGGTAAAGGTAAGGGCAAAGCTCCAGGCGACCTAACTGTAGGTAAGCCAAAATTCAAGAAGCCAGGAAACGGTAAGAGTGGGCCTGGTGAGACTAGTGGCTCACAGGGCAAGGCAAAGAGCAAGGGCGGTGACATTGAGTGCCACCATTGTCACAAGACTGGACATTGAAGGAAGAACTGTCCCGTGTACCGTGAGGACATTAAAGCAGGCCGCGTCGTTCCTGTTGGTATGTCATCTTATATTCATATGATTGAGATTAACCATGCAAGTTTCGGAACTTGGGTACTTGATACTGGTTGTGGTTCTCATCTGTGTAATCATTTGCAGGGCCTAAGAAACATCACACCTCTCGGAAAGGGTGATGTGGACCTGCGAGTCGGGAATGGAGCTAGAGTTGCCGCTGTCTCGAAGGGAACATATGTAATCCAACTCCCTAGTGGTTTTGAGTTATTTTTAAATAACTGTTACTATGTACCCAGTTTGTCTAAGAACATTATTTCAATTTCCGTACTTGATAAAGACGGATTTTCATTTTTAATAAAGGATAATAGCTGTATTTTCTCTTTCAATGAAATGATTTATGGCAAAGCGGTTTCCATGAATGAAATTTATATCTTAGATCAAACCACGGAAGTATTACACGTGAATAATAAGAAATTAAAGGTTGGTGACAAAGATCAAACCTATCTATGGCATTGTCGAATGGGACACATAAATGAGAAACGTGTAAAGAAACTCGTCGATAATGGGACTATTCCCTCATTCGAATTTTCTTCATATGGCACGTGTGAATCATGTCTCATTGGCAAAATGACTCGAATTTCTTTCAAAGGTGTTGGAATGCGCGCTAGTGACCTATTAGGACTCATACATACTGATGTTTGTGGACCTATGTCAATTACCGCTTGAAATGGCTATAGATATTTTATCACTTTCACGGACGATGTGAGTAAATACGGATATGTCTACTTAATGAAGAATAAAAGTGAGTCCTTTGAGAAATTCAAGGAATACCAGAACAGGGTTGAGAACCAACTGGGTATAAAGGTTAAAGCACTCCGTTCAGATTGGGGTGGCGAATATCTTTCAAATGAGTTTGATTAACACCTTAAAGACTGTGGAATCGTTTTGCAGTTAACTCCACCTGGAACACCTCAATTAAATGGTGTGTCCGAACGGAGAAATTGAACCTTACTTGATATGGTTCAATCCATGATGAGTCACACGGTAGTGCCTGATTCATTATGGGGTTTTTTTCTTTTGTCAGCTGCTCTTATACTTAACCGAAGTTCGACTAAAGCTGTCGACAAGACTCCATATGAAATGTGGAAGGGAACGGTCCCTAACTTGTCCTTTATTTGGGTTTGGGGCTGCGAGGCTTATGTTAAGTGGAGACACGAGGATAAGCTCGGCCCGCGATCGGTCAAGACATACTTTATAGGTTATCCAAAAGGAACATTTGGTCATTACTTCTATTCGCCTACCGAACATAGAGTTTTTGTTGCGTCTAGTGCGACGTTCTTAGTGAAAGAATTTCTCGAGAATAAGACAAGTAATAGAACCTTCGAGCTGTCGGAGATTCCAGAACCAACAACCGAGGAACAGATGGAGGAAGTAGTTCCTCCAACTGATGATACGGTTAGTATTCCTGAGGAACCTAGGAGGTCGGGTAGAGTCTCTAATCCTCCGGACATATACATTGGTATGGTCGAGGAGAATGACGTTTTGCTCCTAGAGAGTAATGAACCCGCTACCTATAAAGGTGTTATGGCCTGTTCCGACTCAAAGCTATGGCTCGAAGCCATGCAATCCGAGATGGACTACATGTATGAGAATGATGTATGGGATCTTGTTGATTTACCTAATAAGGTAAAACCTCTATAGTGCAAATGGCATTACAAAATAAAGCATTCTGTAGACGCGCAACCAGATACCTATAAGGCACGACTAGTGGCAAAAGGTTTTACTCAAGTGCACGGATTGCATTACGATGAGATTTTTGCACATGTAGTCATGCTACGTTCAATTCGGATAATCTTAGTGATTGCCGCATTTCATGACTATGAAATTTGGCAAATGGATGTGAAAACCGCCTTCTTAAACGGTTATTTGGAGGAAGAGTTGTACATGGTGCAACCCGAAGGTTTCATAGATCCTGAACATCCTAAGAAAGTATGCAAGCTTAAGCGTTCCATTTATGGACTTAAGCAAGCTTTTCGGAGTTGGAATCATCGTTTCGACCAGGTGATAAAAGAGTATGGTTTCACTCGATCGGTCGAGGAACCATGCTTGTATATCAAGTCGAGTGGGAGCAAGATTGTTTTCTTGATATTGTATGTCGATGACATACTCTTGATTGGGAATAACATTCCTCTCCTATCTTCGGTTAAAGAATGGTTGAAGAACCATTTCCAGATGAAAGATTTGGGTGAGGCACAACGCATTTTGGGAATCCGTATCTACCGAGATAGATCACGACGGACGTTATCACTTAGTCATGAGTCTTATTTGGATAAGATTCTTGAGAGGTTCAGCATGACCAACTCCAAGAAGGGGAACCTTCCAATGATGTCTGGGATGCAGTTGAGCAAGTCTCAGTCACCCACGACGCCTGAAGGGATTGAGCGCATGAGTCGTGTTCCTTATGCATCTGCAATAGGATCAATCATATATGCCATGATATGCACACGTCCAGACGTGGCATATGCATTGAGTATGACGAGTCGGTACCAAAAGAATCCAGGTGAAACACACTGGATAGCTGTTAAAAATATCCTCAAGTACCTACGGAGGACTAAGGATAGGGTATTGACTTATGGAGGCGATACTAAGTTATGCGCAATCGGTTACGCAGATGCTAGCTTCCAAACGAATCGAGATGACTCAAAATCTCAGTCCGGGTTCGTCTTCAATCTTAATGGTGCTGCGGTCAGCTGGAAGAGTTCCAAACAGAGTGTTGTAGCAGATTTTACTACTGAATCCGAGTACTATGCCGCTTCGGAAGCAGCTAAGGAAGCGATATGGATGCGTCAATTCTTACAAGGACTTACGATAGTTCCTAGTTCGAATGACCTGATCACCATCTATTGTGACAATAGAGGTGCCATCTTCCAGGCTAAGGAGCCAAAGTCTAGCAACAAATTAGACATGTACATCGGAAAGCTCACCTGATCCGTGATTACGTGGAGAAAGAAAAGATAGTGATTGACAAGATAGCTTCGGATGATAACATCGTGGACCCTCTCACTAAACCGTTGAATTTTGATAAGCATGAAGGGCACGTTATTTCAATGGGAATTAAACGTGTTCCTAAGTTGTAGTAGTTGATTATGGATTTGATATATTATTTTTTTCATATACTATTTATAACTTCATCGTTTTAATATAATATTTTGTTTTTCATGTGGATTGTACTGACAACATTGAACGCCACAAAGTGAACTGAATTACATTATATTTTGTTTGGTCCGTAATCGCCTTAATGTGCTGATAACTCTAGCTATTATATTGTGCAGTCGATTGATGGTGGGTTCAACGAGCCATAAGTCAAACGGTTTACTGATCGATCACAGATGCGAGATTATAACGATACCTCGTAGGACAAATTTTTGTGACAACGTAATGGAGTCCTAAATGTTTAACAACATTCGGTGCCAGGTCGTGGATAGGACATCCATTGTGTTCCTAGAGTCGATTCTATTGACTATCGACTGTCTCTTGAGATTAAGGAATTTTTGGGTGACTTTAGTTTCTTTCTCACGGTCTGCCGTAACTGGAGGCTAAGTAGATTTTTTCTGGGTCATTTCATACTGTGCTTACATCTGCAGGATTCGAGTTGAGGTAAATATCCAACCCTTATCAGGTATAGTTATTTCTCAGGGCCACTCGAGGAGTAGTAACTGAAATGCATGGCCATGCTCGAATGATGATTCGCTTATTAGTTAAGTTTCTCTCTTGTCGGGGAAACCACTCTTGATACAGATCACTTGTAAAATACGACCTTTGTGAATACAGATTTTGCAAATTGTTTTACATTGAGTGGGAGAAATTTTAGGATATGAGAATCGGTTATCGCACATACACTTGTGAGGACAAGTGGGAGTTTGTTGGAGCTTGTGTCCTCCACAAATTAGTGTGATAACATTAATAAATCTCTTATAGGTTCATAAGGGTATACTTCGTATTTTATCAGTTGATTAACGATTACCTAATAACGGTTGGCTTGCTAGAAAGTTTGACGTTATTATCATACAGATGGCGGTGATCAACTGGTCCCTAAAAGTCACGCCTAAAGGACGTGTTTGAGAGATGTGATTATGGAAATGTAATCACATTGATGCCTTATATGACTAAACAGTTAGTCAATGTGTTGATGAGACGATTATTTAATGCCGATTAAATAATATTAGCTAAGACGAATTAACTGTCAATTCGTAAAATTGAATATAATATGTTATATTTAATTAATGTATATAATGTTAGCTTGGACGAATTAATATGTTAATTCGTAATTAAATGTAATCGGTTATATTTAATTATAATTAAAGTATATTTTACACGAGATTGTTATAATATTTGTTGTCAGGCCGGACTTAATAAATCGACTACAATCAGTTATGTATGGACTTATTAAAACGGGACAACATGTATGACAATTAATAAAATGTACGCATTATATATAATTTTAGAATAACCAAAAATAAGAGGATTTTATCCTAATTTGTGGTTGTTGCTAAAACCGAAAAAAAAGAGAAATAATCCTCTTAATTTCGGAAATTTGGGCCGAGATTTTCGAAGAAAAAATCTACCCTATTTTACCTAATACACGGTTTTATAAGGTAAGATGTAGATCATTAATTTTCTACCATAATTCTCTTTTAACCTAGCCTCCTCTCATCAAAAAGAAAAACACAAAAAAACCTAAAGTTAATCAGTTAATTTGGGGGATCGATTCTAGCAAAAGAACAAGGGCATATCTCATATCATCTTGGGTGCAACTGATAGGAGAATATCATTGCGATATTGTTCATAGGCCTTTTTAGCTAGAACCGAAGGTTATTTCTTATTCATCTTCGATTTTGTTTATGCAATTTATTTTATGACTAGTTATCATCACAATAAATTCGTTATAATCCTTAAAGTTAAAGGGATGCATACAGATAAATCCCACACAACCCTCATCGTCATATTCATGCTTCTTTTCCACATTCTTATTCTGAGGAGGTAGTCTTTCTTCCAATGACATTGGAGGTAGTGACGACAATGACCCTTGGATCCGTAATGCCACAGGCTCAAAACTCCCGAACTATAACATATACACACACACTGTCCTTGTCGTATAATTGGCTCGTCAGGTTGCTCCAAGACTACAATAGTTTGATTTGTAGTTACTGTGTCATCCAAGTCAAGAATGATCTTCCCTTCCTTGGAGAGCTGCATGATCTTCCCTTCCTTGGAGAGCTGCATGATCTTCTCCTTGACTGTTATACACTTTTCAATAGGGTGACTCACCAGCCTGTGATAACTACAGTAGTTGGGATCGTTTGTCTTGTTTGCTTGCTCAGGGCGCTTCGACTCTGGTAATTGTATAACCTTCTTCTAAGAGGTCATCGAGCATTCCAGACAAGTCAGAATCTGGGAATGGGTATTTCTTAGCCTGCAACTCTTTCAATGTAGGCATGTCTCATTGGTAGTTATAAGAGAATGACTCTTTCTTCTTTTCATACTTAGGCTTTGACGAGATTTTCACAGGTGCACTGCTGGTTTCGACGACCATTGTCTCCTTTGTCGATGACTTGACGCCCTTGTCAGTTTTCTTGAACTACTTTTTTTCACTTGGCGCCTTGGAAGAAGTTGGTCGAGCACTACCATGTTCTTTGATTATGATCTCCATGTCATGGGCGCGGGTAGCCAGGTCTTTGAAGCTCTTCGGCATGATCCCTTTCAGGATGTAAAGAATGTCCTATTTCATCCCGTTGACGCACATTTCAACTGCCGAGGCTTCACATAAGCAATCCTTGCATTCCAGACTCAGCGCACGCCACCTGTTGATGTAATCGACGACAGGCTCATCTTGCTATTGAGTTGTCTTTGTCAATTCGCTCATGCTGAAGACACGTCTGATGCTATAGAATCTGTTGAGGAATTCATCTTCCATGTGACCCCAGCTGTCAATTGACTCAGAGTCCAGATCTGTGTACCAGTCGAACACAATCCCTTTGAGCGAACGAACAAACTGCTTCACCAAACGATCACCTTCTGTTCCAGCATTGTTGCATGTCTCGACGAAGTGGGCGATGTGTTGCTTTGGGTTCCCCTTCCCGTCGAACTGTTGAAATTTTGGAGGCTGATAGCCGGATGGCATGCGCAGACTGTCAATCCTCTTAGTGTAAGGCTTGATGTAGCGTCCACTACTTGTCGAGCTATCATCCAACTGACACTTGATCGTCTTGGCTATTAACTCCCGCAGCTTCTCTTCATTGAAGTTGCTGATCTCATTTTTTGGCTTTTCTCTATCCTCGCCAACTTCTCTATCGCAATCAAAATCCTTATCGGTGTCACCATGCTCGCTCTCGGCCTTTCTGTCACGGAGTGCCACCACCTCTTTTCGGAGCTCATCAATTTTTTTGTTCTTTTCTTCATTCTCCTTCATCATCTTCTCAAGGAGTTCATTTATTTTCCGCATTCGATCCTCAAGAGTATCACCACTGATCACCATGACTGAAACGACGCTAGGAGTTGATGTTTCTTTCTTCTTTGGCGACGCCTTGGATTTGCAGGGGGAAGCCTTTTTGTCAGCCTTAACACTTCTACCCTCCTCACGTGAAGGAGATGAGGCAGCAAAGAGTGTTGTAGAGGCAGCAGCTATTGAGGCGATAGAGAACTTGCGCGGCCTAGTTGGGACGTGTGCAGAACGTAGACTGGCAGCAACAGCATTGTCAGCAGCCTTCTTCGCCATTCCTCTTGTGGATATGCCAACTGACTGCGTAGTAGGGGAGGTAGCAGCAATGGGGGTACCCTGCAGGATATCTGCGTAGGTCTTCTTGGATGGACTGGAGGAGGTGCTTTGCTTGGTAGACATCTTCTTGTTTTAGTAGACTTGAATAAAACATCAGTAGAGATGAGAGGTAGAGATTTTCACGTCGGGTTCACCAAAATTTGTAACAGCAAATTTTGTATTGCGATAACTGAAATACAAATTAAGGAAACAATTAAATTTTATTAATAAATATCAAAAGTACGTGTACAATCTCTAATGTATCCTCTGATTCTAATATGTCGTAAGGGGTACGTGTACGAGGGTGCGCGTGTAGACAAATTTAATTGCTCTACACGCGATGTAGATTTGATTTCTTGAGAGGGTCGGGATGACTTGAATCTCTCTTGAAGGTTTGAATTTGTGATTGAATCTTCAACGTAGGCGGCACGATTTGATGTGCTTGTTGACTACTTGCAATGATTTTGACAGAAAGGATTTGTAGGAATTTTGTACCTTGTTTCTCTAACTCCTTTGCAATTATGAATTTTCCACCCTTTAAATGAATGAGAAGAGCTCTATTTATAGAGTTTCAAATCCCCTTGTTGGACTTTGATGGTCAGAGGCCCATTCGTGGGTCTATTAGCAACCTTGGCCCAAGTTTGATTCCTTCTGGGTTAGTGATCCGAATAACTCCTTTTGTAATCCGAATCGACCCATATTTCATTTAATCGGGACAAAATAATTAAATTAAGTTAAAATTTGGTATTAACTCAAAATAATTAATTTATTTATTTATTCGGCACAATAATAAATTTTCCGTGCCTACAAAAGCAATTCCCATAGAATTAATGTGTGACATATTGCATACACACGAAATTAGCATATGGCAACAGATATTACTGCGACCCGTATAGATATACACGCGACTTTCCCATACTGCTGCTCCGACATACCAATACGACATACGAGTCAAATTCTAACAGTTTAGGTGTTGCATTTGGCAAACCCATTCCACTAACATAGCGGATGAGCAATCCACGTTTGAACTTCATTTTTCCAATAAATTTCTGGACCCATTTTGAATCCATTATATTGTATCTAAATTTGTACTCGATTTGCTATGTATATCATTAGACATGAAATAAAGCCCGATTGGCCTGCCTGACAAAGTTGGCTCATGTGTTTCATCCTGAGCGCCAAGTACAATTAAACCTAAATGCCAAAAAAAAAAATGGTTGCCCCAATACACCCCGGTTGCGAATGGATTCAACCGGGATTTGGTTAGGGTTCTCCAAGTGTGCACATGGATATCTCTTTGAACATCAGAGCAAGGTATGGGTTATCAACAGCTGGTTTGAGTTCGAATTGTACTGGCGAGGCTAATCAGATTTTATACAGGTAGTAATCCGCCCATCCCTGGTATTGAGGGGAGCTGTATTGGAGTTCTCTAATCTACAATGAAGGCCTCGGAAACAACGGTTCTTACATATTTGATTATGCTTTCCTTTTTATTTTTCTAAAACCTAATTAATTTAGATACGAGGACATGTTCCTAGAAATATATAATAGTACATCAGATATATTGATAACAAGGTTTTTAACGCGTTCCGACTACCTATAGAAGGGGGATGTGTCCTGCTAAACTGAATGGAGCACATTTCGGGGCGAGGAACATTCAATGCAGGTATCACAAGTTAGAGGACTTCATTAGAGGCAAATCTATCAGTTTAAACACCATCTATATATGGTAAAGTAAGAAACACACCTAACAAAATAACATTGAACATGAAGATTTGAAACACATGTAATTTCTCATCATAACATACTATCGCATAACGATCTATTTGATTATTTTGAAGATCCTTAAGATGGCATATAGGTGTTTGCCATAGTAGGGCAAATTTTTCCAACGACTGACGTTTATGTGTCAGCTAACCACTTGTGAGGGTACCTAGTGTAACCCCTCGCTTTTCTGCAAGCATCATTCGACATTAGGATTATAATTATGTTTAGGAGTGGGGCACGGTTTGAAGGTAATAGTCAGGCAAGGTCCTAATCTGATATCATCCCATGATATAAGTGAACCGGCCTAAGCAACATGCCTGAATACTGGAAAGCACAAGCTTCAAAAAGTCCACAAGTGCACACTACAATATACAGTCAGGAAGTATATCTGCTTTTGTAAATACGCACTTGTCTGCACCACAGAGGGATCTCATATGACTTGCGTGATATCCTTTGAGGACTGCATCCATTTGTGATTTGTGTGCCTGCTTGGCGGACAAACATATTTGATCATGAATGGCACAGCAAGTTGGCCAGAACCTCAAAAGGGGTAAAAAAAATGATAGAGGCGGTGGTTAGCCCCGCTATAAGATGGTGCGAAAACATCAATATAACTGGTAAATGATGGCTGCCAAAAAAAAAACAGGTAAATGATAAGAGTTCAGATAAGCCAAAGATCTACAAAGTTTAACACCGTACTGATACCATTCAACTGCAAAATGTGTCTAAGCGTACCACATAACGAGATGGCTAGCACGATAATTTACTGACATATTACTAACTTTACATGAGCAATATACAGGCCTAGGAGACAACAAGACAGGACGCCATTATAGTTGGTCGCAACAAACAAACATAAGAGCAGTACGCAGACACCAGTAGAAGAACTACTGACACGGCTGTCGCAACCTATCAAAAATAAAACATAATCGGCCTAAACTTATGCAGGGTGTTTTAGCCAAAAATTGACCAAATATTATTAAATCGTTTTGTGGTGGGTCAAAGCGATCTACTCTATTTAGCCTCGAAACTCGGGTTAATTTATCGTTGATCTTATGGTGAAATATGAATGAAAAGTAAGCGAAAATAAAGATGAAAACGAAGTGAAGGAATAATGACACAAGAGATTGGTGACGCGGAAAACCCAATGTAGGAACAACCGCGGGGGAGTCGGAATCCCGCCAAGTATGCACTATAATTCTTTAGGAGATATTCCGGTGGAACTACAAGACAAAGGCTAGGAAATAAAGCTCTTAAGAATGTTTTATGCTGGATCCTTTGCCGGAGTTTTCGCTGGAGCCTCCGCCGAGCTTCTGCTGGAACTGCTGCTGGAGCCTTAGTGTACTTTCTGGATTCAAGAATGTCGTTGTTGCGTAGATATTGATCAATGAGGGTGATAGAGATTTTCTAGTGTAAGATGACGATGTAAAGGTGTGAGGTGTGGATATGTGTTTTGTTGTACGTCATGATGCCCCCTTTCCTTTGTGGTAATTGCTCTTTTTATAGTGTATAAACCCTAGATGCTCTCTTATCTTGCAGCCCATTATTGCTCTTGTAACTCCCCCCTAATTTACTCCAACCTCCCCTATTTTTCAGCAGTTGTTACACTCACATAGGGGTTTGTTGGTTGACTCCTTTTATTACTCATTTAATTCCTCCACTTAATGCACTAAATGCTCAACTAAATGCCCTATTCAATGCTAGCCGTTATTTGTCCAAATCCACCATTAATTCCTCAATTTATTGCTAATCTTTATTCCTCTAATATTGCTGCTTCCTCTAGGGTTTCGCTTCCTCGGGCTCCTCCAAAATCAGGTTCCTCCAGAATGAGGCTCCTCCAGAATCTGTTTCCTGACTTCCAGGATCAGTCACCCAAAAATAGGAAGTAGTTGGGTTGACCCTTAACTTCTTTGACTGTGTTTATTTTAATATCACATGTATGCTTTTCCATCGAACCATCCCACGGCCCAGATTCATCCACGTCATTGATCCTTCCAAGCCTTGATCGTCCACTCGTTGCTTGCCACGTCAACAAGGGTAAATTGTAATTTTTACCCATAACAATTGCCCCCAATTTTCCTCCTCAGCCTCAAAATGACGAGGGAAATTAGTCTTCTAGGATCTGGACGTTGTTGTTATTCTGCTAGAACAAGTACCTGCCTGCTTCTCTGTACCCAGACTTGTACTCCATATTTTTACTCCAGGCTCCTGGTAGTCTAATCTGCTCGCTCTTGCTGGACCATAGTATATGGCTCTGGCGGACTGATTTCTGGGTCTCTTTGTTTGTGCTGGTTTGGAAGTAAGGCTATGTAGGTACCCACGCGGAGCGCTGCTGGTAGATGCTCATTGTAGTGAGGTTGACAGGTAGGCAAAGCTGCCTGATCCAGGATCTTATTTCAGGCTCTCTACGGTTCTCCTGCTCTGGAAGTAGCAGTAAGTAGATGTTTGCAGGTATCGACTCGTAGATTCCTACTAGCATATGCTTCAAACAGACGGACTACATGTTGGAGTTAGTGTCCTCCACAATAGTGCGTTTACATAATAAATCTCATTAAAGGAATATCATCAGATATTTAATTATTTGATCCTCGTCAGTTGATTAACGTAAATCGATAACAGTTGGCTGATTAGAGTTTGACGTTTTTGTCGTGAGACGGCGGTGATCAACTGACCCCTTTCGGTCGCACTTAAAGAAACGAACCCCAATTGACAACTAATTAATTGTATGAGATACAATTTATTTAGTCCCTTGATTTATAGACTAAAAGGTTAGTCAATTATTTTTAGAGAGATTTCGAGTTGCGAACTCGAGGAGCTGCAGTTATTATTTAATTACGCGATAATTAAATAATAAATTTTAAGAGACGGATTTTAGTTAATTAATTGTTAATTCACTAAAATTGTACTAATTGATTAATGTGATTAATATTAGTGCGTATAATAATATGTGTAGCGGTACACGTATATTTACGGAGTGATTTGGACGAAATTAATTGGAAGTATTTAAACATGATACGATGTTTAAATAAAATTTACACGTATTTGTGCGATAAATATGAGAACCAAAATGGACCCATAAATGGTATATTGGACCGTGTAAATGGAGTGTACTGGATGATCATGATCATTACACTTTGCTTATTTTTCTTCCATAATTGGCATGTGATCATTATGTGTGTCATAATATGTTGGACAATAAAATAAGGAAAATGAATCCTACACTCTACTACTATACACTCCACCCGCCACTTCCTCCACTTACACTCCATCTTTTGTTCATTTTTTCTACAGTTCATTACTTCACTTTTACATGTGAACAAAACTTGGTCTATCTCTCTAAAAATTATTATACATCATTTACTAAGAAGTTAGTAATCAAAAATATTATTACTAAGAGTGTTAGTAATATTACAAATATTATCAAGGGTAAATTTTACTAGTATCTAGTTAATACTTGTAAAATTTTTGGGTGTTTTGTTCTTGGGTGCAACTTGAAGGAGACTTTCTTATTGAAGGTTTTTCAAAGAGGATCATCTATTTCTTTTTAGCTCAAGAACAATCAAGATAGGAGATCTTGATTGTGCCCATATTACCATAAATATCAATGTAAGGAAATTGTTTTTCCTTAATATTTAATTTTATGCTTTTATATTTGCATGCATGTTACATAGATCACTAAATGAACATATTATAAGATAACTTTTTTTAATTAGAGAGTCTAATTAGGATTTATGATCTTTCAAGTGGTATCAGAGCTTAGGCTTGTAATTTGCATGTTGATTTTAAGCATATTAATAAATTATGAGATAATTTATAAAAACTTAAAAATTGTGTTAGAAGAGGTTTTAGCACGAAATTTTTAGGAAATGCACACCTACTGATTTCAAAAGATTTGTGGTAAAGTTTGGTGATTTATGAATTTATTTTACTATTTTTAATGATTTTTGGTAGAAAACCGAGTCAAAATGCCATTTTTTTAGTTATAAATTGACTAAAAATAGTTAAAAGATGATTCGGACCATGGAATTTTTACGGTGTTTCATGCATGTTTTCTACTGATTGTACACAAAATGTTGAAGGTTTGTTTGAAGTTTTGCATGTTTATTGATTTTATGAGATAAAAGTCGATAAAAGTGAAATAAATTAATCATAATTTTGAAACATTTGTTCCTGCCCATGATAAATTTATGTACATTTAAAAATATTATCTAAAAGTTAAAAGTGAAATTTAAAATATTGGTTTTATTGGTTAAAAACCGATAAATATTGATCTTTTTCTTCATAAGTTTTATCCGGATTTTTGGGGCAATTTTTCTGACATTTTGGTGTTCTTGGGAGTGTTCCAGAATACTCAAAATTTTTGTTTAAATTTTTTGGGTAATGTTTCAATTACTTTGGATTTATTACTTAAAAATTATGATTTTATCGATTAAATTAGCAAAATATCACCAAATCAAACTAATTATTCATCATAAAATTAGTGAGGACTAATTTTGAGGTCCAAAACAGTTTGGTCAATTAGTTTGGACTTAAATGAGATTTAAGAGTTGATTATTAATTTTTACAAGTTAAAAATCGATTAAATCCACAAAAACCGAGATGGATACCAACGATTGATAGATAGGGCAATTTTGGCATCATTTTACAGCATTTTAAGCATATTTATTTAAGTTGAATGAATGATTGTCATTTATTTAAAGTATTTATATTGTTGTACCTAGTATGGCCTAGTTTATTTTAATTGGGGATATTCTACATGGTACCCCTCAACTTTTCGACTCTCTACAAGGTACCTCTACACTTTTTAAAACATATATGGTACCCCTAATTGTTGTCACTATCACTAAATGTACCCCTAAACTTTATTTTCCGTCAATTAAACTCAGTTTTAGGCGTTAAGTTATTACTTGGACGCGTAACCAAGCTTGTCATTTATCATCCCATGACATAAGGACTATATTAGGCTCAATATTCATCTTTGGACGTGATAATTTGGCATGGGATCAATAAATTTTCCGTAAAAAATTTTTAGCCCACATATATCAATAAATATTAGGATCGAGATGGATATTGAGCTTAATAGAGTCCATATATCATAGAATAATAAATGACAAGCTTTGTTACGCGCTCAAGTCATCCCTTAACGCCTAAAACTGAGTTTAATTGACGGAAAATAAAGTTTAGGGGTGCACTTAGTGATAATGACAACAAATAGGGGTATTATGTATGTTTTAAAAAGTGTAGGGGTACCACGTAGAAAGTCGAAAAGTTGAGGGGTACCATGTAGAATATCCTTTTAATTGTTATTACCCGAAATGAATGGGAATAACAGTTTGTTTGTAAATTAAATACGATCTCGTATCGTCGGTTTGTAATTAATTAATAATTTAATTATTTTATTAATTAATGTATAATAGGAATAGCTATGTAATTCAATTGTAATAGTTGTTCTTACCGGCGTTTCCAAAAGACGGATTACATTGAGACGGAGTCTATTTTTGGAAGGTGTTCCAAATCCCACAAGAGGAGCCACTTTTGGAATGAAGAGGCAAGGGACCAAGGAGTTGGTTTTTGATATGTAATAGTCTAGTTTTTATTAACTAGGTTCCCATACTAAGATTTATTCATATGCTTACTTATTTGCTTGTTTTTATTTTCGCGCATGCCAAAATCGCCATTCATATGCATTTTATTTACGCGGTTGTCAATTCACGTCATTTACATTCACCGACTTAGTTCACTTATAGGAATTTATGACTAAATTGACAAGATCTCTCACATAACTAAAATTGAGATTAGCCTTACCAATTAGTAACACCTATGAATCTCTTGTTCATTAGAGCCACGCTCGCCCAAGCGGGGTGTTCTCTTTTTACCTTGGGTAAGTAGGGTGGTAAACGGTTATCACACGCCAAAATTGGTTGGACTCAACGGGATATAAGACGGTCTTGTGTTCCGCGGCTAGTAGATGGATTTAAGAAAATTCGTCGACCAATAGTTCCAGAGGTATAATTAATCAACGTGACTTACCGAATTTACACAATTATGGGATGTTTCGCCCAAGCGATGCTCATTTTTGTTTAATATTTGGGTCTTGGAATCATTTATAAAATTTAGTGAGAGATCATTATATAAATGGTAAAACTTGTTAAACATGTTTTCACAAGTAATTTTTTTTAAAACAATGGATGTTGATATTTCATTATTTGTTGTAGCATTTTAATTCGCAATGGCAACTTCATTAACTACTTCACTAGGCAAAGATTCATGGCTAAGGTCCGTAATGGACAAATGTATCTTAAAAGATGACGGTAGTAACTTTCTTGAATGGGAATCCAACATCAAAAGTGCCGCGTTGTCCGACAATGTGCTCACTTACTTGACCGATGCTCCTCCCATCGAGCTCGGTCCAAGGGCTTAATCGGCGGTGCGGACCGCCTATGATGACCATGTGAGGATGTCTAACGATATCAAAAATGTGTTGATATGGTCGATGTCCCCAAAGCTCAAGCTATCATGCATTTCTTTAAATGCGTACGAGATATTCACTCGTATGATTACTATGTTTTCACAAACACCTAAAGTCCGTCAATACGATGCGGCGGCACGCTTATTTAAAGCTAAGCTTGAGAGGAGCCAAAAGGTTGGTCCCCATGTACTCAGAATGGTCGAAGATGTCGACATCCTAGAGCGTCTAGGGTGTAAGATTCCTAAGACTCTTGTGGTGGATCGTATCCTCCACGCACTTCCCACCAAGTTTGCCCATTTTAGGGTGAACTACAACATGAATGGCTAGGATAAGAGTTATCATGAAATTCATGCACTCCTCGCCCAAGCGGAGAGGGATATGGAAGCTAGTGGGAGTGACAAAGGGGATGTTTTAACCATGAATTTAAAGAACATATCCCTTGGTGTTAAGAAAGGAAAGGGGAAGGAAAAGTCCCAATTCAAGAAATCGTCAAAGAAACATAACAAGGGAAAGGGGAAGGCCGTTGAGAATGGCAATCCCAAGGTAAAAAGTGTCAAACTCTCCGAGGCCGAATGTTTCCATTGTAATGGGAAGGGGCATTATAGGAGGAGTTGTCCCAAATACTTAGAGGATCTCAAGGAAGGGCGTGTGACGCCTATTGGTATGATTTCCTCTCTCTATGTGATAAACGTTAATTATGCTTGCACTTCCACTTGGGTACTTGATACCGAATGTGGCTCTCACCTTTGTAATCATTTGCAAGGTTTAAGGGACGTGCGAGCACTAGCAAAAGGTGATGTAGATCTCCGCATAGGCAATGGAGCTAGAGTAGCGGCCGTTTCCGTGGGGACTATGTGCTCACTTTAGCTAGTGGTCTAGAGTTGTATTTAAATAAGTGTTATTTTATACCAACTTTAACCAAGAACATCATCTCCATTTCCGCGTTAGACGCGGAAGGCTTTTGTTTTATAATTAAGTACAATAGTTGTACTTTTTCATTAAATGATGTGGTTTATGGCAAGGCCATTTCAATTGGAGGCATTTATGTTTTAAATGATGTTAATGACGTTTATCATGTGGAAACTAAAAAGCTCAAAACGGGTGATCCAAACGAATCCTACCTATGGAATTGTCGTTTAGGTTACATAAACGAAAGACGCATTAAGAGACTTGCTTCATCAAAAGTGCTCAAACCATTTGGTTTCTAATCTTATGCTACATGCGAGTCTTGCCTTTTAGGCAAGATGACTCGTGCACCTTTTGCGGGAAAAGGGACACGAGCTAGTGAGGTTTTGGCTCTCATACATACGGATGTGTGTGGACCATTAACCATCACCGCTAGAGGAGGTTTTCACTACTTCTTAGTTTTACTGATGACTTAAGTAGATATGGGTATGTCTACTTAATGAAGAACAAGAGTGAAGCTTTTGACAAGTTAAAATATTTTCAAAATGAAGTAGAGAACCAATTGGATAAAAGGATTAAGACACTACGGTCCGATCGAGGTGATGAATACCTAAATTCTGAATTTGATTCACACCTGAAAGATTGTGGTATAGTATCACAATGGACTCCTCCTGGCACACCACAACTAAATGGTATGGCCAAAAGGAGAAACCAAACTTTACTAGATATGGTTCGGTCTATGATGAGTCTAACCGAGCTTCCTAGTTCATTTTGGGGTTTTGCCCTCTTGTCTGGAATATTTTCACTAAATCGAAGCCCGACTAAAGCGGCCGATAAGACTCCATATGAGATATGGACAGGAAAAGTCCCTCATTTGTCATTCATGCGTATTTGGGGTTGCAAAGCGTACGTCAAGATCAAGTCTGACAATAAGCTTGCACCCAGGTCTGACAAATGTCTTTTTGTAGGATATCCAAGGGAAACATGTTGCCATTACTTCTACAATCAACACGAGAACAAAGTGTTTGTGGCTCGTGATGTTGTCTTCCTAGAAAAGTAGTTTATTTCTAGGAGACAGAGTGGGATAAAATTTGAACTTGACGAAGTTCGAGAGCCACAAACCGAGAATGAGGTAGAGGAGAACGTGGAGGATAGCATTACATCTTCCTCTGAAGCGGTAATTGTTCCTAGAAAGTCAAGTAGGATTTCTAATCCACCTGACCGCTACCTTGGTACCATCGAAGAGAATGGTGTTTTGTTACTTTTGGAAAGTGATGAACCCACTACCTACAAATCGGCCATGTCTAGTCCCGACTCCTCGCTTAGGCTAGAAGCCATGCGATCCAAAATGGATTCCATGTACGAGAACCAGGTATGGGACTTGGTGGATTTACCTGAGGGAGTGCGACCCCTTCAGTGTAAATGGATATATAAAATTAAGCTCGGCGTGGATAAACATGTAGATGTTTACAAAGCTAGATTGGTGGCAAAAGGTTTCACCCAAGTTCATGGTTTACACTATGACGAAACCTTCGCTCCAGTCGCTATGCTTCTGTCCATTAGGATAATCTTAGCGGTTGCCGCATTTCATGATTATGAGATTTGGCAAATGGATGTCAAAACCACCTTCTTGAATGGGATTCTAGAAGAAGAAGTGTACATGATACAACCTGAAGGTTTTGTGGATACATCTAACCCTAAGAAAGTGTGTAAGCTTAAGAAGTCCATCTATGGTCTTAAGCAAGCATCTAGGAGTTGGAATCATCGCTTTGATCATGTTATTAAACAATACGGTTTCACTAGAAGTGTGGAAGAACCGTGTTTATACATGAAGTTTAGTGGGAGTAAGGTTGCATTCCTTGTCCTATATGTGGATGACATATTGCTCATCGGTAATGATGTTCCATCGCTCACTTCCGTAAAGGAGTGGCTAGGGAAACACTTCCAGATGAAGGACTTGGGAGAGGTACAACGAATCTTGGGTATCCGGATCTATAGGGATAGGTCCAAGAGGATACTAGCATTGAGTCAAGCAGCTTATATTGACAAAGTTGTTGACCGGTTCAATATGAAAGACTCCAAGAGAGGATTTCTACCTATGGGCCAAGGGATTACTTTGAGCAAGTCACACTCTCGCTCCGCCCCTAAGGAAATTGAACACATGAAGACCGTCCCTTATGCTTCCGCTGTTGGGTCTATCATGTATGCTATGATTTGCACTCGTCCCGACATTGCGTATGCCTTGAGCATGACAAGTCGTTATCAAGCCAAGCCTGGTGAGAGTCACTGGATAGCCGTAAAGAACATCCTTAAGTACTTGAGAAGGACTAAGAATTCGTTCTTAGTGTTTGGAGGAGAAACTGAGTTGCGTGTAAGAGGTTACACGGACGCAAGTTTCCAAACCGATCGGGATGATATGAAATCCCAATCCGGCTATGTGTTTATGCTAAATGGAGGAGCTATTTACTTGAAGAGCTTCAAGCAAAGCGTTACTACGGATTCTACAATAGAGGCTGAGTACCTTGCAGTGTCTGAGGCTGCGAAGGAAGCTGTTTGGATTAGGCAATTCATGGAGGGACTAGGAGTAGTCCATTCCGCCAAAGATCCAACCACTCTATATTGTGATAACAGTGGAGCTATTTTTCGAGCCGAAGAGCCGAAGTCTAGTAAAAAATATAGACACATTGAAAGGAAATACCATGTAATTAGAGATTATGTGGAAAGGAAGGAAATTGACATTTGTAAGGTTGGGATAGATGATAATATTGTTGATCATTTAACCAAGCCTTTATCAAAGGCTAAGCATGATGGTCATGTCGTCGCAATGGGATTGAGACGAGTACCAGATTTTCTTTAGATTATGGATATGTAATAATTGGATAGTGTATCTCTTATTATATATATGATAATCACATTCATTGTTTTCGCATTCATTTTTTTATGAATATTTTATTTAGTATGACTAAATTTTTTAAATACCTTGCTTATCTGAATAAGTTGTGGAGACAATGTTGAACACTATCCAAGTGAATAAGATGAACATTGTATTTTGTCCCTAGTCACTTAATGAGGTGACGTCTCGGAATGACTAGATTGTGAGTCGATTGATGGTTGTTCAACACCATGAGGTCATACGTGATGACTAGTCTATTACATAGGCAGAGTGTGTGATACTTTGCCGGACAATGACCATTTAGAGAATCCCTTAGTTCTATTTTAAACGCCTGGTCGTGGCAGGGATCTCTAAGATGTTCCAATGAGTCGATTCTTTTGACTGGAGACTATTATCTGAGCAAGTGCAGTTTCCGAGTGACTTTGGTCTTTGTCCTAGGTCGTGCCGTGAAAGGAGGCCAAAGGGCATTTACTAGGTCATGGTGATCTGTATTGTGCAATAGGATAGATAGGGCAGACAGGAGTTGTCCACCCACGTTGGGTAACTATATCTCAAGGCCACTCGAGGAGTTAATGACAACAAATGCGTGGCCACGCTCGGAAGTAATCTGTGAGAGATTTTTCCGGTCAGGTAGTCACACTCCCGATCGATAAAACCACTCGCGATATGTTCATATGCAAGTGCGACCTGAAAGACACCTTGCATTGAGTGGGAGATTAAAACGGACAAGAGAATTGGTAGCGCACACCTTGTGTCGGACAAGTGGGAGATTGTTGGAGTTACTGTCCTCCACAATAGTGCATTTACATAATAAATCTCATTAAAAGAATATCATCAGATATTTAATTATTTGATCCTCGTCAGTTGATTAACGTAAATCGATAACGGTTCGCTGACTAGAATTTGACGTTATTGTCGTGAGACGACGGTGATCAACTGACCCCTTTCGGTCACACTAAAGGAACGAACCCCAATTGACAACTAATTAATTGTATGAGATACAATTTATTTAGTCCCTTGATTTATAGACTAAAAGGTTAGTCAATTATTTTTAGAGAGATTTCGAGTTGCGAACTCGAGGAGCGACTGTTATTATTTAATTACGCAATAATTAAATAATAAATTTTATGAGGCGAGTTTTAGTTAATTAATTGTTAATTCACTAAAATTGTACTAATTGATTAATGTGATTAATATTAGTACGTATAATAATATGTGTAGCGGTACACGTATATTTACGGAGTGATTTGGACGAAATTAATTGGAAGTATTTAAACATGATACGATGTTTAAATAAAATTTACACGTATTTGTGCGACAAATATGAGAAACAAAATGGACCCGTAAATGGTACATTGGACCGTGTAAATGGAGTGTAGTGGATGATCATGATCATTACACTTTGCTTATTTTTCTTCCATAGTTGTCATGTGATCATTTTGTGTGTCATAATATGTTGGACAATAAAATAAGGAAAATAAATCCTACACTCTACTACTACACATTCCACCCGCTACTTCCTCTACTTACACTCCATCTTTTGTTCATTTTTTCTACACTTCATTACGTCACTTTTGCATGTGAACAAAACTTGGTCTATCTCTCTAAAAATTATTATACATCATTTACTAAGAAGTTAGTAATCAAAAATATTATTACTAAGAGTGTTAGTAATATTACAAATATTATCAAGGGTAAATTTTACTAGTATCTAGTTAATACTTGTAAAAATTTTGGGTGTTTTGTTCTTGTGTGCAACTTGAAGGAGACTTTCTTATTGAAGGTTTTTCAAGGAGGATCATCCATTTCTTTTTAGCTCAAGAAAAATCAAGATAGGAGATCTTGATTGTGCCCATATTACCATAAATATCAATGTAAGGAAATTGTTTTTCCTTAATCTTTAATTTTATGCTTTTATATTTGCATGCATGTTACAAAGATCACTAAATGAACATATTATGAGATAATTTGTTTTTAATTAGAGAGTCTAATTAGGATCTATGATCTTTCACTCCAGGCAAGGATGAGGTCTGGCTGTTGGAGGCTGGTGGATTCTGGGTCCGGCTCGTAAAAGCTGATGGATGCTGGGTCCAACTAGTAAATGCTGGATGATGCTGAGAGACGCTGGGTCCAGCCTCTTCCTAACTCTATTGCTGGGCAGCTGATTTCCGAAGATGATTCTGGTGGTGAGAACCTCGAGTAGAACTTGCTCACGCAGTTAGTATGCAGCTCTAGTACCTGAAAAATATTACTGATGTAACATAGGTGTATGCGACGATATTCTAATGCATGATCCACTCTATATGGTGGCTAGACACATTGTGATCTTTATGCGTTGTGAATGCAATGTCTATCAATGTGTTGTGAGAATGATCACATTTGAGCGTGAGTTTAACGTGTGTTGCGAGTGTCGCGAGTGTTCTATCGTTTGTTTGTTTTGTATTCTGCCATTTCTGGCGTATTTTTGTTTTATCGTGCGTGCACCTTTTTTCGCTGTTTTGTTGCCGGCCTTCGTTGATTGGAGGCTCTAGGATTCAATTGCCTATTCTGTTCAGAGGGGCCCCGCTTGCGTGGGTGCTGAGTATTACAGGAGCCTCGTTCGTCTGATCTGTGAGTATTCAGCCATAGGCCCACGCTTCACTGTATAGATATACAAACTCCACCAGATTAGTTTTTGCATGTTTCTTTTTCAAAACATATGAGTTCAAAGGTTTAAGCCAAATTTAAAAATGAAATGCATTATTGACAAAATCAGAGATTAAAATCCATAATGCTTTAAAAAATGTCACACTTAAAGCTGCTCATGATTTAGAGATCGAAGTAGTTATGCTACTAAAAGTCAAGATCAAAGGTTTTGAACAAGAACCTGACAAAACATTTTCAAGGCTAACTAGAAATCGTGGTTTGAAAAATAAAGAATACTTTGAGCAAAACCTGAGACCTGGCAGAGTTGTATCTGGTAGAATGTGTACCAACATATGTCGTCTTAAAAATTGAGAGGTGCTGGCGATAAAGCCTGAAATCTGAAATCTGAAATATGGAATCTGGCGGAGTTGCATCTGGTAGACTATGTACCAAAATATGCAGTCTGCTGGCGAATTGTTGGAGAGGCTCTTGCCCCCTGTATGTCTTGCTAAGCTTCGCTGTGGAGGGCATGCAAAACAGCCTGGCTCCTGATCACCTTTCTCTTGCTGAGCAATAACTAGTTATGTTCCAAGCAAGTTGCAGAATGCCCCTATTCTTGTAGCAATTGTTTGCAAGTTTTTTTTCTAGTTATTTTATTTTATCTGCTTGCTGGAGGACTACTCGTTCTTGGATATTCTTTGCTGTGGCGCCTTTAGGACCCTGACTGATTGCAAATATAGCATTTTTTTTGGAGGAAGCACCTGGTAGAATTTGGTATTTCAGCATTCTGGTCGTTGCATATCTCCTGGATCCTCAGGCTGTTTGGACTCATTGATGGTTCAACGACATGCACTGCCCCCAGACCATGGATCTCTACCCTGCCAAGGATCACAATGCAAGATAACGAACAACCAACTACCGAATACCTCACCTCCTTGTTGATCCTCCAGAAATTGTTCTCTCTGAATGTTACTCTGGAAGCAGAGTCGTCTGATGGATCTGCCAGCTTGCATGATTATCTATTTGATCTGTAGAAATACTGGTCCTGGCTTAGATGTTGCCCCCAGGGTAATAAGAGCGCCTGCCCCTAGATTCTATTCCGCAACCTGGGATCTGTCTGGTTTCGGATGGTTTCAGGTGCTTGACTTTCAGGGACTCTTCAAGCTTGAACGATCAGGTCCCCTCCTGGTACCCTGGTCTCTGCAGGTAGTAGAGACTTAATGACATAGTATAATGTATGCTGAGTTTCTTCCTGCTGTCGTACCACTACTACACTGACTTCCACCTCAGTTACAGGTAGATATAGGAACAGTGGTTCTCCCGAATCTGGTTTGCCACAAGAGCCTTTCTAGATATATGGCCGGCGCCATAGGTAGCCCTTCTGGGCCCTAAGTCTTCCTCCAGCCGCATAACAGCGATTTCCTTAGTTTGTACCTCCTCGAAGGTAGTGCATCGATACTTGGTTAGGTCTTTATATAAGTCTGAGTCCTGGTGGAGCCCTTGGCGGAAGGCTTCTATAGCTGTGGCTATGTCGTACCGGGGAATTGCCACCTTCTCCCTGTTGAACCTATTCAGAAAATCTCGGGTAGACTCCTCGGATCCCTGTACTATCTGATATAGGTCATTTGGTTTGTTTTTACGGTTTTGCGCTACTAGCGAGCGCGGTGGAAGGTGTTGACAGAGTCGGCGAAGCAGGCTATGCTCTTGTTGGGCAGGCTGACGAACCACTGCAAAGCTGCTCCGGACAACGTGGAGCCGAACCCCTTGCACATATAAGCATCCTTTAAGGACCCTATTGCGGTTATCACCATCATCTTCTGCTTGTAATGGTTAATGTGATCGAGAGCATCCGTGGTCCCGTCGTAGAGTGTCATGGTTGGTGGTACGCATCCTTTGGGGACACCAATGAGGGCTATGTCATCCACAAAAGGGGAGTCTGCGTAGCTATTGCGTGCTGCCTTCTCCAGGGTTCGTGCTACGCCTGTAATCCTGTAAATCAGGTTCCTTAACTCCTGGTACTGCGGCTCCAGTAAGCTACCTGTTCCTGCAAGAGGGTTAGAGGCAGGCGGAAAAAAGCCAACAGTTGTACCTCCAACCCAGGCTCCTCATGGGAGCTGATTGCCTGGTTGACTCGCGAAAGGTGTGGTGTGAATAATGGTTCCTGGTTGGCATTCTGGTGCCTGCTGAGAGGAGGTTCCTCCAAGCCAGGTTCCTCCAGAGAAATGACAGCTTGCTGGATTCATCACGTTAGTGCTAGATCCTGGATTCCATCCTGTCGCCTCCTGGACGGGTGTTCCTGCAAGAGATTGCAAGTTAGTCCCTGGCAAGCTATTAGATAAAGTACTACCTGGAGTCTGCTGCATGCTGGGTGGTCGGTCAAATGACAGGAACCCTAGTCCACTAGGCTCGATGGCTCCTCTGGGTGGCACTCCTTCAAGATCCAATCTGGTGAATAGTCTTGGTGGAATCTGCTGGAACAATCACCCACTGGTGGCTGAAACCAAGGCTTCAGAAGGTGAAGGCAGCGTGGCAGGTGTTGTCCTAGCCTGGGCAACCGTTGCGATCTGGTCTCTGAGATCTTGATTGTCCTTCCTTAAGCTTTCACTGGCCCGATACAGGTTGTCCATTCCCTCTAACACCACTCGCATTGGGTTTGGTGGTGAGGCTCCTGATTTCTTGGTAATTCCTCCTGATGCCGCCTCCTGGACCTGGGTCCTGGTAAGGACTTCACTCCTGCTGGGGCTGCTCTCCCTTCTAGATTTCGTCACACTAGGTTCTGCTGATGCTTTAGGCACCTGCGGTGGCTTGAAAGGTGGTGGCATGGCTTTGGGAGACACGCCGACAGGGACCATCTGGCTGGCTGCTGGTGACGCAGTGACCTGTCCCGTGGATGCTGGAAGAGGCCTTCCAACAGAAGGTTGAGGGGGTGCTCCATGGATGCTGGACGCATTCGAACTGGCTCCAGACATGGCGATGAATAAAATTGCGCTTGCAAAATTAGGTTATAGAGAATGATCACTATACCTCACGGTGGGCGCCAAATTGTTTTAGCCAAAAATTGACCAAATATTATTAAATCGTTTTGTGGTGGGTCAAAGCGATCTACTCTATTTAGCCTCGAAACTCGAGTTAATTTGTCGTTGATCTTATGGTGAAATATGAATGAAAAATAAGCGAAAATAAAGATGAAAACGAATTAAAGGAATAATGACACAAGAGATTGGTGACGCGGAAAACCCAATGTGGGAACAACCGCGGGCGGAGTCGGATTCCCGCCAAGTATGCACTATAATTCTTTAGGAGATATTCCGGTGGAATACAAGACAAAGGCTAGGAAATAAAGCTCTTAAGAATGTTTTATGCTGGATCCTTTGCCGGAGTTTCCGCTGGAGCCTCCGCCGGAGCTTCTCCTGGAACAGCTGCTGGAGCCTTAGTGTACTTTCTGGATTCAAGAATGTCGTTGCCTAGATATTGATCAATGAGGGTGAGAGAGATTCTCTAGTGTAAGATGACGATGTAAAGGTGTGAGGTGTGGATATGTGTTTTGTTGTACGTCATGATGCTCCCTTTCCCTTGTGGTTATTGCTCTTTTTATAGTCTATAAACCCTAGATGCTCTCTTATCTTGCAGCCCATTATTGGTCTTGTAACTCCCCCTAATTTACTCCAACCTCCCCTATTTTTCAGCAGTTGTTACACTCACATAGGGATTTGTTGGTTGGCTCCTTTTATTACTCATTTAATTCCTCCACTTATTGCACTAAATGCTCAACTAAATGCCATATTCAATGCTAGCCGTTATTTGTCCAAATCCACCATTAATACTCAATTTATTGCTAATATTTATTCCTCTAATATTGCTACTTCCTCTAGGGTTTCGCTTCCTCAGGCTCCTCCAGAATCAGGTTCCTCTGGAATGAGGCTCCTCCAGAATCAGGCTCCTCCAAAATCTGTTTCCTGACTTCCAAGATCAGTCACCAAAAAATACGAAGTAGTTGGGTTGACCCTTAACTTCTTTGACTGTGTTTATTTTAATATCACATGTATGCTTTTCCCTTGCACCATCCTACGGCCCAGATTCATCCACGTCATTGATCCTCCCAAGCCTTGATCGTCCACTCGTTGCTTGCCACGTCAGCAAGGGTAAATTGTAAATTTTACCCATAACACAGGGTATCGTATCCTCAGGGAGGCGGTCGCTATCTACTTGTTATCTAATCTGTGTACGGTCACAAATTGAGGGTTTTGGTTGATTTGGTTTAACTGAACTAATAGAACTAAATTTAAAACAATAAAAGAAATAACAATTAAAACTAGCAAAAATTGAAATAGAGTGTGATCAAATAGAGAGAAAGATGCTAGGATGTCGGTTCACCATGATATTACGCAATTCAGCTAAAGATAGGTCAGTCGGTCTGTAGTGAGAAGGGTAGTGGAAAGGTCCTTCCGGTCCGCTATCTGCCCTAGATTCTTCCTAAATAGCTTTCGCTCTGATTAGGGTAGTCTATTGTTTATAACAGGTCTATTCATTCCAATATTCCGATCTAGGTCTGGATTTAACCAGATTAATTAAAATAGTCGCGTGCACTCAACCAAGTAATTACTGTTATATTGCTATAAAACAATTCTCACATTAAAACCTCCTAAAACTAATTATAGCGTCATTATTTCACTATCATGGCTCCCCTAATCCCAGCAATTATGATTTAGCTACTCATAACGGTAATAAAACTAATAAAGATAGATAGAACTATATTCAACATGGTTTAAAGATGAATTAACAGAAACTGCATAAACTAAATATT
Organism: Silene latifolia; assembly: GCF_048544455.1. Taxonomy (NCBI): domain Eukaryota; kingdom Viridiplantae; phylum Streptophyta; class Magnoliopsida; order Caryophyllales; family Caryophyllaceae; genus Silene; species Silene latifolia. The sequence continues at coordinate 461,542,680 of NC_133538.1, read as the reverse complement.
AATTCTAATAATCTAAACAGTAATTAAGAGACAAGAAAATTAAATGTTGCAGAAAAGAATTAATATTACGAATTGAATTGAATAAGAAGAGAGTAAGGAATTACACAATTAAGATCCGAGAAATAGAAAGGCAGGCGTCAAACAAGAGTCTCCTAATCTCGATGCAAACTGATAATTAAAACTGAATGACGAATGAATAATAATGAATAATGAATAATGCTGAATGCCTAAACCTAATTAGGTCTCTCCTTTTTATAAAGGAGATATTTATTCCCTAAATAAGATAACTAATATAATAAATAAATAAGTTTACGCAATAAAATCTTGCGTCAGATCACAAGCTATTCGATCGAGCATATTGAAACTACTCGATCGATTAACTCCTGCAAAAATCCTCTCGATCAAGCATAGAACCTACTCGATCGAGGAACACCATAAATCCTCTTCTCGATCGAACATAGCAGAAGTTCGATCGAGGAATCTTCAGCATCAAAAAGGGTTCGATCGAGCAATTAAGTCTACAACGAGCTCGAACGAGTTAACTACCACTGAGTCAGCACATAAGATGTTGGTTAACTTTCAAAACGACTTCACGTATCCCAAGGCAGAAGTATTCTCGCTCCAATTTCATCCATCTCCTAAATTCAAGCTATAAGGGCAGTTCCAAGCTCAGGTTTGCTCCTTCTGGGTCCATTCCTGCAATTAAAGTCAAACAAACCAAAGTAGACTACTCGGCGCACTTCGTAGCCTAAAACTACGGGAATCGCATAGAAATGCATGCAAAATATGCACAAAGAGTCTATATAAATAGCACGCATCAAACTTTCCCAAACCAAACCTTTGCTTGTCCCCAAGCAAACTATATGAAACTAAACTAGAAACTAGTGGAAAGGAGTAAAACTCAGAGCTAGCTCCAAATCGTCTACTTAAATCATTTAATGCATGAAAATTGGCAACTATTAGCAATACGTCAAAGCAAACGAATTTATAACTGTTTTAGAAATAGCTGAACCTTCGACCTTGCAAGACTTTCAAAGATGGACTCTCACGGGTCACTCTCTCTCAATGAGGCAAAGGGTAAGTGAATAAATGTAAGAGAGAAAGAAAAATATAGTCACTCACCTAGACTACGACCAACATAAACATGCATGCAGTCTACTATGATAGACAATTCTAGCTACCGTACGCATACATTCCATCCAATCAAGGTCCTATCACATGCCGAGTGCTTACAATAGTTTGGAAAAGTGAGGTAATGGGTAAGAAGAGGCAAAACATTTTGAGAATGAGAGGGTATAGACCAAGCTAGTACCCTAACAAAACCAAATAAACCGCATCCAATTCTAATCCAAGTCCAAAACTAAACACAATGCCTTTATTTGGCATAAAACTCAGTAAACCAAATATAAACGACTCATCATAAGATAAGACGAGAGCATAGGAGTAAAACCGATATCATTCAAACTCTTTTTCCATTGTTTTTCTCTTTCTTTTCTTCGATTTTCTATTTTTTTCGTTCTTCTTTTTTTTTTCATTTCTTTTTTCTCGAATTTCTTTTTTTTTTCAATTATCCTTCTCATTTCATTCATTCTACCATCAACTTTCAATGTGAACCGAAATTACAATAAAACATACCTCGACCAATAACTACTACACTAGCATGACTAGGGTAGGCTTAAGATTTGGAATGTAGTTGAAGGGGGTCAAAATAGGCTATTTTGGCTAATTGGAGCTTAAGGGTAAAAATGAAATAAAAGGGAATTGCAAGCACTCTCCTACATGTGATACCGGCTACTAACCCGAATGTATGCAGGCAAAAAGCAATTGAATTTCATACTTATGCATTTGATATTACATGCTATGCAGGAGTAAGTACTCACAAACCTACATGAAACTGGTCATGGATGACACCAGTTTTATAAAGCTCTAATTCCTTAGAATTTATAAGTAGTTTGCCAAAATTTGAAGTCAAGTCTATTCGTTCAACTAAATTTCAAAACAAAAATTCGTAAAATGCAAGGCTTAAGCAAATTGACTATTTACAGTGCAATATCATCACAGAAAACTTCATTCCGACTCAACCTATATGCAAAAAAATAAACGTGTATTTTTTTGATTTTTTCGAAATTTTCTAATTTTTTTTGAATTTTATCTTTTTTTTTATTGAAATAAAAAAACAATGCAAGCTAAAATGCAATAAACGTGAATGCAAAACAAATGCAAATCTAGACTCAAAGTGTGCATTACCCTCCCCAAACAAAACGGACAATGCCCTCATTGTCTTCCAGCACACACCAATAGAATAATAGAGAAAGGGAATATACAAACTCAAATGCAATATAAATGAAACTAAATTAAAGGAGATAAAAAGAATAAAGAGCAATAATACTTACAATGTATAACTTCCCCAAACCAGGAAGCAAACTGGGGAAGTAAGTAGCCAGCAGTAGTGACAGCAGTGGCGGTAGTCGACACAATGGGGGTCGACACCGGCATAGTAACAGCGGGTGTGGTGGCAGTAGAGACCACGACCAGAGCAGACGTTGAAGTCGACACAGAAGCCGTCGAACTTGGCTTTTCGAGTCCAGCTTCCTTATTACTCTCCATAGTTAGTAGATTACCCAACAAAAAAGACAATTAAAACCAAATAAAACTTCAAACAATCGAATTAAGTCTATTATCGCAACCTTAGCTTCGAAAATCCCCAATTAAATCGAAAATTTATGATGCAAATAAGGGTATTTTGGTTTAGATGCTTAGAGTATATTTGGGTGATTAGATTGGCAAATTTGGGGAAGGAATTGAGAAATTAGGGCAAGGGATTCAAGGGGTCGAAAATATTTGGAGAAGAAATAAAGCAATTGATTAAAAATAAAGTGAGGGAAAAATAAGACTCCCTCGTCTGATATATGCCAGAACAACTCGATCGAGTGAACTACAATTACTCGATCGAGAACAATCTTCCTCAATTTGATCGATTTTTCTTGTGCTTGGACATTGCTCGATCGAGTGGTTAGAACTGCTCGATCGAGAATTCCTTAAAGGCTCTTGCTCGATCGAGTGGTTGGAACAACTCGATCGAGAACTTTCCATTTGGGCATTTGCTCGATCGAGCACATAAAGTGGTCGATCGAGGACTTCCTCTTTAGCACGCTTCCCCATGATTCGTAATTCTCCCAAGACCTACAGTATAGGCAATAATATTTCCCGCAAAATACCAAAAACAAAAATACGCAGTCTATATTCGTCCTAAGCTAAATAAATCTGTCTAAGCTAATACTAAAGTCTAAAGCTAAAAACTAATTAGATGTCTAGCGAAAATTCAAATTACAAAATGTTTACAAACGGGATAGTGTCCCGAATCATCCTTTGACTCAATTAAATAGCCCAAAGCTGGGCTTCTGGCTCGACGAGGTCCCTTCAGCATTAGTGACCTCCGTCTTCCATTTCCAAACAACTGAGCCATCGGAAGGGGAATAGAATGTCTCATAATCCGCAGCCTTCCTCTTTGCTTTATTGGGCTTCTTCTTTTCATGGCCCCCATGATCTTTAATGCCATCAGTGCTAGGTTCCAATTGCAATGTACCAAGTTCGGAAACGGGATCTCCACTATCCATTCCACCAAGTCTTGTAGAAGCAAAAACAGTAGAATGGTCCTCCAATTCGCTCTCACTGGGGCGGAGGTGTCATAACAGCAGTATATGACTCAATACTAGGATTAGAGAGATCCTCGCCAGGGTCTATAGAGGAAATAGCGTTGCAGGGCATAACTTGCATGTGCGCCCTGCGAACACTGGACTGGGTGAATGTCAAATCCTCCCCACCCACCTGAAAGGTCAAAGTCTTAGCCCCGACATCAATTATTGCATGAGTAGTATGCAAAAATGGTCTTCCCAAAATAATGGAAGTATATGAGTCCTCAGGTATGTCTAAAACTACAAAATCAACGGGAATAAAGAATTTCCCGATCCTAACAGGGATGTTCCTCTTATCAGGTTTTGAAAGCCTACTAAATACTTTAGAGACTACCTCCTCTATATCAAGGAACGGATGGTGCCTTGTACCACCATCTGGTATGGCTTTCTCCACAACAGCATTAACAAAAATTCCCTAACAGCTAAACTCGCCTTTCTTCTAGGTCACGTATCCGTCAATGAAATTTTCCTTGTCACTTTCGTCCTCGAAGAAGGGGCAGGTGCAAATTTTGGCATCCATGTTAGGGAGGGGGTGTGGAATTGAGGTTTTCTTATTATGAAGGAGATGTGATCAAAAGTAAATGATGTTTAAGGGTAACTAGTTTTTTTAACCCGTGCACTGCACGGGTGGAAACGAAAAGTATTATTAAAAGTAATAAAACATATTTTTGGGGTTTAGTAAATTATTAAAGTTTAGAAAATTTCATTTTGTCTACTAACCATACACTTTTGATACTATGATTTTTTTTATTCGAAATACTATGATTTTTTTCTCGACTTTTGATAAGTTATTGGCAAGTAGTCGAAGTAGGCGGCTGAGGTAACTTAGACTTGTCAAAATTGAGCTGATCTGAATAACCCTACCCGTCACCCAAATTCAGGACCAAAACTTGATCTGAACCCGAATTGTGTAAAACAATGGATAAGTAACTCCTTATATGAAATTCCATTTGTCCCACTCATTTGTTTGCTTATTCCATTTTGCGTTGTCTCAATCAATTGTGTGCTTTTATATTTTAGGAATGCCTTTGATAAGCAATTTGATACTCCACACTCAATTTGATTAACTTGTTATTTAATAATTGACCCTCCTCTTTTTTTGGCATTTGTGTCCAAACCAAAAGCAAACGAATGATCGGGATGAAAGGACTTAAGGGAGTATGAAACTGCATATTTTATTTACCCAATTGTTATTACACAACTGGAACTATTGCAATGCGGCACATGTTATTTTCCTACCCCGTTGGCATATCAATGTTTACGTTCTAAATTCTAATTGTGGACAAGGCCCTCGGGAACTGCGTCCGCGGGATCCACACCAGGCATAATCGACTCTAGGTTCTTTCGAATCGAATTAAGACATATTAGAGTCGCCACCAAGTTTTTTGGGAACTTGGAACCGTTCAAGTCAACTTTACACCTTTCATCGAAAAGCATAAAGCCAATCGACTACGAGTGATTAAAGATAAAGACTTGTACCCTATATCACTCGATTTGAATGACTCTCGTAATCCAATGGTATTTAGACGGATCCACAAACCATAGATCTTGAGTAAGGGGTGAGGGTACGTGTTGGGAAGCCCATAAGGACACCCAACCCCGCCCATCAATAACGGCCTCTACTAAGTCAAGTGTCGGATTTCAAACAAGGTCATAGCTACGTACGATGTATGATATGCAAACGTTGTTTTAACCCTATCATGTGACAACAATTTCTATGTCGTTTTAGATGCAACCAAACTAACTTTGTCAAAGTTGTAATTTAGCATGTGGGTTGATTAATCTAGCAACATTCAAACGAAACACACAAGGCTTGATGGGGAATGGGGGAGCCATTGGGATCTATCCTATTACAACCCAGGCATTTCATGCCGACACAACGAGAAATAAATTACAACTCGATTTAATTACAACAACTATCGAAATTATTTTGACTCAATTAAAATAAAACCTATGTACATGATACAAAATTACAATACAAACTAACAAAAAACAACTCAAACTATTATGACTTAACAAATAAAATAAATGAAAACAAAAAGGCTAAAACTAAGTTAGATTAATTAATGATGTTAGCCGATTTATTAATTAGTAAACAAATTAGACTAGAATTAAACTAATTAAATTAAATTAAACAAATACAAAGGTTTGAAATAAATTAGGTACAACTTATTGATTAAATTGAACCCAACTCATTAAAATTACTCACCAATCCATATTTATTAAAATAGGATTAGTAAACAATTAAAGAAACAAAAGAAGAAAAGAAATCAAAACTGGCAGACCCGTGCAGTGCACGGATCAGAAGTCAGAACAGACCCGTGCAGTGCACGGTTTTTTGTATAAAACAAAGTTAATTGCATTTTCATTTCGAAATCAGCAAAATAAATTACGGAAAAATTCACTAAATTAAATTTACATATTTTGAACCTTAAAAAATAATAAAAACAAAATTTACAATATTAGAAACAAGTAAAACAAATTAAAGGTTAATTAATTATAAATTAAATTAAGTAATTACGAACTAGGTTAAAAACAATTCTAATTTGTCAACGAGTGCAAATGGAAAGGTGTTAATCACGCACTTCCATGCTAGCGAGAAAATTAGTGAAAGAGAAAGATGCATTCAATTAAGTTATAGAATCGTTAGTTGATTTTAAAGCTTATCTCGAAGCCACCTATCGTGTCTAATTAGATTATTAAATTGATCTAATGTCATCTAAACGAGTTATATGTTAACAATCAGAGGTCATACTAACATACAACGGGTCCTAGGGTATGTCGAATTGGCCGAAACAATAAAGGGGTCAAAAGCGAAGAGCGAAGTTAGAAACTCGTTTTATTTATGCCCTACCTTGAACACGAGGATATGTAAATGAGACGGGGGTGTACGACCGACTGATGTAGCGGTTTCTTTTCCCATCTCAAGTCAACGCGGGTGTTCATGGTGGTACTTTAACTCATACTCGGACTAACTAGTTTCATAGTTAATTTAAAACAATCGATAAACAAGCGAAAAAAACAAACAATAAAAAAGGCATAAAAAAACGAAATAAAAAGAGAAAAGAGAAGGGGATTTGATGCACCCTCAACCTACATGTATCGTTGACACCGTCTTGGGTCGTAATCGATGGTAGATTTTATCTCGAGAGGCCGTCGTCGACGAAGAACAAAGCAAACACGGGTTTTGGAAAGTTTCTGGACAGCGATTTTAAAACAGTGATATCTCCCTCGTTTCACGACGAAAATTCGATTCGAAAGATGTTTTGGAAACTAGAAAGAAAGGAGAACAAGGATCTTAAAGCAACCCTGGCTCGTTTTGGGTTAATGGGCACGAAAAACGAGCACAAACAGAACTGGACAGACAAGAAGAAACCGCGAAAACAGTGTTATTTCACTCTGTTTTTCGAGGGATTTCGTGTACTCTCAAGGGCAATTTGGCTCGTAATTCTTTGTCTAATGTGTAGATGGATGTTATGTGGTTAATTAGGAACAAGAAACTCGAATTTTTATGGAGTTTTGATGGAGGAACGAAAAGGGTTTTGAAGGAGACACACAAACAGTTTCAGTTTGTGTGTCGGTTTTGTTTAGGGTTTTTGAAGGATGTTTAGGGTTCGTTTCTGAGGTTTAAAGCTTGTGGGTGATGGTAGGATGTATGGAGAGCTTACCGGAATGATTGTATGGTGAAGGGGTGGTATTTATAAGGATTTAAAATAGGTTAAAAGAGAGGGGAGGCAAATCGGGCTAGCTGAACATAGCTGCTGTCCAGCAGCTTTGAGGGGGGTTTCTAGGGTTCGTTTTGGGGGTTTTCTTGGTGATTAAGCTAGGATAATATGGGTAGGATACTAGGGTATGGGTTAGGGTTAATGGGTACGGGTCTTGGTAGTGTTTGGAGCGGGTTTTGGGCTCGGGATTGACACGCAAAAACAGGGGACTGCATTGGTGTTTTGCGGGCTGCTTGTGGCCTGTTTGGGATGAGAATTTGGGCTGCTTGTGAGGGGGTTCGAACATGGGTTGATGGGTATTGGTATAGGTTGGTTAGTGTACTCGAGATTCGTGCCAATTCGCAAAGGAAACGGGCTTAAAAACCGAGCTAAAATCGAGCTCAAAAACAAGTGTTCAAAACGAGTTTTCTTCGCTTTTCAAATCGATTTTTCAAATCAATTAATAAATTAAAACAAATGACTTTTCAAATCAAGTATTCTCATAAAATGATTTTTCAAATCAAATATTTATTTTATTTTCAATAAAATAAGCTTAAGAAAATAAATTCAAAATAAAGCTTTAATTTAAATATCATTTAAATTAAATGAATAATGAATTCACTTAAAAAACACATTAATTTTAAATATCATTTAAAATAACAAAATGAACTTACTAAAAACATTAATTTAAATATCATTTAAATTAACAGAAAGAATTCACTAAAAACATTAATTTAAATATCATTTAAATTAATAAAATACTTCGTCGACGGCGCCCATTCCACCTCGTAAAACGAGCTCCAAATAATGACAATGACAACTAAAGAATACATGTGTCCTATCATCATCGGGTGTTTGTCGGGTTCTCTATAAATTCCAATATCGACGGATACGGGTATCTACAGAGCCCCCACTTTGACTGAGGCTTGGACAAGGCGAAAGTCAAAGTATATACCCCAGTCCCTCTCGACACGAGGATTCTTCGGGTCGTTTATAGTCCATTAGACTTGCGTATATAAGCTCTTGACCATAAGAAGAGATCATACCGAAACTTCGTTGGGGATTGGCTCTTTGTTTGTGTCAAATTATCGTCGTTGGTCATCGACCCATAAATTGCATAAATGGTGGGTTGAGCCTTATCCTTAGGCGCCTACGTATCCGTTTCTGACAGAATCAAACCCGCGTCGTAGTTCGGCCACTGCTGACACATGCCCAAAGTTTATCATCTCTTTGGCCTTTGTCCAAAATTCATCATCGCTGACATTTGCCCAAAATTTATCATCTGCGGCGCTTGTCCGAATGGGACGGGACTTTCCAAGGAGGTTGCCGCCACTTTCATCATTTGCTTTCGGACTACGGAATTCTTCCATTTCATACTCTTGTATCGAATTGAATTCTTGGTGGATGTCATCCGTTTCACCTTGATAATGGTCTCGAAGCCAACGGCCAGAGCCCCGCAACAGAATGGCTCTAAAGTCGAAGACTTTAGAGCCCCGATTGAAGCATATCCCTGCTATATTTGAAACACAAAAACGTACTAGCAATAATCATCACATGAGCACATTTGGATCATCGATCTTGAAATTGGATCATTTGAAATCTTGGGTCATTGACCCGAAAGTTGAATTTGATAATTTTGAATAATTGGGCCATCGACCCGAAAATTGAATTTGAAAATTTTGAATGGTTGGGCCATCGACCCGAAAATTGAATTTGAAAATTTTGAATGATTGGGTCATCGACCCGAAAATTTGAATTTGAAAATTTTGAATGATTGGGTCATCGACCCGAAAATTGAATTTGAAAGACTGGGTCATCGACCCAAATTTTGAATTTGAAATGAATCACTTGGATCTTTGGGTCGTCGACCCAAAAAGTTTTTGAAATTTTGAAAGTTTTTGAAATTTTGAAATTGAACCTTGATGGGTGAGCATGAATTGTGACTCAGATATTCTATACGACCGGTAAACAACGTGGGCGTAGCCCGCTACCGCAAAACAAAAAAAGAAAATAAAACCGTAAGTGTGCACGGGCTTTAATTCAAATATGGACTTGTCGAGGGTAGAAATGTAAATTGGCCGTTCCGGCGCCAAAAGATGGCAAATGGGAATCACAAGGTCGTCGAACTTGGGACGGAGATATCGTATGGCATGGGCGTGCTCCCGAGGGCACATGGGAATCAAGATCACTTGGCATTGACAAGGTGGATTAAACTCACAGAGGAACAACGTTGGCTTCGCCAGACACTAAACACAGGTTAATTTTATGAGAACAGTTGGACATCACACATCACTCTTGTTGGGAACATTCTGCCACTCTTCTCCTCGCCTCCTTTCTTTTCAGCGAGTATTCATCATTTCTTGCCACCGCCTTCTTTCTTTTCAGCGGGCTTTTACTATTTTTCTTCCACGCCTTCTTTCTTTTCAGCGGGCTTTTCATATTTTTTGTTCCCAACACAAGCCCACATCTATCTGACTGAGCATCCTTGCCTACACCGTTAGATAAAGCTCATTCCGAGACTTGACATTACTCATCTGAACCTATATCCTTATCCTAGCCTACATCGAGTGCTAAGACCGACTCAAACAAAGGTGGCTTCATTTGGACTTGGTTTAGACCCGTAAGAAACCGACAAGATGACAACTTGGTTGAGGAGTGGATTGAATCCTTTATTCTGAAGGACTGCCTACGTATTCGCGTGGAGCGAAATCAAATCCGACGTAGTTCGATCATGGTGCATAAACATGGCATTTTGATTGTGTGTACACACTCGAAGGTTTCACCTAAGGTATCATGTCGTATCCCATTCTAGCCTGTAAGGTACCATTGTATCCCGTGTCTAGGGTTGGTACAAAAGGTTGTGATTCTTTGGGATGTGGAGTTTGGTAATAAAAAGTTGGAATGGTTAACCATCATTCTGAAGGTTTGTTTTGTGGTGCTAAGACCAAGGGCTATGGCTGTTGATGTGGTTAGAATGGGTGTCTCGGGTTTGATGAACCACGAGTGCAAATGGGTTGAAAAATGATGTGGGTTCAAATTTCCATGTCTGGACCCTAAAGGCTAGGTATAACAACACAAGCGGAATGATTCTCAAAATTCCCGACTATCCCCTTGTAACCGTCTCAGGAAGGACTTAGAAGGTAAAGAGGTCACTACTTACGCTTTTGGGCTTCGCCCATTGAACTTCAACTATGGGTACTTGACTTGAATTCCGCACGTAACTTCGACATTCAACCAAAAGCGTTCTGCAATAACTTCAACATCTTTTTCCTTTTTTCTTTTTCTTTCATCTTTTTCCATTTTTCTTTTTTTTCATTTTTTCACTCTTTTTCATCTTTTTCTCTCTTTGAAAATGATCTTCTATTCATTCTCTTAGTCATAAATGGATACACCTTGAAAACTGGGCTTCGCCAACTAATTTGGGTAGGAACTAACAATTCCTTGTTAGAACGGGTTGATATCTTCTCTCTTCGAGATGGGATGATTTTGTTGGGGAAAAGACTTGCCTTCCATCATCGATAGGGGAAACAAGGAGCTAGTTCGGGTTCGTCATAGAATCATCTAAAAGCTTGTCACAAACATTGGTTCAGATGGAGGTTTTCTACCACCAGACATGGAATAGGTAAAGGAATCAAACACGGGATCCTAGTGTACCTTACATTTTGAAACGGGACATATTTCTACCCCGGGGATGCCTTTGAGTGTGTTGTGCGTTTTATCATGTTTCGGAATGATTGAGGATTGGAAACAAGACATATTTGGAAACGAAAGCGCAACTTTTATTGGGATGACAAATGCTTAAAAGACTCGAAGGAACGATTCCTAGGACACACCCTAGGTCATCGCGGAACAAACGACTCAACTTCAAGAAAAGAAAGTCCTAGACTCGACTCGACTAAGAAAAGAAAACAGATCCCGACTCATAATTTTCAAATCTGGTCTTGAGCTTTCTCTTGTTCAAATTGTCGGCTTAGATGCCCGGCTCGGTCCTTGATCCCTTTGATGGTCTCCGCCTCCATCCCGAGGTAGTCCTCCGAGGATCTACGTCAATGATGAAGGTTGGTGAATCGAATTGTCCTTTATTAACTTCGTTAACGAGAGGAGTACATTCTAGAGCGAGACTCCCGACTTGAATTTCATTCTTCGGGTTTGACAAGAATTCAAAGCAATCCACAAGAATTTTCCCGATAAACACCCCTTTCAAGTGACATGGGCGGATAAGATGGGAATAATCGACATTGTCTTCGACAGAAACAAAGTTAGCGTGATCGGCAAATGGATTAGTGATGTTATTGGGTTTAACAGCTGGGATTGGGAGCGTTCCGTTCTCAATCATGTCTTGAATTTCGTGTTTCAGTCGATAACACCTTTCAGTATCATGGCCTTTCCCTTGATGAAAGGCACAATAGGCATTTGGTTTATACCATTTACCTTGTTGATCGGCGGGAGGGTCCGGAGTTGGACCATAGGCTTGACTTCCCTTGGGCTATGAGCCTTTGGAGAGCATATGTATAAGTGCATCCGATATCGGTGAATGCCCTAGGTGTTTGGCGCTGCGACTTCTTTGATTGCCCTTCTAAGAGATTGATGGCTTCATCAATATGGGCGTTCTTTGGGGCCTTGCCCTTAGACGATGAGGCCCCTTGGTACCCTTTCGGCTTCTTAAACACGCATTCGGACATCGTCCTCTACCTTTATTCCGATCCTTATCAATTCTTTGAAAGAACCAAAATTTTGGTATTTCAGAGCATTACGGTAAACCGGTCGTAAATTCTTCACGAACTTATCTACCATTTCAACTTCATCAGGCTTTTTAGCTAACTTCACGCTTTCAGCGCGCCATCTTGCGAGGAATTCAGTAAAGCCCTCTTTTTCCTTCTGCGTCATAACCTCCAAAGTTCTTATGTTGGTTTGAATCTCAACATTGTCAGCATAGTGCTTACAGAACTCCACCGTAATATCTTCGAAAGTGGGGAAGTTCTTGAGGTCAAGATTATAGAACCACGCCTTTGGGTGTTCACCCAGAGATTGGGCGAAAATTTCAGAGAGCATATCAGCAGGTACTCCCTTCAGTGCTAAGTACCCTTTATAGGCCTTAACATGGTGGACCGAATCTTCGGTGCCCTTGAACTTTGGGATGTCAGTGAGTACCATGTTCGTGGGCAACTTATCCTGAACTGGGGCATAGGCCCTAGCATTCTCATAGTGAATGTTCTTCCCCTGGGAGAGCTTCAAACGGTCTTCGATGAACTTGAACCGTTTTCCGGATCAGTCGGTGGTGGAGGGGAATCTTCACCGACTTAGATTCGATTGCATCCATTCGGGTCATCATGAGGTTCACGGCCTCGTAAGCTTGTTAACAAGACATCTTCCATTGCTTGACGTCGGGTTTTGGCGGCCTTTCTACAAGAAAACCCCGTACTGAGTCAATATTTAAAGTAAGAGCCCCTGCACACTTAAGGACTCGACCCCAACTTGACTCAAACAAAGACTCGACTTGAGATTGATTAAACAAGGGTTCGACTCACGGTTTGATTTAGACATCGGTTCATTTTAGACTCGACAAAACGACATGACTCAAACTGTCATAACTCGATTCTAAACTGGACTTGGTGTGACTAAACCCGTGATTGGGCTAACACAGCCCATGGGTTCGAGTAAAAACGTCCATAAGGCCTAGCTTGGACGTTTTTTTGTGGACTATCCTAGACCAAAAAGTCGACCAACATGACTCAAAGCCCAAGAGGTGAGCTTGGGTGACCCAACAAGGTCGTGTTCTAGACTCTTGGAATGAAAAAAACGTCTAGCCTAACACGGCCAGGACCCGGACACGACTCGACGTATTTCATGCTTGGTTGAGGTTCGAGAAACATTTTGGATTGATTTTGAAAAACGAATGATCGATTTGAAAAAGAGATTTGAAATAAGCACATCGGCTATAAAAGCTTGTTTTGGGCCGAAATTCTAGTCCTATTTGGGCAGCATTCCGCGTTTTGAAAATCATGCTAAGTTGTTCAAAAGTTCGGTTTTGAAAAGGACTTGGAATTTTCGAAAAAGGACTCGGGAAAACACATTGCACATTGTCATTCTCATGTTATAAGGATGTATGCTCCTAGACATCTCTAAGTCTCGGCAAGTCTTCTATAAGAAGGTCTATGCCCTCCATCCTTTTGCGGTCTAATAGAGCGAGGTGTCTTAAGGTAAAGTACCTAGAAGATCGTCCCCACCCTCAAGAACCACGCGAGGCGAAGTGGAAGCGAGCAATGTGCAGCTTCCTGGCATAGTGGGACGTCGCCCCCCACGCATCACGAAGAAACATTTGGGACGGCCCGGGCAAGTCCTTAAGGGTTTATGCATGAATCGTAGCACTATGAGTAATGTTTTACTTTCCAACACTTTCTTTTCAAGTTTCACCTCGGAGGAAAAGACCCTAGAAACACAGTGTAACTAGTCCTCTTTTCCCCAGCGGAGTCGCCAAACTGTGGACATGGCCCTCGGGAACTGCGTCCGTGGGATCCACACCAGGCATAATCGACTCGAGGTTCTTTCGAATCGAATTAAGACATATTAGAGTCGCCACCAAGTTTTTTGGGAACTTGGAACCGTTCAAGTCAACTTTACACCTTTCATCGAAAAGCATAAAGCCAATCGACTACGAGTGATTAAAGATAAAGACTTGTACCCTATATCACTCGATTTGAATGACTCTCGTAATCCAATGGTATTTAGACGGATCCACAAACCATAGATCTTGAGTAAGGGGTGAGGGTACGTGTTGGGAAGCCCATAAGGACACCCAACCCCGCCCATCAATAACGGCCTCTACTAAGTCAAGTGTCGGATTTCAAACAAGGTCATAGCTACGTACGATGTATGATATGCAAACGTTGTTTTAACCCTATCATGTGACAACAATTTCTATGTCGTTTTAGATGCAACCAAACTAACTTTGTCAAAGTTGTAATTTAGCATGTGGGTTGATTAATCTAGCAACATTCAAACGAAACACACAAGGCTTGATGGGGAATGGGGGAGCCATTGGGATCTATCCTATTACAACCCAGGCATTTCATGCCGACACAACGAGAAATAAATTACAACTCGATTTAATTACAACAACTATCGAAATTATTTTGACTCAATTAAAATAAAACCTATGTACCTGATACAAAATTACAATACAAACTAACAAAAAACAACTCAAACTATTATGACTTAACAAATAAAATAAATGAAAACAAAAAGGCTAAAACTAAGTTAGATTAATTAATGATGTTAGCCGATTTATTAATTAGTAAACAAATTAGACTAGAATTAAACTAATTAAATTAAATTAAACAAATACAAAGGTTTGAAATAAATTAGGTACAACTTATTGATTAAATTGAACCCAACTCATTAAAATTACTCACCAATCCATATTTATTAAAATAGGATTAGTAAACAATTAAAGAAACAAAAGAAGAAAAGAAATCAAAACTGGCAGACCCGTGCAGTGCACGGATCAGAAGTCAGAACAGACCCGTGCAGTGCACGGTTTTTTGTATAAAACAAAGTTAATTGCATTTTCATTTCGAAATCAGCAAAATAAATTACGGAAAAATTCACTAAATTAAATTTACATATTTTGAACCTTAAAAAATAATAAAAACAAAATTTACAATATTAGAAACAAGTAAAACAAATTAAAGGTTAATTAATTATAAATTAAATTAAGTAATTACGAACTAGGTTAAAAACAATTCTAATTTGTCAACGAGTGCAAATGGAAAGGTGTTAATCACGCACTTCCATGCTAGCGAGAAAATTAGTGAAAGAGAAAGATGCATTCAATTAAGTTATAGAATCGTTAGTTGATTTTAAAGCTTATCTCGAAGCCACCTATCGTGTCTAATTAGATTATTAAATTGATCTAATGTCATCTAAACGAGTTATATGTTAACAATCAGAGGTCATACTAACATACAACGGGTCCTAGGGTATGTCGAATTGGCCGAAACAATAAAGGGGTCAAAAGCGAAGAGCGAAGTTAGAAACTCGTTTTATTTATGCCCTACCTTGAACACGAGGATATGTAAATGAGACGGGGGTGTACGACCGACTGATGTAGCGGTTTCTTTTCCCATCTCAAGTCAACGCGGGTGTTCATGGTGGTACTTTAACTCATACTCGGACTAACTAGTTTCATAGTTAATTTAAAACAATCGATAAACAAGCGAAAAAAACAAACAATAAAAAAGGCATAAAAAAACGAAATAAAAAGAGAAAAGAGAAGGGGATTTGATGCACCCTCAACCTACATGTATCGTTGACACCGTCTTGGGTCGTAATCGATGGTAGATTTTATCTCGAGAGGCCGTCGTCGACGAAGAACAAAGCAAACACGGGTTTTGGAAAGTTTCTGGACAGCGATTTTAAAACAGTGATATCTCCCTCGTTTCACGACGAAAATTCGATTCGAAAGATGTTTTGGAAACTAGAAAGAAAGGAGAACAAGGATCTTAAAGCAACCCTGGCTCGTTTTGGGTTAATGGGCACGAAAAACGAGCACAAACAGAACTGGACAGACAAGAAGAAACCGCGAAAACAGTGTTATTTCACTCTGTTTTTCGAGGGATTTCGTGTACTCTCAAGGGCAATTTGGCTCGTAATTCTTTGTCTAATGTGTAGATGGATGTTATGTGGTTAATTAGGAACAAGAAACTCGAATTTTTATGGAGTTTTGATGGAGGAACGAAAGGGTTTTCGAAGGAGACACACAAACAGTTTCAGTTTGTGTGTCGGTTTTGTTTAGGGTTTTTGAAGGATGTTTAGGGTTCGTTTCTGAGGTTTAAAGCTTGTGGGTGATGGTAGGATGTATGGAGAGCTTACCGGAATGATTGTATGGTGAAGGGGTGGTATTTATAAGGAGTTAAAATAGGTTAAAAGAGAGGGGAGGCAAATCGGGCTAGCTGAACATAGCTGCTGTCCAGCAGCTTTGAGGGGGGTTTCTAGGGTTCGTTTTGGGGGTTTTCTTGGTGATTAAGTTAGGATAATATGGGTAGGATACTAGGGTATGGGTTAGGGTTAATGGGTACGGGTCTTGGTAGTGTTTGGAGCGGGTTTTGGGCTCGGGATTGACACGCAAAAACAGGGGACTGCATTGGTGTTTTGCGGGCTGCTTGTGGCCTGTTTGGGATGAGAATTTGGGCTGCTTGTGAGGGGGTTCGAACATGGGTTGATGGGTATTGGTATAGGTTGGTTAGTGTACTCGAGATTCGTGCCAATTCGCAAAGGAAACGGGCTTAAAAACCGAGCTAAAATCGAGCTCAAAAACAAGTGTTCAAAACGAGTTTTCTTCGCTTTTCAAATCGATTTTTCAAATCAATTAATAAATTAAAACAAATGACTTTTCAAATCAAGTATTCTCATAAAATGATTTTTCAAATCAAATATTTATTTTATTTTCAATAAAATAAGCTTAAGAAAATAAATTCAAAATAAAGCTTTAATTTAAATATCATTTAAATTAAATGAATAATGAATTCACTTAAAAAACACATTAATTTTAAATATCATTTAAAATAACAAAATGAACTTACTAAAAACATTAATTTAAATATTATTTAAATTAACAGAAAGAATTCACTAAAAACATTAATTTAAATATCATTTAAATTAATAAAATACTTCGTCGACGGCGCCCATTCCACCTCGTAAAACGAGCTCCAAATAATGACAGTGACAACTAAAGAATACATGTGTCCTATCATCATCGGGTGTTTGTCGGGTTCTCTATAAATTCCAATATCGACGGATACGGGTATCTACACTAATACCCCGTCTTAAACTTATAACGGATCAAATAAAATACATAAGACAAAAGCATAATATCTAGGGATTAATAATAAGCTTGTTCGATCCATCCAAGTACGGTGTTATTTAACTCATCTTAAGAAATACCAACTATGCATTTATAATGTGAAGTATCAAAATGGTGGTAAATACAACCATAACCGCTGTGAATTTCTACGTCATTGGTTAGTGTTGTATTGTCACTTGTGTAAAATTATATGGTAAATATATATTTTTAAATCAACCTTAATTAGAGTAACGGCAAGTTAAAAGAAGTATTGTGAAGAGTAGAGTAGAGCACAAAAAAAGATGAATCAAATGATGATTTATTTAACATATCAATTTATACGAATCCAATATTAACCTCTATCTAACTCGTCTCCAATAAATTATTCAATCAATTTGTGTTAGTTGCATTTCTTGAAAGATACTCTCTTCGTCCTATTCATTCATTTATTTCTATACCTTTGATTAAAAGACCTCTCACAAAGAATATCAAAGATAAACAAATGATTTTGACGGAGGGAGTAATATGGAGTACTCAGTCCAATCTACTCATTGAATATTAACGGAAAGGAATCCCTTTTTGACGTTAATGAGGATAATCATAATTGGAATAATCATAATCCAAATCATCATTTTGAATGAATTTTGGCAAATGAATATGCTAATTTTCTAATTGGAATTTTAATTGGAAAGGAATCCCTTTTTTTCTTAATTTTGTGGGAGATGCTGTTATTTGAAGTTAATGAGGATAGTATTTAAATTACACCTGCCAAATTTAACGCAAATCACACTATTGTTATTTGAGGTAATTTACAATCCGTAACATTAACAGTTTGACAAATATAATATATGGTAATAATATTTTAATATATAGTCTTTCACCTGGTTATGACACGTGACATTCAATACGAAGTATACATCAAGATGTCCTACTATAAAAGAACATTTGGAGTTCCTTAACAATTAAATAAAACAATCAATGGCTCCCAACATTTATCAAGTCCCTTGTTGGGTCTAATGCACTTTTGGAGTCTAATGCACTTTTGCAAATTGAAAATGAACAATTTGATAAACAAAAAAATGAAAAAAAAATGACATAATTCTAATTTTTTTTCCTTAAATAAAATTTATCTAAACGAATGCAACAAATTTATTCGCCTAATATTGCGATATAAAGTGTAGATTAGACGGAATCTCAACAAATCACGATTTAATTCCAAATTTAATTTAATAATGATAATTTCTCCTATAGGCTATAATCATGTTAATTCCTCCAATAAGCTCTCCCTATTATGGAAATAATATTATATCAAATATTCATGTGTTTAGGAAGAATCAATAATTATCATTCTATTTTAGGATTTTGTACGTGATTTTGCATATATCATTTTTTTTATAGTCTTAGGATTTCAGCAAATGACACGTGGCGTAGGAGTAGGTGTTGACACGTGGCGATCAAAGGGGCTGCTGGTTTCAGCTTTAATATAATATATGATTTCTGAGTAATTTTCTTGATTTCTCTTAATATCAAAATTGCTATATCACGCCCCCCGTTTTATTTGTTACGCCCCCTACTTTTTCATTTATTCCTATTTTACCCTTGGAGTATGTAACTAATTAAAGTGAAAAAATATTTCTCGTTTTTTAGTTTATGATTTTCGGAGACGGGTTTTACAAAATTATAATCGGAGACGTTTTTAAAATTATTGTTTTAAAATTATTTGATTTTGGTAATATCTTTAACAATAACTAATAATTGTATTATAGTAAATGATTTTTGTTGAACTTTTCATTTTTGATTTAATTATCGCTTTGTCGTAACTGAGTTTGGGGCAATTTTTAGAGTAATTAATTTAATATGTACCCGGTCTTAAAAAGACGTATTTTCCACCAACTATTGCATTTACTTAAAATTTCACTATTAAAAAAAAAAAAAAAAAAAAAGTGCCCTTGTCTTGTGAATTACAAGACGCGGCCATGGTGGTGTCATGTGAATTACAAGACGCGGCCATGGTGGTGTCATGTGAATTACAAGACGGTGCCATGGCCATGTCGTGTGGTTTACACGACAGAACCATGGGTGTGTCATGTGATTTACATGACAGGTCCATGGCTATGTCTTGTAAGCCACATGACAGTGCCATGGCCGTGTCTTGTAATTCACACGACATGTCCTTGGCCATGTCTTGTAATCCACATGACGGGTCCTTGGCTGTGTCTTGTAAGCTACATGACGAGGCCAATTTTCGTATTTTTTTAAATCGTGTTATGTGTGCCGCTAAATTTTATTTTATTTTTTAAATCTTGTAGTCATTATTCTTGAAACGATATAATTTTTTCATTCATTCATTCATTCTAGACAATTTTTTGTAACGATTTAATATCGTCTTGAATGAATGAGTACGATTTAATTTTGTAAAAAACCTTCTCAAAAAATCATAAAATAAAAAACTAGAAATATTTTACATAACTAAATATATAGTTTAAGGGCAAAATAGGAATAAATGAAAAAATAGGGGGCGTAACAAGTAAAACAGGGGACGTGATATAGCAAATCTCTTTAATATAGTGGAGGAGGAGACAAGTGCATTAATTACCAATCATGAATAGTGGAGGACGTTTTGTATGACATCACCCAAAGAGAAGTTTAAACAGTGCAGTCATGTCAACTGTTGAAACATTTATTATTGGGTTGTATACGTTTTGTTACAGTAGAGTTTGTGAAGCTGTTTTTATAGTGTAATGAATGAATAGCATGTATTATACTTCCTCCATTCAACTCCACTCTACCACTTTGCTTTATCACGTTTGCCAACGCGTATTTTACGCGGTAAATATCGTTAGCTACGTATTTGCAAAAATTATAAAAGTTAGATACTTTTAAAGCATTTGTAAAGACGAATCAAACAAGATCCCTCATGAATATATTTCCACTTATGTATTGAGAGAAAACTGAAATTGAATGTGTATTTGTGAATAGTGTAGAAAAATGAAAGTGGTAGAGTGGAGTTGAATGGAGGAAGTAACTGGTAACCTCAATGGTTGAAGGGACTCTCCCGTTTAAATATCTTGGAGTCCCTATCAAGACCACTAGACTGAAGGTTCAGGAGTGCAAGTCTCTGATTGAAAAAATTGTTCAAAGGATTAGAAATTTAGGGGCAAGGAAATTATCTTATGCTGGGAGGCTAGGCTTGGTCCAGTCTGTGCGAAGTACTCTACACAACTATTGGGCTAGTATGTTTATCCTATCACAAGGGGTTATAAATAGAATTGAATCCATCTGTAGGAATTTCTTGTGGGATGGGGGTCTAGACTATATGAGAACCCCACTTGTATCATGGGAGAAAATTTGTAAACCAAAGAAGGAAGAGGGACTTGGACTGAAAAATGCCACTCTGTGGAATCAAGCTATTGTGGGGAAACTGGTATGGTGGATTGCCTTTAAATCAGACCTTCTTTGGGTCAAATGGGTCAATCAAGTATACATAAAAGAAGAGGACTGGCTAGATTATCATCTTAGCCCCAATTCAAGTTGGGCTTGGAGGAAAATCTGTCAAACTAAAGACACCCTACTCAGTTACTATCAACATCATGTTTGGACATCATATACACCATACACAATAGCTAAGGGATATGATTTGCTCAGACCCAGAGGGGATAAACTCAGTTGGACGGCACTGGTATGGAATAAACTCACGGTACCTAAGCACAGCTTCCTAGCATGGATGTATCATTACAACAACCTAAACACAAATGCAAAGTTACATAGGTTGGGTATTATTGAGGACGATACCTGCTACATATGTGGCATTGAAACTGAAAGCAGTGAACATCTCTTCTTTGCGTGCAGCTACAGTAGGTGGGTTCTTCAATACATTGAGCAGATGATTGGGAGTCGTTTTCCATTCGATGATACCACGCATTGGCGACTGGCTATGACGGGGACATACTTGTGGAAAAATGTTATTAATGCCTACTATAATGCTAGTATTTATCACATTTGGAAACAACAGAATCAAAGTAAGCATGAACTTACCATTGTGTATCCCCAGCAACTGGCGAGATTGATAGGTGAGGAGATGAAGACGCATATCTTGAGCTTTCCCCTAATTTTTATGGGAAATTGTGATAGGAACTTAGTTGATTGCATACAGGCATATCAGGCGTGATTTCGAGCTAGATGATGAAGGTTAGACGATTTGGGGATTGAAAAGGGGAAGAATTTTGTTTTGTTGTCTTAAGATTTTAGGTTCTATCTTCTTTTGTTGTTGAGGCCGGTTAATGGACCTGGTCTTGTGTTTTTGTGTTGACATGAGGGTTCGGTTTCGGACCATATTCCGAACTCTTTGTTGTATGGTGACGGTTTTTTTTCTTTAATATACTTACATTTTATCGAAAAAAATAACTGGTAACCTCTTTAAATAGGATAGAACATTGGAGTGCGTGGGTTGCACCGCCATGGTTACGGTACGATATTTATGTAAGAATATTGGGTCAAATACTATTTATGTGAACACACTATTATACAGATTGTATTTGTTTGCTATCGTTTAAGTTCAGCCCAATATAGTGATCCATCTGGATAATATAATACGGGCATATTATTTACGTCTTATAAAGTATGGGTCGGATATCTTAATTGTGTAGATACCCATTATGTTACTAATGCATGATGGGCGCATTAGATTAAGGAGACTATATATAAGTCACCTGGGTAATTCCAGAGCAGTTATATGTTACCACCCGTGCTTGTAGAATGACGTCTTTAGTTGAATCCTCCTTGCGGTCTCCTGAAACGATGAACAAACTGAGGGCTCGGCTTTGGGCCGAGCGAACTCACTCCGACGCTCAAGTCAGTAAACTTAGAAAGATAAGTAGTTGTTACTTGGTGAAGTATATATTGTAGAGAGATAAGGAAGATATTACCAGATGAATAGTGATTCTTAGGTTATATTGTGGATCCTTTCCTCAATGATAGTTGAGGAGTATTTATAGACTTTCACCTTTTGTCACGTAGTGGCCAAGTGGCCAAGTGGCTAGCAGGTGGAAAGACTGATCTACCCCTCGGCCGAGGGACCTATGGCAGGCCGGCGGGCCCTGTTGACCCACCGCCGAGGGGTCTTGGATATGAGTTCGCGGATGTGTGCCCCGGCTGGCTGGTTGCCCCGGCCGGGACCCATCTGATAGGCCGACACGTAGCGTCGGTTAGGCTGTCTAAGCCGTTGACTTGCTGTGGATATCTTTGACCTTGCTCAATGTGTTGACTTGGTCAGCGGGTGCAGAATATGCCCCATCAATTTGCCCCCAGCGTAGTCTATGCCGTGGTATGGGCTCCGATGTATGCTGAGCGTATATTCTGCGCAAGTGAAAATTTTCTCGCCCCGCTTCTTCTACCTCGGCGTGGCTCGCTTAGGCCGTTCCATATCCCCCTCCACATGGTTGTGTAATGGACATCCGATGTGGAAAAGGCAATGACGCTGGCCGAGACCGGGGTGGAGAGTCGGTTGTTTCGATTGCCCCCGGCCGGTGCTTTCGGCTTGGTTGATCATGTGGCCGGCGGAGAAACGGATACTTAGGAATTTGTCGAGGAAGATGAATAGGCAGAGATATGAAGGGGCGTGTTGAAGACGCTTGGTCACTGTTGTATCGATTGACATTCAACTGTTGCAACGATTGACATTCCGTGGCTGCATGTCTGACACGTATCTGATTGCTGATTGGCTGACGTTTCATGGGCTGTGCCCTGATTGGTCCTTCTTCATGGGCTTTTTCCTATAAATAGGGCAGTTAGTCTTTGAAATTGGGCACCAATTTCATTCTCTTAAAATTTTCTTTCCTCCAACTTTCCAAGTGTTTTTCTCTCTTCTAATCTTCAGTGTCGCTACTCCGGCTAGTACTTTTCTTCAAGGTAAACCAACAAATTTCTCTTTTCAACTTGTGAGTTTTGTTGTAAACATGTCTTCTGCTGATGCCAGGACTAGTAAACCGACGCCGGGGGGTTCCCCATCGCGTCTTGATGAGGAGGAAATGCTAGACGCCATCCCGCTAAGGTCTGGGGGCCCTAGGTCTCCTTCTCCTGAAGTTGATCCTCAAATTTTGGAGGAATGGGAGGATGATGATGATGTTGATGACGGCGGAGACGATTTTGGTGATGATACTGAAAGGGCTCCTCCCAATGAGGGGAGGCAGTACGTCATGGATCACGGCGAACCCTGCAAGATCGGCCCTGACCGTACTTGGACCCATAAGTTCGCCCGTTGTTCCGGCGAGACGTTTTTCGAGGGCCATTTCTACTTTGGCAGGGGATACAAAATTGTTATCCCGAGAGGGGTCAGCCATCTGTTGCCCTCCACCGGGTTGCACCGGCGTATATATATGCGACATCCGGAGTACGGGCTCCGGTTTCGCTGAATGATTACGTTATGGCCATCGTTAGGGCCATGAACGTCGCCGTTGTTGCCACCGCACCCGTTGGTTCGTTAGGACCATAGTCGGCTTTTGTCCGCTCTGTCTCTTTAAGGGGGAGGTCCCAACGGTTAATTTATTCCATCGGCTTCATCACCTCCGCCGTCATTTTCGGGGTCGCGTCGGATGGTACAGCGTGCAAATGGAGCGGGTTACGTCTCCGTTGATAAGCTTTCCTCCGCAAGGACCGGAAAGATGTCGGTGGGTGTACGTTGAGGTGCCGGATGACTATCCGCTGCCCCGGTCCTTCCAGCACCGAGTTAATTTGCGGTGCGAGACTGAGGCAGAGCACGACAGATGGGTTACCCGGAAAAAGCTTAAAATGGACGCCGACAAGGTCCCTCTTAATGAGGATGAGAGGCTGGCGATGAGGCTCTTTGAGACGGACAAGAGTGGGGCGTCGAAAAGATGGATTCCCCCAACGCAGATCATTCTTCAGGATGAGCTGCTCTGCCATGTCGGCCTCATACCGGCCCTAGCACAGGGTGAGTGGGGTCGGTGTGAGGCCCATGACTGCTCTCAATGTTTCTGTCCGTTTTGAATTTTGATTCATTCCTTGCTTAAATCTTGCCTTGCTTCTTTTGCAGATCATTTTGGCGCGGACCTGTCCGAGGATATTCTCAAGAGGATGGGGCTGCACAAGGATGAGACCGTTGCTAATTTGCATCCTAAGGCTTCAGGCCGTGACCGCAGAATGTCGCCGAATGACCTCATGGATCAGCGGTGAAAGGCTTGAATGTGGAGGCGGCCCAAAGGCGAGGGTTACTAGTAACATGCCGCGTCGAACGCGGAAAACAAAGCCTTCGGCGGCGACGGCGTCGACATCCGTTCCACCTTCCATCCCTTGGTCCGAAGGAAACGGTGGAGACCGTTGACATCACCAACGGGAGGACTACGATCTTTGAGGGATCTCCCCTCGTCCTTAAGAGGAAAAGGTCCACCCCCGCTGCTGCTGCCGTTGTTTCCGCCGCTACCGAGGGCGGCAAGGAAATGGGCCCTCCGACAAAGAAGTCCAAGCCTGGTACCGATTTATCCTCCGGCTCAAACTCGCCCGGCTCATTGGGCGTTCTCGATGAGCGGCTTTCCGATATGTCCATGTACACCGATACGGATGTTTTAATTGACTTTTTGTAGATCAACCGTCGGCGGCCGCCGTTCTCACTGTGCGGCAATTGGAGAAGCGACTGAGAAGGCGGGTGATAGAAATGTCACCGTCGCTCCCCTACCTCAGAAGATTTCCCCCGCCGAGCTTGTGGCAGAGGGTGCAAAAATATCCAAGAGGCTGGCGAAGTGGACTCGGCTAGCCGGCTCCCTCATTATGGAGCAAGAGGAGACCATGGCCGAAGCCGCCCACGCTCGAGCGGCTAAGGCCGGAACTCGACGCGGCGAACAAGGAGGCTATGAGGGCCAAGGCCGAGGTCGAAGAGGCGATCCAGCCGAGAGGAAACTCAGGGAGGACGCTGAAAAGGAGGTCCTTGCTGAGAGAGCCAAGGCCGAGGTTGCGGCGGCTGAAGCTGTTAAGCTGCGGGATTTGCGTGACCTCGTTCAGAAGCGCGCCGACCTTTACCTTACACAGAGGAACGAATTTAGGGACCTGTTCCAGACCCAGGGGAAGGTGGTCCGGGACAAGGATGCTATCATTGCCCAAAGGGAGGAGGACATTGAGAAACTCCAAACCGTTCTTCTCCCTAACATGTGCGCCCAATATCGGGACCTGGCCGAAGGAGCTGCCAGGGAAGTGATTGAGGAGCTCTTCCCTCTCGATGGCTCCTTTCCGTGGGACAGATTTGACGAGCTGTTTGATGACAAGCTCGAAGCTAAGGAGGAAGAGGCGAAGGAAAAGGCCAAGGAGGAGGCAAGGTTGAAGAGGGAGGCGGAGGCGGCCGCGGAGAAGGCGGCCCTTGCTGAGGAGGCTAGGGCAGCCAAAGAGGAAGCCGAGAGGATGAAGGCAGCTGAGGTCGCCGAGGCCGCGGCCGCCGAGAAAGTTGAGTCCGCCGAGACAGACACGGGTCGCCTATTAAGGACGATGCCGCTAACGCTGCTGACGGCGAGCAGCAGCAGGCATAGGGAGACGGGCGGTTGTCACCAGGCTCTCCCGGCGTCTCGGATAGTTTTAGCTGTTCGGGGGCCAATTATTAAGCCTTTCCTCCCTGCCATATTTTGGCGCTTAACTGATATCTGTTAACCTTTTGCCTTTCTTTTCCTTGTATTTTGTACAAACTTGGTAGATTGTCTTTTGGCTTATCCTTATGGAGACGGCCGTCGCCTGCATTTCTTGTAATTTGTTGAACATCTTTAATAAGAGCTCGTTTCTTTTGCCTCCGGCTTGGCCGAGGTCTTTATCCCATTTTTCCGAGTTGTCTTCGTGCGCTAGTAGTTGAGCATCTTAACTGTAAACGTTTTCACTTTGCCTCTGGCTTGGCCGAGGTCTTTTCTCGTCTTCGTCTGGGTTGTCTTCTTACGTTATTAATTGAGCGCCTCTTTTGTTTTCGCCTCGGCCTGGCCGAGGCAGTCTAGAGTGCGTATCAACCATTTAACGTTCCTAAGGAATGTTGATCGCTTTTGCGAGTATCAGCCGTGCTGGTAGTGGTTGCCGTGGCGCCCACCTCTTGGGGTGACTGCGACGGCGCTTGCTTCTTGATGATGACTGCCGTGGCGTCTACCACTTGGAGTGACTGCTGCGGCGTCTACCTCTTCGGGTGACTGCCGTAGCGTCTACTACTTGGGGTGACTGCGACGGCGCCTGCTTCTTGATGATGACTGCCGTGGCGTCTACCACTGGAGTGACCGCGCGGCGTCTACCTCTTGGGGTGACTGCCGTAGCGTCTACTACTTGGGGTGACTGCGACGGCGCCTGCTTCTTGATGATGACTGCCGTGGCGTCTACCACTTGGAGTGACTGCTGCGGCGTCTACCTCTTGGGGTGTCTGCCGTAGCGTCTACTACTTGGGGTGACTGCGACGGCGCCCGCTTCTTGATGATGATCGCGTGGCGTCTACCACTTGAGGTCACGCTGCGGCGTCTACCTCTTGGGGTGATCGCCGTAGCGTCTACTACTTGGGGTGATCGCGACGGCGCCCGCCTCTTGATGATGATCGCCGCTCTTGTCGGTATGACGGTGAGCCGGTACTGCATTTCTGATAGTGACTATCTGGGAAATGAACACTTTGATGGAGAACTTGGACGATTCCTCATTAGATATAAACATGTGTTGGGGTACCCACAGTTGTCTTGGGCACCTCCGACACTTTACAGGGTACTCTCTGAGGTCGTCAGTGTTCTAACGGCTTATTAAAGGCACATCTTCCTAGTTAGCCGTCAGTTGCATCCATGAGGTCGCCCTCCTGTTGTAAGGATGGGCTTTTCCCCTTCTCTGACTTCTTTGCCACTTTGAGGGACTGCATGTTGCATCCTCTGGCGGATATCTGGACGTTGACCACCTCGTCCTTCTCGTCCTTGGAGACGAGCTTATGCGCTTCCCCCCGGTCCGAGACATACATCGTTGTCGGGCCCGTATGGACATCACTGCGTCGGCCTCGCTCGCTGAGTGACTCGGCCGATAAGAACGTTGTAGGCGGACGAGCCGTCAATGACCACGAACTCGGCTAGGACATTCTTAGCCGCAATCCCTTCGCCGAACATCACCGGCATCGATTGACCCTGTGGGTACTAGTCGGCCCCGGAGAAGCTGACACGGTGGACTGGTGCAAGGGCTTAGGTCCTTGACTTTCGGTGCCGAGGTTGAGGAAGCATTCTCTCGAACATGATGTTCGTGTAGGCGCCGTGTCAATCGGGCACCTCTTGACCGGTGGTTGGAGATGTCCAAGTGGACTATGAGTGGGTGTTGTGAGGAGCAATGACTCCCTCGTAGTCCTTCTTCCCAATAGTCATATCGGGGATGTTGGAAGCGGGGACGGGGACCGCTGTTTTGGGCACAAAGTTGATGGCCCGATACGGCTCGTTCAGGTGCCGTTTGTGCCCATGAGCGGACCCACCGTTCTCGTTGCCCCCGATGACAACATGGATCACTCCTATCCGTTCAAAGACGGATTTCTTATTTGAACCACCGGCCTCAGTCTTTTGGCCTTTGGCAACATACTTGCCGAGGCTCCCCTTCCGGATTAGCTCTTCAATGGCATTCTTTAGATGCCGGCAGTTGTCAGTAAGGTGACCGGTGTGGTCGTGGTACTCACAGTACTGGCTCGTGTCACCGTCTCCCTTCGGCTTGGGAGGCCTTTCCCATTTCTGGCCCTCGCCCTTGCTCAGAGCGAAGACCTCGGCGGCAGATACAACCAGGGGGGTGTGATCACGGTACCGCCTTTGGTGGTATGTTCCCGAACTCCCCCCGGCGCCCGCCGAGCTCGCTGCGGCGGTTTATCGACCGTGACCTATTATTGTCACGGCGTCTTTCATCCGGGTTGTCCTCCCGGTAGCTCTTCTTCTCTGAGTGCCCAGCTTCGCTGTGGCCGACCCAGGTCTTGTGATAGTCCTCTACCTTGATGGCTTGATCGGCCATCTTCCTTGCGGCGTCTAAGCCCAGGCCTCCGGACTTAATGAGCTCGTTTTTCAAGTCTCCCCTTGGGAGGCCTTTCATCAGCGCAAAGGCCGCCAGCTCGGGATTTATCTCCCGAATTTGCTGAACCTTGGCATCGAACCTCTTCACATAGCTTCGTAGAGACTCGCCCCCCTCCTGCCTAATAGTTAGGAGGTCCGACGTCTCCACGGCCTTCCTCTTATTGCAAGAGTACTGGGCTAGGAAGGCGTCCCTTAGGTCGGCGTAACAGTATACCGAGCCGTCGGGCAGCCCTTTGTACCAACTCTGAGCCATCCCATGCAAGGTCGTTGGGAAGACTCGGCACCAGACTTCATCGGGTTGTTCCCACACCGACATGTACGACTCAAAGGCCTCGGCATGGTCGGTGGGGTCGCTATCCCCTTTGTAAGTGAACGCCGGCAATTTTAGTTTGGTTGGCACGGCGGTGTCAAGGACATAGGCACTGAGGGGCTGTCTGACCACGTGTCGAATGACACGCGGCGATCGGCTCCTCACATTCCTAGTCCGGCCCCTCTCCTCGTACTGGGTGGGGCTTCTCCTCCGACTATGGTAAGTCGGGCTTCTTCTCCGTCTCTGACGAGTCGGACTTCTTTCACTCCTCTCGAGGCGGGCCGCGTCGGTGCGCTGGCGAGGCTGTCCTCCCGCGGGTGCGGGAGGAGCTTAGGTCTACCACCGGCACACTGGGCTCCTCCGGCGTCTTGACGGGGCCAGCTTCTTCCAGTGCTCCATTCAAGTCTCTTGGAGTCACGTTACGGGCCCCTGGTCTTCGGACGGGTTCCGCCGCTCTTGTCGTGTGTGACAAAGTGTGAGCCGACGTACTACTAATGAGGTCCGGGAGTAGTTTCGGTTTCGCTACATCAACCACATGTCCCATGATGGTGACCTGGTTGGCGGCGGCGGATATCCTGGTATTATTGGCATCCGGTACTCGCTGAATTACCCGGCCGGTGGAGGGTGCGCAACTCCCGAGTTGTGGACGGTATCATCTTAGCGAGAACTCGGTTTCGTCGATTCACGAATACCTCTGGTTGTTTTGACATCTTCTTAGCTTTTTGGGTGGGTTTTTGTTTTGTTTTTTTGTTTGGGAATGAATGTGACTAGCTTCTAGTATCTTTCCCCACAGACGGCGCCAATTGTTCCGGGTGTAATTCCGAGCAGATTATATGTTACCACCCGTGCTTGTAGAATGACGTCTTTAGTTGAATCCTCCTTGCGGTCTCCGGAAACGATGAACAAGGCGAGGGCTCGGCTTTGGGCCGAGCGAACTCACTCCGACGCTCAAGTCGGTAAACTTAGAAAGATAAGTAGTTGTTACTTGGTGAAGTATATATTGTAGAGAGATAAGGAAGATATTACCAGATGAATAGTGATTCTTAGGTTATATTGTGGATCCTTTCCTCAATGATAGTTGAGGAGTATTTATAGACTTTCACCTTTTGTCACGTAGTGGCCAAGTGGCCAAGTGGCTAGCAGGTGGAAAGATCGATCTACCCCTCGGCCGAGGGACCTATGGCGGCCGGCGGGCCCTGTTGACCCACCGCCGAGGGGTCTTGGATATGAGTTCGCGGATGTGTGCCCGGTGGTTGGTTGCCCGGCGGGACCCATCCGATAGGCCGACACGTAGCGTCGGTTAGGCTGTCTAAGCCGTTGACTTGCTGTGGATATCTTTGACCTTGCTCAATGTGTTGACTTGGTCAGCGGGTGCAGAATATGCCCCATCAGTGTAGATACCCATTATGTTACTAATGCATGATGGGCGCATTAGATTAAGGAGACTATATATAAGTCACCTGGGTTATGGTCCCTGGTAGCACACAATAACTTAATCTCCCCGCATCCCATCAGTAGAGAGATCTCTATTGGTATGTGTGTCTATTAGAAGACCTAATCTTGAAGACCATCCCTTCAGGCAGTTCATCCCAACCTTTCGTCATGTAATCAGGTACGCTTTTGCTATATAGTTTATACCGAATAATTTAGTATGAAGTTTATGGTCTCTATTCGGATTAATTTTAACAAGTGGTATCAGAGTCACCTTCATATTAAATTATTTGGATCGATATTTTGGTTTTTATATATTTCGGTGATGTGCGTTAAATCGATGTTCAACCGACACACTTTTATGTGATTTCGTTGTAATCAGAACCTACGCACAATTTCGCAATTAGTTAATAACATGGTAATATAGTTCCACCGTCATATAGACATATACTGTCTAGTGTTAGTCATGGATTAACTTTTGAGTGATGGTTGTTGGGACCTTGGGTCTTAAAGAACTCATGTCGGCTAATCTGTATTCTGGCAATAATTTTCCTCATGGTTGCAATTGGATTAAGGAAAAACAGATTATCAATATGTGGCAATTGAGTAAGATTTGGTCATGTGTAGTGGTGCTAACGAGCCGAGCCGAGCCCGAGCTTGCCCTTGCTCGGCTTGTGCTCAAGAACCAAAACCCGAGCTCGAGTCGATCTCGAGCTTACCCGAGCTTGAAAAAAATGTGCTCGTTATAAAGCTTGCGAGTTTTAACGCGAGCTCGAGCCAAACTCGAGCCTATATAAAACTGTTTATTTTTCTATTTTATTTCTTTCGATAATTTCAATAACAAGGTTCGAAATTTATATGTAATAATATTTGGTAAATCGGCGAGTCATTTGAATGTGTGATAGAAAAATATAATCATGATAAAATATTTTTATAAAATATGAGCAATATCTTATGTAATCACACAAGTTCGAGCCGCTCGCGAGCTTTTCGAGTCGAGCCAGCCTTTGCTCGGCTTGACTCGTTAAGCTCTCGAGCCGAGCCCGAGCCCGAGCCAAGCTCGCACGAGCCGAGCTTTGACCGAGCTTTGACCGAGCCGATCTCGAGTAGCTTGCGAGCTGTCTCGTCTCATTAACACCCCTAGTCATGTGTTCAATTGTTTGTTCTGCCACCTATTAACATATTCCGTTGACATGTTGGTTAATGGTATTTGTATGCCACTATGCCCATCATAATTATAAATGTGTTTGGTATGTTTAACATTAATTTATGGATGCAAGTGATTTCCGTAACTTAAGATTCATTAATTGTCATGTTACGGCAAGAATAATAATATAACTGATGTTTAGGCATAATAATCCAGTTACAATTTGTGTAATATTAATTCTTATTGCGGCTATGGATGAATTGTTAACTTTATTCTTGCACTGTACGGGTAATATGGCTGTTTGGGATTACAGAATTACATTTGATCTGTTGACATGCTATTGATATTGTGTTCCGCGTGTCATGTGCATCGGATTTTATGATTTTATTGGGCATGATTTCTCTAAAGTTACCATATTGTTAATCTGGTCATTGATTAATTGGCTTCCACCGGTCAAAGTTGAGAATTGAGATATTAAGTCCTTGCTGACTTTCGTTTGACAATGAGGCTTGTTTGCCTGCTTCGTAATTTTTATGTGTATGGTGTATATCAATTTGTTGGGTTCCTTATGTTGATGATAACATGCCCATTTGATTTGTGCTATCTTAGTTTACCTTTTCAGGATATATGATCATATTAAGCATGGATTAAGAAGTGTTGAAATTGTTAATCATCCCATTGTATTAAGTCAAGTGTCATCTAATGTACAAGTGAGAAAGTAGAGTATATTAGAGTAATAGAAGCAGTCAGACGACATTGTTGCTTTCACGAAAGTAAACAATGCTTGGATTATTGCCACAACTCGTAAAACTTGAAGTCCCTTTTATCTTTCAAAAGCTTTTACGTGACTCTTATTTTTCAAAGATAAAAATCAGATTTTTATTAAGGAGATGGTCTTCAATATGCTTTTTGCCATTTTAGTGTTATTTTAAAAATGCTTTTTGCCATTTTAGAGTATATTAGAGTAATAGAAACAGTCCAGACGACTGTTGCTTTCACGAGTGGTTTGAATTATTATTATTTTCAAAATGTTTCCTCTTTATGCAAATTCAACCCTTTGGTTCTTTAAGAAAACAAAGAATGCTTTTTGCCATTTTAGTGTTAACTTGTCATCATGTGACTTGTCTTTTCTCTCTTTGTTTTCTGAATTTGCATGAGCTTTTAAGGATATCTTTCAAACCATCTTTCCCTATTCTTCCCTTTGCAAAAGAGCCCTCTTTAGTGCAAGTTTTGGGTGGTTGCAAATACCCTTCACATGTGAGGTCTTTGACCCTTCAAAACCCTAGCAACCTCCTCACCCATTTCCTCTATAAAAGGCGAGCCCCTCCTTCATAAATCCTTAAGACTTCTTTCTGAATTTATTTTCAAGTTTGCAAATTTGTTTTTCAAAGTTTTAAAACCGTGTCATTTGCAAAACCTTCAAAGAGTCTTCAAGTTGTTACTGATCGTGTATATTTATTACTTTTATACTAAACTCTCTTGCTTAAGAATTGTTGATCTTGTAAAAGTTGTCCATCTCTATTCTTTGCTAAGAATATGTTAGGGGAAACTTGATCCTATAACATTCTAAGTGTGTTAGTAGAGTTTAGGATGGAGTAGTCTTTAACTCTTGGCAACCGGAGTAGGTTGCGAGTTAGCTTGTCATAAGAATGGAGTAGTTCTTGTACTAGCTTTACAACCGGAGTAGGTTGGTGTCTTTTACTGTAAGGGTCTTTTAGTTGTCGGAGTAGATCACTAAAAGAAAGCAATAAAAAGGTAGATTGGACGTAGGCACTTGAGTATTTGCCGAACCAATTCAAAAATCTCGTGTTCAATTGTTTTACTTTATTTCCGCTGCAATTTACTTTGTTTGTTTGTCTTGCTTTGCTTAACCTTAGAAGTGTGATTCATCATTTGTCACATTTGGTCTATGATCGTATTCCACAAACTGAGACAAATAGCTACAGTCAGAACGATTGTTACTTTCATACTTCAGCAAACATTCATCGTGATACTTGTTTAGTCTTTCAATATTATTCTAAGTATCTTCTCATCTCTTTTGTCCTCGTAACTCACTTTAATTCAATAAAGTTGAAGTTATAAATTTTTAAATAGTACCTAATTCACCCCCTCCCCCTCTTAGGTACTTGAATCCATAAACTCTACACAATTCAATTTTGTTCAATAATGAATTATTCTTATTAACTAAAGATAATTCATTGTTTCAAGAATTTGGTAAATATTGGAACTTAATTGAGAACTTGATTTATTATGTATTGGTAGTTTGACAAGTGAAAGATAAGGTGGTGTATATATGGTTGAGATATTACAAATTATCACTAAAGGTTAAGTCACTTGTCAATTAAGGACTTGTATTTTCAGATTTAATAATTGACCAATCATATTTATAATAACGGGTCTAATGTTTTAGGTTGTTTGATCGACACAATAAGTTGCCAAAGTAACCTCTATTGTGTAAGTTGAATGATTTAGAATATTATGACTACAGTGTGTGATTGAGTTTCATGCGGATAATGGTCGGCCCAAAGGAAGGCTATTATTTGACCGAAATTCAGTCATGCTTGTGGTGATAAGTATGTAACAATTGTAAGATTTCCATGTGAATATTAAGTCGGCCCAAAGGAAGGCTTAATGTTTGACAGGAATTTATTGTTAATACTTGATCATTACACCAAGATGACCACTTACAAGTTAATTTTATGTCCAAAGACTAAACTTAATGTTGTGCTAGGTTTCTTGTGATGATGGGGATGTCAATATTGAATCTGAGAATCAAGTTAAGGGAGTGTCATTATTTTTATGACAGTCATAAGGATTATGCCCATAAAGTTTTAAGGTGAATAAATTCAATTTTTTGGTTTAGTGTGTGTAGTTCATGCGAATAATGGTCGGCCCAAAGGAAGACTATTATTTGGCCGAATTGCATATACATTGGGTAATAAATATGTGACGATTATTTGGATTTTCGTGTGAATATTAAGTCGGCCCAAAGGAAGGCCTAGTATTCGACGTGAGTTTATTGTCAATATTTGATTACATCTGCTAAAGAGTAGAGTCTTTAACTAGTTAGTATTTATGTTCAAAGACTAAATATTAATTTTTAAAGACGCTTTAATAATTTAAATTTATTCAAAATTTAAGGATATTGTTTTGTTCATTCAATTGACGTTTATGTTCATCATATCTGTCATATTCAGTTACATTCTCAATTCGGATGAAACCATTTATCAAATGAATGGTAAGAGAATGTAAATACTTATTTTGGATCGTGATAATCTAAACATTACTTTGAGAATGTATAATTGCTACTCATAAGGATGAAAGTATCGTGTGGACTCACGTGATTTGAGGAGTAGTAAATTCAAAATGCATGTTTAGTGATTATCTAAGTCGACATTAAGGAAATATTTAGGGCATTATTTCAGTGAATTCAGTTATTTAAGAAGCTGCAAAAGTCAAACTCAAAGAAATAATAACAAACATAAGGTTAAACTTTTTAGTCGTTAGTTTGTTAAGAGTTTTAACACATAAGGAAAAATTAGTACCAGTTTTAACACTTGGCGTGTTGGTAAGGTTAAGCTTCTCATTTGCGTTTGTCTAAGGTTGATCTTTATATCTAATCATGTATGGTGGGTGTATTTGGTTTTTCATCCACATAAGGATAATTATGCAAGTATAACAAAGATGTTACAAGTCAAGTGATGATGAAAGATTCATTTATTTGGGTCATGTCACCATCTGAGTTATTTGAGACACTCAACTAATTTAGTTATCATTAATTTCTTGTTCCTTTATTTGAATTTGGAAAATTCTTTTTGGTACCACATTAGGTGGAATTCGGATAATTTCATATGGGTAAATTTGGTTATTTGTCCATTGTGAAATAATTAATTTGTGTTTTCCAAATTCAAATAATGATGAATCCATCACTTTTGATAGCTTTATATAGTTTAGATTTTAGTCTCTTTCAAGTAAGCTTGCATAAAAGTTCAGTGAATATAAAGAATAAGTCAGAAGTGACAATTTCTTTTTGGTATGACACATTATAAGAAATATTAAAGTTTTGTGTCAAAATGAAATTGTTAGCCCCTTTACTTCGGATATTCAAATTTAAGGGGATAAAGATAAAACTAAGGCTGATTAGATACCAATTTTTTTTAATGTCTCATTATTAACATATATACGGAAAGGTGAACCATTCTACATCTAAGTATTAATGGTTTAAATTATTATGTTAATTTGTAGACGGATTTTAGGCATGGATATTTAAATCTCATTTGTGAGAAGTTTTAAGTTCTTGACGTTTTCAGTGATATTTGACTGAGTTATTTTACTCAGTAAAGAAATAATTATGTCATCTTTGATCATAAGTGTTAATACTTCGGCAATGACTATTGAGGATAACAACGTCAAGGTTATTTTAAAGAATTGCTAGAGATGTTTGATCTTATATTTGATATTACACCATATGAGGATTCTTAATATGGATGGTGTAGTATGTATGCAAACAAGATCCTAAGCCTTGGTAAGGAGTGTGATTTGTCATACTCTTTTCCATACTACTCTGGTAATAAGTTCTTAAGATTGCAGCTATATTTGGATAAAGTTCATCTATAGCATTGACTATTTAATGATAATGTAAATTATTTAAATATCTAGTATGTCTAACTAATTAAGGTTGAGGTTTAAAAGTCATAAAGTTAATGGTTAGACTTAAGGAATGTCAATGACTATTTTGTTGGATAGTACTTAAGGTTTAAGGGTAATAAGGTAATGATCCCACAATCAAGTTATTTAAGACGGAAATTATGGGGTTCGTTGAAGATATTGAGTTTGAGTGGGAGAAAAGGCAATTGAAATTGTTAAGCCTCTCTGTACAGGATCATAAGATCAATTCGGTAGAACAAACTCAAATATCTCAAGAACCAATTCATTAAAAGATCCACTTATAAGGATTAAAGCAATTATAGATAATTAAATTATTCTCCTATATAGTGAAAAGGGAGTAATGATGTAATGACGGACTAACAAGTTGTAGTAAGAGTTAGATAATGGAATGTAAGAAATTGATCAAGTTACCATCTTGCAAACCATTGAAGGCCCTAACTCATATAAGTGGACTAATGCCATAAGGTAATAAGGAAATAAGTCATTTGATGGACGATGATATTTGGACCTTGTTTCATTACCTAAAGTTGTGAAATTTATTGGTTTCAAATATTTATTTGTTACCAAGAAGGGCTTAAAAGGTAATGTGACAGTTAGTATCATTTTGTTGATAATGACTATAAGGATATTTTGGCATATTCGGTTTTTCGGTTACATTGAATGAATGTTAAAGATTTGTCTCTTAATGGTGACATTCATGAAGTTATTCAGTGCAACAACTATGACTTTGATGCAATAGAATCGAAGTAGAGGTTATGCAAATTAAGGTAATTCATCCAATAAAGCTCAAGTAAGATTTTCCGTCATAAAGTTTACAAATCTGCCATGCTATCATCTAAATTAATATTAGATGAATGTGTTAGATGATTGCAGGTAATAAAGATTCAGTGGAAGTATGAAAATATTCCAGTTTAATACCCTTCAGTAAAGGGACAGATCTAGTCTCATTGATGCCCTAAAGGCATTTTTATTCAGAAAATACAGTAATACTTAAATACAAGCGTTTCAGGAAATATTTCCCGCGATGTTTAAGTAATATGGTATACTTCTTTGTACGTATTCAGATTGCGTACAGTTTAAAGTTTATTTGACAGATATTAAGATAATACATATTAGGATCTTGGATCCACTGAGGCCAGCCAAATATGGTTTTTTATTTGTATTTGGAACAACACATTATTTATATGAGGTCGATTAAGGTTGAGATCATTTGGTACTTCGACTCCTAGTTGGTTATAAACATTTGTCTTAAGGCTGCAAATTCGGAACGGTATTGAAAGACCAATTAAGTAATTTATGACAAATGTGCAGTTATTATAGTTTCTAATAACATTACAAGTGAAGTACTGTTTAAGAAACAATTCAGAGTGAAAAGGTGTCAGTTATATATGTTGATACAAACTCCATTTTGCGGATCTGCTTACTAAGGAATTATCACCCACGGTCTTTCTTGAGCTCATTGCTCAAACGGGTATTTCAATTTTAAGGAAATGCAGTTTAAGTGGGTGTTTGTCATGTTAGACACATTATGGTATAAGTTATTAAGTTCTGTAGAAATAAGGATTTTGGTTTTCTGTTTCACTCTGTGTTAGTTTGGTTGATCTCACTAAGGTGGACCAGTTGGAAATATGCATATTTTGATCACATTTGGATGTTATTTTCATGCTGCACTCCCATGCTCAATTCATGCCGTTGATTATATTGACATATGTGACCATTGAGGGTCCTACTACGACAAACTGTAGTAAAGGCCGATTGGATCCTATGTTAGTATGATTGATGGACCGAATTGCATAAGACGGTTGGAATGTTGATAGCACTGTTGAGCGCGTAAGGTTATAAAATGAATACAATTTTTCAGGTGTCACACACTATCTGTATTTGACCCAAGTGGGAGATTGTAAGAATATTGGGTCAAATACTATTTATGTGGACACATTATTATACATATTGTATTTGTTTGCTATCGTATAAGTTTAGGCCAATATAGTGATCCATCTGGATAATATAATACGGGCATATTATTTACGTCTTATAAAGTATGGGCCGGATATCTTAATTGTGTAGATACCCATTAGGTTACTAATGCATGATGGGCGCATTAGATTAAGGAGACTATATATAAGTCACCTGGTTTATGGTAGGGTAGCACACAATAACTTAAACTCCCCGCATCCCATCAGTAGAGAGATCCCTATTGGTATGTGTGTCTACTAGAAGACCTAATCTTGAAGACCATCCCTTCAGGCGGTTCATCCCAACCTTTCGTCATGTAATCAGGTACGCTTCTGCTCTATAGTTTATACCGAATAATTCTAACAATTTAACCCCTTATATTAAAGGTTAATCGTTGATGTCGGTATGTAATTAGATCGCGTACTCCTTATGTTTTGTGGAAAACGTAATGGCAGTTTTTTGGTCGTTAGTACGTACTCCCTCCTATTCTACATAAACTTCTCTCTTTCCTTTTTCATCTATTCACAATACCTTCCCTATTTCCTTATTTAGTAAAGTTTTATACTTATTTTAGTGACCTCACCCCACAATAATACTTATTTTAATCAACTTACCCCACAACAATACTTATTTTAATCACCCAACCCACAATAATACCCCACAATACCTTCCCTCTCTCCAATTACCAAACCCCACTACAATACTTTACCTCATTTTAATCCCTCTCCTTAATTCTAGTGCCCCCCATGAATAGGGAGGTTTATCTAGAATAGGAGGGAGTATATATATATATATATATATATATATATATATAAATAAAACCATAGTGGACAATACCCATTCTAACGGTAAAAGACGAACCCATTTCCTCGGCCCCTGTTATTACTAATGTGAGCACAACACTCGTCAAGTGATGTTAAAGGTATCTAGGAATTTTTTGGTTAATTAGCGTTAATTAGCAAACTAATTAGGTAATAAGCGTTCACTTGAAACTATTTGGGTCCATAGTGTTCACGTCACCACTTTTTTTTTATTTTTTTCCAATTTTTATATGAAACCGCTAAGAAACCTAGCGGCTTCACTTAGTTTTTTTTTATATATAAAATGCAAAACAGCTAGGAATCTTAGCGGCTTATCATATCAGTACGGTTATAATATAGTGTAGCTAAGGCAAGTTGTTGGAAATTGTTGGAAACTTGGAATAAGCCGCTGAAGTTCTCAGCGGACTTGCTTTTCAATTTTGTTTTTTGTTTTTTGTTTTTTTAATAAAACATATACAAATATTTGGACTATGACATTTTGTAAAGCCGCTAGGTTTCTTAGCGTTTTGTATAAAAATTGAAAATAAAATGAAAAGTGATGACGTGGACACTATGGATCAAAATAGTTTGAAACTAACACAATTTCCTAATTAGTTTGCTAATGAACACTCATTAACCAAAAATTTCGGTATCCAGTGTGGACACTATTATAACGATTTACCAGGTTGAATAGTTTTATTTATTTATTTATTTTGGGCAGCTGTAAAGAAAGAGTTTTACATTCTAGTGGTACGGCTCCCAGACCATACCTATAACTACAACATAAAACCTCAAAGAACGACTAATAACATAACCTAGACCAATAAGGTAATTGCATCGGCTATCTATAACATGTTGATGGCGTACGGCGGATGTTTGAACACTAACTTCAAACTCAAAATACACAACAATCTTCAATGGACGAGTAGCGTTGTCCATAGGAAAACATCCATCTTTGCTAGTCTTGATTGATGTAGTTTCGGAGAAATACCTGCAACAAGGCCCAAAAAAGAACCTCGGAGATTCATCTCCTTGGCTATGATACTCTTCTTATGAAAACCAACGAACCCCCATAAAATTACCCTTACTCGCCTTAATCGATACAGTTTCAGA
The DNA here is from genome assembly GCF_048544455.1 of Silene latifolia. Taxonomy (NCBI): domain Eukaryota; kingdom Viridiplantae; phylum Streptophyta; class Magnoliopsida; order Caryophyllales; family Caryophyllaceae; genus Silene; species Silene latifolia. Next base: position 461,502,976 of record NC_133538.1, on the reverse strand, counting down.
GAAATACCTACAACAAGACCCAATAAAGCGTCTTGGAGATTCATCTCCGTCACTGTGATACACTTTATCTGGAAACCCATGAACCCACGAACCCCTTGACCCAACAAGAGAGAACAAAGTGCACTTACGCCACAAGGACGTAGAAAGAAAAGGCGAAAAGCAGACCACTGAAATCTGACTCCAAAGAAGAGTAATCTCCTACACTTTGGGACACAACCCTCGCTGACAAGAACCTCGTAACCAAAAAATCGAGTATAAAGGTGGGTACAACAGGAACAAACCACTTGGACATCCCTCTAACCAAAATCATCTCTGGAGACCGCAGAGACCTAGGCTCAACACAGACCCGATACAAAATACCAGTCGTAGAATTAAGCTAACCCGTGGGGAAGGGGACAGGACACCCCAAACCACCCGGTGTTTATTAAACGGAACAACATAAGAAAAAAACCCCACAAACACGACATCAACATATAATGAAAGCGGATCCCACCGCATCCGTTCCGAACAACCACCCCGCCCAAAACCCAGCAGGCCCACACCGACATACCAGCACATCGCAAAACAAAACAACCCCACCCAAGACCATAGACCAAGGACAGTGACGGAACCAACGGACTAACCCAACCCCAATCCGACGAAACCGTACACACTGACACCAAACACACCAAACTCAAAACCCGACACCATACAAAACTCCCCAGGACCATCGACCTACATGCAACTAGATCAACCATAAAGACACCGCAACAGACACGAACCCGACCTGGAAAAGACGGACCATCCGGCAGGGAGGGACCGGGAGAAAAGGAACACCAATTTGACCCAAAATAAAGCTCCATAAAACACACAAACCAACAAGAAGAGCAAAACACACCGACACAACTCGACCAAACACTAAATCCTCAAGGTCGATTTCCACCAGGGATGGGGGAAGGGGCGAGGGGGAAGGGGAGCCATCCCCGGGTTGCATGTGAGGCTTTCAATGACAGGACAGAGAATCGTAGGAGTGGAAAAGACAGAAGAATAAACCAGGTAGACAACCAAAGAGACCATCGAACGGTCCAAACATAACTGAACGCCGTCAAGAGAACGAAAGTCGAGGTCCAAACAGAGGGGAAGGAGACAACGATGGGGTGCGAACAATCACCGGAGATAGGCGCTGGGAAGGCCTCATCTCCGGCGATTAGAAAGGGCACACAGGGAGGGCGGTGTGTGGTCAGAGGAGGCGGTGGAGCAGACGAGATTTAATTTAGGGTTTTTTTTTGGGAAAAATGGAAAAGAGGAAAGTTAGAGGGAGTGATACTTAAGTAGTCTGTAGGTTGAATAGTTTTATTAAAGTGCAAATATAGCGTACGTATACATTGTTTGCAGATGCATTTGCTATATTGAGTCCCTTTTGTGGAGGCGGGTAAATTCTTGCGGGGCGGCAGTGGTGGACAACCTATGCACCGACTTCTTCTAAAGTAATTAGTACAACTCACTATCAAACTCGAATCCCGCAGATGTGTCGCTCTCATATTCGTATGACCTTATTGATCGGTTGAAGGCGACGGTTTTCCATTATTTTTTTTCCAGGTGCACCTACATAATCGGTGAGGACCAGAAAAGTAAAAGGGAAAAAATTTAAAACATAACGAATCAGGGCGGAAGTAAAGAAACAAGTAATAAGAAAACAATCAGCGCAACAACCATGTAGTACCATGCCACCACTACGCATTAATTGTATAAGTCTTCAAAGTGGGCTGCATAACTTGTCGAAGAAACTAAACCTAAACATCAGGTACATGCAGTTTGTAAAACTTGTTGTCGTGAATTTGTGTCTGTCGGCACCATGCTATAGTACTCCAAAGCTTCAGAAACGTGTTGGATTTGGACTTCCATTAGTCGGTTTTTTTATTTATGAAAACGGGTTGAATGTGACCGGTAAAGCCCACTAAAGTTATATGATCCATTGGGCAGGTGCATCTCAACAAGATCGAAGTTAAGTACATAGTGTGATAAGATCTTGATAAGTGTAAGCGCATTTATTATACGATTGGCAGCGTTGATGGGGGCCCAAATACGAGTTCTATTATTAGCTCTCTCTTCCCGTGCAGAATACCTCTAACCTATATAAATAGGTTATTGGGTTGACATGCCCCATTGATTGTCAACATAAGGAAAACCTAGAAGAGGGAGGAGAAGATCCTAGTATACTAATCATCTTATTACTTATTATTATTATATGCTCCAGGGCGTCGATTGTTGCTTCCATTAAAAGTATATCAATTATCAATGATCCTTATAATTTATCTTACATGTGGTATCAGAGCAGGATTGTATTAGGGTTTATGACCGTAATATTCTGTTCTATTCTCTTTTCGTTAGAACAACGAAAATTTAAGATTAATACTTATCGGATAGTCTGACAATCTTAAACTGAATTGTTACGAACTAATGAGCATGAAAACTTATAAAGATAAAAACGCATGTCAGATCTTGTTCCACGCATAAATACTCATGCCTTGTTGATCAAGTTTATTATTTATTTATTTATTAAACGTAATCAATTTGATATTATCCTGCCGTGATGTCAGGCTAAGTATAAAACCTGACCATGTGCTTTTCGTCTTCATATGCTTTGTATTGAGCTTGCACAAACAATTTGATAGTCTTTCCTTAGTTATTCACTTGGCGGCGTCATGTACTCATTCACGCTTACTTGATGCGTGACTTGAATTATAGTGTTCTTTATGGATCCTTAATACGGTCGTGTAAACTTAAGTTCTCAATATCGAAAGTTATGCACTTGTAGAGATCCGTGAGTATTATGAATCTATTTTCATAGTCCGTATGTTATATCATATACTTAATGGTAAATTATATATTATAAAGGATAGCATGAGTATCATATATGGGTAAGGTTCCGGTGATCTATTTTATTTTGCGGTGGTTAGCTTGGCCAAAGCCGGCTATCTGCTAATATTTAAAACAGTTTGTAAGGATTCTGGAATGTTTTTTTTGCTTCTTAAATTAGTTTTTATAATTTCCTGTCCAAAGGGGGAAGTTGTATAAGTTAATTTGAGTAAGTGGTTGAGTAAATACAAGTGTGATAATTTGATTTCTTGGAAATTTATCTGCCCAAAGGTGATTTATTTTTGAGAAATTTCCTTGTTTATTTACTTGGAGGTAGTTATTATGTCTTGTGTATTCTGCCCAAAGGGGAATGCATAAGGTATAATATGATTCCTGTTGGAGGTAGTTATTGTGTTTTTTATTCTGCCGCCCAAAGGTGAATGCATAAAATATAATATGAATTCCTGTGAGAATATTGCGACTCCCCTAGCATATTCTTGTATAAAGTTATAAGTAAAGTATACCTATATCATGCTAATACTGGCCCTAATCTATTATTTCAGTCAACAAATTTTCTTTGAGCAATGAAATTTGTGCTATTAAGAGTATAAATGAGAATACTTTTGTTAAGTGGAAAGTGATGTTAAGTTGGCCATTGGTTTATTTGATTAATATATGTATATATCGACTTAACTGGGCACAAACCTCTTGCACTCGTACATGAGAGTACTCAAGCTTAAAATGACTATCACCTTTATAGGTGGGAAATGGTACATGAATTGTGTATGATATTAAAGAATTCGATGTCTGGGAATTTCAAGTTTTTCGAATGGGATTCAATCTGTTTTGATGCTAAAGAATTTTTAAAAGGTCTGAAAATTGGAGAATTAATGGACTGTCTCATTAATTTAAATCATGTATGATGTGATTAGTAGTATTGAAGTGCATATCATATCATCTTACTAAAGACAAAGTACCCGTTGTTGAGATTATTCTTTGTCAAGTAAATTCTTAATTCTCTTCCCGGAAAGGAGTCACTTCAAAATACTTTACTATCCCAAACTGATACATGGACTGTCAATGACTTATTTTATATGAGTGAGTATTGAAAAAGAAAAGGAGATAAAGTAAGAAGTTGTGAACTTATTCATTAAACAATTATTTTCAAAGGGGAGGTCAGGTAACATTTATACAAGAACACTAAAGAGAATAAGTTCCAAAAGAACAAGTCTAACCCTTAACACAAACTTGGTCTCTATCAAAAGTATAGTCCGTGTCATACTTCTAAGGGTAATGTGGTAAAGAGTAATAAAGAATCTAGTATTACTATTGGACTTACCTATTTGTTTTGCGACCAAATTGGCCATAAATTGAGAAAGTGTTTAAGATACAATATCTGGTAAGCAAGGATAATAAAGATATGTAATTTATTGGTCTCAGTTTATTTTGAATCATGTTTAGTAGATGTGTCACCTCATTCTTGATGGTTAGATAGTGGATCATTTGTTTATATTTGTTTTTTTTTCCCTTAAAGGGTTCCAAAATAAATAAACACCAAGTGAGGTTATAGTCAGCGTGTCCGCAATGAATGGCGGGAAACTTGATGTGGATTTCATCAGAACAGTTGTCTTAAAGCTTAGTTTAGGATTTTATTTGACTCTAGAAAATTTTCTTTATGTGTCGTGTATGAGACGAAATTTGATTTCTATTTCGTAATTTGACATGTGTGGATTTCGTTTGGTCACTTATAATTAAAAGGTTGAATTACTTTATAACTCTCATATGATTCAAAATGCTTTCCTTTGTGATGTTTTGCATTAATTGGATTGTTTTGATTTCCCATGATATTTTCTTGAATGTTGAGAGTGTTGGAATTAAAAGAAGATTGACCAAAGAATTTTTTTTATTTTCTTTTATTTTATGGCATAAGATTCTTAGCCATGTTTTTAAAGAGAAAATTCATGGACTTGTCAAATGTGAAATTGGACTTAATTTTAAGGAACTTTTAAAAGATATTCACACTAAGTTTAGTGAATCACTACTATTTGTGGAAAGACGTTGTATATCACATTCATTGATGGTGATTCTAGATGTGGTTATGTTTACCTTATAAGTAGTAACTCTAAGGCTCTTGTTAAGTTTAAAGTATTTATTGTCAAGGTTTAGTGCTTGTTAAATATGACTAATAAGAATGCGAGATAAAACCAAGTTGGAAAGTTGTTATGTCAATTTAAACATGGTGATTCGTGGTTGTATATGAGTTTTTTGTTTTATACTTATTGTTGGACATTATTCGATGCCAAGTCTTCTTGAACAAAACGGTGTGACTGAGCGTTGTAATTGTACTTATAAGGATAGGATGAGGAGTTTGATTCGAGATACAAATTAACAGTTTATAGCTAAAGTAAAGCTTTTATATCTACCTTATATTATCTTGGACCCAATACTTACCTGGCAACTTTAATTTGTTTTTTGAACTGTCTTTTGAATTATGAATTAATAAATAAATAAATAAAGTCAAGTTTGAACAGTTTAGGGTGTGGGATTGTTAGTTAAGTTGAATATTTATATTTATAATCCTTCTGGAAAATTTTGATCCCAAAACCACTCCTAAATTCTTTGTTACTTATCTTGTAAAATTTAAAGGTTAAGATTTGTAGAGTATATAACAGTTAAATTTCTAGAGAATGGTTTAGAGACTTGTTGTTGTAACAGAAGACCCGTTTGTCTCATCATGTGTTTGTTAGTCTTCTACTTATGCATTAGAAAAATATTTATTCTTCTTTTTCTAATGGGGAAGTATGATGACTAACAATGTTATTTCACAACCCTTGTGTTGTTGCACATTTTAAAGCGTTTTCAAGAAAAAAAAAAAAAAAAAAAAAAAAAAAGGCATCAAGCATTTAACTATGGTGATTTTGTTGTCTATATCGGGGAAGTTGATTATGACTTGAGTGAAATAGTTAAGATTATAACCTATAAACAAGGTATTTATTTTGTATAAGCAGATAAATGAAAAGAGGTTATATATGTATGATGAGATGTAATCGATAAGACACATAATAAAGTTTAGGAGTTAATTGTTACTCCAGTGGGTTTTGTTTTTTTAATCCAATCGGGTGTAAAGTGAATCTCTAAAATAAAGTTGGATTTTGAAGGTGTTGTTAAGAAACATAAGGAGAGATTTGTGACAAAGGGTTATATTAAAGAGAAGGTGTGAATATCAATGAAACAATTTCACCTATTACTTCAAAGGATTCTTAGGTCTTTCACTGTTCATGATTTAAAGTTATACTAAAATGGATATTCTCATTGTTCTGTTTTGACTGATTTTGTTGAGAAAGTTAAAGAACATATGGTATGTAAATTGAAGGAATCAATTTATGAATTGAAACAAGGTTTTTGTCAGTGGTATATGAAGTTTTATAAGTTTGTGAAGTTTAATGGACTTGTTGAAATGTTAATGATAATTGCACATATATTACAAGATCAGTGGGAGGATCTTGAATTGATATTCCTCATTCTTTATGTTGATGCTATTTTACTTGGTTGTAATGATCTTGGTTTGTTGCATGACACAAAATCAAATCTTTTCATTGTCTTTGACATGAACGATTTGGGGGAAGCATGTTTTGTGCTTGGTATTAAGATTGTGTGTGACTTGTCTAACAGAATGTTGGGATTATCTCAAGGGAGAAATGTTGAGTAAACCTGGTATAACTCTCATATTTAAAAGTGACAATTTAAGTAAGAATGAATGTCGTCCTTAAAGCAGACTTGATGAGAACACTATGTAAAATATATCTTATGATAGTGTTGTTGGTAATTTGATGTATGCTGAAGGTTATGTTTGATGATATGAAATCCGGTACAGGATTTGTTTTTATGTTAGCTGTTGGTGCTATATCTTGAAAGTGTGTCAAACATAATGTCTTTGTTCAAATTTGTCCCCTATATTAAGGAAACAAAGATTATAGCTTGTTATATATATATAACTGCTCATCATGCTAAGGATATGAGATATTGTGAAATGTGTCAAATCTAAGGTTTTTTAATTTGAAAATTCACAATGTTAAAGAATGGGTAGAACTTGAAAATGTCGAGTTTGTGTCTCTTTTAAACTAAGGAGATGATTGCGGACCCATTAACTAAAGCACTCATGGTTATTAAGTTTTGAAAAGTATGTTAAAGATATGAGTTTTATGATGCATTGAATTAGTGGGAGTTGTAATTGAGATATTTTGGTACTTGATGTACTGTATATATGTTTTCAGTAATAAGGTTGATGTTTTAATTCTCACTAAATGTATGCATGTTAAATATAAGCTTAATGCATGTATGATTATTGTTATAGTACAATTTGTGTCTCGTTAAGAGATGTTCTGCATTAAAGCTTTTGCCCTTTAGTGGGTGTATTTTGTCCTGGAATGGATATTGGCTGTTGTGCCATTGCCAGTTGTGGTTTATTTGCCCATTAGTGGGTGGAGTTATCCTTTAATGGATGTTGGCTGTTTAGCCATTGCCTGTTTTGGTGTATTTACCCTTTAATGGGTGGTTTAATCTCTAATGATTATAAACATACCTGAAGTGGTATTTACCTTTTAAGGTAATTAAGGGGAATACTTCTTTTGAAGTGGGTCTCAATTGAGACTGTGACCGAATGTGGTTAAGCATGCTCATCTTAAAGTTTGGATCTATTATGCTAAAACCACACTACACTTTGTCACACTTGGGACTCATGTCGGTAAGCTTTTGGTGTTGTGATCATGGAAGGTCTTGTATGACTTTAATTGTACTATGTCCGCTATGATTCACATTAAATTGCTTATTGGACCGAGTTCTGTAAACTGAGATGTTTTTTATGGCCATGTTATTCAACCCGAGAGTCGTTTTACAAAATAAAAGTTTTCGAAATATTTCTTGAAACAAAACATTTTAATAAAACCAACAATGTCGCCCAAGTGGGAGAATGTTGGATTTGGACTTCCATTAGTCGGTTTTTTTATTTATGAAAACGGGTTGAATGTGACCGGTAAAGCCCACTAAAGTTATATGATCCATTGGGCCTAGGTCTGTCTCAGTCAGTACGGTTAAGTACATAGTGTGATGGTACTGATAAGTGCAAGGCCTGTTTATTATACAAAGCGACTGATGGGGGGCCCAAATACGATTCTATTATGGCTATTGTCTCTTCCCGCATCAGAATACCTCTAACCTATATAAATAGCCCCATTGATTGTCAACATAAGGAAAACCTAGAAGAGGGAGGAGAAGATCCTAATATACTAATCATCTTATTACTTATTATTATTATATGCTCCAGACGTCTGATTGTTGCTTCCGCTAAAGGTATGTACCCTATATAATGATCCTTATAATTTATCTTACAAAACGTTCTGAACAGACAAATTTGGACGCCATAATACCTGCAGTTGTAGTTAAAGCGTCGCGCTGAAGACGGACATATTTAGCAAAACTTGAAAAGCGTGGCAGGTGGCAAAAGGTGTTTGGCACTTCATAAGCAACATTAGCGAAAGTTCCATTAGGAGGTTAAGCTGTCCAAAAGTGACGCTGGGGAGAGCATGCGTGGTATTGGTGTTGACATACAAGCGGTCAACAACATTACAATTAGCAAGTTCCAGGTAGCATCGCTTGAAATCCAAGCGTAATAATCACCCATTTTTTAAACATTTACGTATGTGAATTCGACAAACTCATTACTGCTTGTGAGTGCCAAAACCATGAAGAGGTGCTAAGGGTCGTCGTAATGGATCGGACCCCATAAGCAGCAGGAATGGGAAACCGATAGGGGCAGGCATGGTATTTTAAGTAGCCAGGTATGCATTGATTACCTTTGAAGCGTTCCGCGGACCATGTAAGTGTTAGTGGGCAAATGGTGGTGGGGCTTGCGGTATTCTGGTAGTAACAGTGAAAAGGTGAGCAGCGGGCGAACGAGAACCTAGCTACCTAGACGCTGGCCGCTGGAAAAAATGTCCTACACAAGCGAAGGAATATAGCACGTTAGCTTTGTTGCGACGCTTTAAACAAGCTTGCGTCCAACCCCGACAACCAATTTGGCATATAGACAAAGGTTGTTGGGGAACCTGGTAGGATAAAACTAGGTGTCGTAAAAGCTAGAATTAAGCTACCAAATTAGAAATTTATAAACCAAACTCGACTCTACACTATGCAAAAAGAATAGTAGTAAAGGGAAGTAATGGTCGAACCCAAGGGAAGGGATTTAAGACTAAAAGCTTTTATTAGACTAATGATAATGGACAAAGCACAAGATTATGGACAAACTATAGATATTAACAATGAACAACAATAGAGGGACATAAAAGGAGAATCGGCATGGAGAAAACAAGCAACAAAATTAAAGAGTGTGATATTTCCTATGAGACAAGGCAACAAACACTTGGTATGCAAGTAACAATTATAAGAGATGAAAACTTGGTATAATTCTACAAGCTTCAACTTTTCTCAAAGCAAGACTCTTTTCTCTCCAATTTCATTTACCCAACAACAATCCTCAGGAAATGATCACCATTATCTAAGCCAACAATGATAATCCTACTTAAACTACAATTTCCAATACTAAGCCATGTAAGAATTGTAGCCAAGAGCATGAAGAACACAACCAAGAGGAAAGTAAATGGGATATCAAAAGAGCTTGTCTAAGCCAACAAACCCAATGATACAAACAATTTCTACTCACAAATATTGATACTCTAAGCCAAGATAACAACAATTATGAGATGCTTCAACAAGTTATCACAAAAGTAAGGAACTTTGCAACAACAAGCAATAGATGAACAATAAAAAGGCAAGAGCGATCAATTCTCACAACAAAACATCATCATGGCATTCAAACTTAGAAATTGAAATAAATGAAAGATTAAAGAGTAGAGAGTCAATACAATGATAAATTCGAAGACTTGAAACGGATTACACTAAGCAAGGAAGAATTTAGCCTTCCATAGTCTTCATAAACCCAAAATACAAAGAAAGATTACAACTTGAATGAGAAAGTCTTCTAAATTATTACAAGCTTAAAACCCTAAATGATGAGATTAGATGAGATGATATGATGTTGTATATTGCCTTCCAATCTTGGGTATATATATGGCTTCACAGAAACCTAAAAAGATCCTCACTTAAGAAGCCCAAATGCGGAATAGAAAGCCCCGTAAAAGAGAGCTGCGCAGGATGCGCAGGCTGCGCCAAATTAACTCTTGCCTGCGCAATCGAGCGCAGCTGCGCACCTTATTTGCGCAGCCTACGCCTAAGCTTGCATTTGGAATTGTAGCGCGTATTTGCGCAGGCTGCGCTTCAGACTGACAGCAGTATCTTGCGAAGGCCATATCTCCCTCGTTTTTTTTTGGCAAACGAGGCGTGTGACCTACAGTTGGAAAGCTAAGATTACAAGCTTTCACCTCCAATTGGCCTTGCGTCGATACGAGCTTTAGAACTCGAGATATATCCATTTGAAGTTGACCCTTGTGAAACCGAGTTTTCAATTCTTCATTTTGGCTCTTCTTTGTTTATGCCAAGGCATCAAATCTTCCATTAGCTTACTTTTCTTGACTTTGAACTTATTCCATTGGCTTACCTTTTGCTCTCCTTATTGACCTTGGTTGACCGTGGCTCGGGTTTGACTTGTGAGTCGGTTTGTACAAAATGATCCATTCATCTCAACTTACCAATATGAAGTACTTAAATTACCTTGAGATGTAAATACCAACAACAAGTTCACATGATCCAAATTACAACAAAAGTGGAATCACCGGAAAATACCACGATTAACATTCAAAACCGGATTTATGACAAGTTTATTCAACTAAAATTACCTAATTAGGCCGACACTATTTGACTCTATCAGAACCAGTGTTTGTGTAAACAAATGGATGATACAAGGCAAAGCGTATCTGCTGTGTATAGAGATCTGACAGCACATACGTCTTGAAACCTGGGGATACTGTTGCTAGCAGGATGGGTTATGAGCCAGTAGCGGACAATTTATGAGCAATGAAGCGTGTGCCGCAAAAAAAAAAAAAGTCAAGCAACCTGCAAATCAAGCCATGGTATCAAACTTTAAAAGCAGAATAGGCATAACAGTGTCGTAGAGGGCACAACATAATAAGAAATGTACGCAGTTGTATTTCAAGAAACATATGCGGCACAGGCACTTCCGTCACAATGGAGAGAGTAAGGCTAAAGTAGTTAGGCTGACGTTTAAACGCTGAACGAATCCGCATTTCAAGGAAGTGCTTGCTTGGCATCATCAGTGGAAGCAGTTTAAAGGGAGTCCAATGCAGGACCAATAAATAGTCGTCGGAGGTTGAAGTAGCAATTGCATCTAAATGCCTAGCATAGTGTGTAGGTATCTAGTCCGATTCTGGCCCCATTAATCAATGGCGTATGGACGCCGGGCTGGGAAGTTTTAGCAGATAAATTACACAGCAAATACGAAGCTAAGTTCGACACATAATAAAAAAGAACATAGCGTAAGGGAATAAGGAGCAATTAAAGCAAAATATGTGTAAATAACGAATGTCTGATCACAATACGCACCTAGGCACAAGTGTCTACACGTGTACGCGAGGAAACGGCCTGTAGGTAGGCCAGTGGCAAAAAAAACACAACGTGTCAGAATCAAACCTTAAATCAATGGATGAAGACACTAATAGTAAGGGAGCAGAAAGTCTAAAAGGGCTGCATGAAAGTATACGATAATAGACAATATACATTAATTACGGACTAAAGAGTAGGATAGTTAGACAGTTACCTGGTTTAAATCCACATGATGCCCAACAGTTACGGGGGATCCATCATCGGCTACCTCCAGACATGGACCAGTACATCCCGGAGCATTAGTCTACAGGATTAAAAATGCAGAAGTGCAAATCAAAATTACTACCCGTGATGTAACACCCCCATTTATCAAAGGGCCTTACCAAGACCTACCTTAGCAAATGGAAGCATTACCATATCGGTTACCCGAGGTAGTAAATATCTCTAGACAATGAAAGAACAATTAATATAAGTAATTTAGTACAAAAGGTTTACAACTAATACAACACATAAAAGCCTTGATATCTACTAACTGAAATACAACTGTGGAATTCTAATATCATGAAGTCTAGCTGAACTTGATGTCGTCGTGTCCTCATTAACCAGCCCCTCTAACTAAACCAGCTGTAATACTACAGTTTTATGAGCTGTTGGGTACTCTATCGAGTAAGGCTTACTCTGTCTTGTAAGTCTTTTTTGCGTTATGGACAGTGTTTTGTCTGATGGGTACTCGATCGAGTAGGGGCAACTCGATCGAGTAGGGGGTTTTGATAGCAACGCGAGAATGATATATAAAGTACTTTCATCAGATCTTTTACCTTTATTTTTATTCTAAACATTTTACAAAAAGAAAAGAAATTACGTTGAATCCTCTCCCGCATTGCTATCAAATCCAAAGGGCTAGCGTCGTCGGATTGCGGAGTTCTTTACATCTTTGAAACCGTCTGATTGTGGGTAAGATCCTAGTACAGTTTTTATGTTGATTCGTTAGCTTTGGTTTAAACCTTAATTGGGTGATTTGGGTATTTTGGGAGTATTTTTGGTATTAGGTTGTAATTGTATGATTATATGTTGATAGGAGGTGATTTCGTAGAGGAGCGCTTTTGATCTGCTGCTTGTGTCGATTTATGGTGATTGCATTCCAGGCAGGGTTTTCTACTCAGTTATTGTATACATGATTATGAGATGGTTGTTGGTTGTTGGCATTTGATTATATCGTAATTGATTTGGTATTGTTGATATTATAATTGGTTATTGTTGTTTATCAGTGGTTCGCAAGGTGCGCCCTCGGCTGAGTGGAGTCACTTGCGGGAGTGGCTTCACGCCCTTGATTTGCCCCTTGTGGAACCCGACACAAGAGGGGATGTGCACATTAAGGAACTTGGGTTTTCGTTTGGTAACGATGAGCGGGGCTTAGATGGGAACGGCCGCGGTCCCCCACTGACGGAATGGATTACTTGTTGCGACTGGTAATATTGTAGGGCTAGACCTTCAGGCTAGTCAGGTGACTGGTGATGTGACGGTGCTGGAGAATTGTGTCTGTGTATTGTTGTTGTAGTATCTTGTATTGTGTATGCAGTAACTGATCCCGTTTAATTGTTTTAGAAACTGTGGTGATCCATTCGGGGATGGTGAGCAGGTATGATTTCGATGTGCAAGGGATTAGCTGGGCATGAGTCCCCACGAGTCATCCGCTGTTGTGTCGAACATTTATTTACTGTAGTTGGATTTTGCTTTTGGAACAGTTTTATTATACTTTGCAGTTTTGGGTTTTGATCTAAACACTTAAAGTATTTACTTAAAGTACGTTCTTTTATGGTCTATTTGATATACATTGTTTCGGGCAACCGAGATGGTAGCAGTCTCATGCATTAGGTGGGCTTGGTAAGGCACCTTGGTGTATGGGGGTGTTACAAAGTGGTATCAGAGCGACGATTTTGGAATCTGTAACTATTGAATTTAATGAACTTAGAGAGTCAAACTAAAATGAACCCGGGTAGGAGTTGTTAGGAGCTAATGCAAAGACTTGCGAGACGTCCTAAAGTCGCAAACTCGCCCTACAACTTTGAACCAGTCACTATGGGGAGTCATGGGATCGCTCTGTGTTTACTAATGTTCATATGAATATGTTGGATGGTTGAATGGAGGATGTGGTGGAGAAGATGAAGTCAATTGTATATGATAATATGATTGTGGCTAAGCATGTTGTATGATGAAATGATTTATAATGTGGCAATATTAGTAACATGTGAATAGGAGATGTTGTGTTGTATACATATGTTTATTTTGACGAAGAGTTATAAAGTTAAAGGCATGCGGGTAGTTAGAATCGTCAGCATAACTCGATCGAGTCAGGATAACTCGATCGAGTAGGGTGGAATCGATCGAGTGGGCTGAGCTTGATCGAGTGGGTATATGATAACGTTGGACAATAGCTGCTATTTTGTGCAACTCGATCGAGTAAGAGGAGTACTCGATCGAGTGGGGGCTACTCGATCGAGTACGTATGTGACTCGATCGAGTGTGTTTTTACGTCAGTTCTGGTCAGGTTTCGGAGTTGGAGTACTCGATCGAGTAAGTGGGTAACTCGATCGAGTGACCTCTACTCGATCGAGTAGGTGTGCTTACTCGATCGAGTAGGTGCTGTGCGGGTCATATTTTCTTTGAGCCGTAGGCTATGTGCTTACATTTATCTCTCCTCTTATAGCTCAAAGATATGCCGCCAAAGAGGTCAGCTATGAATGTTAGGGCTCAGGAGATGAGTGTTGACGAGATTTCCAAGATGCTTGAGCATCAAGATGCGCTTACCGAGGCCCTTAAGAGGTTTGGGAAAGATAAAGATGTTGGGGTAGACTTTGCCAAGATGAGCACTACGATATCCCGCTTCGACCCAAAGGAATATATGGGTACAGTTGCGCCGGTTTTTCTCGACAATTGGCATCGAGATATGGAGAATATCTTGAGAGTGGTTCATTTTCCCGAACATTTTAAGGAGGAACAAGTTGCGTTCTACCTGACAGATGCAGCGAGGGAGTGGTAGGACAAGGTGAGAGAGAGTGGGCTAAAAAGACTATACATTAGGCACGTATCAAATCTCCCTAAACCGAACCTTTACTCGTCCTCGAGTAAACTCCAAACTAAACACTAATGGAACGGAAAAATAACTCAGAGCTAGCTTAACTTGTCTACTTGAACCATTTTAATGCAACAAAAATTAACAGTTAAAGCTAAGCACTCAAAACGCAAACGAATTATAAGCTGTTTAGAAATATAGCTGACCTATCGACCTTGCAAGACCGACAAAATTGGACTCTCACGTGGTCACTCTTCTCTCATGAAGCAAAGGGTGAATGTTATATGTAAGAGGGGGAAGAAAACACAGTCACTCACCTAACTGCGACCTACATAGCATGCATGCAACAAAAATGAAAGACAATTCAAGTACTAATGCACAAATTCCAACCAATAATGTCCGTCACAGCCGAGGGCTTGGAAATGATTTGGGAATAGTGAGATTCAGGTGAGAAAAGGCAAAACATGTTATGGAAAAGTGGAGGTAAAAGCGTCAAGCTAGTTCCTAACAGGACCATAATGAAACCATCCGAATCTCAACTGACTAAAAGACTAAGTACGGGTGCCCTTCATTTGGCACAAAACTCGCTAGACTCAAACACAATCTCCTCAAAAATAAACGATAAGAATAGAGGAGTCAGACGGTCACAAACTTTCCTTCTTTAAACGCTGTCTGAAATACTAACTGAAACAAATCAACCATTTTCGATTGTACATCTTCGAACATCTTCTCAACTCAGACAGGAGGAACACGTCTGTTTCCTCCATTTTCACATTCTCCTTTCTTTTCTTTTTTTTTTCTGTTTCACGTGAACTTCAACTTTCAGTTTTTTTTTTTTTTTTTTCTTCACGTTTTTCTCATTTTTCCAACACTTTTTTTTTCTTCCTTTTCCTCCTTCCTCTATACTTACGCCAACTCCAAAACAAGAAACATGGACCAAAATGCAAGGGAAAAAATATACCGCAGAAGAACATACTAACTAGCTTGACTAGGCAGGCTTAGTTTGGGATGTAGCTAATGGGTAAAAGGCAATTTTGGCTTATGTGGAGCTAAATGGGTGTAAAGTAATAAGAAAGGGAAATTTGCAAGACCCTCCCTGCATGTGACACCAACCACAAACCCGAATATGTGCATTTGACGAGAAATTGAATGTCATAAATGTGAAAAAAAGACGAACATGCTATGCAAGGAGTACTACTAAAAATTCCTAATGAACTGGTCATGAATGTAACACCCCCATACTCCAAGTGCCTTACCAGGACCACTCAGGTATAAGGATGCCACCATCTCGGTTACCCGAGGCATGATATTCATAAGACAATAACGAAACAACTTTAAATGATATAACTTTAGTGAAAAGTACAACTGAAACCAAATACCAAAATACGATACATGTTCTCAAAACCAATCGCTTCATTGAATTAATCGAAATGTTATAAAACTAGCAAAGCTACGGCGGAAGACTTCTATCGTCAGACGGTGGCACATCCCAACTATCCCAAAGACTCAACTCAACCTGCTCAATTTCTTGCTCACCATCCCGAATGGATCACCGCAGGTTTTACAAACAACACGGGGTCAGTACTAATCACACAATCTATATTTATATCCACAATACGTTAAACAGATATTCACACCGTCACACACACAATCACACCAGTCCCATCAATCTCAATCATCGATCGTCCACTGGACCCATTGCCCGATGGGGACCGCAGCCGTTCCCACCTAAGCCCCGCTCATCATACCGAGCGATAACCCTGTCCATTAATGTGCACATCCCCTTCCGTGGCGGGTTCCACGAAGGGCGAAACTAGGGCGTGAAGTCACTCCCGCAAGTGACCCCACTCAGCCGAGAACGCATCTCGAGAACCATCAACAGCAATCACAACCACAAACACAATACAATCATCATATCAAACAACCAAATACAACACATCACCAATATCCCATTATGGGACTAATACTGAGTAGGAAATCCTACCTGGAAAGCACAACAATCAGACGGTCTCTACAGCTGTATCAAAAAGCCTCTTCTACAAAACCTCCTCCTATCATACAAACATATAAACACTACCAAATCACAATCTACACAAAAACCCCCAAATCCCCATATTAGGGTTTAACCAACTTTAAGGAAAAACTATAAAAACGGTACATAGATCTTACCCTCGACGCAAGGATCTCAACGGTATAACGAAAGGTGAAATCCGACCTTCCAAACTCCGGGATTTGCTAACAATGCGATTAAAGTGATGAACGTACTTTGCTTTCTCCCTTGACAGTAATTTAGGTTTTGAAAAGTGTTTAAGAACAATGATGGAAAAGATTATATACCTTAATCGCATAATTAACAAAACCCGAGAAATAATTCCCCGTAAACCAGCTACTCGATCGAGTAGCTAAGGTACTCGATCGAGTGCCCCCTTACTCGATCGAGTACCCACGTTACTCGATCGAGTACCCAACAGGTCAGAAACTATTATAAAACGCAACTCACACTTACTCGACAGAGTAAGGCCTTTTCGATAGAGTACCCAGAGACTCATAAAACCGTAGTATTACAGTCTTCCCTCCTTAAAAAGAACTTCGTCCCCGTAGTTCAACCCATACATAAAAACAACCATACTAACTCGACCAAGACACAACAACATAACTAAGAACTCAAGAACTCGGCCAAACATAAAACATGAACTCTTAACACCCACTCCACCAACTATGTTTACTTCCCTAACATGACTCACGATATCGTATCCACCACATATATATCTCTCACGACACCAACTCCATACATAACCAACTACCATCCTCTAACGCTGCTAGCTCCATAATATCATCCACTATCAAATCCAAAATCAAGATACTCATAGACATCAAACGGAATGTTACATTCTACCACCCTTAAAGGAACTTCGTCCTCGAAGTATACTAACACTCATAAACATTATCATCCAACACAACACTTTGGTGAAATATTCTCACACTCCTAAACATCGAACTACTACAAGCACGGTCATGACCTTTAACAAAATTAACCACAACACGAATCAACCTTTTATTCGACATCAAGACTCAAACTTCCAAATATATTACCATATGCACACCCATCAAATCTCTTTTATCGCATCCTACTCCTCTTAAGATAAATGTTACGTCCTCGTAACTTGCTAATACTAAATCCTAGATATATCTTTTCATTATCCTCATCACCACCGCATGTCAAAGATAACCACTTATAATCTAAACACTCGCCATGCACATATGCAAGGCTCTCTTACTTAAACAACTCTCATACTTCACTTCACTTCACTCGTCACACCACCTAACCTATACCACAAAATCCTTAACTTAACTCAAAACTTCACTTGTTCCCTATTACCGCAACATGACACACCTCTCTATATAAACTATATAAAACTCTTACCGCCAAACGCATAACTCACGATCCACACTTGTTACGTACACTCACACTAGATCATCAAGTTCTTTCCTTCATTACCACAACACTCATACATAACTTAACACGACACTAATTACTCAACACCCTACATTCACTATCTCAACAAAGGATTATGAACCACTTACAGCTTCCATATCAGTACAACACCTATTCCACAAATCACTTGTCATGACTATGTCTACCGATGCCTCATCTTAAAACAAGATCAAAATTATCGAACAACTTCTCACGGATGTGTCCCATCAATGAATGTCACTATACCATGACAACAACGAAAACATATACAACTCTCTTTCATATCATACTCTACCCTCATACCAAAACTTAACCGGTAAGAAATATCAATAAACAAAACAAACATGCCCTGCACAACCCGAAACTCACAGGAAGCAACATCAAACAAAACAACAATCTATGTATGACTGGTATGTACTATTGAAAACTCGTATCATAATCATCCCGCCTACTCCACCACAACCGGTAACGGCATCGCAACACCGCCACTAACAGCCACACCGCAGTGCGAAAATACCCGCATCACAACACTAAATACCGTGCCCGGATCACCACCCGAGGCACCACAACCACATCGATAGTAATCACCACTGCATACAACTCCCATAAATCGACTCGAATAACTTCTCGAGATAAGAAAACTTACTCAAATCCACTTTACTAAATCATAACACAACATATTTTATGAATTAAACGGATAATAACCTCGTGAATATCATCCCCTTACCATATCACAGATTGACATGTATCATGAATACATACAAGTATAGCCAGACATGCCAGATCACTCAAACTATTACCTTTTTGAATATCATTCAATTAGATTAGCGTACTCAACATGCATTATAGAATATTCAAATAACAACTTTATGATAATCACACCATACCACGTCTTGTGAGGTCAAAACCTCACACAAACATTTATACATCACAGACCCGTAATCACATCCAACCAGTCAATCCTGATCACGTAAGTTACCACCTGATAAAAATTACCTCTCACCCGAGCTTAACTCGTATACACCTCATAACATATTCTCCCATTCGCATATCCATCACCCTCTGCCAAATGTAGCCACTCCATTAATACTCAACTACTAACAACCGCCTCATATAACCACATCTTATACTCTTTCATAACCATACTTATCATTCTGGTCCCTACAAAATCAACCTCTTTAGATTTGCTGCTTTTCTAATATACCATCACCCTTAACCACTAGTCACAAACCATAACACTACCACTGTCCGGACATCAAACCTCTTACACTCATCTCTAAACATCACGATTTCTTTCCTATCTGTGGTTAGCATCCCAAATAACGAACATCAAATCCATCAACAAAATTACATCAACATTCTTCCCAATACTATCCTTAATTGTGTCATCATCTAACTCTCTACTCAAAATCTCTTATCATGCAGATATTCTACCAACTTCTTACTCCCTTAATTCCTCGAAACTCATGATTAATCATGTTGTCCTGAAACTTCTGTATAATCATTAACTTACTTACTCTTGATAGTATCATACATCTCGACGATTCCTTACTTTTATGTCACATAACTCCGGTAAACATTTTCCTAGTTTTACTCCCCTCATTCTTTTCTTTTACACTCGACAAAATCAATTAACCATTCAACTCCTTATCCCTTCTACCTAACTCTTTAGTGTTCCGGTTACTTTCTCATTGCTCCAACACCCACATCCCATTATTTCATATCGATATCATCTCACTCTTTCTTACCATAAAATATTCTCTTATTATGTCATTAATCACCATTGCCACTAATCCATCCATAGAATCAACGTTTACTGTTTGACAATTGCATCTCCTTTGTACATCTCTAGAAATCAAAATTCCTTTTATACCGTTAATTGCCCAATGAAATCCCACAGTGGTTTCACCTCTTAATAAACCAAATCTCCCTAAACTCACTCACTGTCTACAAATCCACCTCGCGACATGTCTTCACAAAGTTCACTATATACCACTCTTCTCAACCCCGTTAAAACGAACTTTCACTATGTACATTCTTAACCCACACGACTCCTAACCATCCCCCTCCATGATTCTTTACACATCTCAAGCTGCCACCATTTGCGTCCCTCATTTCAATCTTTTCATTCTCACGTTCCATAAACTCACATCATCCCTTGCCCACATTCATTTACTTTTACATTACTCAACATACAAACATATCACTCATCTCATCTCACAAAACATGCTCTATGTCTCAATAAACCATACCAATCTTCCTTTTTTTTTTTTCCACTATCTATGACAACACATATAACTTATGTCCTCCCACCGAACTCCTACTCACCATAGGTGCCACTCTTTACATCATAAGATTAGGTAACTTACGCATCAAGACCAACATACATGTAAAACAATGCATAAAGAAGTAAAATAACATCTTTGAATTAAACATAATATGCAACGAAGTCAAAACATAGGCATATGACCCAAAACAGGGGTCACTAGATCGAGTACAGGCCACTCGATCGAGTAAGTGACTTACTCGATCGAGTAGGTGAAGATCAGAAGCACGAAAAAAAATTACCGGGGCCACTCGATCGAGTAACCGACGTACTCGATCGAGTTCCCCTACTCAATCGAGTGCCAAGGCTACTCGATCGAGTACCTACGCATTTCTCAAAGATCTTTGTCCGCCAGTAAAACAATCATAACTCACTCGTTTCTTGGTCGTTTTGGGCGTGTGACCTATCGTTAGAGTCGTAAAAGAACAAGCTATCACCTTCAATTGGAATCACATTAAAATCATTTATGCATCTCAAGTTATAACAGTTTAAAGACAACTTTGTCAGAATCGACGACATAACTATTTGATTTTTACTTCCAAACAACTTAAACAACAACCAAGCAAACAAAACCAATCCAAAATTCATAACACCAGTATTCCTAATCATATGTTACTATTTTCAAAAGTCAAGCAACAACATTCATCATACACATAGATTATTTAACTCGTCAATCACGATTTACCCACATGCTTTTATTTTGTAACTTTACGTACACAATAACATAATATACGACATAAAATCCCCTATTCACATGTTACTAACATTGCAACATTATACAATCCATTACCCACATAAACATGCTCCACACATGAATTTCATATTCTTATGCAATTACTTACTTAATCTCTTCCAACCAATTCATCCATTACAGCTACATACTTCTTACAACATATACACATGAACAATCGTGGACAAGTACATAAACTTATCATACAACTCTATGCAAACAAAATATACGTATACAACACAACATTCCTATTCACATGTTATTATTATGCCACATTACGAATCATCCATCATGCTTTTCATTCCAACAACAGTTCTATATTTCTCATCAATCTTTCTTTCACATTCCCAACTTTCTACTTCAAACATACAACAATTATAACATGCTTCATCACATCCACACACAAGATATCAAACAACACATACGACCTTGACGTACACCCCCCATGTGGCCGGTTTAAAATTGTAGGGCAAGTTCGCGACTTTAGGACGTCTCCCAAGCCTTTGCATTAGCTCCTACAACCTTTACCCCGGGTTCATTTTAATTGACTCCCTATATTCATTAGATTTATTGGTTACAGGTTTCAGGATCGTCGCTCTGATACCATTTGTAACACCCCCATATTCCAAGTGCCTTACCAGGACCACTCAGGTATAAGGATGCCACCATCTCGGTTACCCGAGGCATGATATTCATAAGACAATAACGAAACAACTTTAAATGTTATAACTTTAGTGAAAAGTACAACTGAAACCAAATACCAAAATACGATACATGTTCTCAAAACCAACTGTCTACTGAATTAACTGAAATGTTATAAAACTAGCAAAGCTACAGCGGAAGACTTCTATCGTCGACGGTGGCACATCCGCCTATCCCAAAGACTCAACTCAACTCCGCTTCAATTTCGCTCACCATCCCCGAATGGATCACCGCAGGTTTTACAAACAACACGGGGTCAGTACTAATCACACAATCTATATTTATATCCACAATACGTTAAACAGATATTCACACCGTCACACACACAATCACACCAGTCCAATCAATCTCAATCACCGACTGTCCACTGGACCACCACCGCGCTGGGGGACCGCAGCCGTTCCCACCTAAGCCCCGCTCATCATACCGAGCGATAACCCTGTCCATTAATGTGCACATCCCCTTCCGTGGCGGGTTCCACGAAGGGCGAAACTAGGGCGTGAAGTCACTCCCGCAAGTGACCCCACTCAGCCGAGAACGCATCTCGAGAACCATCAACAGCAATCACAACCACAAACACAATACAATCATCATATCAAACAACCAAATACAACACATCACCAATATCCCATTATGGGACTAATCGAGTAGAAATCCTACCCGGAAAGCACAACAATCGACGGTCTCTACAAATTTGTATCAAAAAGCCTCTTCTACAAAACCTCCTCCTTTCATACAAACATATAAACACTACCAAATCACAATCTACACAAAAACCCCCAAATCCCCATATTAGGGTTTAACCAACTTTAAGGAAAAACTATAAAAACGGTACATAGATCTTACCCTCGACGCAAGGATCTCAACGGTATAACGAAAGGTGAAATCCGACCTTCCAAACTCCGGGATTTGCTAACAATGCGATTAAAGTGATGAACGTACTTTACTTTCTCCCTTGACAGTAATTTAGGTTTTGAAAAGTGTTTAAGAACAATGATGGAAAAGATTATATACCTTAATCGCATAATTAACAAAACCCGAGAAATAATTCCCCGTAAACCAGCTACTCGATCGAGTAGCTAAGGTACTCGATCGAGTGCCCCCTTACTCGATCGAGTACCCACGTTACTCGATCGAGTACCCAACAGGTCAGAAACTATTATAAAACGCAACTCACACTTACTCGACAGAGTAAGGCCTACTCGATAGAGTACCCAGAGACTCATAAAACCGTAGTATTACAATGAATGTCACCATTTATGGCTCTAAAAACTCAGAATTTTTAAGTAGTTTTCTAATTTATAGGTCAAGTCTAAACAGTCAGCTTATATTTGAACAGAAATTCGTAGACTATGCGTATGACAAGCTAAAAACTATCAATAAAGTGCAAGGCTCAAGTAAGTTGACAAGTTATAGTGCATTGTCATCATGGGAATCTACCGTTCCGACTCAACCTATATGCAAAAATAAACGTGAATTTTTTTTTGAATTTTTGAAATTTTCTAAATTTTTTTTTTTTTGGATTTTCAATGAAATAAAACAATGCAAGGCTGAAAAATAAACGTGAATGCAAAAAGACAGATGC
This sequence comes from Silene latifolia, assembly GCF_048544455.1. Taxonomy (NCBI): domain Eukaryota; kingdom Viridiplantae; phylum Streptophyta; class Magnoliopsida; order Caryophyllales; family Caryophyllaceae; genus Silene; species Silene latifolia. The sequence goes on along the minus strand of NC_133538.1, from coordinate 461,479,673 downwards.
AAATCCAGACTCAAAAGGATGCAATACCCTCCCCAAATCAAAACGGACAACGCCCTCGTTGTCCTCCAGCATACACCAGCAGAAATATGGGGGAACGGGAATATACAACCAACAAAATAAAAAAAATAAAATAAAGGAGACAAAATAAAAGAGTAAGAGATACATACAAAATACGAACTTCCCCAAACCAGCCAGAAAACTGGGGAAGTGAGTAGACCAGTATCTACTCGTCGTCGTCGTCGTCGTCTCCATCCACCTTGTACTCCGGGTCCTTCTCCTCCTCTCTCCTCTTCCGCTCCTCCTCACGAGCTCTCTCCACTGCCACCTCTGGGTCCTCGTCCTCCTGTGGGTAGTCTGGGTGGGAGTCGAGGGAAGTGTCCCCTCGGACTTTAACTGTCTCAGAAGTAGGCGGAAGAGGAGCAGAGGTTTCTCTTCTTGCCGTCCACGCCAAAGGGAAGGCTTGGTTAATTACAATAGGTAATACCTAATTAGGGCGAAAGCTAAGTTAGGAGACCCTAGGGCGGTTTAAGGACCAAAAGGTGACGACCATAGCTCTTCTTATCAATAGTCTAATCGCCTCAGTACACCCGATAGTACAGCTGCCACGATAGACCGACTCCTAGCATATTCCCTTCTCTTATTATTAATTTCTTGCATTCCGTTACCTCTTGCTTTAGCTTCTTTAGTATAATCAACGTAATCAAAACCCCCATCTTGTGACATTAGACAGATAGAATAGACAAGTAGATAGTAAACCGCCTCCCTGTGGAGATCGACCCTACTTACCGCTGACTTCTGTTAGTAATACTTAGGTATTTATTTTTGGTACGAAACGACAGTGTCAAATTTTGGCGCCGTTGCCGGGGAGGTGGCGTAATTTTGTTGCTTTAGTTAAGTTTGTCCTTTCTCTCAAGGAATTTATTCCTTGAGACTGATCTCATTTCTGCAAAGTTTTGATTAGTTTTGCAGATTGTTCGTTACTTTGTAAGTCTATTTGCCAGGATGCCTATGATTACTGAGCATATAGAGCCATGTGGTAGATGTGGCGAGGAAGGGCATAGTCCTATTGAACGCATGGCGACTGTAGAACGCACCCTTGCTTATCGGAATTATAAGCAAGGAGTTCCTTTTTCTCAGTTGTATGAAGAAATAAAGAATGTCTCTACCCCTTCTACGGCAGTACCGCAGCCGGTCTCTCCCTCTGCAAGTGAAGAAATTGCCGAATTAAAGTCCATTATGATGAGTATATTACGGCAGTCTGAAACGGTAATATCAGAATTGAAAGAACAACTCGCGCAGTTAACACTCGCGAAAGACCAAACTAAACTTCTTCCAATATGCGATCCAGTAAGTGCAATGAATTTCCAAAATGACCTTACTCATGAAGAAGACGAGGTTTTGATAGCTGAAGATACCCAGGACGACGATCTAGATGAATTCTTAATCGAAATACTTGCAGCGTGTAATCAAGATACTCGATCGAGTGATTTCTCCACTCGATCGAGTGAATCAATTCATCCTATCACTCGATCGAGTGAAATTACTGGTCGATCGAGTGGTGCACCACCTGCTGTTGGTCGATCGAGCGATAAAAGCACTCAATTGAATGAGTTTGCTGCAGGAATCACTCGATCGAGTGACAAGACTGGTCGATCGAGTGAAACAGAAGAAGAGAATGGTCGATCGAGTGAAACAGAAGAAGAGAATGCTCGGTCGAGTGATATAAGTACTTGATCGAGTAATTTAAATGGCGGAGATCCTATTTTACTATCTAATACCGCTACTGTGTCATCTTCCCCTGCTGTGGAGACGTCACGCATTGATAAAGGCAAAGGAAAAGTTGCGGGTCCACTTGTTGCCACTAGGGTACCCTTTCCAGGCCGTCTGAAGGACGCAAAGATCGAGCAACAGTACGGTAAGTTCGTGGACGTTGTGAAGAACCTCCAGGTAACTGTCCCTTTTTCCGAACTTGTTACTCAGGTACCCACTTACGCTAAGTTTATGAAAGATATTGTGACGCGTAAGAGAAATTTGAGTGAATTTGAGACGATTTCATTTATGGAAGAGTCTAGTAATTTGCTTTTGAACAAGAGTCTGCCCAAAATGAAAGACCCGGGCAGCTTTTCTAGTACCTGTGTTATAGGCAACATGGTTATTGATAAGGCCCTTTGCGATTTAGGTGCCAGTGTCAGTGTCATGCCCCTTCCTGTCTGCAAGAAACTGAAGATGAGTCATTTTAAAGTGACTAACATTACCCTGCAGATGGCTGATAGATTTGTTAGGAAGCCCTTAGGTGTCTTAGAGGATGTGCCTGTGAAAATAGGCAAGCTTTACATCCCAGTAGATTTCATTGTTTTAGATATAGCTGAGGACACCCGGACCCAAATTATCTTAGGAAGACCATTCCTTTGTACAGCTGGGGCTGTTATTGATGTTAGAAATGGGCGTTTGACTCTTGCAGTAGGGGATGACGCGATCACTTTCAGTTTGCCTGGTACTTTGGCTCGCCCAATGATAGAGGATACTTGCTATTCGGTTGATATTATTGACGAGTCTATTTATGACTTCTAGTCTGGTTCTTTCATGAAGGACCCACTGGAAGCTCTTATGCTTTTTGATGAGTGTGCAGATAGCCCAGACGACGATGACGCTGCGTTGGAATTGCTAGTTGAGGATTTCGATGAAGGTGAGGGAGAGCAAGTGGAACAAATGATTAGCACTCTTTGCTCCATTGAGGTAAAGGTACCGGAACGTAAGCCTCTCCCTTATCATCTTAAATATGTTTTCTTAGACGATACAGAGCAATATCCAGTCATTGTTAGTGCTAAGCTTAATGATGATCAGCTGACCTCTTTGTTAGCTGTACTTAAGAAAAACAGAAAGCCCCTTGGTTATTCACTGGACGATATCAAGGGGATTAGTCCCGATATTTGTATGCACAGGATAGAGTTGGAGGAAGATCACAAACCTTGCGCAGACAGGTCGGCGCACGGCTGAACAGGAAGATGCGGGGACGTTGTGATGGCCGAGGTAATGAAGGCTTTGGATGCGGGTTTTATTTATTCTGTCGGTAATTCTAGATGGGTGAGTCCAGTACAGGTGGTCCCGAAGAAAGGAGGGACAACTGTTGTTAAGAACGAAAAGAATGAACTAATACCTACTCGAGTAGTGACCGGTTGGCGGATGTGCATAGACTACAGACAGCTCAATGCCGCCACCAAGAAAGATCATTTTCCCCTTCCTTTTATTGATCAAATGGTAGAAAGGTTAGCTTCTCATAAATTTTTCTGCTATTTCGACGGGTACTCAGGGTTCTTTCTGATCCCTATCCACCCAAACGATCAGGCTAAGACTACATTTACTTGTCCTCAAGGCGTTTTTGCTTATCGCAGGATGCCTTTTGGTTTGTGTAATGCCCCTGCCACCTTTCAAAGGTGTATGATGGGGATATTTTCAGAGTATATTGAGTCTATCATGGAAGTTTTTATGGACGATTTCAGTGTATATGGGAGTGATTTTTCCAACTGTCTGTCAAACCTTGAGAAAGTGTTGCAGCGCTACATTGAGGTTAATCTTGTGCTGAACTAGGAGAAGTGCCACTTTATGGTCAACGAGGGAGTTGTCCTAGGGCACTTAGTTTCTGACAGGGGAATAGAAGTTGATAAAGCAAAAGTGGAAGTGATTCAGCAATTACCCCCTCCCGTTAATGTTAAGGCGGTGAGGAGTTTCCTTGGTCACGCCGGCTTTTATCGCCGGTTCATCAAGGACTTCTCAAAGATTCCTAAACTACTTACACAGTTGCTACTTAAGGATGCCCCTTTTGTATTTACTGATGATTGTCTTTCTGCTTTCAACAGGTTAAAGCAGGCCTTAGTCTCTGCGCCGATCATACAGCCTCCCGACTGGGACTTGCCGTTTGAGATCATGTGTGATGCGAGTGACTACGCACTAGGAGCGGTGCTAGGCCAAAGGAAAGACAAGGCTTTGAGTGCTATCTACTATGTGAGCCGAACTCTAGATGAGGCTCAAGTGAAGTACACTACCACTGAGAAAGAGCTGCTAGCTGTAGTTTATGCCTTAGAGAAGTTTCGTACTTATTTAGTTGGGTCGGAAGTCACTGTTTTTACTGACCATGCAGCTTTGAGGCATCTCCTTGCTAAGAAGGAGGCTAAACCACGGCTACTGAGATGGATACTCCTTCTTCAGGAGTTTGATTTGTAGATTAAGGACAAGAAAGGAGCTGAAAACGTTGTAGCTGATCACTTGTCGCGACTGATGCGACAAGAAGGGGAAGATTCTCTACCTATAGATGATTCCTTTCCTGATGATACTTTAATTGCTGTTATATCGTCTATTGTTAACCAAGAACCTTGGTATGCAGATATAGCTAACTTCGTTGTCAGTGGCAAGCTGCCGCCTGACCTTTCTCATCAGCAGAGGATGCGTTTTCTGTATAACGCTAAGCAGTACTTCTGGGATGACCCTTACTTGTTTAAGGAATGTGCAGATGGTCTCTACAGACGGTGTATTCCGCAGTGGGAGACCAAAATAGTCCTGGAAGGCTGTCACTCCTCTTCATATGGTGGTCACCACGGTCCATCGCGCACCGTGGCTAAGGTACTTCAGTCTGGCTTTTACTGGCCTTCTTTGTTTGCTGACGCTAGGTCTTTTGTTTCAGCTTGTGATGCGTGCCAACGATCAGGGAACATTTCAAAGAGACATAAGATGCCACAGAACGGCATCTTAGAGGTTGAGGTCTTCGATGTCTGGGGCATTGATTTCCAAGGACCGTTCCCATCCAGTAAACGTAACAGGTATATCTTAGTGGTTGTAGACTATGTGTCAAAATGGGTTGAGGCAATTGCCTCACCTCATTGTGATGCTAAGACCGTGATAAAGATGTTTAAAAAGATCATATTCCCCCGATTTGGTGTCCCTAGGGTCGTCATTAGTGATGGGGGAATGCATTTTAAAGAAAAGAAACTAACTTCCATACTATCTAAAGTTGGTGTCCAACACTGGCGTGGTTTGGGGTATCATCCCCAAACTAGTGGTCAGGTAGAGGTCTCTAATCGCGAGTTGAAAGAGATCTTGTCTAAAGTAGTTTCTAAATCACGGAAAGACTGGAGTCTTAAGCTAGATGACACATTATGGGCTTACAGAACTGCCTTTAAGACACCAATTGGTGCATTACCTTATAGGCTAGTTTACGGGAAATCGTGTCACTTACCTGTTGAATTGGAATGTAAGGCCTGGTGGGCAATTCGTGAGCTTAATTATGATCCTAAGTTGTGTGGTCAGAATCGTCTTTTGCAGCTAGATGAATTGGAAGAGTTTAGGCTTAATGCCTATGATAGCTCGTGCATTTACAAAGAAAAGACGAAGAGATGGCATGACAAGAGAATCTTACCTCGTGAGTTTCATGTTGGGCAAAAGGTGCTACTATTTAATGCCCGGTTGAGATTATTCCCTGGCAAGCTGAAGTCCAGCTGGAGTGGTCCCTATACGGTGACGGCTGTTACCAAATTTGGATCCGTGGAGCTCGAATATTCCGAGGGTCATAGATTCAAGGTGAATGGCCAATATGTGAAGCATTACCACGAGGCGAATGAAGCAGACAATCGCGTTGAAGTCCTACGCTTCGACGAGCTTGACGCGCCAGTTAATTGATGCCAGAAAGGTCGTGCGGGACCTCTTAAACCAGCGCTCTCCGGGAGGCAGCCCGGACTGTTTTATTGTACTTTGGTTAAACATTTTATTTTTCCTTAGCTTTTTGTTGAACCTTATACGCTGTTTACGAACTCCCTATGTATTTCCTTGCTTTAATTGCGTGTTTTGCAGATCCAAGCACTCGATCGAGTGGTTTTTAGTTCGATCGAGTACTTTTTGGGGACGATTTCACTCGATCGAGTAATAATTGTCCTTGATCGACCATTTCTAAAATCACGTTCACTCGATCGAGTGGATTTTCACTCGATCGAGTCCTTCCCTGCACCAGTTCACTCGATCGAGCGGTTCTAAGTGCTCGATCGAGTATTTTTGACTCCCAGCTGATGTTTTCCGTCTATGGAGCTACTGTTTGACTTTCTTTGACCTCCCATGTTCATGGTCGGTTTGGGGAGGTCCCTCTTTATGACGTTTTGTAAGTTTTCCGACTCCACTCTTCATTTTCTCTTCAGTTTGCATTTCTTTCCCTATTGTTGGTACAATGAGGGCATTGTACGGTTTGGTTTGGGGAGGTGTGCATCCATATCTGTGTCTGCATGTTTTTTTTGCATTTATGCTTGCACGTTTATTCATTTCCGCATACATTGTTGCTTTAATTAATTCAAAAAAAATCATAAAAATTCAAACAAAATTTCACGTTTAAATTCAGTCGGAACGTTTGAACATTGACGCTACTTTGAATCCTTACGTGAACCTTGCATATTCTTGACATTTAGTTGGCATGATTATGTGCATAATCTACGAGTTTTTGTTTCTTCCTTATCTGAACGAATAGACTTGATTCTTTATGTCGGCAAGCTACATTAGATTCTAAGGTTAGAGCTTTATAAACTGGTGACATTCATGACCGGTTTCATTTAGGATGTGAGTAGTACTCTCTTTAAGGCATGTAACATCAATTTGCATAAGCATGAGTCCAGTCTTCTTAATACCTGTATGCATTCGGTCTGTGGATGGTGACACATGTTAGGAGAGGCAGTCCCCTTTTTTTCATTCTACCCATGAGCCCCACATAGCCAAATTGCCTTTTTGCCCTATTAACTACTTTCTATAATACTTCCTACCCTAGCTGAGCTAGTGACGAGTAGTTCTTGGAATGTTTCATTGCAATATGGTTATTTTATCTGATTTCAGAAGATGGTGGAAGAATTGAAGGGAAAGAAAAAGAGAAGAATGTTGAATTGTTGAAAAAAAAATGAAACGAAAACGAAAAAAAAAAAAGAGAATGAAAAAAAAAAGCGAAAAGAATAAGAAAAGAAGAAAAGAAAAGAAAAATCATGTTGAAAAATTGGATAATGATTCTCACTCCCAGGTCTTATTTATATCTTATGGGGAGTTGACGAGTTCTTGGTGTTTGTGAGTCTAGTGCATAATTTTTGCACCATTTCATCTTGCAATATTGAGTATGAAGTTGGGATGCTGTCTATATTTGGATCCATTGTTGCTAGCCTGGCTATTAACCCCACATATCCAAATTCATTTTAGCCCCTTCTTACCCATTACCTCACTTACCCAAATGTAAGTCCTCGGCATGTGTTTTGGTCACTAGTATGGTTGGAATGCATATGTACGGTTGTAGAGACTTTATTCATGATTAACTGCATGCATGTTCTTATAGATCGAGTTAGGTGAGTGTCTATACTTCTTTCTATCTTTCACATATATACTTACCTTGTGCCTAATTTTGAGTGACGAGCGGCCCATGAGAGTCCGACATCTTTTGAGTCTTGCAAGGTCGACAGTTCAGTAAGTTTGAAACATTGATTTAACTCGTTTGCACTTCTCATTTGCCACTTTGTCATTTTGTCGCATTAAATTGGTTCTAGTGGATGATTTGTAGCTGATGCGTTGGTCCCGTTCCATTGTTTTTTCTTAGTTGCATTCATATTTGCTTGGGGACAAGCAAAGGTTTGGTTTGAGGAGATTTGATGCGTGTCTTTTATATAAGGTTTCTACCTCATTTTTACACGCATTTCTGTACTTTTTATGTAGCATCTGGCTACAAATACCCCCGAATATTCTACTTTGGTTCGTTTTATGTAATTTGCAGGAATTAATCGAAGAGGAGCTAAATCGAGCCTAATTTGTCCCAATTGTATGCATTCATGGAGAATAAGGAGTCGGAGCTTGGAAATCTAACACTTGGAAGACACGTGAGCTGAGTTCGGGAAATAGTTCAAGGCCTAACGAACTTAAACAGCTCGATCGAGTGATTTATTGCTTGATCAAATGCTTTTATTTGCCTAAGTTACTCGATCGACCACTTTCGAGTACACACAAGAGGAGCAAAGCAAGGAATACTCGATCGAGTAGTTTATTTCTACTCGATCGAGGAGATTGATGCACAACTGCTGGATCGAGTGAGTTATTTTCACTCGATCAAGTGGTTTACCCTTATACAGCCTTTGTCCGCCTAATTAATTTATGGGCTTTTGTAATTAGTCCATAGATTAGGTTATAGGATGGATTTTTAGTATAAGACTGGAGGAGTGAACTACGTGACTCCTCTCTCTTCCTACGTTCGTTTACTGTATACCTTGCCACTATTCTTTGGTTTTTGTTCTTCCTTTACACTTTGCTACTCAGATTTGGATTTTGCGATTGGTATTATTATTCTACTTTTACTCTTAATTCTTGATCATTTCTCGAATTCCTTCTTCCCTTTATTGTTATCATAATCGCTCTATTTTAATCCTTTAGTTTTATCATTATGTTAAGTCTTAATTATCAATTTTTTATTATTGTTAATTATTTGGTTATGAGTAGCTAATTTCCGTTATGCTAAGACTATAGGGGATCCATAATCATGAGGGAATAGTAATCGATTTATTGGGTAACTGCTGGTATAGTCTTTGTTGGTTAAATGCTACAATTAACTGTATCCGTCTAATTGAGTCGACGCAATTAGACCTTTAATTCTTAGTGATCCTTGACCTGGACCGAAAGGTTGGAAAAGGCGAGACTAGTAGCGAACAATAGGGTATTGCAGTGAGGGCGAAAGTTAAGCTGTTTACGCTTTAGGGTGAATTAAGGACCGAAAGGTGACGTTCGCTACCCCTTAGACCGTATATGCATCGACCTGAGACCTAGATTACTTGACTAAATGATTATGGTGAACCGTCTGTCTTAGCTGTTTCTCTTTATCTGCTTGATTCCTTCCTTTTAATTTCCTCTTTCTTATTCTTATTAGTTTAGAATATCATATTTAAAACCCCCCCATTTGGTTACCTTGACGAACTTAGATTAAGCTGACAATTAGGGCGAACTAACACCCCCACTTGAGAGTAAGGTTGTCCCACTTGGAAGTATGCAAGGCTCAAATAAAGATTCAAAGTAGCGTCAGTGTTCAAACGTTCCGACTCAATTTAAACGCGAATTTTTTTTTTGAATTTTTATGATTTTTTTGAATTAATTAAAGCAACAATGTATGCGGAAATGAATAAACGTGCAAGCAAAAATGCAAAAAAAACATGCAGACACAGATATGGATGCACACCTCCCCAAACCAAACCATACAATGCCCTCATTGTACTGGGAAAGAAATGCAAACTGAAGAGAAAATGAAGAGTGGAGTCGGAAAACTTACAAAACGTCATAAAGAGGGACCTCCCCAAACCGACCATGAACATGGGAGGTCAAAGAAAGTCAAACAGTAGCTCCATAGACGGAAAACATCAGCTGGGAGTCAAAACTACTCGATCGAGCACTTAGAACAGCTCGATCGAGTGAACTGGTGCAGGGAAGGACTCGATCGAGTGAACGTGATTTTGGAAATGGTCGATCGAGGACAATTATTACTCGATCGAGTGAAATCTTCCCCAAAAAGTACTCGATCGAGCTGGATACCACTCGATCGAGTGCTTGGATCTGCAAAACACGCAATTAAAGCAAGGAAATACATAGGGAGTTCGTAAACAGCGTATAAGGTTCAACAAAAAGCTAAGGAAAAATAAAATGTTTAACAAAAGTACAATAAAACAGTCCGGGCTGCCTCCCGGAGAGCGCTGGTTTAAGAGGTCCCGCACGACCTTTCTGGCATCAATTAACTGGCGCGTCAAGCTCGTCGAAGCGCAAGACTTCAACGCGATTGTCTGCTTCATTTGCCTCGTGGTAATGTTTCACATATTGGCCATTCACCTTGAATCTATGACCCTCGGAATCTTCGAGCTCCACGGATCCAAATTTGGTAACAGCTGTCACCGTATAAGGACCACTCCACCTGGACTTCAGCTTGCCAGGGAATAATCTCAGTCGGGCATTAAATAGCAGCACCTTTTGCCCAACATGAAACTCACGAGGTAAGATTCTCTTGTCATGCAATCTCTTCGTCTTTTCCTTGTAGATGCGCGAGCTATCATGGGCATTAAGCCTAAATTCTTCCAGCTTATCTAGCTGCAAGAGACGATTCTGACCACACAACTTAGGATCATAATTAAGCTCACGAATTGCCCACCAGGCCTTACATTCCAATTCAACAGGTAAGTGACACGATTTCCTATAAACTAGCCTATAAGGTGATGCACCAATTGGTGTCTTAAAGGCAGTTCTGTAAGCCCATTATGTGTCATCTAGCTTAAGACTCCAGTTTTTCCGTGATTTAGAAACTACTTTAGACAAGATCTCTTTCAACTCGCGATTAGAGACCTCTACCTGACCACTAGTTTGGGGATGATACCCCAAACCTCGCCGGTGTTGGACACCAACTTTAGACAGTATGGAAGTTAGTTTCTTTTCTTTAAAATGCATTCCCCCATCACTAATGACGACCCTAGGGACACCAAATCGGGGGAATATGATCTTTTTAAACATCGTTATCACGGTCTTAGCATCACAATGAGGTGAGGCAATTGCCTCCACCCATTTTGACACATAGTCTACAACCACTAAGATATACCTGTTACCTTTACTAGATGGGAACGGCCCTTGGAAGTCAATGCCCCAGACATCGAAGACCTCAACCTCTAAGATGCCGTTTTGTGGCATCTCATGTCTCTTTGAAATGTTCCTTGATCGTTGGCACGCATCACAAGCTGAAACAAAAGACCTAGCATCAGCAAACAAAGAAGGCCAGTAAAAACCAGACTGAGGTACCTTAGCCACGGTGCGCGATGGACCGTGGTGACCACCAAATGAAGAGGAGTGACAGCCTTCCAGGACTATTTTGGTCTCCCACTGCGGAATACACCATTGGTAGAGGCCGTCTGCACATTCCTTAAACAAGTAAGGATCATCCTGTATAATCGCTTGGCGTTATACGTAAAACGCTTCCTCTCGCGATGAGAAAGGTCAGCGGCAGCCACACGATCGACAACGGTTAGCTATATCTGCATACCAAGGTTCTTGGTTAACAATAGACGATATAAACGCAATTAAAGTATCGTCAGGAAAAGAATCATCAATAGGTAGAGAATCTTCCCCTTCTTGTCGCATCAGTCGCGACAAGTGATCAGCTACAACGTTCTCAGCTCCTTTCTTATCCTTAATCTGCAAATCAAACTCCTGAAGGAGGAGTATCCATCTCAGTATTCGTGGTTTAGCCTCCTTCTTAGCAAGGAGATGCCTCAAAGCTGCTTGGTCAGTAAAAACAGTGACTTCCGACCCAACTAAATAAGTACGAAACTTCTCTAAGCCATAAACTACAGCTAGCAGCTCTTTCTCAGTGGTAGTGTACTTCACTTAAGCCTCATCCAGAGTTCGGCTCGCATAGTAGATAGCACTCAAAGCCTTGTCTTTCCTTTGGCCTAGCACTGCTCTTAGTGCGTAGTCACTCGCATCACACATGATCTCAAACGGCAAGTCCCAGTCGGGAGGCTGTATGATCGGCGCAGAGACTAAGGCCTGCTTTAACCTGTTGAAAGCAGAAAGACAATCATCAGTAAATACAAAAGGGGCATCCTTAAGTAGCAACTGTGTAAGTGGTTTAGCAATCTTTGAGAAGTCCTTGATGAACCGGCGATAAAAGCTGGTGTGACCAAGGAAACTCCTCACCCCCTTAACATTAACGGAAGGGGGTAATTGCTGAATCACTTCCACTTTTGCTTTATCAACTTCTATTCCCCTGTCAGAAACTAAGTGCCCTAGGACAACTCCCTCGTTGACCATGAAGTGGCACTTCTCCCAGTTCAGCACAAGATTAACCTCAATGCAGCGCTGCAACACTTTCTCAAGGTTAGAGAGACAGTTGGAAAAATCACTTCCATATACACTGAAATCGTCCATAAAAACTTCCATGATAGACTCAATATACTCTGAAAATATCCCCATCATACACCTTTGAAAGGTGGCAGGGGCATTACACAAACCAAAAGGCATCCTGCGATAAGCAAAAACGCCTTGAGGACAAGTAAATGTAGTCTTAGCTCGATCGTCTCAGGTGGATAGGGATGAAAGAACCCTGAGTACCCGTCTAAATAGCAGAAAAATTTATGAGAAGCTAACCTTTCTACCATTTGATCAATAAAAGGAAGGGGAAAATGATCTTTCTTGGTGGCGGCATTGAGCTGTCTGTAGTCTATGCACATCCGCCAACCGGTCACTACTCGAGTAGGTATTAGTTCATTCTTTTCGTTCTTAACAACAGTTGTCCCTCCTTTCTTCGAGACCACCTGTACTGGACTCACCCATCTAGAATTACCGACAGAATAAATAATACCTGCATCCAGCAGCTTCATTACCTCAGCCATCACAACGTCCTGCATCTTCTGGTTCAGCCGGCGCGAGAATCACAAATAGATAAGCTGTTATTTTATTTTAACTCATATAGTTAGTTATCTTCACATTTGTAATTATAAATTGAGATCTTATTACCCTCGGTCTGTAAGAGGAGAACAAATAAAATCTCTCAATATAAACTTTCTTTGATGACAAGATATTCCAAGAGTTTAGATCAGGTCAGAACACTAGAACTATTGTCAAGAGAATAGCTTACTGCTGTCGATACTCACCTGCTAGGCCTCAAGTAAATGCTCTGATGCAATTGTCTCTATATTATCTCTGTTACACACTTCATTTTTAAGAAAAAAGATTTATAAAATCTGCAATAACAAGAAAAAAGAACTATCGTAATGACCTGAGGTATACATTGCCAACAAAAGTATAGAAGGAAGTTGAATGAGTATAAGGCGGAGTAGTGCCGGGTGAAATAGCCAAGTCAATATTCCATACAAATGTACTTAGCAGCCAAGTTCTGAACAATATGATTAAAACTGATCAACAACTCAAGGTGTCAGTTTTAACCTTGTGAATCACACTATACACATTGAGCATTATAGAATGGTAGTCTGATTATCTTTAATCTGATCTTCAGAAGAAAATGATAAACGCATGAGATAAAAAGGGTGACAGCTTTAACCTTGTGTAAACTAAATGCAGTTATAAGTAACATAGCATCACTAACTTCAAAGTCCTTGATATACCCTGCAAAATTTATATAAAGTTAAGAGTTAAGTAGCAAATATTACATCTGCACAATATGTCAAAACGAAAATAAATGTGCTAGAAGAGACCAAACTGAACTTAAGAAACCAAGAGCTAATCTCAGTCTATTAGTGAGTTTGATTGCACAGTAGTTTTATTTTGAATATTAACTAGGCGTAATTGGTTCAGTTTGCTACTCAACACCTCAATCATATTAACCAAGATCAGCCAGTTTACGGTAATTTTAACCAAGATTAGCCAGTGATTTTGAAGGATTCTGAAGCGGATTTCTTTACTCGGAGATTGGATAAACTCCAATAAATTTTTAAATGAGCCACTAACATACTCAAATATGGATCCACCCCGAAACCAAAGAGATATTTTGGACTATGAACGTAAAGTTTTGAGTTGAATTGCAAAACAAAACCCCACTAAATAACCAAAGAGATCCCGGTGGGTCTGCTATCATATGTTGACAATGTTATGCATAATTTTAAAGGCACAAGGTAATAAACTAAAATAAATAAAGTGACTTAGTACGCTACGGTCACAAGTTCATCAGGACAATGATTACATTTGAGATGGAACAAGTGTCAAATAGACGACATAGTCACAAATAATTGAGAAAAGAGGATGTGCTACAACAAAATATTAGCTTGCATTGCCAAACCAAAGTTCATTCCTTTACACAAAGAGATCAACGATAAACCCTCTTAACTCTCACACATGCTGCACAAGTCACATCCAACAAATAATATACACCAAAGAAAATATGAGCTGAAGTTTTCTTGAAAAAGGTAGAGCCATTTTTCAACGAGAAGCCAAATGACAATAATAAAAATTGTTTTCAAAAAACCCAATAATGTCACTTTTCAACAAAATGAAACTGGAATTATCATTTTTATACTTCATATCTTCGTGTTGTATCTCTTAGTCTTACACCATTTAGAAAAATGCTAAAAGAACAACAGCCATTTGTTCCACATCTCACGCTCAAGGGGTTTAATAATTGCCATATACAAATTTTATTATAGTTGAAAACATAATCAGTTCTTTTCGGGGTAGCAATCCTTATTTCAGCCATTGATCTGGACACTTGATGAAAAGAACTAGTTTTGAGTCCTTTCAAGCATCACATAATGCAACTTCCACATGAAAAATTAGATAGGAGGGAAACACTGATCATTGAGCGATGCAATTGAAAAAGACAGAAGAGTGAACCTGCAGCAGACAAGCTTGTTATCACCCTTTGCTCGAATACCTGTATAACCCATCTCAAGAGCCCTCTTTAAGCCCAAAATGAAAGCTTGATAGTCAACAACAATGTTGGTAGTTGTTCCAAAGCCTTGGCGAATTTTACAAATCTACATAAGTATCTTTCGTGAGAAATTAAAGAAACTAAAAAATATGGTGCATACTAGAGCTAAACTTGTAAATTATAGGAAGTAACTTCATACCACATTTCCATTGAGAGTTCGAAGCACAGCTCCAGCACAAGCCGGTCGGGGGTTTCCATAATAACTTACCACATCCCAAATGAACACTAAACCCTAAAAAATCACCACGTCAATCAATAAGTTGCGTCTTATAATCTGAGAGGTACAACTAGAAAGCGACATTCATTAATCAGGACAAAAATTTATCTAAAAAATGGTTGATTCGTTTTACAGACGAACCATCAGATAACAAACCTTACTTCTAATCTCATAGCCGCAATTGTTGAGAGTTAAAAAGGTATTCAATTAAACATAGCCGCAATAGATTGTAGGACGGATCGGTATTATGTTATTTTAAACATGATCCAAGTGAAACTCAATATAAATGATTAAAAAGGGAAAAGAAAAAAAAAAGACATACGTCAATACAATGGTGGTTTCAACTCGTCGTTGTCGAAGGGAGAAACGATGGTGGTGAAGTGGTGCTATCAATGTAGTGTAGTGCGAGGATGAGGGTAGAGCGCATCAATATAAGGTGGGATCAGTGGTGGTTGAGGGTAGTGATGGCGGTCCCATGTCTTTTACATCGAAAATAACTTGCCAACAACCCGTTCTTTTATCTGTTTTTAGCTATGTTATTTGCTTTAACCAAAGCAAACCCATTCTCGAATGCAATTTTATTAGGCCAATTGAAAGCATCGTCACGCATTTTGAAATCTAAAGTAGTCTCGAACAACGGGTTGTAACCAATTGAATTCTCGCCAAAAGTCTCCCACGAAACCTGTTCCAAGCAATACGGACTATAGTAAGACAATAAAAACGATACATAACTTAAATAAATTGCGTAAAACGAAAGCAAACAAGATAAAACGAGTAATCCAAGGCTAAACCACAAGGCTCAACAATTGACCATGGCCAAACATTGGTTTCCAACGTTCAACCATGGCCAAACATGGAAAACAAACGTTCAACCATGGCCAAACAAGGATACTCAACATTCAACCATGGCCAAACATTGGTTTCCAACGTTCAACCATGTCCAAACAATGGTTTCCAACGTTTGGATCATGGCAAACGTGGAATTCCAATGTTTGGACCATGGCAAACGAAGGATTCCAAAGTTTGGACCATGGCCAACGTTGGTTTCCCACGTTTGGACCATGGTAAATGTTGGTTTCCAACGTTTGGTCCATGACTGAACGTTGGATCTCAACGTTTGGTCCATGGTACAACTTTCGGGGCACAAATTTCAGATTTACGCAGAAAAATCAAAATTTCGCTACTACTAAGTTAATACGTGACGTAAATCAACTATCGAATAAAATTAACGATGCACAAAAAAAATGAAAATTAAGCAAATAATGAAGCGATTAAGTTGACGTACCGGTGATTCGGGATCCGTCATGTTAATTAATCTTATTAATTGTTGTTGTTTGTTTTTTTTTAAATTTAGTTGATTTTTAGTAGGAATTTGAGAGGAAATTTTTTAGAGAGAGAAAGTGGTACGGTGGATGAGTGCAAGGGTAGTTATCGTCTTTTTTTGAAAAAACGTCGTCGATATTTACTAAAACGCCGTCGATGAAAATCAGCCCTCTTTTTTTGCTTAATCAAAGCACTGGTCATTCAAGGCCTAATGTCAAAAGTCTTAAATTAGAATGCATCTTACCCAATTGTTCGACCCAGGCTTAGCTTCACCCAAGAGGCAGAATGGTATTTCATGATTTTTTTACCCAATTACACTATATTGATTATTGTCTCATGATAAATACTAATACATATGAAAGTAAATAGGACCATCCAAGTCCTTTTTGAGTCAAATAAAAGAAAAACGAGCATATGTCATTTTTATTAGTTACTTGTTCTTTTTACCCTTAACTAGTAGAATAGACTTGAAATACTTTAGGTCGTATCTTTTTAGTGTAGATTAATCGACCTCTAAGAATCAGCCTAAACGAGGGCGTGCATTTGACCATCTTTTCCTTCTCTGTGGTGTGATAATTCCTTGATCGCCATGTCTCTAATTAGGTAACCTCTAGGTTTGGAGACTTTATCCTTCTACTCATTCGTCAAATTTCCATATTTCAAATAACTACAGATTCGTCAATTTCCCAAATAAGCACAATTGCTTTCTACCAAATTTGTCTAACTTCCCATATCTTAAATGACCACCAGATGAGCACAATCTCATATGATCAACAACCCAATTATCCAAATTTTATCATTCACTCTCATTGGTGCTAGAAAACTAGCTCACAAATATTCAAACCGGATTAACACCCGTGTCCAAACTTACCAAATAAGACACGGGAGCGCGTATTACATGCCCTTAAATTAGATAAGGTGACCACTAGTCCCTTAGAATAAGCATAATATGTGAGTCCAAGTAACAATACAAGCTCAAAAATAGTCACACCAAAGACTCCCATGAGTCAACAAAAATTTCAGTCAAAGTTGCAAACAACTCTAGTGACAAAAGTCTCAAAAAGTCAGAACACAAAAAAAAAAAAATATATGATCTCAAATGGATACAATATCAAAAGTCTCAAAACTTTCAAAGATTCACAAGACCCAAAACTTCAGTCAAATAAAGTTGGAATTCAAATTCGAGAGTAGTCATTTCTCCTTTCTCAGGCGAGTTAATCCAAGTTACATTGTCTCTATTCCTATTGAGACGATCCTTTCATTCACTTAGGTGAGTGAGAGAGTCACACTGATCTCTAGTGTCTTCTAACACCATAGAACCTTCTACTCCATTCCATTTATCACCCTCATTTAGCATCTAAGACTTCAGGGGATGTACACTAAATTTATACGGTCACATAAGTATTTTGTTTCTATGGTATTAGTTTTGCTTAATTAGCAGACCTTGTTACTGTAAAGAGGGCAGAGCTCATCAAATATAACTCAAATATAAATGTCAAATAAAAAGGATACACATTCTCCATACCAAAGAAATTGTGAGTTACTTTAATAGTGTCCAGTCTTTCTACTTAGATAACATTTGGGTCAGACCCCATCTTTTTCAAAATATTTTCATAAAATAAAAATAAAAACTTTTTCATTACTCATTTCAAATGTTTGCATTCATACATGTATAATACCTAGGACATGCATTTGCATTTTGGGTGTCATAAATTTGTCACTAACTATTCCAGATCTCCAGTTGACTACTTTGTTATTCATCTTCTAGATTCATCCAAAGTGGGGGCTTTTCATAAAGTCCCATCTTCCCGTAAAATAAAAATTTTGCAAATTTCCAAGTCAATGATTGAGAAAAATTCCAGTCTAATCTTTATGCGAAATAAAATTTAGCAATTTTTAAATCAATTGGTCGGCAGAGCCTGACATGCATTTCAGTTCTAAACATAAATTTTTTGTGAACTTATCTTTTTGCGAAATAAAATCTTGCAATTTTCAAACCAATTGGTCGGCAGACCCTGGCATGCATTTGAGTTCTAAAAATAAAATTTTCCGAATTTGCCTTTTTTCGAAATAAAATTTTTCAATTTTCAAATCAATTGGTCAGCAGGCCCTGACATGAATTTGAGTTCTTAAAATAAATTTTCTTGAACTTACCTTTTTGGCGAAATAAAATTTTGCAATTTTCAAACCAATTGGTCGGCCTACAATTGGTCGGCAGGCCCTGACATGCATTTGAGTTTTTAAAATAAAATTTTCTGAACTTGCCCTTTTGTGAAATAAAATTTTGCAAATCCTAGTTTGTAAAATCAAATTTTACATTCTAATCCCTTTTCAAAATAAAATTTTGAATTCCTCGGTCGGCGGGCCCTGACACGCATTCAAGCTTATGAAATCAGATTTTGCAGGTTCACTCTTAAGCGAAACAAAGTTTCGCTCTACCAGATCCAGACTAGCGAAACAAAGTTTAGCTATTCCAGATTCCAGACCAACTAAACAAAGTTTGGCTATACCAGATTCCAGACCAGCTAAACAAATTTTGACTATTCCAGATTCCAGACCAGCGAAACAAAGTTTTGCTTTACCTGATTCCATACCGGCGAAACAAAGTTTTGCCATGCCAGTTTCCAAATTGGTGAAACAAAGTTTTACCAGCTTCATTCCAGATTAGTAAAACAAAGTTTTGTTTACGGGTACCCGATGATGAGGCTAAATTTAATGACTAAATGAAAATTGACAATGTTATAATTAACGGTTCATTACGCTTGTTCAACAAAAAACCACTTCAAATGGCATAAAACCACTCATAAACCGTCTATCCCTATTCACCCCACTTTTGACATTCCATTTCATATTAGTAACCCTTTGATAAATTCAAGAAGTTATATATTTTTAGAAATATTTCAAGTGATTATTATTGGCCTAAAACCAATATCGAAATGAGTCATATATTGTATTCGCTTTGCATATCGAAATGAAATTTTTTATCATATACGAGTATATGCAATATGCGATGTTGGGTACGAAATAAAATGTAGTACTTTGCATTACCATGCAACACCTAAAAGTATTAGCCGAGATTTAGATTTTGTAAAGGAAAAGCAAAAATAATGATTTTTTTTCCGACAATAGTAAACTTATATAAAGTAAAAGAGTAGTGATACAGGAAACAACAAAACTAAACGATCAGCCAGTCGCTAAGCTGACGCACCAGTGACTATGTAGACAAAGTAAACGGCGAATTTCACAAAGCGAATTTCGCGCGGCTATTGGGACTGGCATTTGTGAAGCCAGAACTAAAGATAGTTTCTTTGAAGTCACCCAGAAAGTGACGGTAGTGGATGTGTCCGAACGTATCCGTCGTATAAGCTGGAGTAGAGCTTGAGAGTAGGCATCAAAAGTTAATGTACCACGGACATGGAGTAGCCCTGTACACCCGGAGCTAGAGTCAGAGAAAGAAGCCTTATAGCAGCCAGTATAAGAATCCCTGCGGATAAGCAGATAATAAGAAAGAGAAGTTAAATGTGACAGACATGGGATACCTGCCTCCGGAGGCTTTGTTTTGATGGGTGGACTATAAGGCATTAATTTAGGGAGCCGCAAATGCATGTTGTACATAGCCTCAGCTAGCTGAAGAATCCGTGTAGGATCAACATCTCTTTGCTCAAAAACAATTGAATTCCGAGCTAGCCAAATAGCACGCAAAGTGCAAAGGAAATAGAGAAGGGAAGTAGTTCCAGCTGTGGGTTTTCGATAGAGATAGGAGATATTATCAGCAAGCCAACGGTCAAAAGAGATGGTTGGGTTGGCAAGAGGATGTATACCAAGCATTAAGCATTGCCATATATGCTGAACAACAGCACACGAACGAAACAAGTGGTCCGGTGTCTCCGGGAAGCCTCGACATAGAACACAAGCATTATCAAGCTGGAAACCCCGGTGAGAAAGGTTAGTCATGGTGGGAATGATTATGTGCGCAAGTCTCCAAATAAAGATAGCAAATTTGTTTGAGAAAGGGAATTTTCATATCGTCTTCCAAGGAAAAGAGCGGTTGACAGACACACGAGACGAGTTCTGAGAGGCTCGATATACGTATCCTGATTTAATAGTATAATTCCCGTCTTCCGTGTATTTCCAGTAGAGGTAGTCGTCCGAAGTAAGAAGTAGCGGTTCCATAGCCAGAATTTCTTTAGCTGTAGATTGCATAAAAAGATTGAAAATAGAGGACGGGTTCCAGGTTCCATTATCAAGAAGCAAGGCAGAGATAGGCGGGGCAAATTGAGGCTGAGGTTGCTTCAAAACCGGTTTTCGACCCTGTACCCAAGGGGCAGATAAGAGATCAAAGGATGCGCCATTACCAATTTTCCAAGCCAAAGCAGGCTTGCAAGAATCAACAGCTCGACAAATTCCTTTCCAGACATAGGAAGGTTGAGTAATCTTGATTTAGCATTAGGAATTGGAAGATCTTTTCGATATTTTAGCGTCAGATACTTCGCAAGTAAGCCAGCAGGTTTGTGATATAACCGCCAAAAAATTTTCATCAGAGTTACCTGACCTAGGATCGTCGTTGATTTAATTACCCATTCCACCACTGTCTCTTGGAGCATGAATATACTGTTGAGATAACCAGTGAATTGATCTTCGTGAAGTATCCTTACTCCACCAAAATGCAGCAATCAAGGAGTCAATCTTACGTAAAATAGCAAGAGGCAGAGGGATAGCAGCGAGAATATGGGCAATCGATCCAAGCAGAATAGAGTTGATAATTATCAGCTTGCTAGATTGGGACAGATGCAGAAAAGACCAAGATGAAATACGGGTTGTCAACTTATCAATGAGTCTATGGAAAAGCAGTTTGCTTTTGCTTCAGGAGATCAACCGGGACTCCTAAATAAGTACCAAACGAGGGAGAGTCTTTCATCCGAAGAATCGAATTCAGATGAGTCTTAAAATCAGCAGGTGAATTGGGGCTGAACTTAATAAAGGACTTGGTCAGATTAATCATCTGACCAGAAGCAGCTTCGAAGTCTTGAAATATGTCCCGGAGAGATTCAAAAGATGAAGGAGTAGCC
The DNA here is from genome assembly GCF_048544455.1 of Silene latifolia. Taxonomy (NCBI): domain Eukaryota; kingdom Viridiplantae; phylum Streptophyta; class Magnoliopsida; order Caryophyllales; family Caryophyllaceae; genus Silene; species Silene latifolia. The sequence continues at coordinate 461,458,603 of NC_133538.1, read as the reverse complement.
TTAAAACAAATAAAAGCATCGTTCGCATAAAAAAGATGCGACAGTGTCGGAGCATATCGAGAGATTTTCAAGCCATGAATTTGCCTTTGAGTCTCAGCTTTCCGTAATTGGGCAGACAAAATCTCCATACACATGATAAATAAATATGGTGAAAGTGGATCACCCTGACGTAGGCCGCAAGTTGGACGAAAAGACGCCAAAGGTTCTCCATTAATCATAACCCTATAGGTAACTGTTGAAATACATTCCCATATCAGGTTGCGCTAGGGTATAGGAAACCCAAACTGTTCCAAGACAGACATAAGAAACTACCACGAAACCCGGTCAAAAGCTTTGTGCATATCAAGTTTAAGGGCCGCATAGCAATTTGTTCCTCTCTTGGTCTTGTTGATATAGTACATAATCTCGTGAGCAATAAGGTATCCATCTGACATAAGACGGTCCGGAACAAAAGCTTGTTGGGATAAGCGGAAATATAAAAGTTCAGGGACTCTTGTTTACTTCAAACTCTATCCTTTCACGAACCCGGAAATCAATATACTTCAAATTCCAACCACTATAAATATCACGCATAACACACATGAACAAGGGAAACAGACGGACATAAAATAAATTGTCAGAGGGAGAGATACACGTGAAACAGCCAGACCACAAATCCAATACACCGTCTCAAATATACTATCCTAGTTTCAAATCAAACCACTCACATACAAATAAATCGTCCCAGTTTTCATATAAGCGCATAAGAGCCAACAATTTATAACAAAGTCAAAATTCATTAATAGTCTACATTCACATAGGCCTGAGGGTACCGAAATCAAATAAGTTTTCTTTACTCTCTTATTTCATTATTTTTATATGTATTCTTTTATTTTCTTTATTTATATAATTTGTATATAAACTAAGCTAGTGATCTTATCCTATAATTTATTCGTCTTGTATAAAATTGTATAATTAACTTTTTTTTATTAATTTCGTCAAATATATAATATTACAAATAAATAGTAGAGATCGTCAGTTTGATGGGTGGTCCGGGTGCCTAACACCTTCCCTGAATATACCTTTACCCCCAGAATCCGCAATCTTTGGTTCAGACCGGACTGACAGATCAGTTCCCATACCAGGGATCAAAAGGGGCCTTTTCCGTTAAACTTATTTTTTGTATGTTTTTTATAAAACCTACTGGCAACTCCATACTATTTACTTATTTCAAAAAGGAGATTTTTTTCAGGATCTCACAACCGCGTGCAAAGAAGGAACGGCCATAGGCTAAGTGTTGTGAGGAAGCCTGTGCTGCGAAACGCCCTTCTATTTTCAAAACTAAGTTTGATTGGCGGCCTAAGGTCAAGAATGCCGAGGGGACTTCACTTAGTCAGCGGCCGAGATGTACGCCGCCTGATTGTTAATGACTTATGAATTAAGGTCAACCGGGACCTCAAAAACAGCGTTGACCGGGAGGCAACCCATATTGAATAAGATTTGTTTTAGCAAAGGACATTTTAGTTTAGTTTATCAGTTGCTTTATTTGCGTTGTAATTAGGATTTATTTCCGTTTGCTACTAAGACAATTGGGATACGTGCTTTGGTATTTGTTGGGAGATGTGTGCGTTATTTTCAGGTGCATCGGAAAAGAGGCGAGTCGTCTTGGCAAACTATGCATGGAAGACGAGATGGTGCTGAGTATAAGGTGGAAAAAGTCGATCGACAGGTGAGTTTAGTCGATCGACTGGAGCTGATAGTCGATTGAATGGTTTTGATGGTCGATCCACTAACCTTGGTAACCAACGTATGTTTAAGAAGATGACGATCTCGATTTTGCTGTGGGTGATGAATAGTGGCAGCTGGCCACGACCTCCTTTGTTGTTGGTTGGTTTGGGGAGGTCATTAAATTGTAAGTTCCCGTTACCTTTGCTTTCCTTTGTTTGTTTTCATTTCGTCCGCGTACCCCCCCTTTCCCTTTATATTTTGCACTGCTGCTGGTGTTTGCTGAACACAATGAGGGTATTGTGTGATTTGGTTTGGTGAGGGTATGCTTCTGTTTGAAAAATTGTTTTCCGTATGCATTGTTTTTCCTTTATATATCCGTATGCATTGTTTTTCCTTTTCCATAAAAAAAAAATCAAAAAAAACAAATTTGAAAAATTTGAAAAAAAAAAACAAAACATGTTTTATTTTGCATTTTAGGTCGAGTCGGAACGGTTAGATAACAATGATGAAACTGCGTATGTGCTTTATTTTTTGCCCAAGCCTTGCTTTGCGATTCTTGTACGGTCCTTGCATAATCTACGAGTTTGTGATTAACTTTTCTGAATAAATAAACTTGACTTAATATCGGCAACCTACTCAAAATTTCTAAGGTATAGAGCTTAATAAACTGATGACATTCATGATTAGTTTCATGCTAGGATGAGAGTAGTACTCCTTATAAGACATGTAACATCAATTTGCATAAACATGATTTTTGTCTCTTAGTACCTGTATGCATTCGGGTTAGTGGCGGTGTCACATGTGGAGAGGCATCATTTTCTTCTTATTTCACCCTCGAGCCTCACATAACCCAATTGTTAACCACTTTCCTATATAGCCTACCCTAGTCGAGCTAATACAGTTTTTAACCTTAGGTATGTGTGTTTTTGTCGATGTTGGAATTCTATTTTGTTATGTAGGGTTTGAATTGAAGAAGGATGGAGATGAAAAAGAAAAAAAAATAATTGAAAAAAAAGAAAAAAAACACGTGAAAAAAGAAAAGAAAAAAAGAGAAGAGAAAAATGAAAGTGAAGTTGAAAAAAAAAAAAGAGGATGATTTTACTCCTATGCTGTTATTCCATATTATCTGAGGAGTAATTCTTGTTTTGGTGCGTGAGTTTCATGCCAGTTGTGGCATCGTTTTATTTTAAACAGTTGGGTTATGAAGTGGGATTTGTTTACTATTGGTTTCGTTCGGTACTAGCTTCGCCCTTACCTCCACATCTCCAAAATGTTTTGCCCCTTCTTACCCAATTACCTCACTTCACCATATTTGTAAGTCCTCGACATGTGACTTGGTCCTGTTTGGTTGGAATGCATATGTACGGTTGGTAGAGATAATTATCATGTTAGACTGCATGCATGTTCTTATAGGTTAGAGTTAGATGAGTGTCTTATTTCCTTCTTGTCTTACAATGAATAATCTCATCATTTTCTTTAACGAGTGATGAGCGACCCGTGAGAGTCCGATATATACGAGTCTTGCAAGGTTGAAGGTTCGGTAGTTGTTTCATATGTATAGCTCGTTTGCAATTGATTTTGTACATTGGTTTTGGCCACTTGCATTAAATTGGTTTGGGCGTGTGAAGCATAGTTAGCTCTGAGCTTGTCTACCATTTCATTAGTTGTCTTTATCCTTAGTCTTTGCTTGCTTGGGGACAAGTAAGGGTTTGGTTTGAGAAGGTTTGATGAGTGCCTATTTCATACTTTTATTCTATTCATTTGCACGCATTTCTATATTTATTTAGTAGCGACTAGCTACTATTCTCCCATGAATCGGCTACTCTGTGTTATTTTGTATTTTATGCAGATTTGGACTCGAAAGAGTGTAAACAAGCGAAAACCCGTCGCCAGAGTTTGGGATACTAGTGAAGTTAAGCTCGGAAACAATCATCTTGGAATGCGGGAAGAGGTAAGGAATCACGTTAGAAGTAAAGTGGACGTTGATGTTCTCCCAGAAAAGTCGATCGACAGCCTACAATGGTCGATCGACTGGTTTTGCTCAGAGGATTAGTCGATCGACTGGAATTTTAGTCGATCGACTATTTTCATGCCTAGCCGTGTCACATCTCTATGTTGTATGTTTGATAAACTGATATGTTTTGTATTGTATGTATGTTATTACATTGTAATATGGCTGGGAGGACACCTGAGTTATTCTCCACTGACTGTGGCATTCATTTTTATGAATGAAAGGTGACAGGTCGGTGTTATATGCTGGGGGTTACAAGACGAGTAGCTAGCGAGCGTTGTCGACGCAACGATACACCCTTTTACTTATCGTTCGTTATTGCCTTTTTGGAAATTTGGAGGGATCCGAGATCGCTTTTTTATTTATATTCGTATTATGTATTTATTTTGTAAAAGTAGTAATTAGGTTAAATAGTTTTCAAATGTTTTCAGTGAACTCCGCGACCATGCCTCGATGTTTTAAAAATTTACGTATTTTCCGCTGCTAATTATGTGTTTACTCTTTTTTATAACTGCGGAGGTTCACAGTTGGTATCAGAGCATAATGCTCCCGACTCACATTCGTGTAACCCCATTTAAACCGACCTAGAATAGGTTAGAGTGTGTAGATATAAGGACCAAATTTGGTAGTCCGTGGATGTTTATTACTTGTTAAGTACTAATTCGTTTGTTGATTGTGATAAATGGTTCGCTGCATCTTGAAATCAACGTCCGGGTTGTCATCGTGTCAAGAAGAAGAGCAAATGGTCTATGGAAGACTATAGAATATTGGCGATTTGTTCGACCAGCCTAAAGGCGCTTCTATTTCTCGTATTTTCTCCTTTTCTTAGAGCTCCCGACTTTATTCTTTTAACTGTGATGCATCTTCATTCTTTTATCCCTCTTATTTTCTATGGACCCTACTTTTCTTCTTTCTTGTCAAGGATATTTGAACTCGACGTTGAAAAATTTTTCTCCCGACTTGTCTTTTGTTGTTTGTTCTCCTTCTTTCTCTATCTTTTATGTACCCTCCCTTTCCTTAACTTTTAGGTGGATTGATTGGTTAGGTTTTGGGGTTGAGCCTGAAGAGTTTTGTGAGAAATATTTTTGGGAATAGTTAAACCTAGATGTTTTCATAAGTTGTGCATTCGGTGGTTGGACTTGATCTTAGATAGATATATTCGTGTTTAGGATGAAACCATATTTAGTTCGGAGTAATAGTTTTCATGAATATGTCTTGGGGATTCGGTAAAGTGAAGGGTATTAATCCTTGTTTCTTGTATAAGACATTCTTCATTCCTGATTGAAAATCATCTTTCTAACTTATCCTTCGTGTCTTATTCTTACCCATGTCCAACCTCGTAGAAACCTTTCCTTTATCTTGCGGAATGGTTGCAATTGTTGGGTAAGTTTAGGGAGTTTAGGTGAATAACGTTTTGGAGATATTGGAACCTAGATACTCGATGAAGCTAAGGTTGAGTGTGTTTGATGTAAGGAATCGAATGTGTAAGGATGATCTTGTATTTAGGACTAAACCTTGATACTTATTGTTGACTCCCTTCCTTGCTCCAGGTTTATGAGTGATGATAGCCGTTGAATCACCTTGAGGAAAGTTAAGTTGATCGATATTAGTATGGATAATCCTTTAACTAATTTTATGGTTTTAGGTCCAGAGTATTGGTTATTGGGTCAGTAAGCATGTATCCCTTTGGGAAAACATTAATTGAATGTTTTAGTACCATAGTCTTTCATATTTAAGTAGACTACTTCTCTTCCTTGCCCATACATCGTTTGCTTCAAGTGTCATCAGTTACCTCGCTCTTCGAGAACTTTCTTTCGATAGTCATATTTAAACCTTTCTTGATATTCTAAGTTACTCTTTTCATCATATTTCCTTTTCTTGGTTATGATCCAATATCATATCATCGACCATCTCTGTCTTTGTGTGATATCTTAGTTTGGACTTAGTATTCCCTCGTCCCGAACCTCTATCCATTTCTAGTATTTCCTTGATCTGGGTTGTAGTCTTGTTTGTCAGGTCAGGAGAATTGGTGGGTGTGATTAGAGAATCCTTGAGTTGTGACATTCACTTATTTGGATTGAGCATGTTTTGGGTTTGACTTAACATTGAGTGGTAGATAGAGTTGAATTTAGAATTAACCTTAGGCTTGTGTGATTTACCTTCTATGTAAGGTAAGGTAGTGAAACCGATAATTTATGAACTATCTTGGGAATCGTGCTTTAGACTAGTTGACTTGAGACGAGAATTGTTGGATGCTTGCCATATAACCCTTAATGAGAAAGAGATAGTTGGCAATTCATTTGTAGACATTGGTGGAATTTGAGGTATGGTATGTTAGCTAGCCTAGGCAACCTAGACAATGATCTTTTGGGTTAGTAATGACCTTAATTAGCGAACGACTTTTTATGGTTTTGCTAGTGAGTAGAATTTGATTTTTAGAGATTTGAGAAAAATCCTTGAGAGTGTGAGAGATAGGATTAGTTTTTCCCTGTGGATACGTAGGGAACCAATTGTATCGAACCTTGTTAATTTGGTAGTTTAGATGGCAAATTCTCTTCCCTCATGTGACTTTGAAATTCTGTGAGTAGAGGTTTGTTAATAATAGACCATCCTAGCATCGAGTGACCGTTCTCACTAGAATAGGCCTAGAAATTGTGTAAGTAATGATTTCCGAAATCTTGTACTTTGATTCTTGACAGTGAGTTGGATACAAAAAAAAGGATATTAGAAGTCGACTAGTTATGATTTGAGTTATAATGGTATGGAATGGTAGTGTAGGTGTATATTTCAAGCTTATGCGATTAAACCTTTAATTGGACTTTGAGGTTTGTCGAGGGTATGATATTGTTTCGGTTAAATTTAGTGAGATTCAATTGGAGGTATATGAAGATGAATTGGAATAAAACATTAGGAGATTTGCCTAGACGGATTATGTTGCAGAATTTTCATTGTGATTAATTCCTGGTGATTAATTATTAACCAATGTTTGAGTTAGACATCTCATAGCGATATTGAGATCGGAATATAAATTGGTGGAAGGTAGCGTAGGCGAGTGTTACTAATTGGTGAGTACAATTCCTTTCCCGTTTATAGATTTTGGATATCTCGTCTCATCTTACCCATTCATTCTTGTGTGTAAACCTTATAGACCCCACTAATGTAACACCCCCATCTACCAAGGAGTCTTAACAAGACCTTCCCTAGCAGATAAGGACGTTACCATCTTGGTTGCCCGAGGAACAGTAATAATCAAATGTCGATAAAAGAACAGTTATATTAAATTACACTGATATAAACAAAATAAAAGATACAACTCGTGACTACTATCAACTACGTGAAACTATCTCTGCCATGACTCGTGGTAGACTCGTCCCTCCAAGCACTCAGCTATGATCCTGACATCAACCTGCTAAAGCCGACTACTCGCCATAGTGGATCACAGCAGACACAACACAAGAAGACAACACAACAACACCACACAAGGTCAGTAACTGAAGGAACAATATAAAGTCAGACACAACAAGACACAGCAACATACATACACCACCTCCTCCAATCACACACACAACTCAGACTGCCCGAAGGTCCAGTCCTGCCAGATTACCAATCGCAACCGGTAATCCACGCCTCCAGTAGGGGACTGCAGCCGTTCCCACCTAAGCCCCGCTCATCCAATCCGAGGGATAACCCATGTCCCTAAATGTGCACATCCCCTCCTGTGGCGGGTTCTACAGAGGGCAAATCAAGGGCGTGAAGCCGCTCCCACAAGTGACTCCACTTAGCCGAGGGCTCACCTCGCGAACCACAGACAATAAACAACAGCGACCAATCACAACCAACCCATATACCAACAACGATACCAAAACCAATTAGACAATATAATCAACACACTAAACAACCAACAGTACTGAGTAAGAAACCCTACCTCTAGCAAACCGCAGTGATTCTGCACATGACCATAAGACCAGAAGAAACCACCATAACCACCTATAACAAACAGTATAACCATCTATTACTACTACCACATTCACAAACGAAACCAAGGAAGACAATGATGATGATGACAACATACCTATACATAGCATTCCGGTGACAAGACCACTACCTGACTCAAGCATCCCATCCCCATGGTATCTCCACTCTCAAAGGCTCCAAAAAAGGGTGACTCAAAGTGGAGGAGAACCGATATGACGGTATCTAGGTTTACGAGAAAAGGAAAAGAAATGATTTGGGTTTCACGATACCACGATTTATAATTCCCCACTGAACTCCCGTTACTCAATCGAGTAAGCAACTTACTCGATCGAGTAACCTCTACTCGATTGAGTAACTAAGTTACTCGATCGAGTAGCCTCCGCTAGATCGAGTAACACGAACCTAAAGGCTCACAACGTCACAAGGTTAAATCGTAAGGTTTCCGAAGGTCTATATAGGTGTCTAAGGTCAGTCAACGACGGTCAAAGAGTCTCTAGAAGGACGGGTATTACAATCTTCCCCCCTTAAAAAGAACTTCATCCCCGAAGTTCAACTCATCCTCCCCCATGATACAAGGCAGAAAGGAATTAAGGCAACCTACAACCATCCATTCCGACAAGGACAAGTACAACCGTTCATGAATACCACCCCAATATGAAAGCTCGCCAACCATCATCATCATCTACCTTAGCACACATCATTCAACATGACTTCCTATCAAGTCTTCAAACATACATTATACACGAGAACAAACCAACACAACCGTTACTTCCAGTTATTTCTGTAATTACTCAAGTATAAACCAACACAACTATCTGTTTATATAATACTACAGTTTTCTATGTCTATGGGTACTCTATCAAGTGGGGCTTACTCTGTCGAGTTAGTATGTTTTTATACAAAACAGTAGGTGACCTGATGGGTACTCGATCGAGTACGTGTGACACTCGATCAAGTAAGGGGCACTCGATCGAGTAAGTCACTTACTCGATCGAGTAAGTCACTTACTCGATCGAGTAAGTCACATACTCGATCGAGTAAGTGAGTCTTACGGGTTATCTTAGCCGGGTTTTGTTAATAACGCGTGATTAATATAAAAGGTTTCCATCATTCTTCCTAATCACTTTTTCACCTTTCTAAAACCTTTCAAAAGAAAAAGAAGTTACGTAGTTCGCTTTCTTCGCGTTGTTAACAAATCCCAAGGCTAGGATCATCGGATTGTCTTGTTCTTTACGTCGCTGAGTTCGTCGCATCAAGGGTAAGATTCTTGTATAATTTTTATAATATTTTGATAAGTTTGTTTGAAACCCTAATTGGGTAAAATTGGGGGTTTTGGGAGGATTATATTGATTAGGTGATAATTATGTGACTATATGTTATAGGAGGAGGATTCGTAGAGGAACATTATTGATTAGCTGCTGTGACAGTCTTGTGGTTTCTATTCCAGGTGGGGTTTCCCTACTCAGTATTGTTTACATGGCATTGTTGATGATTAATCGTTGTTGTTGATTTATATCATATCGGATTTGGAATTGTTGATTGTATAATGTGGTTGTTGTATAATTGTCTGTGGTTTGCGAGGTGCGTCCTCGGCTGAGTGGAGTCACTTAAGGGAGTGGCTTCATGCCCTTAATTCGCCTTCTGTAGAACCCACCACAGAAGGGATGTGCACATTTAGGAACTTGGGTTTATCGCTCGGATGAGATGAGCGGGGCTTAGGTGGGAACGGCTGCGGCCCCCCACTGGCGGTGTGGAATACTTGTTGCGATGAGTATTCTGGTCTGTGGAGTTATGATGGAGATTGGTTGATTAGTTTAGATTGTTCATTGTTTCACTTGTATTGTTTTATGTAATCAGTACTGACCCCGGTTTAAATGTTTTGAAAAGTGTGGTGATCCATTCGGGGATGGTGAGCAGTTATTGAGCAGGTATGAGTTGATGCGCATGGGATTGCCGGGTTGAGTCACCACGAGCTGTTTAGAAGTCTTCCGCTATGTTAGAAACATTATTTTACATTATTTTAGTTGGTTTGACAGTTTTGAGAAACAGTTGTATTTACTTTATCAGTTTTGGGATTTGGACTTGTATCGCTTTAAACTCATTTAATAAAGTATGTTTCTTTATTGTCTATTTGATATACATTGTCTCGGGTAACCGAGATGGTAGCATTCATATACCTTAAGTGGTCCTGTTAAGGCACTTGGAGTATGGGGGTGTTACAAAGTGGTATCAGAGCGACGATTTTAGAACCTGTAACTAATGAACCCAATGAACTTAGGGAGTTAAAATAAAAAGAACCCGGGTAGGAGTTGTTAGGAGCTAATGCAAAGACTTGGGAGACGTCCTAAAGTTGCGATCTCGCCCTACAACTTTGAACCGGTCACTATGGGGTGTGTCTTGGGATCGTTATGTGTTTATCTATGTAAATTGCATATCTAATATAGAAGTGTATTGTGTGAATCGGTGGATGAATGCATGTGGAGGATAGGAGATGTTGTGGTGAAAGATGATGAGTAATATGAATATGTATGTTGATTGAATAACGGAATTGCATGATAGACGATTTCTAATGTGGCTTGTTAGAAACATATGAAGTAGGATGTCGTTTGTTGTATATATATAGTATGTTTGTCGTTTTTATATATATATATATATATATATATATATATATATATATATATATATATATATATATATATATATAGTTGGTTGGAAAGTGTTGAGTTGAGCATGCGGGTAGTGTACAAGTCAGCATGACTCGATCGAGTGAGGGGCACTCGATCGAGTAGGTGAGTGACTCGATCGAGTGGGTTATTTTTCGTTTATGAGCAGTGTGCAGTTTTTGGGCACTCGATCGAGTAGGTAGGGGCAATCGATCGAGTGGGGTCAACTCGATCGAGTATGTCGGAGGCTCAATCGAGTGAGTTTTGAGAGGCTTTCTGGTCAGGTTCTGGAGTCGAGGCACTCGATCGAGTAAGTGGGCAACTTGATCAAGTGGCCTCAACTCGATCGAGTAGGTTGTGATGCTCGATCGAGTAGGTTCTGCTCAGGTCATATACGTGTTTGAGTTGTGGGATGTGTGTTTATGTTTACCTTTTCTCTTATATAGTTCAAGATGCCACCAAAGAGAAATGCGTTGTATGCCAGGGCTGAGAATATGAGCATTGATGAGATAGTTAAGATACTAGAGCACTAAGACGCGCTCACTGATGCTTTAAAGAAGTTTGGGAAGGATAAGGAGGCTGGGGTGGATTTTGCTAAAATGAGTATCAACATCACTCGTTTCAACCCGAAAGAGTACATGGGTACAGGTGCACCAATCTTGCTTGATAATTGGCATAGAGAGATGGGGAATATACTTAATGTGGTTCATTGCCCTCAGGACTTTAGAGTGGAACAAGCTGCATTTTACTTGAGAGATGCGGCCGGAGAGTGGCGGGATAAGGTTAGAGAGAGTGCTTTAGACCTATATGTGAAACAGAGGATGTCTGCTATACCTTGGAGTGAGTTCAAGAGGGCGATTCGTCGAGAGTTTGTGCCGGAACATGTTCGTATTAAGTTGAGGGAGGAGTTTGATGAATTCAAGATGGCTATGGATATGACAGTAGTTGAGTACTATCACAAGTTTAATAAGAAGTCTAGGTACGCAGAGGATATGGGGCTGAGTCAGGAAAACTTGGCATTGAGGTTTGAGAAGGGTTTGACACCCAGGATCATGGAGAAGCTGCCTGTAGGAGTCCTTATTGATGTTAAGGAGGTATATGAGCGTTGATGCGTGCATATTATATAGACTTTTACCGTCTCTTTTGCCACACATTTCTATGTATTTGAGTGATATTATGTCGCTTTATACTCCGAATAGGCTATTTTGTGCCTTTATTGCTATTTTGCAAATTTGTAGCGGAAACCAACCTTTTGTGGCCTCGAGATAGCATCTCTGGAAAATGGACGGAAAAGAGGACGAAGGACTCATGCATGGGGAAGCTTGAAGACGAAAGTTAACCAAATTAAGCAAGTCAGGACTACTACGGAAGCTGAGAAGTGACTGAAGATCTCGATCGACCACATTTGGCTGTCGATCGAGAACACAGAGGAACACAAGCCCTCGATCGAGCTGTCCTGTGCTCGATCGAACTGTCAAGCCCTCGATCGAGTTGCCATGTGCTCGATCGAGCTGTCCTGTGCTCGATCGTGAGCCTTAACCTCTCGATCGAGAGGTTCTCCTTTACGTGGGCTATTAAAGCCCGTAGGTTAATAAAAGTACTCGTGAAGTTTTGTTATAAAAACAAAAAGACGAGTTACTAGGTTAATATCTTTTACCTATCATTCATTTTCCCATATACATTTTTACTGCATTTACTGTTCACTGCTTGGAATTTTACGATCTAGGATTTGGTTGTTCTTTACGCCGGATTTGCTACTATAGTATAATTCCTTCCCTTAATCTCTTCTCTTGTTTATGTTTTATATTTGCTCTTTTAGTTTCATTATTAATTTCGGCCCTAACCTCGTTATTGCTTTATACTATTGTCACATCATGTTTTCCGTTAGCATTTCGTTATTAGTTGTATTAGTTAATATAATTAGCATGCGTAGCTAATTTCTTTATATGCCGGGATGAGGGAAACCGTGTTAGAAGCATGTTACGACGACTACTAAGGTAGTTATGCGGTAGGAACCAGATCTAAGCAATTTATTTGTAGATCGGTTAAATGAGTGCACGCAGGAGACCGTCATTTAGTTAACCCCGACCGGATCGAAAGATTGGAAGGGTAGACTTGTTTAGTTCTGATAATTGACTCCTATGAGGGCGAAAGTCAAGTAGGATGACCTTAGGGCGACTTTAGACCGAAAGGTATAGTCGGGTTTGAGACCGAAAGGAGATAACCTAGCCCTTCCTACTAATAAACTTGTCGACCTAGTTATCCCGATAGCGCGTAGAACACGGCGTACCGAAATCCTGCCATATCTCTCTTTATCTGATAGTTTATTTACATTTCTCCCTATTTTCTCTTATACCCTTATTTTCTCTTCCCCTTAAACTTTAGTAGTTAGAACATCAAATTCAAAACCCCCAGTTTGTGACCGATAGATTAGACTACAGTTAATAGAAAAGCCTCTCTGTGGATTCGACCCGACTTCCCTAGCTATTTATATTATAGGCTTTTTGGCATTTATTTTTGGTGTTGAACGACACGCATCAAATTTTGGCGCCGTTGCCTGGGAGGCAATTTTCATTTTTATCTGTGTTGTTTATTTCTGTCTTGTCTTAAGGAATTTTATTTCCTTAAGGCTGCTCTTATTTATTTCCTTTTAGTTGTGTATGCGCAGGTCTCGTAGGGGTGAATTAGTTGAGGCTGATCCTGAACCCGAAAGATCCTTTTTACGCAGAAAGAGGGAGTTAGAAAGAGTTCGTCGGGAGGAAGTCTTGAGTACTTCTGATATTTCGGTTATTGAGGAAACTTCTATTCGTGAGACTATTATTCCAGTCAAAATGCCTAATATCGCGAGTCATTCGGAGCCTACTGCTGACTATATTCCGAAGGGGTTCAAATTGCTTACCGATGAGGACGGCAATACCTTCGACATTCGCCGTCCTACATCAATTTGGTCGAACGGAATTTGTATCGGGGGGTCCCGGGCGAGGATCCTAGGAAACATATGGAAAGATTTGCTGATTATTGTTCATCCATCCCTACATCCAAGGGAGTGACCCAAGACAAGATGACGGAAGTTCTCTTTCCTTTCTCTCTGACCAATAATGCGAGGGAATGGTTGACGGACCTGGACAGAGAAGCAGCAGGTATCACGGATTGGACTACTTTAGCTCTAGCCTTCTATAAGAAGTACTTTCCTCCGCAAAGGACCAATGCATTGAGGGCCCAGATTACTAATTTCAAGCAGACGGGTTCTGAAAATCTGTTTGAAGCATGGTGCCTCTTTAAGAAAGCTGTGAGATCGGTACCCCATCATGGATTCCAACAGTGGTTTTTATGCAACCAATTCTATAATGGGTTGTATGATGATCATAGAGCCATTTTAGATGCTGCGGCTAATGGTAGATTCAGTAGCGAGGTTGATGATGATAAGGGCTGGAAGCTTATTGAGGAGATAGCTAATCACACTGCAGAATATGGGAATCCGCAGAGTGGTTCACGGACGATAGCTAATGTCGAATGTGAGGATATGGATGCTAAGTTCGAAAGGCTTAATGCTAGGTTTGACCAATTGGAGATGCAGTCTCCAGGGAGTCAACAAACGGTTCACATGCTAAAGAAAGACGATACGAATCTTTGTGAGAGATGCGGTGAGCTGGGGCACGTTCCTATTGACTGTTTTGCCGATAGAGAGCAAGTCTTTTCTTTCCAGCAGTACCGTCAAGGGTATAATTCGGGGTATGTCCATCCAAATCTGCGTTGGTCGAGTCAAAATGTGCCACCGCATAAGCAAAGTTATCAAAAACCCCCGCAATTTCCAAATCCGCAGCAAGGAAGTTCTTCATCTGGAGGAATTTCAGAAGTGGGAGAGCTGAAATCCATAATTCAAGCTCTCGCTACACAAGTGAATAGGTCGGACCAAGCAACCAATGCTACTATCAAATTGTTTGAGTCCCAAATAGCTCAAGTTGCCGCAAATCAATCCACGAGGCAACCCGGACAGCTGCCTTCTCAATCTGAAAAGAGGAAAGAAACGCTGAATATGATAACATTGAGAAGCGGACTGACTTATTCTGATGCTGATATTGCTGGTACTGATGTTTCTGGCACGAATTCCAATGCTACTGCTGCTGACAGTACGACAGCTCTCGATCGAGAGGTTTGTGTTCCTCGATCGAGAGAAAATGGAGAGATGGAGATCGATCGAGAGGCTTTTGTAGCTCGATCGAGCACTGCTGTTGGTGAAGTCTCTCGATCGAGTGAAAGTTGTGATCGATCGAGAGATTCTGATGATGAAAGTGGTCGATCGAGGCCAATGAGCAAGCGTATGATTAATAACGCTTTGATTCGTGACACGCATAACGGAGCTCCTATTGAAGATGCTCCATATCCAGGGCGCTTGAAGAGGGTCAAGAAGACGGAGCCTGAGTTCGCACGTTTCGGTAAACTTGTGCGAGGATTGAACGTAAGTGTTCCGTTTATCGAGCTGCTAAAAAAGGTACCTTCATATCTAAAATTTATGCGAGAAGTATTAATGCGTAAAAGGACCATAGATGATGTTGAGACAGCAGCTTTGACGGAGGGGTGTTCTGCACACCTCCAAAATAGGACCCCACCTAAGCTTGCTGACCCTGGAAGTTTTTCGATACCGTGTCACATTGGAGTTCAATTAATTGATAATGCGTTGTGTTAGCGTGTTACCCTTGTCTTTGGCCAAACGGTTAGGATTCACTAAATTCCATTGCACCAACATGACGGTCCAGATGGCTGATCGGACCTTGTCACGACCTTTAGGAGTACTGCAAGATATTCCTGTGCAAATAGGAAGATTTCTTATTCCTGTCGATTTTGTCGTGTTAGATATACCCGAAGATAATCACACCCCAATTATTCTGGGAAGACCGTTCTTGCACACTGCGCAAGCGGTTATAGATGTCGGGTTGCGCACTCTTACGTTTAATGTCGGTGGTGAGGAATTGGTTTTTGCTAAACCCGTTACTCAAAGGGGTTCTATGCGTGTTTTGGAGTGTCATGCTATTCCTGCGGTTGGTGTTGTTACGGCACCCATGATTGAGTCGCCTTCCATCCCCGTTGTTGATGTTGAGCCCCCTCGTGTTGTTACTTTACCTGCTACACTCACACCTCCGCCTCAGAATGAGAGCGATAAGGAGGACCGTGCTATTGTTGTTACTTGTACAGGACCTGGATGGGGAGCTTTGGCGCTTGACCAAGGCGAAACGAGTTCCAATGTTGGAATGGGAGAGGGCGATGGTGGCAATATGACACGCATTCTGGCGGAAGAAATAAAGTTGGGACATTCGTCGGAAAGTGGTACTTATGTTTGGAGAAGAAAGTTGGAAGTTACCGCAGCTGAGTGTAACTCCGTTAGCCAGAGGCCTAGCAGAGGCCTGAAGGACTTAATTGAGCATTAGCCGGGTTTGCAACCCCGTGCAAATTGTAATAGACAATAGATTTTTGAATTTCTTTTATTGTTTTTAAACTTCTTTATTTGCGTTAGACACTTAGACTATAGACAATTTTAGCATAGAAGACAATTGTGGACTGTAGACAATTTGCTGGTAGTTTGGGATATTTTTTGTCAATTTTAGTGTAAAGCCGCACTCAAAAGATAATACATTAAAATGCGTGCCAGCAGGAAAAGCTCTCGATCGAGAGGATTTTTGAAGAAAAAGAGCTCGATCGAGGGAGTCCGTTCTCGATCGAGAAATGGAAGATCAAGGGACAGCCACCTCTCGATCGAGAGGTATGAATTAACTCGATCAAGAGGATCTGAGAGCTAAAGCTCTCGATCGAGAAACTTGTATCTCGATCGAGAAGCTTAACGGGTATATAAAGGGAGTTCTCTTCTCGATCGTCTTCTTTATTTTCTCGACCCCAATTCCTTCATTCCTGCATTTTTCAATCGATTAATTACCTTGCAAAATTGGTTTTTCTTGCCCAAAATCTTTCTACAATAAATTACCCATATAATTACCATTCCTAATTAATCAAAAGCCCTCTCCCAAACTCCATCTTTTTCGATTAATTAGAGTTTTCGGGTTTTTAGGGTTTATCAATTCGAATTTTTCGAATTTGTGCTTATTGTTTCGATTAATTAAGCTTGTGTGGGTATTCTAGCATCAAGTAAGTTCGACCTTACTCTTCTCTTTCAATTAATTGCAATCCACATTCCCTTTTTTGTGATTTAGGGTTTATGTGGTTGTTTAGGACGAATTTTTCAATTGAAATTGTAATTTAATTATTAGTCTTGATGCTATTGTAGTTATGGATTCCAGTAAAGAAACCCCCGTCACTGAGACCGTACCTGAGACCGCTGCTAATGCTCAGACGGCTGTTTCTTCTGTTGGTGTTGTTAATCCGGTGGTTACCACCACTGCAGCTTCGGCTGCTGCTTCTACCCCAGTGACGGAGAAACCCACAGCCGCCATCGAGGTTACAAAAGCCAAGGCTGTGGGAGAGGTGACACCTGCTGCCCCTGCCCCTACCAGGCCCTTTTCAATGCTGGATCGAGGAGTCACGCCTCGATTCCTGACACCTGGTATGCTGCCACCTAAGCCGAGTCAGCAGGCTAGTCAGCTAGTCACTACTTCCGAGCACGGCGACCAATTCCAGAGGGGTGGCCGCATCCCTCCTTCTACCGATACCCAGAGGGTGGGTACCCTCCACTCCCTTCTGACTCAGAGGACGAGGTGGAGGAGACACCGGTAGCACGAGAGTTACGGTTGTGGGTGAGCGGGCGGCACGGCCGGGCTGCCCGAGAGGAGGCGAGGGACCCCCATATACGCCAAAGTGCGGAGGAGGTAGTGGAGACGACGATTAGAGGTTCCCCTAGTTTGTTGCTGGTTTGGGGAAGCCGTCTTGTGAGTACCGTCTTCCTTTCTTTTTCATCTTTGTATTTATTTATTGTATTTTAGGAGCATGTATTAGGTTTGCGTACCCTATCTCCCATTTTGCTGCTGTTAGTTAGTTGTGAAGACAATAAGGACATTGTCTGTTTTGGTTTGGGGAGGGTATATGCATCCTTTTGCGTCTGCATTTGCATTTTGTTTTGCATTCATATTTACTACTTTATGCTTTTGTTTCTCATACAAACATCAAAAAAAAAAAAAAAAAAACATCAGAACATAAAAAATATATAACATAGCATGTTTACTTTTGCATATAGCAGAGTCGGATTGGAGTTCCTTAATGATGACTTTGCACTGCTAGTCATTTATATGCCATTCCTTGCCTTTCATAACTGCCTTGTAAGAAAATTAAAAGTGATTTCTCAAATTTTGTTGTGGAATTTACTACGGATTATTAGACTTGACTCGTAATTTTGGCAAACTACCTATATATTCTGAGATATAGAGCCATAACTGGTGACATTCATGACCAGTTTTCCTAGGAATTGAGAGTAGTTACTCCCCACATTTCATTGTATCGCATGTATATGAGTTTTGATTTCTTTTTGCCACGCACGCATGGGTTTGTGGTCGGTATTACGTGTTTTGAGAACTATTGCATATTCCCCTTTCTCATTTTATCCCATGAGCTCCACATTAGCCAAATCCGATTTGCCCCGAAACTACAACCTATATTTAGCCTACCCTTCTTGAGCTAGTTAGTAGTTTTTGGAATATATTGTTATGTATCGGATTTTGGCTCGTATATCTTATCTTGGAGTATGTATTAATGAGAAAAGAAAAAAAAAAAAGAAAAAGAAAAAAATCAGCCAAAGAAAGAAAAAAACCGTGTAAAAAGAAAAGAGAAAAAAAGGAAAAAAAAAAAAATGGCTGAAAAATATTTTATACCTCTCGTGCTTATTTATACTTTACGAGGTACATTCATTATGGATTCTTGCGTTGTATATGCCAAATTATAAGGCATTGAGTTATTTATATGATTGGAAGAGTGGGATGTATTTTATTATGGTCTTAGTTAGGTTCTAGCTCGGCTTTTACCTTCACATTTCCATATTTGTTTTGCCCCTTCTTACCAATTGAGCCTCACATATCCATATTATGCAATTGTTCGGCACGTGATAGTCCTTGAACGGTGGTTTTGCGTGTGTACGGTGACTGAATCATTACTCATGTTAGTTAGCGTTACATGTTGTGTTGGTCATGATCTAGGTGAGAGTCTGCAATTTCTTCTTTCTCTGCACACATATTCTTACTTACCATTTGCTTTGCTGAGAGAAGAGTGAACCGGGAGAGTCCAAATTTATGAGTCTTGCAAGGTCGAACATCCAATGTAATTCCATGATATGCATAAATTTGTTCACCTGCTTTCAGCTTGGCATTAGTTGATTTTGTGCATTAAAGCGGTTTGGCATTGACTAGTAGTTAGCTCTGAAAGTTACTCCTTTCCATTAGGACTTTAGTTGCATTTAGTTTGCTTGGGGACAATCAAAGGTTTGGTTTGGGGAAGTTTGATGCTTGCATATTATATAGACTTTTACGGTCTCTTTTGGCACGCATTTCTATGTATTTGAGTGATATTATGTCGCTTTATACCCCGAATAGGCTACTTTGTGCTTTTATTGATATTTTGCAGATTTGTAGCGGAAACCAACCTTTTGTGGCCTCGAGATAGCATCTCTGGAAGATGGACGGAAAAGAGGACGAAAGACTCATGCATGGGGAAGCGTGAAGACGAAAGTTAACCAAATTAAGCAAGTCAGGACTACTACAGAAGCTGAGAAGTGACTGAAGATCTCGATCGACCACATTTGGCTGTCGATCGAGAACACAGAGGAACACAAGCCCTCGATCGAGCTGTCATGTGCTCGATCGAATTGTCAAGCCCTCGATCGAGTTGCCATGTGCTCAATCGAGCTGTCCTGTGCTCGATCGAGAGCCTTAACCTCTCGATCGAGAGGTTCTCCTTTACGTGGGCTATTAAAACCCGTAGGTTAATAAAACTACTCGTGAAGTTTTGTTATAAAAACAAAAAGACGAGTTATAAGGTTAATATCTTTTACCTATCATTCATTTTCCCATATACATTTTTACTGCGTTTACTGTTCACTGCTTGGAATTTTACGATCTAGGATTTGGTTGTTCTTTATGCCGGATTTGCTACTATAGTATAATTCCTTCCCTTAATCTCTTCTCTTGTTTATGTTTTATATTTGCTCTTTTAGTTTCATTATTAATTTCGGCCCTAACCTCGTTATTGCTTTATACTATTGTCACATCATGTTTTCCGTTAGCATTTCGTTATTAGTTGTGTTAGTTAATATAATTAGCATGCATAGCTAATTTCTTTATATGCCGGGATGAGGGAAACCGTGTTAGAAGCATGTTAGGACGACTACTAAGGTAGTTATGCGGTAGGAACCAGATCTAAGCAATTTATTTGTAGATCGGTTAAATGAGTGCACGCAGGAAACCGCTTGTTTAGTTAACCCCCGACCTGGATCGAAAGATTGGAAGGGTAGACTTGTTTAGTTCTGATAATTGACTCCTATGAGGGCGAAAGTCAAGTAGGATGACCTTAGGGCGACTTTAGACCGAAAGGTATAGTCGGGTTTGAGACCGAAAGGAGATAACCTAGCCCTTCCTACTAATAAACTTGTCGACCTAGTTATCCCGATATCGCGTAGAACACGGCGTACCGAAATCCTGCCATATCTCTCTTTATCTGATAGTTTATTTACATTTCTCCCTATTTTCTCTTATACCCTTATTTTCTCTTCCCCTTAAACTTTAGTAGTTAGAACATCAAATTCAAAACCCCCAGTTTGTGACCGACATATTAGACTACAGTTAATAGAAAAGCCTCTCTGTGGATTCGACCCGACTTCCCTAGCTATTTATAGTATGGGCTTGTTGGCATTTATTTTTGGTGTTGAACGACACGCATCAAGCGTGCTGGGAGAGCTGAGAGGTTGGTAGAGATGGCTAAGGAGAATAGGGAGAGAGCTTTTGAGAAGAGGAAGGCTGAGAGCGAGGGTGGTGGTCAGTCTAGTTACAAAAGCGGCAACCATAACCAGGTGAGGGCTTACTCTTCGGGATCGGGGTTCAGTGATGGAGCTTTTTATGGGCGTGCCCGCGGTGGTGGTGGCAGCAGCTTGGGGTTATCTTTCTTTAATTGTGGCGGTATGAGGCACAAGAGACATTAGTGTACTAGTGCTATTGGCAAGGGTTTCCAGAGACCATCACAGGGGAGTTTCTCTCAGGGTCCATCTCAGAGTTATGCTAGTAAAAGGCCGGCTGGGTCATGGAATAATCAGGGTGGTCAGAACAACAACAACAACAACAACAGTGGGGCTAACCGCAATGGTGGTAAGTCATATCAGAGACCAGCGACGAACAACAATCAGGGGTCGGCTACTAAGCCGTCTACTTCGGCCAGTATTGTCCAGGGAGGTGGACAGAAGACCAGTGGCAAGCTTTTCATGATGGAGAAGAAAGCAGCTAAGGATGATGCTCATGTAATCACGGGTACTTTTATTGTTAATGGTGTCTTTACCTTTGTTTTGTTTGATTCAGGGGCGTCACAATCGTTTGTATCATCGAGTCATGCTAATATTTTGGGTTTGAGAGAGTTTGAGTCTGTAAAAGAGGAGGTTTCTATACCGTCGGGTGAGTCTGTATCTTGTGGAAGGTTGTATAAGGGTGTGTCTATGATAGTTGGGCAAGTTGAGCTACCAGTGGACTTGTTAGAGTTTCCTATAGATGGTTATGAGATGATAGTTGGCATGGATTGGTTGGGTAAGTATAAAGCTAGAATAGACTGTCACCAAAAGAGAGTCTCTTTGAGAGGTCGTAAGGGAGTTAGTATGTCTTATCGTGGGTTTGTTGTCAAACCCAAAGTCAAGTTGATTGCAGCGGTAACATTGAAGTCTTATCTGAGGAAGGGGTGTCCGTTGATATTATACCATGTGAGAGACCATAGTATGGTGAGTTTGACAGTTGATTAGATACCAGTGGTGGGAGAGTTTCCAGATGTTTTTCCGAAGGAGATACCAGGTTTACCACCAAAGAGGGAGATAGATTTCAGTGTGGAGTTGAAACCAGGGACGGGACCAATCTCTAAGGCCTCGTACCACATGGGTCCTAAGGAGTTGGAGGAGCTGAAGAAACAGCTGGATGATTTGATTGATAAGGGATACATTAGGCCTAGCGTATCACCGTGGAGAGCACCAGTTTTGTTTGTGAAAAATAAAGATGGGAGTTTGAGGTTATGCATCGACTACAGAGAGTTGAACAGAGTTACAGTGAAGAACAAGTATCCTTTGACAAGGATAGATGATTTATTTGATCAGTTGAACGGGGCAGCAGTCTTTTCTAAGATTGATTTGAGGTCAGGATACCATCAGGCGAATATTCGGGATGAGAACATACCGAAGACAGCTTTTACATCGAGGTATGGTCACTATGAGTATGTTGTGATGCCGTTTGGGTTATCTAATGCACCAGCAGTGTTTATGGATTTGATGAACCGGGTCTTCAGTCGAATTTTGGATCGGTTTGTGGTGGTCTTCATCGATGATATCTTAGTCTATTCTAAGACTAAGGAGGAGCATGAGGAGCACTTGAGGTTGGTGTTGTAGACTTTGCGTGACAATCAGCTATATGCAAAGTTGTCTAAGTGTGAGTTCTGGCTAGAGGAGGTTGCCTTTCTGGGGCATGTGATTTCAAAGAAGGGTGTAGTTGTGGATCCGGCAAAGATAGAGGCAGTCACTCGGTGGGAAGCACCGAAGAATGTGGCAGAGATCATGAGTTTCTTGGGTTTGGCAGAGTACTACCGTCGGTTTGTGAAGGACTTTTCCAAGATAGCCAGACCTATGACAGTGTTGATGAGGAAAGAGAACAGGTTTCGTTGGGATGAAAGTTGTGAGGCGGCGTTCCAAACATTAAAGGAGTGTTTGACCACAGCTCCAGTCTTGGCATTACCTGAAGGGTGTGAGAACTTTGAAGTATATACTGATGCTTCAAAGAATGGGTTGGGATGTGTGTTGATGCAGAATGGGAAAGTAATTGAGTATGCTTCTAGGCAATTGAAGCCTTATGAGGAGAACTATCCGACACATGATCTGGAGTTGGGTGCAGTTGTATATGCTCTCAAGATTTGGAGGCACTATATTTATGAGGCGACCTTTAACGTGTTTTCATATCACAAGAGTCTCAAGTGCATCTTCACTCAAAAGGAGCTGAACATGAGACAGAGGAGGTGGATGGAGCTGATTGGGGACTATGACATGGATATTATATACCATGAAGGGAAGGCAAACATGGTTGCTGATGCGCTGAGCAGGAAAAGTGTGCATTCTCTATACACAGCTATGTCTTTGATGAGAATGAGAGATAAGGTGGGGAAGATGGGGATACATATGATACAGAAAGGGGATGCTAGAGGGGACTTGACAGTGGAACCAGGCCTTTATGATGACATTCGTAGGAAACAGGCTTTGGATCCTAAGATCGAGGAGTGGAGAGATGGAGTAGAGAAAGGGATAGTGTCTAGGTTCTCTATTCATACAGATGGCAGTGTGAGATTTGATGGGAGGTGGTATGTTCCCAATGATGAGGAATTGAGGAAGATGATCATGAAAGAGGCTCATTGCACACCATATTCAATACATCCATGTGGTGACAAGTTGTATAAATATTTGAAGAAGACTTTCTGGTGGCCTGGGATGAAAAAGGAAATAGCTGAGTTCGTGGCTCGATGTTTGACATGACAGAGGGTTAAGGGAGAGCAGCGATGAACACAAGGTAAGATTCAGTATCTCGAGGTGTCTGAGTGGAAATGGGAGTCTATCTCTATGGATTTTATAGTGGGTTTGCCGAGGAGTTAACAGGGTAACAATATGATATGGGTAATAGTTGATCGTTTGACCAAGTCAGCTCACTTTGTTCCGATGAAAGATACTTAGACCAAGATACAGTTAGCTTTAGCATATAGTAAGCATGTGGTTCGTTTGCATAGGGTTCCTAAAGATATAGTGTCCGATAGGGATGCAAGGTTCATATCACGGTTTTCATCCTGCGACAGATGGACAGACAGAGAGGACCATCAAGACTTTAGAGGATATGCTGTGAGCTTGTGTGATAAAGTTTGGTGGTAGCTGGGAGGATACATTGGATCTTATTGAGTTTTCTTATAACAACAGCTATATCACACGAGTATTGGAATGGCGCCGTTTAAGGCTTTGTATGAGAGGAGGTGTAGGAGTCCAATTTGCTGGGATGATAGAACTGAGGTAGTGGTTTTAGGACCACAGATGGTACAGGAGATGATAGAACAGTTTCAGCTGATCAGGCATAAGATGAAAGCGGCCCAGGATCGACAAAAGAGTTATGCAGATTTACATCGTCGTGACATAGAGTTTCAGGTTCGGGACAAGGTTCTTTTGAAAGTGTCTCCTATGCGTGGGGTCATGAGGTTTGGTAAGAAAGGGAAGCTGACCCAGAAGTTTATCGGACCATATGAGATTTTGGATCGTGTGGGTAGGGTGCATAATGTGCTTCATGTATTTCAGCTACGGAAGTATGTGAGCGATCCTTCACATGTGTTAGAGGTGGGGAACATAGAGTTAGATGAGTCCTTGTCTTATCTTGAGATGCCAAAACAGATTCTTGATCGTAAGGTTCGGAAAACTAGGAATGGGGAAACGGTGTTGCTTAAGGTTCTTTGGTCTAACCATGAGGTTGAGGAGGCTAATTGGGAGGCGGAAGAGGCTATGAGGGAGCGGTATCCGTCTCTTTTCGATCAGGTGTGTGTGGTTACGGGGACGTAACCATGTTTCTTTTAAGGGGTAGGAGATAGTCGCATAAGGTATTTGTATGCTTTATGTTGGTTTTAGTACAGTTAATAGTTGCTTTGAGTCGGTTTGAGTGTTGGTTGGGAGTTTTGTTTTGAGTTTTGCCTACGTTGTTGTGACGGAGTTGAGATAGTATGTTTTGTTTTTGTGTATGGGTTGAACTTCGGGGACGAATTTCTTTTTATGGAGGGAAGACTGTAATACTACGGTTTAATATGTCTATGGGTACTCTATCGAGTGGGGCTTACTCTGTCGAGTAAGTATGTTTTTATACAAAACAATAGGTGACCTGATGGGTACTCGATCGAGTACGTGTGACACTCGATCGAGTAAGTCAATTACTCGATCGAGTAAGTGAGTCTTACGGGTTATTTTAGCCGGGTTTTGTTAATAACGCGTGATTAATATAAAAGGTTTCCGTCATTCTTCCTAATCACTTTTTCAGCTTTCTAAAACCTTTCAAAAGAAAAAGAAGTTATGTAGTTCGCTTTCTTTGCGTTGTTAACAAATCCCAAGACTAGGATCGTCGGATTGTCTTGTTCTTTACGCCGTTGAGTTCGTCGCGTCAAGGGTAAGATTCTTGTATAATTTTTATAATATTTTGATAAGTTTGTTTGAAACCCTAATTCGGTAGAATTGGGGTTTTTGGGAGGATTATATTGATTAGGTGATAATTATGTGAATATATGTTATATGAGGAGGATTCGTAGAGGAACATTATTGATTAGCTGCTGTGACGGTCTTGTGGTTGCTATTCCAGGTAGGGTTTCCCTACTCAGTATTGTTTACATGGCATTGTTGATGATTAATCGTTGTTGTTGATTTATATCATATCGGATTTGGAATTGGTGATTGTTGATTGTATAATGTGGTTGTTGTATAATTGTCTGTTGATGCGTGTCATTTATATGATGTTTTACACCTCATTTTACACGCATTTCAGAGCTCATTTGTGTAGTTTAAGCTACCATTTCTCCCATTTCCGTCTACTTTCGTGTTTTTGTACATTATTGTAGAAATGTGAAGAATTCAGTGGAAATCAAGCTAAATCCTTCCCGAGTATCATGCATTGCATTTGACGTGAAGAATTCACTTAAGGAACGAGCTTGGTGCGCGTTTCAAGGCCCACAAGGCAAATCCACGAGATTATAGAAGCCAACTATCAGTTACTTCGGTCGATCGACCACTGCCTTCAGTCGATCGACCAACCTGCGGGTTCCAGTAGCTACTGTTCAGCTCAGTGCAGTCGATCGACCGGCCACCTCAGTCGATCGACCACACCGCTACTTCAGACGAGAATTAAAAGATCGAGATTTATCAAGCCCATTGTGTTTAGGTTTTGAGAATAAGTGTTACGTATATTTTCTATATAACGTAACCTCGAACATCAAGTTTTACATTCAGTTTTTATCAGTTTACATCATAAAATAATTAGTGTTCTAAGTTGTTGGGGATTTTATACAATTTATCTTCGTTCGGTTTCTGATTCTTGCTCTGCAATTTCGGTACTCTTCTGCTCTTAATTTAGTTCGCTTTATTATCGTTTGTAGGAGAGAATTGCTAGTTAGTTTCCCGAAACCATAATTATCATTTTATGTTAATCATCTGTTTAATCGTTTCAAGCATGAATTCAGTAGAATTATTAGTCAATTTATTCATTGTTGTTATTCTTAGTATGAGTAGCTAACTTATTCGTGCTAGGATGTAGGGGAATTATAGTATAGGCGGCATTAGTATTAACTTGGCTTTGAAATCGCGTGTCGATCGATCGACCGCCATACCGGTCGATCGGCCCGACCACGTGAGGTTTACTTCCGTTTTAATTGATTTAAATGTTGTATTTGACAAATCGAATGCATGCGACTAGTTGAATGCTTAGTATATGACTGACCCATTAGATCGAAAGATAGGGAAAGTTGTTAGATCACCAATTAAAATGACTAAACTATGCTGAGATCGAAAGATAGGTAAAGTTTAGATTATAAGTCACTTTTCAGGACGAGAGTCAGTATTAGTGATATTAGGGACTTATAGCGAGATCGAAAGATGTTATCCGTTAAGAGTGGACCGAGAGGACCTCTTATTTTCCCGCCTCATGTGTTTGATTTAGACCTACTTAGTATGCTGCCGCCGAAACTATAGTGAACCGACCATCCTAGTACCCTTCTTTTATCTGTTTTATCCGTTTATTTAGTTTATTGTCTGTTATTGCCTTTAGCTATAGACCAAATCAATTCAACCCTCACATTCGTTACCTTAGACTAGAATTAAACAATTATTAATTACATTCGCCTCCTTGTGGTTCGACCCTGTTACCACTAGCCTAGGTTAGTTTTAATAGGAATTATAAATTTTATTTTTGGTACTCACAACGACGGGTATCAAATTTTGGCGCCGTTCCCGGGGAGGCAATTGTTCTAATTTTTAGTTGTTTTATTTTAGTCTGTTTCTTAGTTTAAGGGACATTCGTTCCTTATACTATTCTCATATTCTTTTTGTAGTTTCTTCTTATGCGCAGGTCACAGGGTGGTGAATTAGTACCTTTCAATCCTGAGATTGAGAAGACCTTGCGTGAGTTGAGACGTTCATCAAGGGTATTGCCGACAAAGGAAGAGCTGAGTACTCTGTCTAGTTACTACGAGAACGAACTGTTCGAAGAAGATCCACCTACATCTCCTGCTTCTACTTCTTCAGCTGAGACAGTCACTTCTCCAAACATTCCAATCATGGCTGAAGAAGCAACTATAGCAAGTCATTCTGAGCCGACAGCTGCAAATCTATACAAGGGGTTGAATTACTGAGTGATAGGAAATTGAACAGAAGCCTTCCTATATCAACTTAGTTGAGAGGAACCGATTCGGGGAGCCGCAAATGAAGATGCAGCCAAGCACATGGAGATTTTTATCGATTATTCTTTGCTCTATACCCCGCCAACCGGTGTGACTCGGGACCAGGATAAAGGAGACTATGTTTATATTCTCACTCCGTGATGCTGCAAGAGAGTGGTACAGAGAGATCTGGATCGATTTGCTCATGGGATCACCGATCGGAATTCTTTGGCCTTGGCATTCTACAAGAAATACTTCTCTGCCTCGAAGACGAATGCCATTAGAGCTCAGATCACGAGCTTTAAACAGGGCCCTGATGAGAACTTTCATGAAGCATGGGTCCGTTTCAAGAAGCTAGTGCGAACCATTACGCACCATGGGTTCGAAAAATGGAGTCTTTGCAATCAGTTCTATAACGGGCTGTATGATGATCAGAGGTCTATCTTGGATGCTGCAGCCAATGGCCGATTTGCTTAGAATATGGGAGAGACTAAGGGGTGGAAGATCAATGATGACTTAGCCACCCATAAAGCTGAATATGGGAATTTGAGAGGCAATCAGAGGAGGAGTCTTTGAATCCTTCTCGTAGTCGCATTAGAGGCTCTCACGGCGAGGTTTGACAAATACGAGTTGGGAGGAGCTTCAAAAGGAGGGATGTATCATGTGAATGCTGTTTTAGACGGTCCTTTCGTCTGTAGAAGATGTGGAGCTGAGGGACATGTCTCAGAAAATTGTGCTAGTCCCTTTGAGTCTTGTGCTGCCTTTCAACATTACAGGCAGACAAATACGTACTATGAGCCGAATGTCCATCCTAACTTGAGGTGGAGTAACCAGAATGTCCTGAATCCGACTCAACCTCCACAGCAGCAGCAGCAGACTTATGTGCCTCCTCATAAGCAACAACAGTTTCAAAAAACCTCCCTATGTGCCGCAACAACAACAATCCCAAAATTCTGAGTTTGCTGAGTTGAAGAATATGCTGCAAAAGGAGTCCCAAGCTAGAGAGGCCGGAATGAAACTGCTAGAGAGCCAAATTGCTCAATTGGCTAGCAAAAATACCACTCGAGCTCCGGGACACTTACTGACTCAGACGGACCAAAAAGAGACCCTTAATGCCATCACTTTGAGGAGCGGGTCCACCCTGGAGGGGCCTGCTATGATTGAGGATACCCCTGAAAAAGATAAGCCGGAACCGAGTCAAAACAAAGCTGGAAGGAACAAAGGAAAGAAAAAGGCGTCTTCCAGGTATGTCAGTCGATCGGCGACACATACCCGTCGATCGATCGAGGTGCAACAAACGGTAGCACGGTACCTTTGAAGCCAGTCGATCGACTGACCTAACCGGTCGATCGATTGAGATTGCTGCTGATAGTGAACCTTTTCGTCCTCCAATGCCCGATAACTTGAGGGATCATTTGTTTCGGGGTACGACTGCCCCGAAAATATTGAGGCCAGACCCGACTGCTGATGGGTCTGTTCTGCAGTTCGGCACGACCCAATGTCGATCAATGGTTCATATTTGAGACGGTCTGAAGAGGGGTCAAGCTTCAATAAGGAGAAGGTAGTGGACTTCCAGCCTAAGTCCACGGATGTCGGCATGCGAGATTTAGAAGAGAGGGCTAAGTTACTTCTTACAGCCCCATATCCGGAAAGATTGGTGCCGACGAAGGAGCGGGTATCTTTCAATAAATTTGAAAATGTTGTTCGTAGTTTAAACGTACAAGTACCTTTCCTTGAATTAGTGAATCAAGTGCCCGCTTACATGAAGTTTATGAAGCAATTACTGTCCAAAAAGAGGTCACTTGAAACTGTGCATACTGTCGCACTCACTAAAGAGTCATGTTCTTATTTGACTCACACTGCACCCCATAAGCTAGAGGACCCAGGTAGCTTTTCTGTTCCTTGTAATATAGGTACCTTCTCTATTGAGAAGGCATTATGTGACCTAGGAGCTAGTATTAGCGTCATGCCCTTGAGTCTTGCTAGAAAGTTAAAATTGAATAGGTTTGCAGTTACGAGCATGACCGTTCAGATAGCTGATCGCTCTGCGGTCCAGCCTATAGGAGTCTTAGAGGACATCCCTGTGCAAATAGGGAAGTTTTTCTTCCCTGTAGACTTTGTGGTCCTAGATATGCCTGAGGATGGCCACATACCTATTATTCTAGGTAGGCCATTTTTGCACACTGTTGGTGCAGTTATTGATGTTGGCTCTGGGACCCTGACCTTCAAAGCAGGGAAACACTCCATTGTCTTTGCTCAGACAGCTAGGAAGAAGGACCCCATGTGGCCTGTCACTTGCAATACGATTTCTGAAAAGAAATCCTTTTTTATACTTCCTGATATGCCTATCTCTTTTCCTACTCCTGTTGTAACACCTCCGCCCCAGATTGGGAGCAAAGTGGAGGAAGATTCTTCTATTTTAGCCATTGCAGGAGCTGGTTTGGGGAAGGAAGAGCCACATGTCGCTCCAGCTGTGAAGGAGCAAATCGTTTCAAGGGGCGGTCTTGGATGCCTGAGCTATGGCACTGATGAGGAGCTTGAAGATGAGCCAGCCAGAGTGAGAAAGTCCGACTTGGACTTTGATGAGCCGGAAGAGGTCATTGATTGGGGAGATGACGAAGTTGTTGATCCGTCAAGCTCTACGGATGATGAAGTTGAGAAAGGTGCAGCTGAGAAGATGAGCACCGTTGAGGCTACCTCTTGTAGCCAGAAGCCAGTCAAGTGGGCCATTCCATGGCCGTTCTTGATCAACTATTAGTTGATTGAGACTTCTTTAAAACATTTACATTTTATTTGCTTTCGTTGAACCTTTTAATTTATTGTTTTGTGTGCGCGAAACTTCGCCGATAATGTTTGCTTAGGATTTTAAACTCTTTAGATGGTTACTTTGGGTTTTGCGCAATTTTTGGGCGCGTATTTTTGTGCAATTGCTGGTTTTTAGACCTCATTAGCTCAAGTAATTGAGCAAATACGAAGACATCTGAAGTTACAGCAGTATTTTCAATCGATCGACTGGTCTGTATAGTCGATCGACTGGTCTGCAGTTTCCAGGAGCTACTGTTCCTTTCACCTTGGTCGTTTGACTGAGTGATGTGGTCGTTCGACCGCCCTGCACTGCTGTACTGGTTCATGATCTCTCCCCTGCTGTGTTTGGTCGATTTGCAGAATTGAGGGAGTTTTCTACTCCACTTTACCTTCCGTCATATTATTTATTTCTTCTATTTTCTCAATTGTGCACATAATACCGCTTCAAAATTGTTTTCTCGGACTTATGCGTGGTTCTTTTGTCTTTTCGGTCCTTATTGGTAGCATGCTAGCTCACTTGAAACCTCCTAGCTCACTTATTTGGTTTGGGAGGTTTCCTTTTGCTGCGCTTAAAGTCTTGTGAGTTCCCGAGTTTTACTTCATGTCTCTTTTATTTATTTTTCTTGCAAATTCGCGTTTCTCTTTCATTACATGATTTTGCACAATGGGGACATTGTGCGATGTGGTTTGGGGAAGGGTTTTGCGTCGTATATCATTTGCTTTCATTCACGTTTACATTTCAGTTTGCATTGTTTATTTCATTTCTCTTATATATACAAATTTCAAAAAAATTGAAAAATTCATCAAAATTTAAAAAAATGCACGTTTATTTTAGCATATAGGACGAGTCGGAACGGTAGTATTTCAATGATGACATTGCAATTTCACCTGTTTATGCCTAAGCCTTGCTAATTAACATGTTATTAGTAGAATCGTATAAGTGCATATCTACGAGTTTTCGTTAATTATTTGCTGAACTTAAGACTTGACTTAGAATTTTGGCAAGCTACATCATATTTTCTAAGGTTTAGAGCTTATAACTGGTGTCATCAATGACCAGTTTATCTAGGAATGTGAGTAGTACTCCTTATGAGACATGTTACATAAATGTGCATAAATATGAACTTGATCTGCTTAATACCTGTATGCATTCGGTTTGTGGTTTGTTGACACATGTGGTAGAGGTCTCCTTTTCTCATTTTACCCATAAGCTTCACACTGCCAAAAATAGCCTTTTTGTCCCATTACTACATCCTACATTTAGCCTGCCCTTGTTAAGCTAGTAGTCTATGTTCTTGGGATTGTTACTTAGTTTTTGGTAGCATTTGCTCTTATTGAGATTTTGTTGGATAAAAAGAATGAAGGAGGAAAGAAGTTGAAAGGAAAGAAAGAAAAAAACGATAAGGAAAAAAAAAAGAGAGAGTTCTGTACTGTTCAAAGCGGTCGATCGACTGGAGTCCGAAAAAGAATAAAGAAAAGAATCAATTCGCTAATTCAAGGTCTTTATCTTATGGCGATTTTTGCTCCCATGTTGCATTAGTATCTTATGGGGAGTTGGTTGATTACTTATATACTGGAGATTGTGAGTTTTGTGCTTGCTATAGCACCGTATCGATTGAATTTTGAGCAAGAAGAAGGATGTTGTCATATGGTTCCGTTTTGGTACTAGCTTGATCACCTATACCTCCACTTTCCCACAAATGTTTTGCCTCTTCTTACCCATACCTCACATATCCATATATACCTCGGCATGTGTCATGGTCTTTTGTTGGTTGGAATGCATATGTACGGTCATAGAAATTACTTTCATATTATATTGCAGGCATGTTCTTATAGGTCGTAGTTAGGTGAGAGTCTTTACAAAATGAATTCTTTCTATCCTCTTACATATATTCACCTGTGCTTATGTGTGATATGAGCGACCCGTGAGAGTTCAATTTGATAAGTCTCTATAGTTGATGGTTCAGCAGTTTTTAACGACTTCATAACTCGGTTGCATGATTCGTAATTGCTAATTGATTGTTGGTTATTGCATTAAAATGGTTTAGGTTTTACATGTTGTAATTCGCTCTGAGATTGAACTCGTTCCATTAGGTCATTAGAACGAGTTTAGTCCTTGCTTGGAAACAAGCAAGGGTTTGGTTTGGGAAAGTTTGATGCGTGTCATTTATATGATGTTTTACACCTCATTTTACACGCATTTCAGAGCTCATTTGTGTAGTTTAAGCTACCATTTCTCCCATTTCCGTCTACTTTCGTGTTTTTGTACATTATTGCAGAAATGTGAAGAATTCAGTGGAAATCAAGCTAAATCCGTCCCCGGGTATCCTGCATTGCATTTGACGTGAAGAATTCACTTAAGGAACGAGCTTGGTGCGCGTTTCAAGGCCCACAAGGCAAATCCAGGAGATTATAGAAGCCAACTATCAGTTACTTCGGTCGATCGACCACTGCCTTCAGTCGATGGACCAACCTGGGGGTTCCAGTAGCTACTGTTCAGCTCAGTGCAGTCGATCGACCGGCCACCTCAGTCGATCGACCACACCGCTACTTCAGACGAGAATTAAAAGATCGAGATTTATCAAGCCCATTGTGTTTAGGTTTTGAGAATAAGTGTTACGTATATTTTCTATATAACGTAACCTCGAACATCAAGTTTTACATTCAGTTTTTATCAGTTTACATCATAAAATAATTAGGGTTCTAAGTTGTTGGGAATTTTATACAATTTATCTTCGTTCGGTTTCTGATTCTTGCTCTGCAATTTCGGTACTCTTCTGCTCTTAATTTAGTTCGCTTTATTATCGTTTGTAGGAGAGAATTGCTAGTTAGTTTCCCGAAACCATAATTATCGTTTTATGTTAATCATCTGTTTAATCGTTTCAAGCATGAATTCAGTAGAATTATTAGTCAATTTATTCATTGTTGTTATTCTTAGTATGAGTAGCTAACTTATTCGTGCTAGGATGTAGGGAAATTATAGTATAGGCGGCATTAGTATTAACTTGGCCTGAAATCGCGTGTCAGTCGATCGACCGCCATACCTGGTCGATCGACTGACCACGTGAGGTTTACTTCCGTTTTAATTGATTTAAATGTTGTATTTGACAAATCGAATGCATGCGACTAGTTGAATGCTTAGTATATGACTAACCCATTAGATCGAAAGATAGGGAAAGTTGTTAGATCACCAATTAAAATGACTAAACTATGCTGAGATCGAAAGATAGGTAAAGTTTAGATTATAAGTCACTTTTCAGGACGAGAGTCAGTATTAGTGATATTAGGGACTTATAGCGAGATCGAAAGATGCTATCCGTTAAGAGTGGACCGAGAGGACCTCTTGTTTTCCCGCCTCATGTATTTGATTTAGACCTACTTAGTATGCTGCCGCCGAAACTATAGTGAACCGACCATCCTAGTACCCTTCTTTTATCTGTTTTATCCGTTTATTTAGTTTATTGTCTGTTATTGCCTTTAGCTATAGACCAAATCAGTTCAACCCTCACATTCGTTACCTTAGACTAGAATTAGACAATTATTAATTACATTCGCCTCCTTGTGGTTCAACCCTGTTACCACTAGCCTAGGTTAGTTTTAATAGGAATTATAAATTTTATTTTGGTACTCACAACGACGGGTATCATCTGTGGTTTACGAGGTGCGTCCTCGGCTGAGTGGAGTCACTTACAGGAGTGGCTTCACACCCTTGATTTGCCTTATGTGGAACCCGCCACATAAGGGATGTGCACATTTAGGAACTTGAGTTTATCGCTCGGATGAGATGAGCGGGGCTTAGGTGGAACGGTTGCGGTCCCCCACTGGCGGTGTGGAATACTTGTTGCGATGAGTATTCTGGCAGGACTACACATTTTAGTGTGTAGTCGGGTGTGTGGAGTTATGATGGAGATTGGTTGATTCGTTTGGATTGTTCATTGTTTCAGTTGTATTGTTTTATGTAATCAGTACTGACCCCGGTTTAAATGTTTTGAAAACTGTGGTGATCCATTCGGGGATGGGGAGCAGTTATTGAGCAGGTATGAGTTGATGCGCATGGGATAGTTGGGTTGAGTCACCACGAGCTGTTTGGAAGTCTTCCGCTGTGTCATAAACATTATTTTACATTATTTCAGTTGGTTTGACAGTTTTGAGAAACAGTTGTATTTACTTTATCAGTTTTGGGATTTGGACTTGTATCGCTTTAAACTCATTTAATAAAATATATGCTTCTTTATTGTCTATTTGATATACATTGCCTCGGGTAATGGAGATGGTAGCATTCCCATGCCTTAAGTAGTCCGGGTAAGGCACTTGGAGTATGGAGTGTTACAGTTACTCCTCCATCAACTATTTATCAACAAAAATTAGTTATCAATCACCAAAATACAGTAACTTATCAATCACTTATATAACAAACAAATTAGCATTCCGTTTTAAATTAATTCCACAGCATTTATATTACCCCTATAAACCATTTATATTACTCAACAATGCAGCAACAATTCAATTACTTAACAATTTTGTGAACAATTACTCGGAAACGAAATACAACAACATGATGAATTTGACCAACAATTGCCAACAATTATTCAACAATCACTAACAATTACTCAAACAACTACTCAAAATACTATAAGATTGTCATAATTTTTCATTTTCCCATGCAACATTACTCTTCCCCTCTAAAAAGGAACTTCATCCCCGAAGTTCACCTTTAAGATGAACTATAACTACGAGACGATAAATTTTTATTCACTATTGGCATTACGAAAAGATTATATTATGTGTTGAGACTCACAACGAACATGGTACTTCATTGACATTACATAGATAGGACTTTTGCATATTAAAACCATATGAAAAGTGGACAACACAATTGCGTAAGTGAACTGTTCCGTCATCCAATTATTATACGTAAACACCAAGGAATTCCTTTAGTGACATTACCAAAACAAGTAACAAGAACTATAATCACCATTTAACATGTTACTTCTAGCAATTCAATTTAGCATCCAAAAGTGTATAAACCATACTTGTATTGTATAAACCGTACTTGGGACATGACGATGCTATTACCAAGAATGATAAGGGAACATATTATCAACAAGATACACATGCACGAAGATCAAAACAATTTAGAATGAAAAAGCCGGTATACAGGGGCACTCGATCAAGCTAAGAAGCTACTCGATCGAGTTGACGCTACTCGATCGAGTACGTCGAGTCCAGTAGGCATTTCTAACTCACAAGTGCAGTTACTCGATCGAGTAGCCACACGTCAATTTCCCCACAGAAAAACGTTGCCATGCCAAGAAAACATAATCAACGTCGGAGTTTCATCTCCGACACCATCCACCTGCATAAAACGTTCAAAACCTAACAAAATACGGCTTTATGGCCAAATACAAACCAAAGTATCTCAAACGTACCAACCAAGCAAGTATCAACTAACTACAAATCCATGGAAACGAATATATAAAACAACAAGAACAGCATCACTCCCAGGCCGGCTCCTCCATCTCCTCATCTCCACCTCCACCTCTGGGTGTGCCTGCTCCTGTTGTACCCTTGCCTGTGGTAGCTCATGTGCCTGAGTCAGCTCCCACTCGCCATGGTGCCAAACAGTCAAAGGGGTAACTCCTAGGCTCCCCCATGTAATCGGATCCACGCCAAAAGAGTGAAAGACTCCACTGTCGTCTCCAACACCTCTCCACCACACCGGTTGGGCCGAGGCGGTCCTAATGCCCTGCACATATGCCATCTCGTGTAGGTTCCGGAGCGCCAAAGTGGCAGATACCCTCTCTGTGACCTCACTCACCCGCATATCAGGACAAAAGGACTAAGGGTAACTGGGATACTGATTCTGTGGAGGTACGGGCTGCTCTGGCTGGGTCTCAGCAACTCTCTCTCTCTCTCTCTCTCTCTCACCCGTCTCGGACTCCTCCCCACTCTAGGTTGCCGATCCTCAGGTCTAGCCTGATCCCCCTTAGTTGGCTCTTGC
Organism: Silene latifolia; assembly: GCF_048544455.1. Lineage (NCBI taxonomy): Eukaryota > Viridiplantae > Streptophyta > Magnoliopsida > Caryophyllales > Caryophyllaceae > Silene > Silene latifolia. Next base: position 461,422,839 of record NC_133538.1, on the reverse strand, counting down.
ATCACCTCCAAAATACTATCATCAATGTGGTAATACTGCCGAGTAGGAGCCTCCTCATCATCATCGGAGTCTGATGCCACTACCGCCGCCGTCAAAGGCTCAGTCACAAGAAGGTGCTCAGGGTCAGGTAGCCTCATCCAACTCATACCCCATACTCTCCAGGCCAACTCACCACCCTCCAAAGTCCTCAACCATTTCTAGTCGATGAAGTAGTCTCGGTCCAAGGAAGGCACAGTTGGAACCATAGGTGTAAGGGCCGAGGAGGCCTCAAAGGTGGTCAACCGCTCAGCCAACCGTGTAGCAATGGCACCACAACTCAAGTATCAGGTCGCAGAGGTGGCCATCAAAGCGAAGCTAGCACAAAATATGGTCGGGGCATTAAAAGAAACTCTCGTGGCTCGGGTGGGGTTAAGATAATCAACTAGCAATATCACCTCATGTGAGTTCAACTTAATCCCATCCTTCCTATCATAGAGAAAACAAGTCAAGACACAAAGAAAGATCTTCAAAGTGACATGTTGAACGTCATTTATCAACATGTTACTCGAAGTGGGGGCAAACTTGTCAGCAAAACAAGGCATATAACTACTAGCCCCACACTCAGTCGGGATATCCCTAAGGGATCCCTTCTCTGGTCGAGCAAGGCCAAGGTGAGAAGCAAACATGTCCATAGTTAAGAGGAAACTGGTGTTCATGAGACGAAATTTTACGCTCTTAGCTGTCGCATCATAGGTAAAAGAGCTCATGAACTTCAAGATCAAGAAAGGGTAGGATTGCTTCCTAAGACGATACAAACCCGTCAAACTCAAGGTCTCAAAGAGATGCCTCACATCTGTCTCTATCTTAAGGTTCTTGAGGATGGTGGTGTCGATACATCTAGTTGGTTTCATACGACATTTCAGTAACTCAACAAAAGCCTCTCTTTGCTTAAAGTCAGCAAAGACAACGGTAGGATACTCAGGAACCGGTGGAACAGTGGGTCCCTAACTCCCCTCTCTAACTTCGGGCTCAGAAGCCCTTCCCCTCTTACTCTGATGGGTGGCAGCTGCAGGTCTCGTCATCTGTTTTAACATATATTTAGGCACACAAAACAGACACTTGCTTGAACAAAAGAACTTTTCAAAGTATACTCATGGATAAAGAAACAACATTTCAAAATAGTTTTTCACAAAATAACCCACAATTTCCAAAACATATTACTCCCCATCTCATATAAGACGGTCTTATGGCTTCCAAAATACAAAAATTGCAACAACAACAACAACAATTAGCAAATTGGGGTATTAATACCCTCAAAATAACTTCACAAAAAGGTAATCATCATAAAGATTTAGGGCGAATTTCAGTTTGGGGCACTTTTAAGACGGAGTTTTAAGACAAAATTTTGGGTGAAACTAGTCAAAATCAACACCAAATATGATACCCACAACATACATTACTTAATTTTCCCTTTTACATACTCAAAAGACAAACAAAAATTCAATTTATAACCCAAACCCTAGAAATTTCGGTCCATATATACTCCTATATTGGTTCACATTTTCTATTTTTAGCATCAACAATCAACAAACTAGAGCAATTTTACCAAAATACAACAACTATAAACAAAAATCCATGAGTATAAATCGAATTTTTCAGAAAAACCAACACTTTTATGTGTTTCTAATTGATTAAAAACAAGAAAACAGTAGCATTCTTACCTTGAATGATTTGCAAAGAGATTGAACGAATTAACAAGGAGAAAACAAAGAAATCAAGCACAAACGTCACCAAGATTTTGAGAGAAAAGGATGATTATAGAGAATTAGGGTTTAAAGTATGGATAAATAAGAAGAAGAATGAGTTCGGGAAAGTATAAGAATCCCATGTTAACCCGGGTACTGTAGCACTTACTCGATCGAGTAACTCGGGTACTCGATCGAGTGACCTCTACTCGATCGAGTTGGATCTACTCGATCGAGATTTCGCTGGCAGTTCCAACGTTTTTGATCTAATAACCACACAACTAGATCGAGCAGGGTCTACTCGGTCGTGTAGGCACTCGTACTCGGTCGAGTAAGATTAGGAACGAGGTTAAAAGTTACAAGTTAGGTTAACGGTTCCAGCAAAACAACAACTCGTGTCAATTCCAAAGTGTATTTGGAACTCGCCACTGATTATTTCATCCAATTACGATACATTAATACTAACTCAAATGCTACACAACTATCTCATCCGAACATTACACATGTCATTCCATCCTATACCAAACATTATACAAAATGTCTCAACTATGATTTGTTTCAATTCACACGAATATACATATATATAGAATAGCACAATATTCTACGCCCGCCTACGCATATTCAAATTCAACATTCGACATGTGATTACACTATATTAAGTATCCAATTAGCAATTAGCTATCATTCACTACTCAAGTCTGCTCGAAGTTTCAGTCATACCACAACAATTCGACAACAAGATATCTAACATAACTATGCCATGTCACAAGAGTACGCCACAACAATTATCCATTGCATTCCCCAACATTACTTGACAATATACACTAACTAGAACGCATATAAAGACTCACAACTCATTACCACCATTACTTTAACAAGTTCTCGTATGCAACTATTTGCACATTCACCATCTCTATTACATCCACACACACACACTTCCAACGATTCTCAACCCTTCACGATTCATCATTAATATTTGCACGCACTAGACATTACCATAGACTCCATCACAGCTATGTCTAACGCATATATCATACTCAACTATGCACATAATTCCCGACTCAATATCCCCATACTCGGTGGCTGGCTTAAGCATATTGGGGCCATGATTTTGAAATGAGGGCGCCTTCTCACCCAAGATCAAGCATCAGCCGGGGCTCCCAACATACATACACCAGGTTCATTTTATTAGACTCACTACGTTCATTACCTCATTAGTTACAGGTTCCAAACTCGTCTCTCTGATACCACTTTATAACACCCCCATCTACCAAGGAGCCTTAACAAGACCTTCCCTAGCAGATAAGGAAGTTACCATCTCGGTTGCCCGAGGAACAGTAATAATTAAATGTCGATAAAAGAACAGTTATATTAAATTACAGTTATATAAACAAAATAAAAGATACAACTCGTGACTAAACTATCTCTGCCATGACTCGTGGTAGACTCGTCCCTCCAAGCACCCAGTTATGATCCTGACATCAACTTGCTAAGACCGACTGCTCACCATAGTGGATCACGGTAGACACAACACAAGAAGACAACACAAAAACACCACACAAGGTTAGTAACTAAAGGGACAATACAAAGGCAGACACAACAAGACATAGCAACATACATACACCACCTCCTCCAATCACCCACACACCTCTGACTGCCCGAAGGTCCAGTCCTGCCAGATTACCAATCACAACCGGTAATCCACACCGCCAGTAAGAGACCGCAGCCGTTCCTCCCTAAGCCCCGCTCTTCTAATCCGAGCGATAACTCATGTTCCTTAATGTGCACATCCCCTCTTGTGGCGGGTTCCACAGAGGGCGAATCAAGGGCGTGAAGCCACTCACGCAAGTGACTCCACTCAGCCGAGGGCGTACCTCGCAAACCAGAGACAACAAACAACAGTGACCAATCACAACCAACCCATATACCAACAACGATACCAAAACCAATTAGACAATACAATCGACACATTAAACAACCAATAGTACTGAATAGAAAACCCTACCTCTAGCAAACCGCAACGATTCCGCACATGACCATAAGACCACAAGCAACCACCATAACCACCTATAACAAACAGTATAACCATCTATTACTACTACCACATTCACAAACGAACCAAGGAAGACGATGATGATGATGACAACATACCTATACATAGCATTCCGGGGACAAGACTGCTACCCGAATCAAGCATCCCATCCCCATGGTGTCTCCACCCTCAAAGGCTCCATAAAAGAGTGACTCAAGGTGAAGAAGAACTGATATGACGGCATCTAGGTTTAGGAGAAAAGGAAAAGAAATGATTTGGGTTTCGCGATATCACGATTTATAATTCCCCGCTGAACTCCCGTTACTCAATCGAGTAAACAACTTACTCGATCGAGTGACCTCTACTCGATCGAGTGACTAAGTTACTCGATCGAGTAGCCTTCTCTAGATCGAGTAACACGAACTCAAAGGCTCACAATGCCACAAGGTTAACTCGTAAGGTTTCCGAAGGTCTAGATAGGTGTCTAAGGTCAGTCAACGACGGTCAACCGGTCTCTAAAAGGACGGGTATTACAACTAATTCGTTCATTCGTGTTAAATTTCTTGGCTATATTTTTTCATTGCCCGAAATTATCGAGTTATCATCGAGTTATCTATAAGTTGTTAACCTTCTGTTTTCTATTATTTTGGGTTATTCTTATACTTGAGTGAACTTTGGATATTAAGTGATCATTGTCGGGGATTAAAATCCTTATTTCTTCATTTCTTATTAGCACTCCTTCGTTTCGTTATAGAATTTTAGCCTTTATAGTTATTTCGGAGTCTGTTACACATCTTGTGTAACTTTTCTCAATATCCTAACCCATCAAGTTGTTCATTGTTTCTTAACTTTTCCTTTTCCTAGCGATTCAGTTTACACAGCTTTTCATTAATCTTTAGAACTTTGAGAACTCGTCTCCTTTAAAGTGAAAATTTTAATTTATTATTGGATCTTACTACACATATTTTACTCTCGTTTTTTGTAAATTGGGTTTATCCAATGAAAATATTTACTATGAATTTGAGATTTTATACAATTTTCACTAGTTTGCATGAAGTATGATTTTTTTTTTTTGGGGGAAAGTTAAGTATATATTAATAAAGCCCATCAAACAATTTGACAACTAGAGGTACACACACCTCTAATTAGTTACACTTTGACATAAGCTATTGACCCATTCCTGACTTCTCCTAGAACCAATTTTCACACGACTATATCTCATTCTTCATTGTAATAATTCCTTCACCTGTTTTATAAGCATAACAGGTAGAGGAATGACAGACTCAAGCCTACATTGATTACGAGCATGCCAGATCAAGTACATTAAGTGTGCAGCAAGTTTTGCAACCACATTGTTTCTTCAACAATGACCGCTCCCTAATTGCTATCCACCAATCAATGACCCCCTGGTAAGGCAAGCAAATACTCAACCAGTCCTCAAGCGCCTCACACCGCCTACTAAAAGAACAACTAAAGAACAGATGATTCAAGTCCTCCTCATCGCAGACAGAGATAGCACTTTGTTACTACTGTGTTATGTGCATTCTCATCAATCTATCCTGAGTGAGCAGGCGTTTATGAGCTACTAGCCAAATGAAAAAATTGTGTTTTGGCAACATAATCCTATTCTGTATCCATGGATACCAGAATATATTAGGGCCTGCATCCACAAGCCAACTATAGCCAAGCTTGACTGTATAATCAGACCCATTGTCTCTCCAGGCTTCATCATACAACCACGGTTTCAACTGAGTTTTGACAGCACATAGTCTTCTCCATGCCCAGCTAGTAGTGATAGTAGGTTCATAATCTTTCCAAGTGGTATTCTTTATATAGATAGTATGCACCCACTTCACCCATAAATGATCAGTTTTTTGCTCAACCCACCAAACATACTTACCCATCAAAGCTACATTCCTTTGGTGTAATGAGTTTCAAACCCAAACCACCCTTTCTCCTTGGTTTGCATATCTGATTCCATGATACAAGTGCAGGGGATTCTTTTTGTTCCTGACCATACCACAAAAAGGCTCTACAAATAGCATCAATGCTGTTAAGAACTGTTTTGGGTAGAATGAAGATCCTGGCCCAATAATTATGAAGGGTACTTAGCACAGATTTAATGAGGGTGAGTCTCCCTGCATAAGAGAGATGTTTAGTCCCAAGTCTAGCAATCCTCTCGATCACCTTGTCAACCAAACATGGCGCGATCAAGGACCCCCAGACGTTTGGGGGCAATTTTAACCCCCAGATATCTAAAAGGGATCCCCCCCTCTTTTCACACCAGATGCTTCCTCAATACACTTCATGATATCCTCATTCACCCCATTACTGTAAATATTTGACTTGCCATTGTTCATTTTAAGTTCAGAAGAGACAGAGAAGGTCTCAAATTCCCTGAGCAACAATCTAACAGAATGCAAGTCACCTCTGCTGAACATGAGAAGGTCGTCAGCAAAGCATAAGTGGGTCAACTTCAACTTAGAGCATAAAGGATGATATCTAAACCCCTGATATTTATCCCACACACCCAACAATCTACTGAGATACTCAAGACAAATTGTAAAGAGCAAAGGGGAGAGGGGATCCCCTTGCTTTAAACCCCTTTGTCCTCTAAAAAAGCCAAACACCTCTCCATTCAGGGCCAAAGAAAAGGTGGGGGAAGTCACACATGCATGAAGTATGATGCTTTGACTTGGTATTGGAGACGTTTAATATCTAGTTTTACTCTTACTAACTTGTATCGGAAAGGATTTTGATTTCATTCTTTGTTTCATTTGGTCTCTACATTGGAATGTTGGTGTTCTTGTCCGTGGCAAGAACTCTTATGCTCCTGTGCGGAAGACGTGAATTTTTGTTACTCCTTAAAACATGTTTGAAAGATATCAGTCAAAACTTACTCTGTATTTTTCACCTTTTTGTTCGTAATCGAATAATCTAATAATGTCCTCAACTTTTGATTCTTCCCTTTATGTTTCAAGTTTCGAGGGCGAAACTTTTTGAAGGTGGGGTGATTGTAACACCCCGTATTTTATTAAGTTTATTAAGTTGGATAAAATTATTTTAATTGATGTTTAGGATTTAATTACGTCGGTTAACTGTTTCCGTTTCATTACAAGCCCTTTTTGAAAGTCAGTCCTTGGTGGACTCAACACGGATTTGGGAAAAAGTCATCCAATTAGTCATTTTGAGTTTATTTCGCTAAATTAACCGATTTCGTTAAAATCCGCTAATTTAGTTAAAATCGTTAATAATTCCGATTCGAGCAAATTTCGTATTATTTTCATTAACTAGCCGAGTTGCTTTTTATTTTCCCTCATTAAATTTATTTATTTTCGATTTGGGTTTTATTTTTAAATGTCTTCTAAATTCAGTTTAATTAACTCGAGACGGTTTTAGAAATTAGCTAGAATTCTTAACGATGAAGAAAAGGACGTATAATAAATATCTAACTAGCACGCTGCTCCCTCATTTCTCACGTCTAACTCCTCCTTCTCCCTTCTTTTTTGGTCTTTTGCTTCCTCTTTAAGTTTTTGATCTTTGAAATTGATCATGCCACTCTGTTTCTCATCCGTTTTCAACGATTTCCGTTCCCTAGTAATCCTCTCGTTGTTCCCGTAAGTCCGTTGTGCCGAGATATACAATTTGGTAGAAGATTTTTGCGGTCTAAAGGATTAGTTTTCTTGGAAAAAGGTAACAATGACGGGTTACTCGATATTAGTTGTAAAATATATTTATTTTGAATGCTGGTTAGTCTATTTTATAGTTGAGACGGTATATACTGATATATATATAAGGACCATTTTGAATGCTAATTAGCTTGTTGTATAGTTGAGACGGTGTATACTGATATGCGGAGATGATTGAGACGGTGTATACTGACCCTTAGGGATCATTTGGGATGCTAGTTAGTGTGTTGTATATTTAAGACGGTGTATACTGACACGTAGAGATAGTTTTTGATGTATTTACTTATCAATTTTGGTAAACAGGAGTGATATATTGTTGTGTGGACTTGCCTTGCTATATGTGTATTTTGTTGCAGGTGAGACGGTAAGCAATATAGGTTGTATATGTGCTTTAATTATGTTGGAAGAGGTACACGATACAATATGGATTGCTCGGCAAATACAGGGTGCTATTTTCATATTTATGCGTGTTGTTCCTATTCCCATATTGTGTACTTGTTTCCGCTTGTGGGTTGTATGGTTAATACATGTTTGTTATCGAAGTAAATTGGGTATGTGTATGTCGTTCTAGTGCTAGTCAACCCATTTGTTTTGATCTCGTATTCGGACCTTGGTACGGTTATGTGCGGAGTGTTGTGTACAAGGTTACTCGACCCTGGTACGGTTAGGTGCCATGCATCGTCTCTTATCATGATCTTCTCGTATTCGGACCATGGTACGGCTATGTGCTGAGTGCTGGGTACGAGTTACTCGATCCTGGTACGGTTAGGTGCCAGGCATTAGGTCTCGGGTTTGCGGGTGGTATCGCAATTATTGAATCGGGTATTTGTTTTGATCTCGAGAGTCGGTGACGAACCTCAGGGGGTTCAATATCGGCTTAAGCTAAGGACGTATATGATCGTAACCTTATTGGGAGATTGTGGTTGTTTTTTTTTAATGGATGATTGGCATTAGTACATTGGGACCAGTCCACTATGTCGTCTCTCGTCAAGCGCTGCTTCCTTTACTACGATGTCGTTTTTGGTCGTAGTAAGGTGGGACACGTTTTGGTTGTTTCAGTTCCGTTATCACATGATTTATTTATCTTATTTATCTTCTCTATGTTGTATGTTTGATAAACTGATATGTTTTGTATAGTATGTATGTTATTACATTGTAATATGGCTGCGAGGACACCTGAGTTATTCACCCACTGACTGTGGCATTCATTGTTATGAATGAAAGGTGACAGGTCGGTGTTATATGCTGGGGGTTACAAGATGAGTAGCTAGCGAGCATTATCGAGCCAACGATACACCCTTTTACTTATCGTTCGTTATTGCCTTTTTGGAAATTTGGAGGGATCCGAGATCCCTTGTTTATTTATATTCGTATTATGTATTTATTTTGTAAAAGTAGTAATTAGGTTAAATAGTTTTCAAATGTTTTCAGTGAACTCCGCGACCATGCCTCGAAGTTTTAAAAATTTACGTATTTTCCGCTGCTAATTATGTGTGTACTCTTTTGTATAACTGCGGGGGTTCACAGACAACACTATTTGTTCAGTTCATGTGTCTCTATGGAACCCAGTGCAAAATTGTTTCTTTTTGCCGCATGGCGCTATGACCATTACCTTGGCCGATATCAGTTACTTGACTGGCCTTTCTCCAGTTGGAGCTGCCCAAGATTACATTTCCTTAGACAAAACCAAACATTCCACAAAGGGTACCAGACTCTTCCGTGCGGCAAGTCTTCTCTGGGAGCAACCCTTTACTGCGCATAAGAAAGGTTTTTCGGATGTCAAAAACAAGTTCAAGATTGACCCTATTGAATATGAGGACGTTATCTTCCTTACATATGCAGTTTCCATACTCTTAATGCCAAATATTGGTAGCTGCGTTTGTGGCTTTATCCCACTTACCGCTGAGATTCAATCCTGCACAAGTCCAATTCCTTTGGCGCCCCTTGTGCTGAGCTCTGTTTACTGAATGCTACGAAGTTGTCATCAGATTGCTCATCGCAAACTTGAAAAGAACAGAGAACCCGGTCTTACCCCAGCTTGCAACGGCGTAAGTGGTCCTCTTTGGATTTTATCTTGTTGGGCAATGCTTTATTTTCCTTCTCACAACGCTGTTGACCCAAAACATTTTGTGAAAGAAACCTTACACCCAAAGCGTTATAGCTACGCCAAATTTGTTATCGACATAATCAATGTTAATCTGTCTTAAACTATAGACAGTATTGTTGATTCTTTTCTCTGTCAAAAGAATTCATTATGTGTCGTTACCCACTGTTACATATTAGAACACTAGTTATCTAACTCCCCAACTTCTTTGTTCAAGTTGTATTTACCTTCATGGATGAATGCCATGGAATTCCCCGTTTTTGATGAAACCACCAAGGAGATATGGGACAGCTTCTTGTGTCCTAGGGACTTACCTTATTCTCCCTTCCTGACCACTGACTTTGGTGCAGAATTATACAACCCCCAACTTGTTTTACACTAGTTTGGCCTTGTACAATCTCTCGCCATACCATTTCTGGGGGCTATGAACAACCCATGGCATGAAAGAGTTAAAATGAACGTGAAAGATGTCCAAAAGCTCTTCCCCAAGCCTATCCCGGTAACTGTAGAGAAATGCTGGCGCTATTGCCATGGCGCTTCTATAGTCACACTCAGTGGTGGTCTTCTTCACCATGGTGTTCCACTGATGTCTTGACTCAGGCCACTCAGAGACTCAAGGACAGCATCAGAGGTAATTCTCATTTCTCATGAAAATATTTTCCGCTCCAAAATAGGAGATCTTACACTGTTTACCTGTAGCCAAGATTCTTCCAGGCCCAAAGTTTTTAACACTCTCCAATCATCGGGAAATGCCACATAACTTTGCCTCTGCTAGGCAAACATCACCTATAATTCAGGAGCTCGTTATTCGTCTGGAGTTCCCAGGGAAATTTAATCTTCCTCTATCAGTTTTCATTCCTCAACTGACCGTGACTCCAACAAGCGCTGAAGCGGAAGACGAGGGAGAAGGAGCTCAGCCAGAGGAACCAGATGAAACCCCTGAAGTGAAACCCTTTGTCAGAAAACGTAGTGGTTCCTCACTTTCAAAAGGAAGCCTCAAAAGGCAAAAAATGACCACGCCAACACCTGAAGGTTCACTTGCCACAACCTCTCAGATAATTGAGATCGTTGATCAAGATCGAGTAACTCATCCCCTAACCAATGTTTTGGAATAAGACCCAATCACAACCTCTTCACTGGCTGCTATGAACCATGAAGAAGAAAACCAGCCCCCGAATCAGGCTGTACAGGAGAAGAGATGCACACCCCCCCATCATGGAGAGGGAAAACTCAACCAAGAGCAACCCCTTGAGATCATGGGCCAACCAGAACAGGCCCCCCGGGAACCAGGACTGGACGCTACATCCGCGACATCATCTCCCATTCATGTCAGCCACAGTGATGATGATATGCCTCGAGGGGACACGGAAATTACTATGGTTTAGATCAATCCCCAACTTCAAAGTCAAGACTTGGCTATCCAAACTACAGTTGAACAAACGCCAACTGAGTCCCAAGGTTTCCAAATCATCCTACGTTGAGGATGATTCCTTTGGGGAAACTGAGGTGATACAAACACCATCACCCCTCAGTGATACCCCCAAAAGAACATACTTGAGAAGCTAGCACCACTGGCAATATCATGGCTTGAACAATCGCCAATGGCGGGAACTATGATAAGTTCTCCTTCTGCATTTCCAATCATTGCTAAATTGGAATGTTTAGCATTGCTACCAACTAGTAGAACACTGCTTCAACAACTCCACAACTTATGCCAGGCTTCAGGGAGCTCTTATCCTTTCAGCGCCCAACTTAAAAGCTATTTTGATAAGATTGGTCGACTATAACCCCTTGCACTGAGTGACTTTGACAGGTATGAGAGTCTACACCAACAGCATTATACTAACAACCTATCTGTGTAGACCATTTGTCATCAAGTATCCTCAGCCTTTAACACCCAATGTCAGCATGAGCACCAAATTGAAGAACTTGATCAAAAGATGAGTGATGTTGAGAAAGCCCTCAATGAAATGAAGGCTTGGCGCCATGCTTTGTTCAGAGGTCTGTTAGCGCTACCCTCTTCACTTGGCTAACCAGCCCATTTGAACTAGGCTCAGATACAGAACAGTCAGTAGCATACTACTTCAATTAAAGAGCAGCTGGCAAAACTTAAGCATATGTGGGATTCTCGCTCCCAAGCTGCCATGAACGAGATCGCAAAATTTCTGGATTTTATTCGACAGGCCTAAAATATTGAAGGCTGATTTTATATAATTAATACAGTACCCCCATGTTATCCCAAAACTCTAGATATTGTGTTTTTATATTCGCCGCGTATTTCTCCCAAATAGTGGGGTGATAGAACTTCAAAAATTTACCGTTTATGCTTCTTTTGAAATGTGTCCCATCAAAATTTTGCAGGCCATACGCATTACCTGAAAAAACCTTAGTAATCTTAAATGGTCCTTCCCATTTAGGTGACCATTTTCCATAAAAATGATCCTTATGCCCTTTAGGCAAGATCACTTTCCATACTAAATCTCCTTCTTGAAAAGACTTAGAGATAACACGCACATTATATGCTGTAGCTTACTTAATCTTGTTTTTTAACAAGTTCGTCAATGCTTGCTCTTTAAGATGCTCCACATCTAGATTAGGAATGTTCATAGATTCAGAATAAGAATCCAAATCCAACGAATTTTGATATAAAATTCGGGCAGATTCCACATTAACCTCTGCTTGAATCACAGCGACATGACCAAAAATCAATTGGTAAGGAGTATACCCTATAACCCCCCCCAACCCCCTTGAAATTCTGTAAGCCCACAACGTATCAAGTAACTTTTCATTCCAAACTCGAGGATTATCAGCGATCATCTTAGAAATCCCAGCCTTAATCAACTTGTTCGTAGATTCTGCCTGCCCATTTGCCTGAGCATAATAAGCAGAAGAATTCAATAATTGTACCCCATACTGGGTAGTAAATTCCTGAATCGCTGGCCCATTAAAAACATGTGCTTGATCCATTGTAACGCTCTCAGAGACTACAAAGCAGATGAAAATGAATCCTTTCAAGAAATCTACTAAGTCCTGCATTTTTACAGTTTTGAAAGGGTTAGCTTCCACCCATTTGGTGAAATAATCTGTAATAACCACCACATACATATGTCCTTTTGAGGAAGGTGGGGTGATTTCACTTATCATATCCATCGTCCAACCATGAAAAGGCCATGGTTTAACAATAGGGTTTAAGTCATTAGCGGGGACCCTACTTATCTGTCCATAATGTTGACAAGTCTTATAACCCTTTGCATATGTCACACAATTCTCTAAAATTAAAAGCCAATAAAACTCATGTCAATGGATTAACCATCGCATCTTTCGCCCAGACTTATGGGCACAACAAATACCCTCATGGACCTCTGCCATGATAAGCAAAGCATCATCAGCTCCCAAGCATTTTAATAATACCCTTTGTTGATCCTTTTTACACAAAACATCATCAATCAAAAAGTATCCAAAAGCCTGTTTTCTAAGCTTAGGATTTAAGCCCTTTTGGGAAGGACTATGTAAGATACTTATAATGTTAGTCCGTCAATCCAATGATTTTTCCAAAATGTCCACTTTACAAACTCAGCTGTAAAGATAGCATCTTTTGCATAAAAAGTTCGTTTTGAGCGTTCCACCTCTATGAATGCACTAACATCCTTCACGTTATAACTAGAATCAAATTGTGCCAATTGATTCTGATCTCTTAGCACATGAGCACATTCAATTTTCTGAAAGTGTTTAAATAAATCCTCTACCTTTTGAATGTATTGAGATAATGGCAAAGATTTGCATTTAAACAAACCATTTACTTGATTAATAACAAGTTGAGAATCTCTCAGTATACGAACATTTATCGCTTCTAGGTCAACCAATTTTTCTAAACCAACAATGAGTGCTTCATATTCCACTTTATCATTAGTGTCACTACCATGTAAGGTTACCTCCAACTTCCACTTGTTTCCCATAGGAGAAACAATAACTACACCAGCGACAGTTCCATTCAAGGTAAATGATCCGTTAAAAGACTTCTCCCAAGGAGTGTAATTATTATTATCATGTGTCTCTTTGTCGAAACAAGGATGCTCAATTAGAAAATCAGCCAATACCTGACTTTTCATCGCTTTTTATAGAATATAGACTAAATAAAATTGAAGTATATGAACACTCCATTTACTTAAACGCCCTTTTAAAAAAGGTTGTGACAACATATGCTTCATCATATCTAGCGCTGATACTATTTCTATAGTATGAGCCATGAAATTATGCCTTAATTTGATTGAAGCATCATAAAGACTTAAACATACTTTTTTCTAAATAAGTATATCGTTGCTCCGTCTCTTGAAGGACTTGGCTCAAGTAAAATATTACTTGTTCAAAACCTTGCTCATTTTATTGAGATAACATACAACCAATTGACTGGTCTGCAGCTAACAAGTAGAGCCTCAATGTTTTTCCTGCCTTTGGAAAAATCAACACTAGTGGATTAACCAAATATTTCTTTCTTTGATCAAACGCTTCTTGATGGCTATGGTTCCAAATGAAAGTCTCCTCCTTCTTTAATCGTAGCAATGAAGAAAAAACCTTGGTCTTTCCAGCCAAATTTGCTATAAAGCGCCGAACATAATTGACTTGCCCTAAAAACCATTGTAACTCTGTTTATCAGAGGGTGGTTTGGCATTATTTACTGCTTTGGCTTTATTCTTCTCAATATCAATTCCTCTTTGATGAAAAAGAAATCCAAGAAAATTTCCAGCGCTAACACCAAAAGCACATTTTAGAGGATTCATTTTGAGATTATACTTTCTCGTTCTCTCAAACGCTTGTTTGAGATGAAGCAAATATTCATCAAATTCATTGGATTTAACTACAACATAATCTATATAGATGGCCATTGAATCTTTAATTAAATCATGAAAAATACAATTCATGGTTCTTTGATATGTAGCGCCTACATTCTTTAGTCCAAATTGCATAACCACCCACTCAAACGTTCCCAAAGAACCAGAGCACCTAAACGCTGTCTTATAACAATCCTTTTCTTCAATATTAATTTGATAATGCCTAACATATCCATCTATAAACGTAAGATATCTATGCCTCGTGGTAGCATCAATAAGCACATCTATCAGCCAAAGGCATGGGATATTTATCCTTAGGAGTGGCTTTATTCAGATCCCGAAAATCAATTCACACTCTAATTTTCCCATTCTTCTTAATGACTGGAACAATGTTAACAATCCACTCCACATAATTTATTGGACAGATAAATTTTTCTTTCAGAAGTTTGCCAACTTCCTCTTTAACAGCCTGAATGACTTCAGATGACATTCTTCTAGGTTGTTGAATTGTCGGTTTCCAACCAGGCTTGATTGGTAAACGATGTCTAGAAATACTGAGGTCAACGCCACGCATCTCATGATGTTCCAAAGCAAAACAATCCATATATTCGAAGGGAATTGCTTTCATCGCCTCTTTTTCATCATAAGATAAATTTTGGCTCATATAAGTAAATCTCGGCGCTCCTTCAGTCCCCAAATTCACCTCTTCTAAAGAATCTTGCGATTCTTTTCGAATATCCTCATTTTTCACCCATGGTCTCTCTACCCATGTTAATGGTGAATTTTTGGTAGCTCGTCCATTATTATTTGGACATAAATCAACAAATACTTTTATGGAAGAATAGTTATTTTCTAAATTACAATTCATAAAGTCATTACAATATTTTAGAAAAGAAATACATAGCAATTACTACTTTCTAGTAATTAAACGGTAGTAAACTCGGTTCCTGAGCGCCCATTTCTGCTACTGGACCTTCTTCGGGAATGTCCACTAATTACTCTATGCGAATTTCTATAATCTTGCTGAAGACATTCTGCTCTTCAATATTAACCATCTGCCACTGATCAAGCGCTTCCACTCTTGGTATCAGCGTCTGTTCCATAGATTCATTATCCAAGTTAGTTGCATTTATTTCCACAGTTGGAATATCAGCATAAACAATTTCATACTTCTTTCCGTTCCACATAACTAATAATTGATGTAAAGAAGACGGAATAGTATAGGTTTTATGCAACCAGCTCCTTCCCAGCAAAACATTATAAGTAGTTATACTTTAAACCACATAAAAAGGCATTGTCTTTGTACACGACCCCACCTTAATTGCTAATGATATGGTCCCCTCACAACATTATGTGGTACCGGCAAAACTTGTTACCGATACTTTACAAGGTCTTATACCCTTCTCAGTTTTCCCAACCAACTGAAGCACAGTGATTGGAACAATATTAGCAGTAGCCCCGTTATCAATTAAGATTTTGTTGACTACTCGGTTTTCTAATTTAACTTTAATATATAAAGGTTTACAATGATCATTATCCACACCCCTTTTAACAAATAGGGCCTTAATAATCCCATTCACTTCTTGGTCAGTCAGGTCTCTATCCAGAGCGTCATTACGAATAAAATTACATGCAATTAAACAACTAGGAATACCTGATCCCGGCAACTCTGAACATACAGACGATGAACCTTTAGCGCTAAACTCATTCGGCAGCATGGTTACCCTGATGCATTCCATCATCCCCGGATCCAATGAACCAAATTGAATTGGCTGTAGATCTTCATCAGTGACCAACAAGCCCAACTCGGAGTCTGAGAAATCCCCCAAATCTTCATTTTCTTTATCAGCACTCATTACTTGGTCGCTCAATTTATCAATTGCACTGACACAAGCTTCAACGCTGGTGTCAACCTCTTTCTCCTTCATGGCTTCTTGTTCCTGGACCCTGACATCAGCAACCATGCCTCTTGCATCAGCTGCATCTCAACCTTGGCTCTAGCATTCGCCGACAAAGCCTTAGCGTGTTTCTTTTTCTGGCTCTTGGTGACTCCTTTATCCCCAAGGAGGTTCGCCTGATTCTTCAACTCTCTAAGCGGCTTCCTGGCGGTCCCAAGGGTTTGCATCCCCTTAGAGCCTTTGCTAGGACCAACTGCCTCCAGGTCCCTTATCCTTTTGACCGATCGACACTGATAAGTTGGAGTCCATTTTGGATCATTTGGGATAGCTTTAATCCGAACAAGCTCAAAGTGCAACATATCAGCACAACCAAAGTACATGTTCCTTTGCAAATTCTTCATGCATTGGACCAATCGTGTAACACCCCCTTCTTACCCGGCCAAGGTAATTGGGAGGTGTTACCATCTCGGTTTCCCGAGACGGTGATATTGGAGTTGCAATTAAGAAACTATTAATATAAATAAGGTATTTAGTGGATAACATAACCATAAAAGAATAAGTAAAATAATACAACTCATGACCACTACACTATTCTAGCCAACTATGCGCGACTCAGATGTCATCAAGGCTCGTCCCGTCTCCCACGTGCTACCAAAGCTAACTTGTACATAACCTGCTCCCCATATGATTGGAAACATCATATGGATCGACACAGGCCACCCCGGAAAGAGGTTACATTTACATAGACACACAAATGTCAGTTTCAATACAAAATTATGAAATATAACTTAGTAAATGAACATGCCAAAATGCTAGAATGTAAAGGAAACACAAATATCATGCAGGTACCGGGACACGCCCAGACATACCCATATCCACCGGTGTCAGGGATACGCCCACGACACCACACAACATCATAAGATACCGGGAAACGCCCAGACGTACCAGGTCCGAAAGCCAACCGGATCCCCTGCCAGACGTCGTGTCTCACCACAGGAGTCCCTCCTAACTCAAGTCATTAATGTGCACATTCCCCTTGAAGTTGGAAGCTCCAAGGGGCGACCCAAGCGTAAAACGGTTTCCCAATCGTCTTACGTCTCCTCAACAACTAAGTACCACTATCAAAGACCTTCCACATAATACAACCATGACCATATGTGACAAATGAAGAACAACACAAACATATGACCAATTTATGAAGTTCATTCCAACATGTTATGCATAGCCATCCCTCAAATACCAACATGATACACCAACTGACTCACAAATGCAATTGTGAGGAAAGACACCCAAATGTGCATACAAAATATTGAAATCGAGTAGAATAACCTACCTTTTGGCTTTCTTCACAATCTACTCAATACCGACTCGATTTCTTCTTATAAAATCGTCCCATAAGACCGTCTCATCCTAAACAATTCATACAACACTATCACAATGCATTCTACACTACCATAATATGAAACCTTTAATTATTAGTCACTAATTACTCATATTACATAAGCTAAATACTAATTAATTTCCCTTAGTAAAACCCTAAAATTGAGATTAATATAAGACAAAGGAGGAAGGTGAGATGTCGACTTACAAAGGTAGATCGGGGATTAGGAGGAATGTTTTATCATCAATCCAAGCTTGAAGGCCGAGGGGAAGGTTTAGGGAGCATTTAGAGAGAAGGGAGAATGTTTTAGAGTAAGAAGGAAGGAGAAGAAGAATGAAGAGGATAATAGGTTTGGATAAGATAAAATCCCGAAATATCATTTCTCGGGTACTGCACCAGTGTCACTCGACCGAGTGACCGGTTCACTCGACCGAGTGCCAGTCACTTGATCCACTAGAGGTTCTACTCGGTCCACTGGAAGTCTACTAGGTCTAGTTTAGGTCTTACCTGGTCTCGTGGAATGGTCACCCTTTACTTTCGAGTATACGTGGGTCCCCTCATGTGTCGCTAGGTCCCTTGTGGGTCCCAAATTATCCGAGTATTAAAAATCGTACGTGACTTGGGTCAGCCTACAAAACCTCTTTGTAAGATTTAGGAGCAGAGCCTTCGTCCAACTTGCTAGGTTTTCCTTTCACAGCTTCTAGAACTTTTGCTTTCCCAACCAAATCTAGCGCTTCTCATCAAACCGAAGCAGAGTAACCTTTCCTTTCTGGACTAATTTTGGTACAAAGGCCCGAAAGGTCTGACGCTTGTTAGTTGTGTGAAGCTCAGTCATATGCCATTTACAAATGCCTTTCATCTCCACATTGTCCACCTTTGAAAAAACCAACAAACGCTGATCCACCAAATGATTAAATAAATGTTGCGCTCATAATCAGCTTAGGACTCATATCAAACATATTGCATTCAAAATTCAACACTGAAAATGAATCATCGTCTGTCTTAACGCTATTACCATTTGAAAACAAAATTTGACCATTATCAATCAAATCCTGCAGAATATTTCGGAACACAAAACGATTATTTATAGCATGAGATCTAGCATTATGCCATAAACAAAATATTTTTCCTTTAAGCTCATTCACAGACGGAATCTTATGATTTCCCTTTATCTTAATAATATTATTTGCATGTAGATGTCTAAAAATCTCCCCACTTTTGGTTATATAAAAGGTATAAAGTCATTTTCTTGTATTTTTCATATCTCTACTGGCATAAAATTTGTTTTTCTCCAGCGTTGCACATTGAAAAGGAGATCCCTTTGGTATCACTGCTAAATTAATTTCACAGAACTCATCCCCTTCTTCAATGTTCACATAATTGAACGCTTTATGCTTCTGTTGACGTTCTTCACTCAACACTTGTTCAAATTTACTAACTGATTCCGTTAGTTCCTTGAAATTCCTAAAAATAATACCATCAAAGCGCTTCCTAAAAGGAATTGCAAGACCATCTTGAGCAATTCTTATGAATTCCCCCTCTGGTAAATTTAGATGACATCGAATCTTCGCATTCTTAAATATAGTCAAGTACTCATCAATAGGTTCTCTTGTCCTTCGTTGTATCCTAGTTAGATCACTTATAGTTATCCCAGGATCTATCCTAGTAAAGTGATTATGGAACTAACTTTTCATCGGCTCCCAATCTGGGATTGAATTTGGCGGCAAATGAACATACCAATTGAATGTAGTTTTGGTTAATTAACTAGGAAATAATCTTAATTTCAAATAGTCATTATCTGCAGCCTCTCTACATTGGCTAGTAAATCAAGTTAAATGTTCTATAGTAGAAACTTCTCCATCTCCAGAGAACAAAATAAAATCAGGAATCTTATACCCTGGTGGATACGGATATTGCCTATCCACCCATTCAGGATCAGGTTTCTCATGACGAATCCTTTGATCCCTTCGATTTCCGGCGTTCATATAATTTTCTATCATATGTTCAACCTGCACCGTAAATGACATTAGAATAGCACCATAGGCTTGTCCTTGATCAGGATTTTTATCGGGGAGATGTTGATAAAATGGGTTCCCGGGGTTCCCTTTTGCTCTGGCATAGGGATTGTTACGGCCTGCCTGGCAAAGGTTTTGCCCGTGGAAACATGGATCGTTATGTCCGGTACCATTACTGTAATACCCCGTATTTTATTACCTTGGTCAAAGTCTAGTCAACAGTAAATGGGTAAATATATTTTATAAAATTATATTATATTGAATTTATACGAGTTATGTATGAGACGAAATAATAATAATAATAATAATAATAATAATAATAATAATAATAATAATAATAATAATAATAATAATAATAATAATAATAATAATAATAATAATAATAATAATAATAATAATAATAATGATGATGATGATGATGATGATGATGATGATGATGATGATGATGATGAGTTAGTAATGATAATAATAATAATAATAATAATAATAATAATAATAATAATAATAATAATAGTAATAATAATAATAATAATAATAATAATAATAATAATAATAATAATATACAATACATGTATATATACGTATACTACCATACTAACTACCCAAATATATACATATATATATATATATATATATATATATATATATATATATATATATATATATATATATATATATATATACACTCACCCTATCCCTTATCCACCCATCTTATCCATTCACCTCACCACAAAATCTCAACACAATCCACACAAATGAGAGGAGATTTCAAGGGAGATTTTGATTCTCCGCCACGAGATCGTAAGGTTCCGACTTTATGGAGAAGCACATTTATATCCGATTGCTTTATTGTTTAGCGGGATTTGCTAAAAGGTAGGTTAATCCTACTCGGTTTTAATATATTTGAATGGTCATATAAGTCGTGTTTTAGTAGTTAGAGCATTATAACATGTTGTCGTGAATTCATATGTTACAGAAATGCATTATGATATGGTGTTGGTTAAGATGACTTGATGAGTCGATAATTGGTATATTGTGTGGTATCTTGCATTTATTATATTTGTCATGTGTATTGGAGGATTTGACAGTTGTGATTGTTTGGTTGTTATTGAGGAGACGGAAGGCGGTTGGGAGACCGTCTTCCACTTGAGTCGCCTCTTGGAGCTTTCCACTCCAAGAGGGATGTGCACATTAATGCCTTGAGTTTAAAGGGACTCGTGTATTTGAGACACGACGTCTAGCGGGGGACCCGGTTGGCTTACGGGCCCGGTACGTCTGGGCGTGTTCCGGTACCTGTTTGTGTGGTGCGGTGTCATGGGCGTGTCCCTGGCACCGTGGTTTAGGGTACATCTGGGCGTGTCCCGGTACCGGCGTGGTGGTTGTTTGATAGCATCTCATTCATATCATAGTCATGTTGCATACTCACACACTTTGTGTCGTTCTCACTTTATTTATTGAAACTAATGTGTTGTGTGTCTGTGTAATTGTCACCTATTTCCGGGGTGGCCTATGTCGATCCATATGATATTTCCGATCATATGGGGAGCAGATTGAGTACAGGTTTGCTTGTTGACGTGATCGGGATTTGGGCCGCGCCTTGGACTCGGAGTCGAGTAGCGTAGCATAGATGACATAGATGGTAGTCGACTTGTAATTTGTAGAGTATTTGTCCAGAATTCTAAGGGTGGCTGCTCAGCAAGAAGGCTTTCATTATCATCCTTTGTGTGGGCACATAAAGCTCAATCATCTCCTTTTTGCTGATGATCTCATCTTATTCAGTAAAGGGACTGAGCCTGCTATAATGTGGTTACTCAGGAGCTTCTCCACCTTTTCTGCTGCTTCAGGTTTACAACTTAATCAAGAGAAGTCTGAAATTTATTTCAATGGAATTTCAGTGGATGTTATGGCTAATATCTTGCAGGTCTCTGGATTTCATAGAGGTGCCCTCCCTTTCAAGTATCTTGGGGTCCCTATCTCTTCCAAAAAATTGACCAAGCATGAGGGATTGAAACTAACTGATAGGATTGTTGCCAGGATTAGAGGATGGGGGGCAAAACATCTCTCCTATGCTGGCAGATTGACTCTTGTGCAATCTGTTCTATCTACTCTACATTCTTACTGGGCTTCAATTTTTATGATCCCCAATGGCATAATGAATAGAATAAAGGCTCTCTGCAGGAATTATTTATGGGGAGGAAAAGCTGATTATACAAAACCTCCTAATGTTGGTTGGTCTCTTTGCTGTAGACCTAAGGCTGAGGGAGGGCTGGGTCTTAAGGAATGTACTGACTGGAATATAGCTTTATTGGGAAAATATGTGTGGTGGCTTGCTAAGAAAAAAGATCATATGTGGGTGAAGTGGGTGAGTCACGTTTATATCAAAGATAAGCACTGGACTGAGTATACTGCTCCCTCTGATTGCAGTTGGCCTTGGAAGAAAATCACCCTCATAATGGAAAAATTCAAGCAAGCATACACCAATGATAAGTGGTTAAACTCTGATATTCAATACTCTGTGGAAACTAGTTATGATTGGCTGAGGGGAGTGCACCCTCAGGTCACTTGGTATCATCTTTGTTGGAATTCTCTAAATGTCCCTAAAACGTCTTTTATTTCTTGGGCCATTCAGCAGAATCATTTGTTGACTAAGGATAGATTAAATAGAATGGGGATGTCCTTGGATCCTATTTGTGACATCTGTGGGGTTTGGCCTGAGAATCACACTCATTTATTCTCTGATTGCTCTTTTGTGAGGAGCTGTTCTCACATTCTGCGGACTAAGCTAAAGATCAAGTTCCCTGATGATGTGGTGAATTGGTTCTCTACTAATAGGAGTTATACGAAGTTGCAGAAGAGGTATGCTGGGGCTTGCTATGTGGATTTATTGTATCATGTTTGGCAAGTTAGGAATGAGGCTCGTCTGTCTTTTTGTGTGAAGAGACCTCTCACTCTGGTTCTACAAATTCTTGATGAAGTTCAGCATCGGTTCCAAAGGTTAAACGTGAGTACTTTAAAGCAAAAGGATTGTATTTGGCTACAACATATTAATGGTCTTTGATTGTTCCATTTTTGTAGGAAAACACAGCTTTGTAAGTAGTAGGATGTAATACTTTTGATTTGAGATTCTAATATACTTAACCTTCCCAAAAAAAAAAAAAAAAAAAAAAAAAAAAAAAAAAAAAAAAAAAAAAGAGGATGAAGAACTAGTTCAAGAGGAACCTGCGGAGGAAGGACCAGAACAACCAGCGGTGACGCCGTTGATTCAAATCACCAAGGAAGATGTTGCAGGTGAAATTAAGTTCTGGTCTAATTCCGTTGTATGCTACATCTTGGGCGCGAATCCACCGAGCTCTGTTCTCACAGGATTTTTTAATAGGGTGTGGCAACCTCAGGGGATTGATAAAATATCTTTCCTGCCTAACGGTATATTTCTGGTTCGATTTAAATCTAAGGATCAACAACAATTTGTTCTTAATAATGGTCATTTAATCTTTGATAATAAGCCGGTAATTATCAAGGAATGGCATCCTGAGATGCAGTTGGTGAAGCATGAAGTTAAACGAATATCATTATGGATGAAATTGTATGACTTAGATGTGAAATTCTGGGGAATTGAGTGTCTTAAAAAGCTGTCCAGTGGAGTGGGTAAATTTATTAAGTGTGATGAATCCACTTTCCATAAAAACTTCTTAGGCTTTGCTCGTATTATGGTTGAAGTTGACATTGATCAATCCTTCCCTACTGTGCTTAATTTCTTGGACGAAACTGGCAAATCTCAGACCATTAAGATGGTATATGATTGGCTTCCTCTGTCATGTACTAAATGTAAAGGATTGGGCCATTTAGCTGAGAATTGCAGAAAGGGTGGAGGGACTAAACCAGTGGATCAGAAAGTGTGAAGGCCTAAGGGAGTAGTGAAGAAGACTTCTGTCCAGGAACCAAAAAATGTTCCTGTTAAGAGGACTACTCAGAAGACCCCTGTGGCAAAACCTGTGCAGAAAACTCCTTCTCAACCTATGGTGGTTATAACCCCAGTAATGGTTCCTAACACACCTGTGGTGGAGAGTTCCTTGCCTAGACGGTTTATATCTAGGATTATGAGGAATGAGAATGGGGGAAAACGATTTACTCCTGGTGGTGTGTCCTTTATGGAGGCACTGTCTAATTCAATGCACAAGGCTAGAGTTGGGTTGCTGGAGTATAGGACTCTGGAGAAGGGTGAATCCAGTAAGGCAAGCTCTGAATATGGGTAGTTATGGCATTTGGAATATTAGAGGATTGAATAACCCAAATAAACAACAAGAAATAAAGAGATTTTTGCATTTAAATAAAATGGGTTTATTTGGTCTGTTAGAAACTAAGATTAAGAGTAATAATTGGAATAAAGTTAGGGTTAACTTGTGTGATGACTGGTCCATTTGTACTAATTCTAACCTACATAAGGGGGGGGGAATTTGGCTCCATTGGGATTCTAGTTCTTTTGATGTTGAGGCGTGATACCGTCGTTTAGTATCAAAAATAAAATTTATAATTCCGAGCTAAACTAACAGAAGCTAGTGGTAGCAAGGGTCAATCCGCAGGGAGATAGGGAGTTCTAATTGTTTTATTTCAGTCTATGAGTTTCTGGGGGGGTTATGGAGTGGATTATATCTAAGTCTAAATGCATAAATAAAAGGCAAGTAATAAAAAGAGATGTAAACAAAAAATAAAAGAATGCTAAGACGGTCGGTTCACTGCAGCTACGACGATGGGTTCCTAAGTAAGTCTGAATAATCACGATAGGTGGGAAAATAAGAAGTCCTCTCGGTCCATTCTTAACTAGTAGCGCCTCTCAGCCTATGCTACTGGTCCCTAGGTCTCACTAATACTAGCTCTCGCCCTAAAAAATGATTCCTAAAGCCTAAACTTTACCTATCTTTCGATCTTAGTAAAATTTAGTCGTTTCAATTTAGTGTATTTCCCTTCCCTATCTCTCGATCTTCCGGGTCGGTCAATTCCTAAGTAATTAACAAGTCTCCTCTCGGTCTCGTCGTTAATATTGCAATTAAAACATTGAAACGGTGCTAATCTATCGCGCGTCATTCGATCGACCAACTAAGCCAGTCGATCGACCAACAGGTACAGTCGATCGACTGACTAATCCAGTCGATCGATCAAAGGCCGACATCAGGTTTACTAATCTACGTCGTCTTCGTTGCAGATCCCCTCACACCTTAGCACGGGGTTTCTAGCTATGCATATTAATTCTAACTACAACTACGAAAGCAATTAAAACAGTAAACGAAAGCATGATTAAAACGATTTAACAGTAAATTCGCAATAAAGAAAATTACGGCTTTAAGGAACTAATCTAGCAATTCTAACTACGAAGATAATAAACTTAAAGACTGAAATTATGATTGAGAAATACCGAAATTGAAGGCCGAAAGGAAATCCAGATGCAAAATAGCGAACTTTATTGAGAAACTAAAGTATTTGAATGTAAACTATGCTAAACTCGAGACCTAATGTCTCTCCTAAAAACTGATAATTATTCTGAAAACATAGGTTAGTTTTATAGGAATATCACACACTCTTATTCCTAAACCTAAGAATACATTGGGTTTCTAATTCTCGATCTTTTAATTTGCGCATCAGCTCGCGTGGTGGTCGATCGACCACTGAGGCCAGTCGATCGACCAAAGGTGCTGTACAGAATTGCATTCTGACGATTCCTACAGCGCGCACCGATCTTAAAACAGCTGCCATTTCTTTGTTACTTGGTCAAATCAGGCGTTCTACGCGGCGTTGGAAATCTAAGAGGATAATCTTTCAGCTCCAATTGGAATCACTTGATTATCAGCTCTAGAACTCGAGATATTGCCATCTGAAGCAGGCTGCAATATCGTGAAGTGCTTCTTTGTTTGTTAAACTCGTACGCACCCATGCTTTTGCTATCTTTAGGCCTTGAAACGCGCACCAAGCTCATTCCTCGAGTCACTAATCCATGTCAAATCCTATGCTAAACACTCGGGAACGGATTCGGCTCATTTTTCGCTGGATTCTTCACATTTCTGCAATATTATACAAAACACGAAAGTAGACGGAAATAGGGAAAATAGTAGCATATACTACATAATTGAGCTCTGAAATGCGTGTAAAATAGGGTGAAAATATCATATAAATGACACGCATCAAACTTCCCCAAACCAAACCCTTGCTTGTCCCCAAGCAAGAACTAGACTCGACCTTAAAACTTAATGGAACGATTTCAATCTCAGAGCGAAATGCAACAAGTAAAGCCTAAACCAATTTAATGCTACAACTAACAATCAATTAGTAACATGAATCATGCAAACGAGTTATGTAGTCGTCAAAAACTGCTGAACTGTTAACTATAGAGACTTATTAATTCGGATTCTCACGGGCCGCTCATATTACACATAAGCACAAGTGAATATATGTAAAAGATAGAAAGAAGTAAATTTTGTTGTGACACTCACCTAACTACTACCTATAAGAACATGCCTGCAGTCTAATATGAAAATAATCTCTACAACCGTACATACGCATTCCAACCAACAAATGATCATGACACATGCCGAGGTAAATATGGATATGTGAGGTAATGGGTAAGAAGGGCAAAACAATTATGAGAATGTGGAGGTATAGGCGGCCAAGCTAGTACCCAAACAAAACTATATGACAACATCCACTTCCTTACTCAAAATTAAATCGATGAAACGGTGCAAAATGTAGCACAAATCTCACAAACTCCGATATAATTGTAATTCCCCAAATGATGATAATAAAGCATGGGAATAAAATCACCAACTAATCAAAACTCCAACCATGTGATTTATTTTCTTTTCTCGGGCTTCAGTCGATCGACCAATGAGTCCAGTCGATCGACCATGTATCGAACTTGTTTCTCTTTTTTTTTTTCGAATCATTTTTCTTCTCTTTTCTTTTCTATTTTTTTTCTTTCTTTTCAACTTCCTCAATTCTTTTTCTTCCTTCATTCTTTTTCCAACATCATCTCAATGAGAGCATATAACCAAACCGCAATAAACATATTCCCAAAAACTAAGACTACTAGCTTGACGATGGCAGGCTAAATATAGGATGTAGTTAAGGGATAAAAGGCTAAATTTGGCTATGAGAGGCTCATGGGTAAAATGAGAAAAGGGGACCTCTACCACTTGTGGGAAATAATCTGTATACTTCCCTTTAACATGAAGGATTCTAACGATATAATAAAGATGATCTATGGTCATAAAATAAAATACATAAGCATAAGTAAAAAGATTTAGAATTAACCTCGGGTCCTTGCAAAATTGGCCTAAGAACAATATCAAAATTGATATTCACCTATTAGTTGCACCCAAGACGATCTAAGATATACCCTTTGATTATGCTAGAAATCAATCTAAAATTTTCTGTAAAATTTTATTGTCTTTGTGTTTTGTGATGAGAAAGAGGAGGCTAGGTCAGAAAAAGAATTAGGTTAGAAATAATTCTCT
Source organism: Silene latifolia (assembly GCF_048544455.1). Taxonomy (NCBI): domain Eukaryota; kingdom Viridiplantae; phylum Streptophyta; class Magnoliopsida; order Caryophyllales; family Caryophyllaceae; genus Silene; species Silene latifolia. Next base: position 461,395,665 of record NC_133538.1, on the reverse strand, counting down.
ACCTTTCTTTTTATATAGACCGAAATCTGAAATCAATTAGGAAAGATTTATATCTCCTAATTTCGGCCAATGTGATCCGAAAATAAGGAATTAAATTTCCTTATTTTTGGTCTTTCCAAAAATATATAAAGTGTGTTAAATTGTCATCTAGTAAGGATCGAACCCATGACCTCTTGGCTTGTGTACCCTCACTATTACCACTATGACACATTCAACTTGTTGATATTAAATACAACTGATTATATTTAACTACGAATTAACAGATTAATTCTTTCAAACTAACCTTATATATATTTAATTAAATATAACTTATTATATTTAATTTACGAATTGACAGTTAATTCGTCTCAACTTATATATATTTAATTAAACATACTCTTTTATCACCTGGTCGAAACGATGATTCCAACTCCGAGAAGCTTGCTTAAGTCCATAAATGGAACGCTTAAGCTTGCATACTTTCTTAGGATGTTCAGGATCTATGAAACCTTCGGGTTGCACCATGTACAACTCTTCCTCCAAATAATCGTTTAGGAAGGCGGATTTCACATCCATTTGCCAAATTTCATAATCATGAAATGCGGCAATAGCTAAGATTATCCAATTGGAACGTAGCATGACTACAGGTGCAAAAATCTCATCATAATGCAATCCGTGCACTTGAGTGAAACCTTTTGCCACAAGTCGTGCCTTATAGATATCTGGTTGCGCGTCTACAGAACGCTTTATTTTGTAAAGCCATTTGCACTGTAGAGGTTTTACCTTATTAGGTAAATCAACTAGATCCCATACGTTATTCTCATACATGGAGTCCATCTCAGATTGCATGGCTTCAAGCCATAGCTTTGAGTCGGAACAGGCCATAGCACCTTTATAGGTTGCGGGTTCATTACTTTCTAGAAGTAAAACGTCATTCTCCTCGACCATACCAATGTATCTGTCCGGTGGATGAGAGTCTCTACCCGACCTCCTAGGTTCCTCGGGAATATTAACCGTATCATCAGTTGGAGGAACCACTTCCTCCATCCGTTCCTCGGTCGTTGGTTCTGGAATCTCCGACAGCTCGAAGGTTCTATTACTCGTCTTGTTCTCGAGAAATTCTTTTTCTAAGAACGTCGCACTAGCCGTAACAAAAACTCGATGTTCGGTAGGCGAATAGAAGTAATGACCAAATGTTCCTTTTGGATAACCTATAAAGTATGTCTTGACCGATTGCGGGCCGAGCTTATCCTCATGTCTCCACTTGACATAAGCCTCGCAGCCCCAAACCCGAATAAAGGACAAGTTAGGGACCGTTCCCTTCAACATTTCATATGGAGTCTTGTCGACAGCTTTAGACGGACTTCGGTGAAGTATAAGAGCAGCTGACAAAAGAGCATAACCCCATAATGAATCAGGCACTACCGTGTGACTCATCATGGATCGAACCATATCAAGTAAGGTTCGATTTCTCCGTTCGGACACACCATTCAATTGAGGTGTTCTAGGTGGAGTTAACTGCAAAATGATTCCACAATCTTTCAGGTGTTGATCAAACTCATTTGAAAGATATTCGCCACCCCGATCTGAACGGAGTGCTTTAACCTTTCTACCCAGTTGGTTCTGTACCCTATTTTGGTATTCCTTGAATTTCTCAAAGGACTCACTTTTATGCTTCATTAAGTAGACGTATCCGTATCTACTCAAATCGTCCGTGAAAGTGATAAAATATCTATAGCCATCTCTAGCGGTAATTGACATAGGTCCACATACGTCCGTATGTACGAGTCCTAATAGGTCACTAGCGCGCATTCCAACACCTTTGAAGGAAATTCGAGTCATCTTGCCAATGAGACATGATTCACACGTGCCATATGTAGAAAAATCGAATGCGGGAGTAGTCCCATCATCGACGAGTTTCTTTACGCGTTTCTCATTTATGTGTCCCATTCGACAATGCCATAGATAGGTTTGATCTTTGTCACCAACCTTTAATTTCTTATTATTCATGTGAAATATTTCCGTGGTTTGATCTAAGATGTAAATTCCATTCATGGAAACTTCTTTGCCATAAATCATTTCATTAAAAGAGAAAATACAGCTATTATCCTTTATTGAAAATGCAAAACCGTCTTTAGTAAGTACGGAAACAGAAATAATATTCTTAGACAAACTGGGTACATAGTAACAGTTATATAACATAACTCAAAACCACTAGGGAGTTGGATTACATATGTTCCCTTCGAGACTGCAAAGAATCGGTGCTCCATTCCGACTCGCAGTCCACATCACCCTTTTCGAGAGGTGTGATGTTCTTTAGGCCCCGCAAATTATTACATGAGATGAGAACCACAACCAAGTATCTAGTACCCAAGTTGAAACTTGCATGGTTAATCTCTATCGTATGAATATAAGATGACATGCCAACAGAACGACGCGGCTCGCTTTTATGTCCTCAAAAACACGGGACAGTTCCTCCTCCAATGTCCAGTCTTGTGACAATGGTGGCACTCAATGTCACCGCCCTTGCTCTTTGTCTTGCCCTATGAGCCACTAGTCTCACCAGGCGCACTCTTACCGTTTCCTGGCTTCTTGAACTTTGGCTTACCTACAGCTAGGTCGCCATGAGCCTTGCCCTTACCTTTACCTTTGTTGTAAATCGTGAGAACATCCTGCTTCACGCTCCCACTCAATTTCATATCCTTCTCGGTCTGTACGAGAAGGGAGTGTAGCTCATGAGGACTCTTTTTCAAGTCATTCATACAGTAGTTCGCCCTGAAAAGGGCAAAACCATCGTGAAGAGAATGAAGCATTCGGTCAATGACAATGCTCTCACCGATTTTACAATTCAGTGCCTCCAGCTTCTCGACATTCTCAATCATGTGAAGAATGTGTGGGCTAACCGGTTGGCCCTTCTGGAGTTTCGCATCAAAGAAGCGACAGGTATGCTCATATGTAACGATTCTCGGTGCCTTTGAGAACTCGTTAGTGAACGTGGTGAAAATGTTGTTTGCACCTTGGGCAATGAAGCGTCTCTGCAAATTGGTTTCCATTGCAAAGATGAGTACGTTCTTTATCGCACCCGCTTCCATAACGAAATCACTATAAGCGAGTGACTCGTTGACTCCTGCATTTGGGCCTGGGTTGACCGGTATTGGCTCAATTAAATACCTGAGCTTACCGTCAGCAATGGCAGCATTCCGTAGTGCCGCCTCCCAGTCCGTAAAGTTTGACCCATCATTCTTCAGTCGCGTGGACTGATTCATTTGGTCCATGAACATTTTTAGCCAGGACGAACGATCTAGTGTGGCACTAGGCATTGGGATTGCGTTATTTCCAGCCATTTGTTCCAAACGGACCGAGATGATTAGAAATCTCATTCTAGATTCGTTCTTACTCTTAATGGTGCTGCGGTCAGCTGGAATAGTTCCAAATAGGAAGTTGTAGCAGATTCTACTACTGAGCCATAGAAATATGATAAGCAAGGAGGGCACATTTTCTCCATGAGAATTAAACGTGTACCTGAGTTATAGTAGTTGATTATGAATTCGATACGTTATCTTTTTCATATACTATAATTTCATCGTTTTATATATAATATTTTGTTTTTTCAAGTGGATTGTCGACAACATTGAAGCATACAAAGTGAACTGAATTACATTATATTTGTTTTGGTCCGTAATCGCCAATGTGAGCTGATAACTCCGGCTATTATATTTTGCAGTCGATTGATGGTGGGTTCAACGAGCCATAAGTTAAACGGTTGACTAATCGATCACAGATACGAGATTATGACGATACCTCGTAGGACAACTTTTTGTGACAACGTAATGGAGTCCTAAATGTTTAAAAACATTCGGTGCCAGGTCGTGGATAGGACATCCATTGTGTACCTAGAGTCGATTCTTTTGACTATCAATTGTCTCTTGAGATTAAGGCAGTCTTTGGGTGACTTTGGTTTCTTTCTCACGGTCTACCGTAACTAGGGCTAAGTAGATTTTTTCTGGGTCATTTCATACTGTGCTTACGAATGCAGGATTCGAGTTGAGGAAAATATCCAACCCTTATCAGGTATAGTTATTTCTCAGGGCCACTCGAGGAGTTGTAACTGAAATGCATGGCCATGCTCCAACAAACTCCCACTTGTCCTCACAAGTGTATGTGCGATAACCGATTCTCATATCCTTTAAAATTTCTCCCACTCAATGTAAAACAATTTGCAAATCCGAATTCACAAAGGTCGTATTTTACAAGCGATCAGTATCAAGAGTGGTTTTCCCGACTAGAGAGTAACTTAACTGATAAACGAATCAACATTCGAGCATGGCCATGCATTTCAGTTACAAATCCTCGAGTGGCCCTGAGAAATAACTATACCTGATAAGGGATGGATATTTTCCTCAACTCAAATCTTGCAGATGTAAGCACAGTATGAAATGACCCAGAAAAAATCTACTTAGCCCCAGTTACGGTAGACCGTGAGAAAGAAACCAAAGTCACCCAAAAACTGCCTTAATCTCAAGAGACAGTTGATGGTCAAAAGAATCGACTCTAGGTACACAATAGATGTCCTATCCACGACCTGGCACCGAATGTTACAGAACATTTAGGACTCCATTACGTTGTCACAAATAAAAATTGTCCTATGAGGTATCGTCATAATCTCGTATCTGTGATCGATTAGTCAACCGTTTAACTTATGGCTCGTTGAACCCACCATCAATCGACTGCACAATATAATAGCCGGAGTTATCAGCTCACATTGGTGATTACGGACAAAAACAAATATAATGTAATTCAGTTCACTTTGTGGCGTTCAATGTTGTCAGTACAATCCACATGAAAAACAAAATATTATATATATAAAACGATGAAGTTATAAATAATATATGAAAAAGATAATGTATCAAATCCATAATCAAGTACTACAACTTAGGAACATGTTTAATTCCCATGGAGTTAACATGCCCTACATGCTTATCATAATTCAACGGTTTGGTGAGAGGATCCGCGATGTTATCATCCGTCGCAATCTTGTCAATCACTATCTCTTCTTGCTCCACGTAATCACGGATCAGGTGAGCCTTCCGAAGTACATGTCTAGATTTGTTGCTAGACTTTGGCTCCTTATCCTGGAAGATGGCACCTCTATTGTCACAATAGATGGTGATCGGGTCATTCGAACTAGGAACTACCGAAAGCCCTTGTAAGAATTGACGCATCCATATCGCTTCCTTTGCTGCCTCCGAAGCGGCATAGTACTCGGTTTCAGTAGTAGAATCTGCTACAACACTTTGTTTGGAACTCTTCCAGCTGACAGCAGCACCATTAAGAGTGAAGACGAACCTGGACTGAGATTTTGAATCGTCTCGATCCGTTTGGAAGCTAGCATCTGCGTAACCGGTTGCGCATAGATTAGTATCGCCTCCATAAGTCAATACCCAATCCTTAGTCCTCCGTAGGTACTTGAGGATATTTTTGACTGCTATCCGGTGTGTTTCACCTGGAGTCTTTTGGTACCGACTCGTCATACTCAATGCATATGCCACGTCTGGACGTGTGCATATCACGGTATACATGATCGATCCTATTGCAGAAGCATAAGGAACACGACTCATGCGCTCAATACCTTCAGGCGTCGTGGGTGACTAAGACTTGCTCAACTGCATCCCAGTCGTCATAGGAAGGTTCCCCTTCTTGGAGTTAGTCATGCTAAACCTCTCAAGAACCTTATCTAGATAAGACTCCTGACTAAGTGATAACGTCCGTCGTGATCTATCTCGGTAGATACGGATTCCCAAAATACGTTGTGCCTCACCCAGATCTTTCATCTGGAAATGGTTCTTCAACCATTCTTTAACCGAAGAAAGGAGAGGAATGTCATTCCCAATCAAGAGTATGTCATCGACATACAATATCAAGAATACAATCTTGCTCCCACTCGACTTGATATATAAGCATGGTTCTTCGACCGATCGAGTGAAACCATACTCTTTTATCACTTGGTCGAAACGATGATTCCAACTCTGAGAAGCTTGCTTAAGTCCATAAATGGAACGCTTAAGCTTGCATACTTTCTTAGGATGTTTAGGATCTATGAAACCTTCGGGTTGCACCATGTACAACTCTTCCTCCAAATAACCATGTAAGAAGGCGGTTTTCACATCCATTTGCCAAATCTCATAATCATGAAATGCGGCAATCGCTAAGATTATCCGAATGGAACGTAGCATGACTACAGGTGCAAAAATCTCATCATAATGCAATCCTTGCACTTGAGTGAAACCTTTTGCCACAAGTCGTGCCTTATAGATATCTCGGTTTGCGCGTCTACGTAACGCTTTATTTTGTAAAGCCATTTGCACTGTAGAGGTTTTACCTTATTAGGTAAATCAACTAGATCTCATACGTTATTCTCATACATGGAGTCCATCTCGGATTGCATGGCTTCGAGCCATAGCTTTGAGTCGGAATAAGCCATAGCACCTTTATAGGTTGCGGGTTCATTACTTTCTAGAAGTAAAACATCATTCTCCTCGACCATACCAATGTATCTGTCCCGAGGATGAGAGTCTCTACCCGACCTCCTAGGTTCCTCAGGAATATCAACCGTATCATCAGTTGGAGGTACAGCTTCCTCCATCTGTTCCTCGGTTGTTGGTTCTGGAATCTCCGACAGCTCGAAGGTTCTATTACTCGACTTGTTCTCGAGAAATTCTTTCTCTAAGAACGTCGCACTAGCCGCAACAAATACTCGATGTTCGGTTGGCGAATAAAAGTAATGACCAAATGTTCCTTTTGGATAACCTATAAAGTATGTCTTGACCGATCGCGGGCCGAGCTTATCCTCATGTCTCCACTTGACATAAGCCTCGCAGCCCCAAACCCGAATAAAGAACAAGTTAGGTATCGTTCCCTTCCACATTTCATATGGAGTCTTGTCGTGACTTTAGACGGACTTGATTAAATATAAGAGCGGTGACAAAGAGCATAACCCCATAATGAATCAGGCACTACCGTGTGACTCATCATGGATCGAACCATATCAAGTAAGGTTCGATTTCTCCATTCGGATACACCATTTAATTGAGGTGTTCCAGGTGGAGTTAACTGTAGAGCGATTCCACAGTCTTTCAGGTGTTGATCAAACTCATTTGAAAGATATTCGCCACCCCGATCTGAACGGAGTGCTTTAATATTTCTACCCAGTTGGTTTTGTACCCTATTCTGGTATTCCTTAAATTTCTCAAAGGACTCACTTTTATGCTTCATTAAGTAGACATATCCGTATCTACTCAAATCGTCCCTGAAAGTGATAAAATATCTATAGCCATCTCTAGCGGTAATTGACATAGGTCCACACACGTCCGTATGTATGAGTCCTAATAGGTCACTAGCGCGTATTCCAACACCTTTGAAGAAAATTCGAGTCATCTTGCCAATGAGACATGATTCACACGTGCCATATGCAGAAAATCCGAATGAGGGAATAGTCTCATTATCGACGAGTTTCTTTACGCGTTTCTCATTTATGTGTCCCATTCGACAATGCCATAGATAGGTTTGATCTTTGTCACCAACCTTTAATTTCTTATTATTCATGTGTAATACTTCCGTGGTTTGATCTAAGATATAAATTCCATTCATGGAAACTGTTTTGCCATAAATCATTTCATTAAAAGAGAAAATACAACTATTATCCTTTATTGGAAATGTAAAACCGTCTTTAGCAAGTACGGAAACAGAAATAATGTTATTAGATAAACTGGGTACATAGTGTGATTATTTAAAGATAACTCAAAACCACTAGGGAGTTGGATTACATATGTCCCTTCGAGGCGTGAGAACTCGTGCTCCATTCCCGACTCGCAGTCCACATCACCTTTTTTGAGAGGTATGATGTTCTTTAGGCCCTGCAAATGATTACACAGATGAGAACCACAACCAGTATCTAGTACCCAAGTTCCGAAACTTGCATGGTTAATCTCAATCATATGAATATAAGATGACATACCAACAGGAGCGACACGGCCTGCTTTGATGTCCTCACGGTAGACGGGACAGTTCCTCCTCCAATGTCCAGTCTTGTGACAATGGTGGCACTCTATGTCACCGCCCTTGCTCTTTATCTTGCCCTGTGAGCCACTAGTCTCACCGGGCGCACTCTTACCGTTTCCTGGATTTTTAAACTTTGGCTTACCTACAGCTAGGTCGCCATGAGCCTTGCCCTTACCTTTACTCTTGTTGTAAATCGTGAGAACATCCTGCTTCATGCTCCCACTCAATTTTATATCCTTCTCGGTCTGTACGAGAAGGGAGTGTAGCTCATGAGGACTCTTTTTCAAGTCATTCATGTAGTAGTTCGCCCTGAAAAGGGCAAAACCATCGTGAAGAGAATGAAGCATTCGGTCAATGACAATGCTCTCACCGATTCTACAATTCGGTGACTCGAGTTTCTCGATATTCTCAATCATGTGAAGAATGTGTGGGCTAACCGGTTGGCCCTTCTGGAGTTTCGCATCAAAGAAGCGACAGGTATGCTCATATGTGATGATTCTCAGTGCTTTTGAGAACTCGTTAGTGAGCGACTGAGCGTGGTGAAAATCTTGTTTGCACCTTGGGCAATGAAGCGTCTCTGCAAATTGGTTTCCATTGCAAAGATGAGTACGTTCTTTATCGCACCCGCTTCCATAACGAAATCACTATAAGCGAGTGACTCGTTAACTCCCGCATTTGGGCCAGGTTGACCGGTATTGGCTCGATTAAATACCGAGCTTACCGTCAGCAGATGGTGACATTCCGTAGTGCCGCCTCGATCAAAAATTGGACCCATCATTCTTGATCGAGTGGGGTGATTCATTTGGTCCATGAACATTTTAAGCCAGGACGAACGATCTAGTATGGCACTAGGCATTGGGATTGCGTTATTTCCAGCCATTTGTTGTAACAGTATTATTGATAATTAGCGTGTTCTACACTGCGAAAGAAGAATAAAATAATAAGCATGCATCGTTTTTATTTTAAGTCTAATGAACTAATGTCATAACACGAAGACTCAAAAACATTTATACAATTGACCTCTGATGCGTGTCTATTATATGATGTTTTGCACCTCATTTCACACGCATTTCAGAGCTCAATTAAGTAGTTTATGCTACTATTTCCCTTGTTTCGTGTATTTCTTCCTTTTCTTGTGATTTTATAGGAATATGAAGATTTCAGTGGTAAATAAGCCGAATCCGTCCCTAAGTACTTAGCATTGCATTTGACATGGAGTATTGACTCAAGGAATGAGCTTGGTGCGCGTTTCAAGGCCTAAAGATAGCAAAAGCAAGGGTGCGTCATTGAGTTTAACAAGCAAAGAAGCACTTCTCGACATTGCAGGCTGTTTCAGATGGTAATATCTCGAGTTCTAGAGCTGATAATCGAGTGATTCCAATTGGAGGTGAAAGCTTATCCTCTTAGCTTTCCAACGCCGCATAGAACGCCTGATTTGACCAAGTAACGAAGAAATGGCAGCTGTTTTAAGATCAGTGCGCGCTGCAGGAATCGTCAGAATGCTATTTCAGACAAAGACTCTTGGTCGATCGATGGTCCAAGTGGTCGATCGACCACCCCACGGGTTCCAGTAGCTACTGTTCATTTGCTGCTACTTATTCGATCGATCGATGCTTATGGTCGATCGATGAACAACGGTCGACGCAAAATAAAAGATCGAGAATAAGGAAGCCCAATATATATTAGGTTTAGGAATAATGTTACGGGAGATTGCTATATAACGTAACCTGACATCAAGTTTTATTCATTCAGTTATTATTTCAGTTTCTAGTTCTATTTTCATAATTAGGGTTCTAAGATTATTGTTCTTCCGTTAATAAAGATCTCTTCGCTTTCGGTTTTGGATCTGGCATTGCAATTCCTTTACGGTATTTTCCTGTTTAGTTTCATTGCTTATCTTGTTCGTAGTATAGGAATTGCTAGATTAAAATCCCAAAGCCAATTTCTCATTTTATGCTAGTTATTTGTTTAGTTAATTTAATTATGAATTCAATTGCTTTGTTTATTAATTTTATTGTTATTGTTATCATCATTATGAGTAGCTAAACACCCTTTGCTAAGATGTAGGGGAGCTATGGCGTAGATGGCATTAGAATAGGTGACCCCGCATTAGGGCTTGGTCGATCGATTGGGGTAGCTGGTCGACCGACTGAGCCGGTTGGTCGATCGACTGGGGTAGCTGGTCGATCGACTGACTTCGTGTTTTGATTTGCTTCGTTTGAATCGTTAAGTGCAATATCTATCAATGAGACCTAGCGGAGACTTGTTAGATGCTTAGTTTTGACCAACCCGTAGATCGAAAGATAGGGAAGGACTTAGATTAACGATTTAAGACGGCTAGATTGCTAGATCGAAAGATAATGTAATTTAGTTTGCATTAGGAATCATTAGTCAAGAACGAGAGTTAGTATTAATGAGACTTAGGGATTAGTAGCATAGGCCGAGAGGTAGTTACTAATTAACATGGACCGAGAGGACTTGTTTTTTCCCATCAACCACGATCGTATTTCGAGACTTACCTAGACTTATGTGCCATCGTAGCTGTAGTGACCCGATCATCCTAGCTCCTTTTTATCATTAGTTTACATCTATTTTTGTTATTTGTTCATTTATTTTCGCATTTAGACTTAGATTCTTTCCATATCAAAACCCCCACAACTGATTACCGATAGACTGAAATAAAAGCAACTATAACTCCCCCGCCTCTCGTGGTTCGACCCTTACTACCGCTTGCTAGTAGTAGTTCGGAATTTATAAATATTATTTTTGATACTCACTTCGCTGTATCAAATTTTGGCGCCGTTGATTGGGGAGGCAAAGCGCTAGTTTTAGTTGTTCTTTATTTTAGTCTTTTTTCGCCTCAAGGGAAGACCGAGTACCTTGAGCGCGTTCTTACCTTCTTCTTTAGTGTTGTTTATCTGCAAAGCACTTCGAAAGATCCACACATGTTCCATTCTCGGGAGCAAGCAGGATCCATTTTGTGGGAGATGCGGGCGGAGCGGGACACACATCCGATGCATGCGGGCACCCTAAGGAGAAGATGTTTGCTTTTCATCAACTTCAGCTCGACAATTCATATAATTACGCTCCTACTTCACCACATCAACCATATGAGCCTCCAAATGAAGCCCCACCACCATCCACTCCGTCACAGCAAGAGTTGAAAAACGAAGTTGCAGAGTTGACGAGTCTAGTCCGTTGCTTATGGTGGAGGTACGGAAAAGCAATGCGGCGAATCAGGTCTTAATCGCGAAGGCCGATATCTCATATTGCAACATTGGATCGAATGCGGTGAGATACCAAGTCGGGTTTCACTCTCGAATCGGCGTATTGAGACCGTACATGCAATGACGCCGAGGAGCGGGTTTGCTCGATGAACCCGAGAAAGCTTTCGAAAAAGGGAAGAAGAAAAAGGGCGAGAAAAAGACGATCAGCAGTAATCACGGTCGATCGACTGACATACCCAGTCGATTGACCAGTCCGGAACATACAAAGCAGCTCATCGTTTCGTAGAAGTGATCGATCGATCGACATGCATGGTCGATCGACCGACGACGCTCAGAGGTGAGTCTTTTCGTCCTCAAATGCCGGACAACTTGAGGGATCACTTATTTCGGGGTACGGCAACTCCGAATTCATTGAGGCAAGACCCGAGTCTGATGGGTGGGTCTCGGTTCCCAAGTATGACCCGATGTCGATTAATGGGTCATATCCGAGACGGTCCGAGGAAGGTTCGAGCTTCAACAAAGAGAAGGTGGTGGATTTTCAGCCTAAATCCACCGATGCCGGTATGAGAGACCTAGAGGAGAGGGCTAAGCTACTTCGATGCCCCATATCCGAAAGGCTAGTACCAACGAAGGATGAGGTATATTTTGAAAAATTTAAAAATGTCATTCGGGGTCTTAATGTGCGGTACCTTTTCTTGAGTTGGTAAATCAAGTTCCCGCTTACATGAAATTCATGAAGCAACTTTTAAATAAAAAGCGGAAACTTGATAGGGTCGAGTCTCGTTAATTTAATGAAGAATCTAGCTCTTATTTGACTCACTTTGCTCCACACAAGTTAGCCGACCCGGGTAGCTTTTTTCGTCCTTGTAATATTGGTACCTTCTCAATTGAGAAGGCATTATGTGATTTAGGGGCTAGTATTAGTGTCATGCCTTTAAGTCTTGCTAGAAAATTGAAATTGACTAGGTTTTGCGATTACTAGCATGATGCACGGATGGCGATCGTTCGCTGTCGGTCCACCTATAGGTGTCTTAGAAGACATTCTGTGCAAATAGGAAAGTTTTTCTTCCTGTTGACTTCGTTGTACTAGATATACCCGAGGATGCTCATATTCCTATCATTTTGGGTAGACCCTTTCGCACACTCTTGGTGCGATTATTGATGTTGGCTCGGGGACACCGACCTTTAAAGTAGGGAAGCGATCCATTAGTTTTGCCCGGACTTATAGGAAGAAAGATGCTATGTGTCCCTGTGACTTGTAATGCGATTTCTACTCGTAAGTCTTATGTTGTCATTCGACCCTCCTACTCCCTTGCCTCGTACCTATTCTGTTATGACACCTCCGCCCAGATTGGGAGCAAATTGGAGGAAGATTCTTCATTTTGAGTATTGCAGGAAATGGTTTGGGGAAGGAGGAACCGCTAATCGCTCCAGCTGTGAAGGAGCCCATTGTTCAAAGAGGCGGTCTAGGATGTCTTAGTTATGGCACGGACGAGGAGCCAGATGAGGAGCCCAAGAAGAAGGAGCCAGTCAAAATTTCGGAGTCAGATCTCGAGTGTGAGAAGCTAGATGATGGCCATGCTTGGGAAGATGCTAGAGATGATCTGTTGAGTATTCCAGGCGGAGTAGAGTGGAGTCCAGCTTTTGAGATGAGCACTGCGGAAGCTACTTCATGTAGACAGAAGCCTTGGTCGGAGATTTTCCGCAGTTTCCGTTGATCTATGCGTTTCTTAGACCTTTTTAAAGACTCTTTACTGCTTTTAGACTTTTTATTGCTTTTGTGTGCGCGAAACTTCGCAGTTTAATTCCTTTGCTTAGGATTTTATAAACTTTAGACTTTACAATTGGGTTGTGCGCAATTTTGGGCGCCATATTATGTGTTTTTACAGGTTTATAGACCATATTAGCTCAAGTTATTGGGCTAATTCGAAGAAATCAGAAAGTTACAACGGGTTTTTTCGATCGATCGACCGCAAGTATGGTCGATCGATCGAGTGCGATATCCAGGAGCTTCATTTCTGTTCACTCTGGTCGATCGTCGAGTGATGTGGTCGATCGACCGCCCGAGTGATGTACTGTTTTCGATCACTCCTGCTTTGTGTTTGGTCGATTTGCGGAGTCAAGGAGTGTTCCCTTCACTTTATTCTCCGCTTAATTTCGATTTCTTTGTTCTTATTAATTTTTGCACATAATTGCCGCTTCATTATTGTTTTCTCGGTTTTATGCGCGGTATCTTTTGTTTGTCTTTTCAGGTACTTATTGGTAGCACTGCTAGCTACTGAAACCTCCTAGCTCACGCTGGTTTGGGGAGGTTTCCTTTTGCTGCGCTTAAAGTCTTGTAAGTTTCCGAGTCTTTATTTCATGTCATATTTATTTATTTCGCAAATTCCCATTTCTCATTTCTTCATTACATGATTTTGCACAATGGGGACATTGTGCGATTTGGTTTGGGGAAGGGTTTTGCGTTGCATTTCATTTGCTTGCATTCACGTTTACATTTCAGTTTGCATTTGTTTATTTCATTTCCCTTATATATATAAAAAATCCAAAAAAAAAAAATGAAAAATTTTCAAAAATTCAAACAAAAATGCACGTTTATTTTAGCATATAGGTCGAGTCGGAACGGTAGTATTTCTATGATGATTTTGCATTTGCACTTTTTACCGAGCCTTGCTAGATTAACATATTATTAGTAGAATCATATATGCATAGTCTACGAGTTTTCGTTAAATTTCTTCTTGAACTTGATAACTTGACTTAGATTTTTGGCAAACTACATCATTTTCTGAGGTTTAGAGCCTTATAAATCGGTGACATTCATGGGCAGTTTATCTAGGATTGTGATTAGTACTCCTTATGAGACATGTTACATAAATGTGCATAAATATGAACTTAATCTGCTTAATACCTGTATGCATTCGGTTTGTGGTTTGTTGACACATGTGGTAGAGGTTTCCCTTTTCTTATTTTGCCCATGAACCCCTCATAGCCAAATTTAGCCTCTTTTGTCCCATAAAAACTAAAATCTAAAATTAGCCTACCTTATCCGAGCTAGTACTTGTATTTTTGGGAATATTTTATTGCGATTTGGTTATAAGCTCATTTTGAGATGATGTTGGGAAGATGAAGGAAAAAGGAAAGAAAGAAAAAAATAGAATTGAAAAGAAAAAAAAGGAGAAGGAAAATGATTCAAAAAAAAAAAAAAGAAAGAAAAAAGAGACGAGCATCTTTGTAGAAGCCGGTCGATCAATCGCTCCCTATGGTCGATCGATCGCATTCGAAAAAGAAAAAAATCGAAAAAATCACATGTTTCAATTATTACGATTTGGTGATTTTCATTCCCATGTTCTCATTTATATTCTTTGGGGAGTTAACTTTTATGGAGGTTGTGAGCTTTGTGCCTTGAATTGGCACCGTCTTGTATCATTTACAATGAGTTTGAAGTTGGGATTCGCTTATAGTTTGGATTGAAGTTACTAGCTTGGCTTATTACTCCTCATATCCAAATTCTTTTTAGCCCCTTCTTACCCATTACCTCACATATCCATATTTACCTCGGCATGTGTCATGGTCATTTGTTGGTTGGAATGCGTACGTACGGTTGTAGAGGTTATTTTCATATTAGATTGCGGGCATGTTCTTATAGGTCGTAGTTAGGTGAGAGTCTTCACAAAATTACTTCTTTCTATCTTTACATATATTCAACTTTGTGCTTATTTGAGTGATTTGAGCGACCGTGAGAGTCCGATTTGATAAGTCTCTATAGTTGATTGGTTGTGAGTTTTTAACGATCGCATAACTCGTTTGCATGATTCATATTGCTAATTGATTGTTAGTTGTTGCATTAAACTGGTTTAGGCTTGATGATTTTGCATTTCGCTCGAGATTGAACTCGTTCCATTAGGTTTTAGGACCGAGTCTAGTTCTTGCTTGGGGACAAGCAAGGGTTTGGTTTGGGGAAGTTTGATGCGTGTCTATTATATGATGTTTTGCACCTCATTTCACACGCATTTCAGAGCTCAATTAAGTAGTTTATGCTACTATTTCCCTTGTTTCGTGTATTTCTTCCTTTTCTTGTGATTTTATAGGAATATGAAGATTTCAGTGGTAAATAAGCCGAATCCGTCCCTAAGTACTTAGCATTGCATTTGACATGGAGTATTGACTCGAGGAATGAGCTTGGTGCGCGTTTCAAGGCCTAAAGATAGCAAAAGCAAGGGTGCGCATTTGAGCTTAAAAGCAAAGAAGCACTTCGACATTGCAGGCTGTTTCAGATGGTAATATCTCGAGTTCTAAAGCTGATAATCGAGTGATTCCAATTGGAGGTGAAAGCTTATCCTCTTAGCTTTCCAACGCCGCATAGAACGCCTGATTTGACCAAGTAACGAAGAAATGGCAGCTGTTTTAAGATCGGTGCGCTGCGCAGAATCGTCGAATGCTA
Organism: Silene latifolia; assembly: GCF_048544455.1. Lineage (NCBI taxonomy): Eukaryota > Viridiplantae > Streptophyta > Magnoliopsida > Caryophyllales > Caryophyllaceae > Silene > Silene latifolia. The sequence goes on along the minus strand of NC_133538.1, from coordinate 461,379,960 downwards.
TTCATGACAAAGACTCTTGGTCGATCGATGGTCCAAGTGGTCGATCGACCACCCCACGGGTTCCAGTAGCTCCTGTTCGCTGCTACTTAGTCGATCGATCGATGCTTATGGTCGATCGATGAACAACGGGTCGACGCAAAATAAAAGATCGAGAATAAGGAAGCCCAATATATATTAGGTTTAGGAATAATGTTACGGGAGATTGCTATATAACGTAACCTGACATCAAGTTTTATTCATTCAGTTATTATTTCAGTTTCTAGTTCTATTTTCATAATTAGGGTTCTAAGATTATTGTTCTTCCGTTAATAAAGATCTCTTCGCTTTCGGTTTTGGATCCGGCATTGCAATTCCTTTACGGTATTTTCCTGTTTAGTTTCATTGCTTATCTTGTTCGTAGTATAGGAATTGCTAGATTAAAATCCCAAAGCCAATTTCTCATTTTATGCTAGTTATTTGTTTAGTTAATTTAATTATGAATTCAATTGCTTTGTTTATTAATTTTATTGTTATTGTTATCATCATTATGAGTAGCTAAACACCCTTTGCTAAGATGTAGGGGAGCTATGGCGTAGATGGCATTAGAATAGGTGACCCCGCATTAGGGCTTGGTCGATCGATTGGGGTAGCTGGTCGACCGACTGAGCCGGTTGGTCGATCGACTAGGGTAGCTGGTCGATCGACTGACTTCGTGTTTTGATTTGCTTCGTTTGAATCGTTAAGTGCAATATCTATCAATGAGACCTAGCGGAGACTTGTTAGATGCTTAGTTTTGACCAACCCGTAGATCGAAAGATAGGGAAGGACTTAGATTAACGATTTAAGACGGCTAGATTGCTAGATCGAAAGATAATGTAATTTAGTTTGCATTAGGAATCATTAGTCAAGAACGAGAGTTAGTATTAATGAGACTTAGGGATTAGTAGCATAGGCCGAGAGGTAGTTACTAATTAACATGGACCGAGAGGACTTGTTTTTTCCCATCAACCACGACATCGTATTTCGAGACTTACTTAGACTTATGTGCCATCGAATTTGTAGTGACCCGATCATCCTAGCTCCTTTTTATCATTAGTTTACATCTATTTTTGTTATTTGTTCATTTATTTTCGCATTTAGACTTAGATTCTTTCCATATCAAAACCCCCACAACTGATTACCGATAGACTGAAATAAAAGCAACTATAACTCCCCCGCCTCTCTGTGGTTCGACCCTTACTACCGCTTGCTAGTAGTAGTTCGGAATTTATAAATATTATTTTTGATACTCACTTCGACAGGTATCAACCTCCCTCAAGAATTATATAAATGACCCCAAGACTCAATTCTCTGTAAATTGATAAGCTAACCTTTTAGCTAATTCTACCGTTAGAATTCTTGGTCGATAAATTTCTGTAAATTCTATCTATAGTCCATCATAATCACGAGAAACTCTTCGGACTATGATGTTGAGGTAAACTAAGTCAACACAACTACTTATCCAACGTAGAAGGGGTCATATTAGGCCTACCGACGAAGAAGGGACTCATAGATGTTTGCCCTTAAAAAGACTAATCTCAATTTCCGTTTTAGAGGAAGATCCCATCAACTTTTTAATTCATTTTAAGTGAACTATAATCTAGCATTCGAGAATGATTTAAACTAAGGTGATGGCTTAAAGACTGTGACATCTGCATGTCCATGAAAACTAACATACAACCTATATGAGTAAATTTTCATGCATTTTAGTAGTAGGTAGTTTGGTTTTAGGCGGAATATGATGCAATTACTAGCATGTGAATGAAAAGCAATAAAATGAAAAACGTAAAAAAAATAGTAAAAGTCCTAGTGTGGCCTATCCTATCAAAATGAACAATAAATACAAGTTTGGAATCCATCCTTGGACCCGAGAAGCTTGTCTTGATGTTCCATCTTGATCCATGTAGCGGGAGTGAGCTTGAATCTTCATCTTTAGTCTTCTTTGAAATTACAATAATTAAAATTACATAATTGACCTATTAATTACATTCTAATTTCAAAACCCAAAACTAAAATAAAGGAGATTCGAGATCTCATAATTACATAAAAATTATGTTTCCTTCATTACGAAAACATAATTGACTAAGGCCACACTAAGTATTACAAATTACAACCGATTGCAAAATTAAATACGTAAATAAAATTCATTCATTCAACATAATTAAAAGCATCAACTAAAAATAAATTAAACATACATAATACAATAAATAAATTATGTTGATTAATTTATCCAAACCACCTATTTAAATTGAATTAAGTGACAATTCCGCAATTTAATCACATTAATTTCATACTTAATCCATATTATACTTGTAATATGAATTCTATCCGTCAAAAATTTTAAACTGCTTTAAAATAACTCGGTATCATTAAATTGTGAACCGATTCACAATAACTAATTGGCCAAAATAAAGAAAAATAAAATCCAATTCTCTAAATTTTACTCGGCCAAAAAAAAACGAAAAGTCCCTTTTTTTTTATTTGACACGGCTAAAAAAAAAATAAAAAAAACAACTCCTTTCCTATTCTAATTAGGTAAATAGGAAAAACAAGAGAAAAGAAAAGAAAAAACATTCCAAAAAAAATTTCCCTATTTTTTTTTTTCGGCAAAAAGCAAAAAAAAAACTTTCCTAATGTTTTTTTTTTCTTTTTCACGGTTTACCATAAATAAAATTAATAAATTTTTTTTTTTCCGTAAACCCTAAAAAAAACAGCCTATTTTTTTTCTTTTCTTTTTGCGGCAATTATGCCCTAAAACAAGATTTGATGATCAATTGTTTACCTTTGCTATTAGAACATGATTAGCATATGAAATAATAAACATGATTAATTTATATGCCAAAAACTATATAGCAAAAACAATCTTTTAATCATAAACATGACGATTACATTTGATTTTAACTTAATCTGCATTAAATCAAAAACTACCAATTCTTCATATGATAATTTTAACTGATTATAAACTATAATATGAAAAATAGAATGGAAAAACTATCATCAAACAGAAAAAAAACGGCACAACCAAAACGGCATAAAAAAATTTCAATCCAAAAAAAAATCGAAACCCTAATTTTTCTTCTCGAAAATCTTATCGTTTACATACAAATTTTATGAAAATCATCAAAATTAAAATCGTAGCCTTAGGCTCTGATACCACTTGTGGGAAATAATCTGTATACTTCCCTTTAACATGAAGGATTATAACGATATAATAAAGATGATCTATGGTCATAAAATAAAATACATAAGCATAAGTAAAAAGATTTAGAATTAACCTCGGGTCCTTGCAAAATTGGCCTAAGAACAATATCAAAATTGATATTCACCTATTAGTTGCACCCAAGACGATCTAAGATATACCCTTTGATTATGCTAGAAATCAATCTAAAATTTTCTGTAAAATTTTATTGTCTTTGTGTTTTGTGATGAGAAAGAGGAGGCTAGGTCAGAAAAAGAATTAGGTTAGAAATAATTCTCTACCTTTCTTTTTATATAGACCGAAATCCGAAATCAATTAGGAAAGATTTATATCTCCTAATTTCGGCCAATGTGATCCGAAAATAAGGAATTAAATTTCCTTATTTTTGGTCTTTCCAAAAATATATAAAGTGTGTTAAATTGTCATCTAGTGAGGATCGAACCCATGACCTCTTGGCTTGTGTACCCTCACTATTATCACTATGACACATTCAACTTGTTGATATTAAATACAACTGATTATATTTAACTACGAATTAACAGATTAATTCTTTCAAACTAACCTTATATATATTTAATTAAATATAACTTATTATATTTAATTTACTTAATTGACATGATTAATTAGTCTCAACTTAATATTATTTAATTTTCATTAAATAATTATCTCATCAACACATTGACTAACTTTTTAGTCATTTTGGGCATCAATGTAATTATATTTCTATAACCACATTTCTCAAATACGTCCTATAGGTGTGACCTTTAGGGACCAGTTGATCACCGCCATCTGTATGATAATAACGTCAAACTTTCTAGCAAGCCAACCGTTATTAGGTAAACGTTAATCAACTGATTAAATATACGAAGTATACCCTTGTGAACCTGTAAGAGATTTACAAATGTTATCACACTAATTTGTGAAGGACACCAGCTCCAACACCACATGTGTCAACAAACCACAAACCGAATGCATACAGTTATTAAGCAGATTAAGTTCATATTTATGCATATTAATGTAACATGTCTCATAAGGAGTAACTACTCACAATCCTAGATAAACTGGTCATGAATGTCACCAGTTATAAGCTCTAAACCTCAGAAAATATAAGTAGTTTGCCAAAAATCAAAGTCAAGTTATCAAGTTCAGCAAGATATTAACGAAAACTCGTAGACTATGCAAATGATTCTACTAATAACATGTCAATTAGCAGATCTTAGGCATAAACAGATGCAAATGCAATCTCATCATTGAAATACTACCGTTCCGACTCGACCTATATGCTAAAGTAAACGTGCAATTTCTTTTTGAATTTTTGAAATTTTTCAAATTTTTTTTTTTGGATTTTTGTATATATATATATATATATATATATATATATATATATATATATATATATACATACATATATATATATACATACATATATATATATACATACATATATATATATACATACATATATATATATATATATATATATATAGAAAATGAAATAACAATGCAAGGCAAATAAGTAAACGTGAAACAGAAATGCAATAAAACATATGAATGCAATGCAAAACCCTTCCCCAAACCAAATCACACAATGCCCTCATTGTGCAAAATCATGTAAGAAAATAATCAAGGGAAATGGGAATTTGCGATAATATTAATTAAAAAGACATGAAGTTAAACTCGGAAACTCACAAGACTTTAAACGCAGCAAAAAGGTAACCTCCCCAAACCAGCGTGAGCTAGGAGGTTTCGAGAGCTAAAGTGCTACCAATAAGTACCTGAAAAGACAAACAATACCACGCGTAAAACGAGAAAACAAAATTGGGACGGTAAAATTATGTGCGAAAATGAGAAAATGGAAGAAAACAGAAATTAAGCGGAGAATAAAGTGGAGGTAGGACTCCCTTAATTCCAAAAATCGATCAAACACAACAGGGGAGTGATCGAAAACAGTCAAAGATCGGACGGCGGTCGATCGACCACATCACCCGGTCGATCGACCGAGTGAACAGAACGAAACTCTGAGATGCGCGGCTCGGTCGATCGACCATCATCGCGCGTCGATCGATCAAAACCTCTTTGTAATTTTTCGATTTCTTCCAATTAGCTCAATAAATTGAACTAATGAGGTCTTTTAACCTGCAAAAGCACATAATAGAGCGCCCAAAATTGCCCAAAGCCCAAACTAATAGTCTATAGACGGAAATTAAACTCAGCACACACTAAGAGTTTTTATTTATTTCTTTAAACAACTACGAATTTTATTCGCAAAACTAAACAAATCACATCGGGTTGTCTCGGCTAGCGCGGTTTCGCACCGGTCCCGCTCGACCTCTTTTTCTTCAGCAGCTCACTCTAATGGAGCCCAATCAAAACAACTCAAGGCTCTTAGCAACCTATCATACATCTGCGCATGTGCTACACAAAACTGTAAGTAGCACCATAAGATAGAAATAACATAGGAAATCAAAATGTAAAAACATTTAAGCCTAACAAATTTCCTATGGCAGCTCCTAAAATCATCCACAAAATAATTCTGCCCTCCAGCTAAGGGCGGAATATAAAAGCTCAAGTTAACCACAGGTGGAGAATTAACGAACTCAAGTCATTCGACTCAATAATAACGCGAGTAGAATTAAAATACTCTGACGGGTATGAAATGTGAGGTGGAGGAGTCTGGTCAACTAAGGGAGAAGGTGGATAATCGTCCCAAATGCATGGGATAGTAAAGTCAAATGGGTCAATGGGGTCTCCTAAAATAGGCTCATCATCGATATCATCATAAGTATCCCATTTAACCTCTAGGCTATCACTCTCCTCATCGCTAGACTCGTCAAGATGGAGGTTCTCAAAGAGAGCCTCCAAATCGTCCTCACTATCTGTGTTAGAATTATAAAGGGGTTGTTGACTATCCTCATAAAAAGGATTGTCAACCACGCTAATGGTCTTCTCTACGACTCCGTCGGTATTTCCTAAATTGGTTTCTAAGGTCTCACCCACCCCCTCATCTGAGTCAACATGAAGAGAAAAAGTAGGTTTAAGAGATTCAGTAGCAAACCAATTAAATAATTCTAATACCTCAATTACGGGGATTCCATCGAAATCCCACTTACCTATAGACTCGAGGTATGCTCGCGTAAGGTCATTCATATTCCGGAAAATAGTGCAGCATATTTGGAGATCAGAAAAGGCATCTCGTCTGGGCTCAATAAACTCCCAAAGTCTGACTAAATAAGCACCAAATATTTCATCCTCTTCCTGTGGAAAACTCAGAACATGAAACATGAGAACGGTCTCAAGGAACCGAAGTTCCCTGAGACAAGAAATAAACTAAAAAAAAAAAACAACTAAAACTAGCGCTGCCTCCCCGGCAACGGCGCCAAAATTTGATACCGTCGTTTAGTATCAAAAATAAAATTTATAATTCCGAGCTAAACTAACAGCAGCTAGTAGTAGCAAGGGTCGATCCGCAGGGAGGTAGGGAGTTCTAATTGTTTTATTTCAGTCTATGAGTTTCTGGGGGGGTTATGGAGTGGATTATATCTAAGTCTAAATGCATAAATAAAAGGCAAGTAATAAAAAGAGATGTAAACAATAAATAAAAGAATGCTAAGACAGTCGGTTCACTGCAGCTACGACGATGGGTTCCTAAGTAAGTCTGAATAATCACGGTAGGTGGGAAAATAAGAAGTCCTCTCGGTCCATTCTTAACTAGTAGCGCCTCTCAGCCTATGCTACTGGTCCCTAGGTCTCACTAATACTAGCTCTCGCCCTAAAAAATGATTCCTAAAGCCTAAACTTTGCCTATCTTTCGATCTTAGTAAAATTTAGTCATTTCAATTTGGTCTATTTCCCTTCCCTATCTCTCGATCTTCCGGGTCGGTCAAATCCTAAGTAATTAACAAGTCTCCTCTCGGTCTCGTCGTTAATATTGCAATTAAAACATTGAAACGGTGCTAATCTATCGCGCGTCAGTCGATCGACCAACTAAGCCAGTCGATCGACCAACAGTAGTCTAATCGATCGATGACTAATCAGTCGATCGACCAAAGGCCGACATCAGGTTTACTAATCTACGTCGTCTTCGCTGCAGATCCCCTCACACCTTAGCACGAGGTTTCTAGCTACGCATATTAATTCTAACTACAACTACGAAAGCAATTAAAACAGTAAACGAAAGCATGATTAAAACGATTTAACAGTAAATTCGCAATAAAGAAAATTACGGCTTTAGGGAACTAATCTAGCAATTCTAACTACGAAGATAATAAACTTAAAGACTGAAATTATGATTGAGAAATACCGAAACTAAAGGCCGAAAGGAAATCCAGATGCAAAATAGCGAACTTTATTGAGAAACTAAAGTATTTTAATGTAAACTATGCTAAACTCGAGACCTAATTTCTCTCCTAAAAACTGATAATTATTCAGAAAACATAGGTTAGTTTTATAGGAATATCACACACTCTTATTCCTAAACCTAAGAATACATTGGGTTTCTAATTCTCGATCTTTTAATTTGCGCATCAGCTCACGTGGTGGTCGATCGACCACTGAGGCCAGTCGATCTACCAAAGGTGTCTTTGTCATGCATTGCATTCTGACGATTCCTGCAGCGCGCACCGATCTTAAAACAGCTGTCATTTCTTCGTTACTTGGTCAAATCAGGCGTTCTACACGGCGTTGGAAATCTAAGAGGATAAGCTTTCACCTCCAATTAGAATCACTCGATTATAAGCTCTAGAACTCGAGATATTGCCATCTGAAGCAGGCTGCAATATCGTGAAGTGCTTCTTTGCTTGTTAAACTCGTACGCGCCCATGCTTTTGCTATCTTTAGGCCTTGAAACGAAACGCGCACCAAGCTCATTCCTCGAGTCACTAATCCATGTCAAATCCTATGCTAAACACTCGGGAACGGATTCGGCTCATTTTCCGCTGGATTCTTCACATTTCTGCAATATTATACAAAACACGAAAGTAGACGGAAATAGGGAAAATAGTAGCATATACTACATAATTGAGCTCTGAAATGCGTGTAAAATAGGGTGTAAAACATCATATAAATGACACGCATCAAGGTGTATGACATTACTATCCAAAGTATTCATACTAAAGTGATTGATAAAACAAGGAAGCAAACTTTCTGGTTTATTGTAGTCTATGGTTTAAACAAGCAAGCTGAAAGGGAACCTTTATGGGCTAGCCTGAGATATTATCATGCTACTGTGAGAGGGCCTTGGATTGTAAGTGGTGATTTCAATGCAATCATGGCCAGAAATGAGAGAATTGGAGGGGTTCCTATAACCAATGCTGAGATGAGGCCCTTGGTACAGGTGGTTCATGACTGTCAGTTGGAAGACCTTAGTGCTAAAGGTGCTTTCTATACTTGGACGAATAAGCATGAACATGAGACTAAGGTTTATAGTAGGCTGGATAGGATGCTGATAAATGTGGATTGGATGGACTGCTTCCCTGATAGCTATGTGCATTTTCTCCCTGAAGGTCTATTTGACCATTGCCCTAGTCTTATTCATTTTGAGGGGGAGATACACAGAAGAGGCAAACCTTTTAAGTACTTCAACATGTGGTCCTTGGAACCTGACTATGATAATATTGTCAGGACTGGTTAGCATAGAGAGTGGAAGGGGACTCCTATGTTTAGAGTTGTACAAAAATTGAAAAGTTTGAAACCTGGCCTCAAGAAGTTGAATAAGGAGCAATTTGGGGATATTGAAAACCTCACCCACATAGCTGAATTAGCTCTGAATCAGTTTCAAACTATGTTGGTGCAGGATCCTCTCAATGAAGAATTATGCTTGTCTGAGAAAGAATGTGCCACAGAGCTCACTGAATTGAGGAAAGCAAGGGATCAGTATCTGAGGCAAAAGGCTAAATGTGAGTGGATGGAACATGGAGATGATAATACTGCCTATTTCCATGCCCGTATTAAGAGAAGAAGGGCTAGGAATAGAGTATTTCAAATAAAAGATATGAATAATAACATGTGCACTAAACCTGAGGATATACAGGCTACCTTTGAGAAGTACTATAAATTTCTCTTAGGCACGTCTAAGGAGGTTAGTAGCATCAATCAGAGGGTTGTTCGTGCTGGCCCTATTTTGACTAAGGAGCATTGTGATTTGCTGATTGCACCTATAACTGGTGAGGAGGTTAAAAATGATATGTTTGGCATTCCAGGGACAAAAGCCCCTGGACCAGATGGGTATAGTAGTCAGTTTTTCAAGGATAATTGGGGGATTGTAGGGAATGATGCGATAGCTGCTGTACAAGGGGCTTTCCAATCTGGACAACTTCTGAAACAATGCAACAACACCATCATAACCTTGATTCCTAAGGTTGATTTTCCTGAGAATGTACTGCAGTTCAGGCCCATTGTCTGCTGCAATACAATCTATAAATGTCTGTCAAAGGTCTTGTGTGCTAGATTGGGTCAAATCCTGCCTGATGTGATTAGTGCTTCTCAAAGTGCCTTTATTAAGAGCAGAGACATAGCTTGGAACATCCTTATATGTCAAGACTTGATCAAGCTTTATAACAGGAAGAGCTGCTCACCTAGAATCATGATGAAACTTGATCTCCATAAAGCTTATGACTCTGTAAAATGGAGTTTTGTGAAGGAGATGATGTTGGCTATGGAGTTTCCTAAGAAATTTACTCAAATTATTATGCAGTGTATATCTACTCCTTCCTATTCATTGTCTGTAAATGGTGAAATGTTTGGATTCTTTAAAGGAAAGAGGGGGCTGAGACAAGGGGACCCCCTCTCCCCCCTTATCTTTACTATGTGTCTTGAATATCTAAGCAGAATCCTGAAGGGGGTTCAGAAGCATGAGAAGTTTAGGTTCCATCCTCTTTGCAGTAGGATACAATTGTCTCACCTTTGCTTTGCTGACGATTTAATTTTGTTTTGTAAAGGGGAAAGAACTTCTATTGAGCTAATGTTGAAGGCATTTGATTATTTCTCCAAAGCAACTGATTTGGTCATGAATAAGAGCAAGTCCAATCTCTATTGTAATGGTATTGATGAGCAGCTGATCAAAGAGATTGAGGTGGCCTCTGGCATTAAGAGAGGAGTAGTCCCTTTCAGATATCTAGGGGTCAATGTCTCCCCTAAAAGGTTGTCTGTGATGGACAGCAATTGTCTAGTGGAAAAGGTGGTGGATAGAATAAGAAGTCTGGGTTCAAGAAAACTATCCTATGCAGGGAGGGTGGTGTTGATCAAAGCTGTCCTGCAAACCTTGCATAGTTATTGGGCTCGAATCTTTATTCTACCAAAGATTGTTATAGGTAAGATTGAGGCTATCTGAAGAGCTTACCTTTGGTATGGCTCTGATCATAAGGAAAGCCCTGCTTTGGTGTCTTGGGAGAAGATTTGCCAATCCAAAAAGCATGGTGGACTGGGGTTGAAAGACTTACATGTTTGGAACTTGGCTACCATTGGTAAATATGCTTGGTGGATAGCTCAGAAGAAAGATCATCTTTGGGTAAGATGGGTGAATGAAGTTTATATTAAGAGCACTGGCTGGATGGATTATAAACCAAGAATGGGAAGCAGTTGGGCCTGAAGGAAAATCTGCCAAGTTAAGGACATTATTAAAGATTACTTGTTTACAGGGGATGGGTTAGAGAAGTATAGCATACAGGAGATTTATGTGGTATCCTTGGATGTTGAATAGGTGGATCCTACCTAAGCATTCTTTTATGTGCTGGCTCATAGCTCATCAGAGATTGTTTACTCAGAACAGGCTCATTCAAATAAATATTGCTCAGTAATCGTTGTTTTACGTGGCGATCAAGAAGAGAGCCATCCTCATCTCTTCTTTGATGTTATCTGATAAGAAGTGTCTCCTCCTGGTTGCTGACTGGTGTAAGATCAGTCTACCTGCCATTAACTGTATTCAATGGCTGGTTGAGTGGCGACATCCTGCTGCGTGCAGGAAGAAGGTGACTGCAATGATATTGGCCTGCTTAATGTACTATGTATGGCAGATAAGAAACCTTAGCAGACTGGATGGTTATGTATGGAGGCCGGAGGTATTATTTACTAGGGTCAAACGTGATGTGCAAAGTAGACTTTACCATTGTGATGTTAGGAGTAAAAAAGCAAATGTGATTAACTGGATTGAATACCTTAAAAAGCCTTGAGGTTGTCTTACTCAAGCTTTCTAGGTAGATGATTGTAATGTTATAATGGGCATTGATCTTTATTAATGAGAAGCTTAACTTTCCCAAAAAAAATGATAATAATAATAAATCTGAGTGAGCTTAACCTCCGCCAATGTCGGCGGAAGATTTGTGATGGCCACTATATTGCTGTTGTCCGGGTGCTTTCTTCCTCTGGAGTTGCCCCCTACTGCGGTGCCACTCTTGTGGCCCTGCGTGAGAAGCATCATGTCGCCCTGCCTCCTACATTGATTGTCTGGGGATCATCATCATCTGGTTGCCTCTTCGGCGGTGGTCTTGGATATGATTCGGAGTTTCCCACGTGGTACTTCTTGTGGGAGGGATGGTTTTCGTGCCCAGCACCTTATGGACTGTTTGAGTGGCGCTGTTGTGGCTATCTCTGACGATTTGATCACTTCTATTACTAGGGTGGTTAATCTTTTTCTTGAGGGTCGGTGTCCTCTTCCTCTGGGTGAGTACATTGTCAGCGCCCCTCTCACGCCACTCGTTAAACCGGGTGGTGGGGTTCGCCCTATTGCTGTTGGTTCGGTCTGGAGACGGCTTGTCTCCAAGGTTGGTTCTTCTATGGTTGGTCCGTCTTTATCTTCTTATTTTGATGGGCTTTAGTTCGGGGTGGGTGTGTCCGGTGGAGGAGAGGCTATCTTGCAGGCCTTGAACCGGCTCATTGAGGATCAGGGGGCTCAGGTGAGGCTTTTTATGTTGCTGGTTGATTTCCAGAATGCGTTCAACCTTGTTGATCGTTCGACCATGCTTCAGGAGGTCCCCCGTCATTGCCCGGCTCTCTCCAGTTGGGTGGAGTTTGTTATTCCAGCCCAGCCCGCCTCTTTTATGGGGAGCACTGCTTTTGGTCTTGTCAGGGTGTTCAGCAGGGTGATCCGTTGGGCCCTTTGCTTTTCGCTTTGGGTTTGCATCCATTAGTTTGCAAGATCCGGGACACTTTTGACCTCACTTTGCATGCATGGTACTTAGATGATGGCACCATCGTGGGTGATACTTTGGAGGTGGGGAAGGTCTTGGATTTGATTATGGTGGATGGCCCACGTTTTGGATTGCATCTTAATGTCTCCAAGACGGAGGTCTTTTGGCCTATTGAGGATCCTCGGAGTCGGCTTCCTGGGATTTTCCCCCCTTCTATTTCTCGGCCATTGCGTGGTGTTACGGTTTTGGGTGGACCTGTCAGTGCTTGTTCTGATTTTAGCAATGGGATTGTGGCGAAGAGAGTAACCAAGACCATTGAGTTAATGGATTTGGTTGCGAGGATTGAGGACCCGCAATGTGAGTTGCTTCTTCTTCAAGCTTGTACTGGTATTTCCAAGCTCTACTTTTCACTTCGTACTTGCTCCCCTAGTGTTTTTGGGTCTGTCCATCTTCCTTTTGATGCCGCTCTTCGTTCTAGCTTGGAACGTATTGTCACAGCGATAGGGCCGGGTTTTGGGGATTGGCAGTGGCTCCTTGCTACATTCCCTTTTCAGCTCGATGGTCTTGGTGTCTATGCGGCGGGAGATGTTTTATTTTATGCTTTTATTGCGTCCCGTTTGCAGTCTGCTGGTTTGTAGGCTAAGCTCCTCGGCCCTTCTGGTATTGTAGCTGCTGGCCCTGCTTTTGATGATGTCGCGCAGGTGTTTACTACGACTACAGGATCTGGTATTTTAGGTAACTCTATTGAAATTGCTGCCCCCAAACTTATGAAGAAATTGGCAGACATTTATTTCGCGACGGTTGCTGCTGCCTCAGAGTCTGTTTTCTCTTTTACACCACGCCAGCTTGCTTTATGGCAGTCCCAGCAGGGTTCTCACTCCTCTGATTGGTTACGTGCGGTTCCTATCTCGGGGTTGGGTCAGACTATGAACGGAAGAACATACCGTAGTGTGCTGGGATATCATCTTGGTGTTCCGTTATTCACGGTCTCTAGGCCCTGTCCGGCTTGCTCTCGAGTTTTTGTTGAGGATGTTTTTGGGGACCACGCTGTTTCTTGTACTGGTACTGTGGGCGTTAAACATCGGCATAACCTTGTTCGGGACACTCTTTTCGACATCTGCTATAGATCTGGTATTACTGAGGGAAAGGAGGTTGATATCGGTTTGGTTGATGGACATGGTGGCTCTCTTCGTCCTGCGGATTTATTGCTTTATTCTTGGGACAGGGGGCGTGATGTGTGCGTTGACTTGACAGGTTCTTCTCCTTTGACTAGGACTGGGATGACGGATTTTGTGCCTGGCCGGGTTGTCGTTGATGCTGTTCAGCGAAAGTGTGCTAAGTATGGGGATTTGTGTGAGAGCGGGTTATGGTTTCCTTCCTTTCTCTTTCTCTTCACTTGGGGAGCTGGGTTCGAATGTTGTTGCCTTGCTCAAGCGGATCCAGAAATTCTCGGTATCTCAGGATGCGGGGGCTCGGGTGGCCTCTTACATTTTTACTAGACTTAGCTTTGCTATTGCTAAGGGTGTGGGAGCCCAGATTGTCTCTCCGCTCCCCACCAATTTCATGTAAACTTTTATTTTTTATATTAATGAAAGCTGCGCGCATAAATAATAATAATAATAATAATAATAATAATAATAATAATAATAATAATAATAATAATAATAATAATAATAATAATAATAATAATAATAATAATAATAATAATAATAATAATAATAATAATAATAATAATAATAATAATAATAATAATAATAATAATAATAATAATAATAATAATAATAATAATAATAATAATAATAATAATAATAATAATAATAATAATAATAATAATAATAATAAAGAAAACTATCCTATGTCAGGGCCGTGTTTTGGGGATTGGCAGTGGCGCCTTGCTACATTCCCTTTTCAGCTTGGTGGTCTTGGTGTCTATGCGGCGGGAGATGTTTTATTTTATGCTTTTATTGCATCCCGTTTGCGGTCTTTGGTTTTGCGGTGCTAAGCTCCTCGCCCTTCCGGTATTGTAGCTGCTGGCCATGCTTTTGATGATGTCGCGCAGGTGTTTACTGCGACTACAGGATCTGGTATTTTAGGTAACCCTAGTGAAATTGCTGCCCCCAAACTTATGAAGAAATTGGCAGACATTTATTTCGCGACGGTTGCTGCTGCCTCAGAGTCTGTTTTCTCTTTGACACCACGCCAGCTTGCTTTATTGCAGTCTCAGCAGGGTTATCACTCCTCTAATTGGTTACGTGCGGTTCCTATCTCGGGGTTGGGTCAGACTATGAACGGGAGGGCTTACCGTAGTGTGCTGGGGTATCGTCTGGGTGTTCTGTTATTCACGGTATCTAGGCCCTGTCCGGCTTGCTCTCGGGTTTTTGCTAAGGATGTCTTTGGGGACCACGTTGTTTCTTAGACTGGTACTATGGGCGTTAAACATCGGCATAACCTTGTCCGGGACACTCTTTTCGACATCTGCTATAGATCTGGTATTACCGCGGGAAAGGAGGTTGATATCGGTTTGGTTGATGGACATGGTGGCTCTGTTCGTCCTGCGGATTTATTGCTTTATTCTTGGGACAGGGGGCGTGATGTGTGCGTTGACTTGACAGGTTCTTCTCCTTTGACTCAGACTGGGATGACGGACTTTGTGCCTGGCCGGGTTGTCGCTAATGCTGCTCAGCGAAAGTGTGCTAAGTATGGGGATTTGTGCGACGGTAGCGGGCTATGGTTTCCTTCCTTTCTCTTTCTCTTCACTTGGGGAGCTGGGTTCGGATGTTGTTGCCTTGCTCAAGCGGATCAAGAAATTCTCGGTATCTCAGGATGTGGGGGCTCGGGTGGCCGCTTACATTTTTACTAGACTTAGCTTTGCTATTGCTAAGAGTGTGGGAGCCCAGATTGTCTCTCGGCTCCCCACCAATTTCATGTAAAATTTTATTTCTCTTTTAATGAAAGTTGCGTGCATCCTTTCATTAAATAAAAAATAAAAAAAAAATTATAATAATAATAATAATAATATGACTATTGAGCTAATGGACTTGGTTGCGATGATTGAGGACCCGTAATGTGAGTTGCTTCTACTTCGAGCTTGTACTGGTATTTCTAAGCTCTATTTCTCCCTTCGTACTTGCTTCCCCAGTGTTTTTGGGTCGGTCCATCTTCCTTTTGATGCTGCTCTTCGTTCCAGCTTGGAACGTATTGTCACCGCGTCTGGCCTGGGTTTTGGGGATTGGCATTGGCGCCTTGCTACATTCCCTTTTCATCTTGGTGGTCTAGGTGTCTATGCGGCGGGAGATGTTTTACACTATGCATTTATTACGTCCCGTTTGCAGTCTGCTGATTTGCAGGCTAAGCTCCTCGGACCTTCTGGTATTGTAGTTGCTGGCCCTGCTTTTGACGATGCCGCGCGGGTGTTTACTTCGACTACAGGCTCTGGTATCTTAGGTAACCCTAGTGAAATTGCTGCCCCCAAACTTATGAAGAAATTGGCAAATATTTATTTCGCGATGGTTGCTGCTACCTCAGAGTCTGTTTTCTCTTTGACACCACGACAGCTTGCTTTGTGTTAGTGTCAACAGGGTTCTCACTCCTCTGATTGGTTGAGTGCGGTTCCTATCTCAGGGTTGGGTCAGACTATGAATGGGAGGACTTACCGTAGTGTGCTTGGGTATCGTCTGGGTGTTCCGTTATTCACGGTATCTAGGCCCTGTCCTGCTTGCTATCGGGTTTTTGCTGATGATGTTTTTGGGGACCACGTTGTTTCTTGTACTGGTACTGTGGGCGTTAAACATCGGCATAACCTCATCCGTGACACTCTATTCGTCATCTGCTATAGATCTGGTATTTCTGCGGGAAAGGAGGTTGATATCGGGTTGGTTGACGGGCATGGTGGCTCTCTTCGTCCTGCGGATTTGCTGATTTATTCTTGGGACAGAGGGCGTGATGTGTGCATTGACTTGACAGGGTCTTCTCCTTTGACTCAGACTGGGATGACGGATTTTGTGCCTGGCCGGGTTGTCGCTGATGCTGCTTAGCGTAAGTGCACGGCAGCGGGTTATGGTTTCCTTCCCTTGTCTTTCTCTTCATTTGGGGAGCTGGGTTCAGATGTTGTTGCCTTGCTCAAGCGGATCCAGAAATTCTCAATATCTCAGGATACGGAGGCTCGGGTGGCCGCTTACATTTTTACTAGACTTAGCTTTGCTGTTGCTAAGAGTGTGGGAGCCCAAATTGTCTCTCGGCTCCCCACCAATTTCATTTAAACTTTTATTTTTCTTTTAATGAAAGCTGCGCGCATAATAATAATAATAATAATAATAATAATAATAATAATAATAATAATAATAATAATAATAATAATAATAATAATAATAATAATAATAATAATAATAATAATAATAATAATAATAATAATAATAATAATAATAATAATAATAATAATAATAATAATAATAATAATAATAATAATAATAATAATAATAATAATAATAATAATAATAATAATAATAATAATAATAATAATAATAATAATAATAATAATAATAATAATAATAATAATAATAATAATAATAATAATATATGATACATGTATATATATACTTATACTACCATAATAACTACCCATATATATACACCCACCTTATTCCTTATCCACATATCTTATCCATTCACGTCACCACAAAATCTCAACACAATCCATACAAATGAGAGGAGAGAAAAGCGGAAGATTTCAAGGAAGATTTTGTCCCTCCGCCTCGAAATCATAAGGTGCGACTTTATGGAGGAGCACATTTATATCTGGTTGCTTTATTGTTTAGCGGGATTTTCTAAAAGGTAGGTTAATCCTAATCAGTTTTAATATATTTGAATGATTATGTGAGTCATGTTTTAGTAGTTAGTGCATTATAACATGTTGTCGTGAATTCATATGTTACGGAAATGCATTATGACATGGTGTTGGTTAAGATGACTTGATGTGTCGGTAATTGGTATATTGTGTGGTATCTTGCATTTATTGTATTTGTCATGTGTATTGGAGGATATGACAGTTGTGATTGTTTAGTTGTTGTTGAGGAGACGGAAGGCGATTGGGAGACCGTCTTCCGCTTGAGTCGCCTCTTAGAGCTTTTCACTCCAAGAGGGATGTGCATATTAATGACTTAAGTTTGGAGGGACTCGTGTAGTTGAGACACGACGTCTGGCAGGGGATTCGGTTGGCTTGCGAGCCCGGTACGTCTAGGCGTTTCTCGGTACCGGCGTGGTGGTTGTTTGATAGCGTCTCATTCATATCATAGTCATGTTGCATACTCACACACTTTGTGTCGTGTCTCACTTTATTTATTGAAACTGATGTGTTGTATGTCTGTGTAATTGTCACATATTTTCGGGGTGGCCTGTGCCGATCCATATAATATTTCCGATCATATGGGGAGCAGGTTGAGTACAAGTTTGCTTGTTGACATGATCGGGATTTGGGCCGCGCCTTGGACTCGGAGTCGAGTAGCGTATAGCATAAATGACATAGACGGTAGTCGACTTGTTATTATTATAGTTCACATCTATCATTTGTTTACGTTTATGTAATCACTAAACTTGTTATTTATATAACGATTTTCTTAATTGTAATTCCGATTTCATTGCCTTAGGAAATCGAGACGGTAACATTCCCTAATTACCTTCTCCGGGTAAGAAGGGGGTGTTACAATTACCAACATGCGCCTGATATCTCAAATTCTGAGGCTCTGAGGTCCACCTATTACATGTCCAGTCGCTCATAAACGGTGGAGGTTGGGCGCAGTTATCCCTTGATGGATAACCTAATGGAGGTTCAATCCCCCCATTCCCTACTAAGGGTTGTGCTTTGGGTGTAGGATACCCACCCTGATTAGGTGACATCCTACTAGCATCAAACATTAGCCCTAGTGACCGAGTACCATTATAATCAACACCTCGCTCAACAGGCACACGATGCTGATGACCATATACACTTTGGTCATTATCCAAATGCCCTGATGATTCACCATATTCAAACATCCGGTTTCTGGTGCCGTATGGTCCGAATGGTGCCTCATATACTCTGGAATGAGTAGGTAAAGGATTTCGTGATCTAGGCTCACTAAAACCAATGTTAATAGTTCTAGGATAGCCCCTAATATGTTCTCATTTTTTAATTCGAGCGTTAATTTCTTCGAATCCATCATCCAATAATCTACATAACCGCTCATTCATGCTATTATGTTTATCTATCAATGGCTATAATTGGCTTATAACCTCTTGGGCGATATCTCTCGATAAGACCCTTTGAGTTGCGGTTAAGAGACGTTTCGTCTCTTGTAGCATCCTTACTAATTCCCTTGATTGATTATCCTTAAGGTTTTCAGCAATTGATCTCACAATATTCATGAAAACTCTAGCATTTTCTTGAGTTAGGAGCCGATCATATTCATGAAAATCATTTCTCATGGCCTCCCTAACTTCAATTAACACAATATTCAAAAACCCTACATACTTCTTATGTAGTTTACGTACATAGCGCTTATTAACGTCATCAATGTCATCTGCCACACTTCAAGCGTGATCAAATTCTTCATGTGTATTAAGAAATTCATCATTAGGAGTAGACCTAGAACGAGGACTTTCCAAGTTCCTTTCATGGGTAGTTTCCAATGAATCATTGCTAGATACTTTGCGTATGGATATGTTTTCGGGATGGACACTCTGTCATTTCCCTTGACCGTCCGCTTCCCTTATTCTAGATTTTGATCTAGTTGAGTACATTTCCCATTATTGTATGAGATTTGATGTATTAGAAGGATCAATTTTATTAATCCTCCTACTGTTGTCGCCAAAAACTTGTATGTGTGGAAAAAAGATTAGTACCCTGGAGGTCGTAACTACCCTCCTACACTTTGTAATCCACCCTTAAATGCAAGGGTTTGAGTCACGATAATAGATGCGTAATCTAATAAACAGCGTTAAATTACTTATAATAATTTAGCGCTCAAGGATGAATGATATAACTCCCAAACTTAAACACAGGAATCTTCAACGACACTTATTTATCAAGAAAACTCCAATAACACAACATCAACTAAAGTCTTCACAAGAGTACTTGTAGATGGCTGGTTACCTCCATGATCGGATGGGCACACCGTGCTACGTCTAAAGCTAATGCTAATCTATTCTACGTCTAAGAATCTAAGATCAAAAGATAGACTAAGTTGTAGTTGTTGTTTGAGTTGGTTATCTGTTCCTTGGACGAGTGCCTCCTTATATGGACAACGCCTAGATCCTTGAAAACTACTGCTTAGTAGGGAGACGGTTGAATAACCGCCAAGTCTTCTTGAAGCTTCCTTTAGGCGCTTGATATAACATTCCCTAGTTCAACGTTCTTCTCTCGGGGATTCGTTCATTTTCCGCGTGGATCAACATAATTAGGCCTAATAATTTATTCATTATTATATAGGCCCACATATCCTTTAAACAATTAATTTAGTACCTTAACTAAATTGTGCACCAACACTTATATTACTCATGTTTGTATATTTAATGATCAACTATAAACTCTCTCAATCACACAAGAGATTTTAAGTTTTTAACTCATGCTACTTCATTTTAAGTTTTTAACTCATGCTACTTCGTATTAAATAGCCTACGAAGTCTACATGACAACACTGAAACATTGAACAATTTTGCCAACTTCACTTTGATAAGTGAATGATACAGTTATCATGTAAGTGTGCCTTAATGGTTTTATTTTCACATTAACAAATGTATATTTAGTTGTATTTTCAATAACAATGATCCTATTTAATTGTATTGGTAATACTTTTTAGTTTTGTAACGAATCGTCGACGTTTTTTTTTTTAAAAAAGACCATCACTCACTTTTTTTTTTTGACAGCTGTAAATAAAGGATCTACCGTCTCATGGCATGTCAGGCTAGGCCATGTGCTATGCCATTAAGATGTCTCGAAATAAAATTAAAACACAAACAATGAAAAAAGGTGAAGAGCCTACGTAGGTCTTCCAGTAGAACTGCGATCAGATGATCTTCCTTTTCAACTCCCGCAATTTTATTAATAAGTTGCAAACAGTCAAACGAGATATCAAGATGGAGGAGACCCCATTAGAAGCCCATAGTAGTACATGTCGGACGCCCAACGCTTCAGCTTGTAGTGCTGATTCGGCTCTGGTTTGCACCTGTCTTCGCACAAGCTCTTTACCCGTATTATCGTATGCTACCCATCTGAAAGCCGCCTCATAGTTTCGTACCCAGCTAGCATCCACTTTAACACGTATCACTTCGCATTGTTCCTGGTTACCTATTATTTTTACAGGGTACCCGTCTCGTATCTCCGATTTTTTAGTTTCATACAGCTCCTCATATCCTTTCCCCATGGTCTTCTGTAGATTTTTTCCTCCCAAATGATTACATAGAACTCGTACATTTTTGCTAATAGATTTATATAGGTAGCTAGAGATCATCCGTGAGTTCGTAACGATGCCTTGAAAAATGATATTGTTTCTCATGCTCCACAAACCCCACAGTATTGCCACAAAATTTATCACTCTCCACTCCCCTTCCGCCCTATTGGACAAATAGCGAACCCAATCATAACCCAATCGGTAATACTTATTGACTCTGCATTTTCAACCCTGATTCCTAAGTCTGATCCTACCCAAATCCTGCTTGAGACCCCACAGTCCCTGAACAGGTGTTCTGCGGTTTCAACTCTTTTTTGTTCCACCCCACACATGCCGCAAAAAACATCTATCTCCAAGTTGCGCTTTTGGAATTCTTTGCCAATAGGTAAGGTGTTGGTAATGATCTTCCATACAAAAATTTTCCATAACTTTGGAACTGGTAATTTCCATAGTTGTTTCCTGCAGAACTCCCTTCCCCGGTCACCGATTCTAGTTTTATCCTTGGAAGAACCCTTCCTTGCCATGTATTCTCCAAATATTAGCCCATATCCACTCTTTACTGTGTACGCCCCATCTTTCGTGAGTGGCCAATAAATCTCATCATTTATTCGTAAAGCACACAAAGGAATTGCTAGGATCCGTGCAGCATACTCTTCTGTAAACAAAGCCCGTACAAAAGGTTCATTCCACCTACAGTCCGGCTGAATAAGATGTCGCACTTGCAAATTTGCCATCTGAACATTGCCGAGGTCCAACCAACAATCCTTTGGCTCCGGACATCTTCCCCTTACCCATCTTGAGATCCAAACGTTCAAATTCGATTCAATTTCTCGTTTCCAACCAATGTTCTCCATGACCATCTCCAGCACATGGAGGATGTTGCGTACACCCCATGAGGAACCGGAGCCCTTGATTGGACTCATACCATGCCTAAAGACGTTCCTGCCAAATAATTTTTTGTCGAAAAATCCTACAAAACAGTGATGTTTCCCCAGATACTAATCTCCACCCATGTTTCGCTAGCAGAGCCTGGTTTAGACATTCAACGTTTTGAATTCCTAAACCTTGCGCACTCTTTGGTAAGCTCGGGAAATTTTTGCTACACCAGTGAACGTTGTTCCCTAATCTACATCCCGTCCACCAAAATTGTGCCAAAAGAGAGTTTATTTTTTTTGCCACACTTACCAGAATTTTGAAGACCGATAGAAAGTAATTTGAGAGATTGGATAGAACCGATGAAATTAAAGTAAGTCGTCCCGCTGGTGATAGAAAAATCCTATTCCACAAAGAGATCGTTTTTTAACATGCTCTACAAGTGCGCTAAAAATGCCTTGCTTTGACTCCTGAAACTCTGCCGGGATTCCAATATATTTCTCAATACCTCTATTCTTCTTGATATTTACTACCTTCATAATCTGTTGTACTTTAGCCAGGGTAGTATTAGGACTAAAAATGATTCCTGATTTCTCCCAATTTAACTTTTGTCCCGAAGCCTCATAATAGTCATTGATAAGGCTCATGAGGTGAGTTTCCGTCTCCCCTTTATCCTTGAAAAAGAAAACCGAATCATCATCAAAGAAGAGATGTGTGATTGGCCGTACTCCCCAACATAATTGAAGTCCATGTATCCGCCTTGATTCATGAGCGTGATCGATATCCCAGAGAGAACCTCCATACATAGGATAAACAGGTATGAGGACAGAGGGTCGCCTTGTCGTAACCCACACCATGGTCTGAATTGGGGTAAAGGCGCCCCGTTGAAGAGGATCTCATAGCTCACTGACGTAACACAACTCATTATGAGCATTATCAGTTTCTGTGGGAAACCAAGCTTGGCCAGAACCGACTCCAAGAAATCCCGCCTAATCCTATCATACGCTTTGCTCATATCAGCTTTAAAGGCACATCTTCCTTGACGCCCTTTCTTATGATTGGAAATATTGTGAATTGCCCCATGCGCCAATAAAATATTATCGCTAATGCTCCTTCCCGGAAGAAAAGCATTTTGCATTTCACTTACTAGAGAACCCATAACCTTATCCAATCGATTTGCTATACATTTAGTCACAACTCGCATCATCACATTACATAGGCTTATAGGTCGATAGTCAGATACCTCTTTTGGATTCTCAGTCTTTGGTATAAGTGTAATAAACGTTCTATTAACCTCTCTTAAAACCCTACCAGAGTTTAAGATGGACAACACCGCCTTTATAAACTCACCTTTAATCATAGACCAACATTTTTGATAGAAAATTGCTGGTATACCGTATGGTCTCGGAGCTTTAAGGGCCCCCATTTGAAAGACAGTGCCATGAACCTCTTTTGCCGTAAACGGTCTGTTTAATCGGTCCGCCTCATCATGAGTAACCTGGTGCTTTAGTTGCTTGAGAATATGCTCAAAAACGGATCTATCCCTCATCTCCATATCCTCCCTTGACGACATATCGAGATCCATAAAAGTTTTTTGAAATTCACCACTTACCTGTCTATCGTCATAATTCCATTGACCATCGTCGCATTTTATCCCATGGATGTGATTTCGCCCTGCCCTACCTTTTACCCAATAGAAAAAAATATTTAGTACATGTATTTCCATCTACCGTCCATTTTATCTTTGGGCGTTGTTTCCAGAAAGCAGCCGCAGCCTTTGCGAATTCTCGTACCTCTTCGTTTACCTTGGTATACTCCTCGTCACCTCCTCCCATAATAGCTATATTCGATCATTCCGTGTTCCAATTTTCGAACAAAATTCTCCCATTTCACCCGCCATTCGGCCCTTTTATCTAGGGTCCATTTCTTAACACTTGTCCAAACCCGTGCCAATTTCCTAGTAATCCGGTACGCCGGAGATCCTTTATCATTTGTATTCCATACATTACGAATCCTCTCCAGATATTCCTCATACTCCAAAACCCAAGCATCAATCTTAAATGGTTTTTTTCCTTCACTTCTTGTAAGATTCAAATCAACTTCAATTGGAGCGTGATCCGAAATTTGAATGGGATAATGCTTAATTCCCGTATTTGGGAATAGTGTGAACCATTCCTTGGATCCCATTGCTTTATCAATTCTCTCATAAATCCGCCTATCACCCTTGCGATTGTTGCACCATGTAAACCGTGGCCCCTTAAAAGGAATATCCATTAGCTCATTCCTTATTTTCCATAGGTTGAAATCATCAGCTCAACCAATTGGCCTTTGGCTAGAGCTTAATGTCGCATCTAAACTCTACTTGATTAAAATCCCCCACTATAAGAAAGGGGTATGTACATGTCTTAATCCATTTCTCTACATCCATTAGAACGCACGCATACTTAAACTCGGAGCACCATAAAAAAGCACAAGATACCATAATAGTCCATTATATTTCTCGACTAATAGGATGATAAAATTATTACAAGCCTTAACTAATTTCATCTTGGATTCCTTTCTCCAACCGACCCAAAGTCCACCCGAGGCCCCCATGGCATCCACTCCAAAATGTTTAACAAAACCCAACGATCTAAACATAGGGAAAATTTGGCTTGCATTATATTTCGTCTCTATTAAAAACAAGAAATCATAAAACTTACTACCTAGTAACGCTCTTATTTTTGGAATTGTAGGGGAGAGCGTGTTATTGAGGCCCCTACAATTCCAGATTAATCCAATCATGGTGAAAGAGGAGGTTGTGAAGGCCCAACCTCCGCAAAGCCATCAAAATCAGGTGCAACTTCTTTTCCATTCACAGAAGGAATAGATGAATCACTCGAATCCACCATAATAACATCCTCAACATTCACCCTCAAACCCCAAGGTTGTTGTTGCTTCTTCTTCCTCTGTATCCCTTCCTCCCAGCAACCTCGTTTTGCCAACTGTCTCAAGTAATCCTTTGCATTGCCCCTATCTACTCTATTCTCTCCCAATCCTCCTAAACAACAAACTTAAAAAAAAATTCAAGACTTTGTTAATCGGATTCAATGTCAAACAACGAACCATCTAAATCAACGCCTAGTATGAATTGAATTGTAATTTTATTTTATTTTTGTCGTATGTATGGGACGTTGAAAACCAATGTCCATAATGGACATAGACGACGAAACTCAACGTCCACAATGGACATAAACAATGAAACCCAACGTCTTGGATGGGCATAGACGAGGAATGTGCACGTCTCTTGGGCATGAAATAAAAAGTCTGAACCATAGACGGACGTTGAAAGCCATTGTCCCAGCCCAAACCCGACGTGAATATTCATCGTCCCCTTCCCCACCCGACGTGAACATTCATTGTCTTTCCCATGTTTAGACGATGAGAGGAGACGTCCCAAATCACCCCAAACGTGTATATTCAACATCTCCTCCACACCCGATGTTAACATTCAACATCACCTTCCAAACCAGACGCGAACAATCAACATCTCCCTCCACCACTGACGTTGCTATTCAACGTCCCGCGCCCTTCATGACAATGAATTTCACTGTCCCTCCACCCCTTTTGCAACCCCCTTAGACTACCAACAACAAACCAAATACGACCCGACAACAACAACAAGAAATGCAACGACAACAAAAATCAGCGACCAACGACAACAACAATAAAATCGAATTCAACAACATTATTAATTAAAATTATCCAATTGAATGTATAAAAACTAATTCTTCCTAAACTAATAAACAAAATAAATGGATGTGCATTACTTCCTTGTGGTGGTGCTGTGGTGGTCGGTGCTGATGCTGCGGTGGTGCGTGGTGCTGATGATGCCCGGGTGATGATGCGTGGAGGTGGTGGTTGTCGATGAGAGAGAGAGAGAGTTGAGTGATTGAAAGAAAGGGCAAGAAGGACTGAGATGCGTAGGGTGGCGAGGGTGCGGCGGGCTGGTGTGGTAGTGGTGGTCGGAGGTGGCAGTGCGTATGGGTGTGGGTGTCGGAATTTTGGTGGTGTTGGGTTGAAGGGGGAGAGTGAAAGAGAGGTTAGTGGGAAAGAGAGAGTTCAAGAGTAAGGGACGTCTTTTTTATGAAAATCGTCGACGATCCTTTATAAAACGTCGACGACGTTTCGCAACCCGGTTTGATATTTCAATAAAGTTGTCTTGTCATTTTGTTCAGTTAATTAATTTTAACATGCCTGAGAGAATAGGGAAGACGGTGGTGTGCGGCCGTGCGAGAATTATTAAATTATCAATATTGATTGGGGCTGCGTGATGGGTGGTTTGTTGGTGGAGTCACAACTGTAATTATTATCGGTTGGGGAAAGCGGGTAGTATCTCTGGTGGGTGGGATCGCTAGTGATAGAGGGTTGGTGGTGGCGCGGTAGGGAAATGGAGGTGGTGACAATGGTAGGGAATATGAAGTATGAGAGACGAGGGATGAAAGAAACTTGAAAATGGAAGAGATAAAAGTGTAATTTGCGTATGTAAAAGAGTAAAATACGTATGTGAAATAACAATACCCTTTGAGATATGTCTTATATAATCTTCAAACATGTTACCCCGAATGACTTGCATAATATACATGGCTTGCAGGCTATCCTTAGTAATAAAATAAAGGGTAATGCTAAATACCTTCTAATTTGGGTATTAATTTAGGAATTAAGAACTAAATTAACCAATATAATTAATGCATATATTAAGAATTTATTTTCTCTTTTGGTTTCTTAAATACAACCCACTCAATTGTATTTAGCATTACTCTAAAAAAAATTAAAAAAATTAAGGGATATTCTCTCGTGTACCCCTTAACTTTTTCATTTTCTATGATATACCTCTCTTTTCATGCAAAAAAACTTTGACCGTCAATAACTCTTGGCTACAAGTTCAGAATACGATAAACTTTTTTTTCTAAATTGACCGTCTTTAAGAGGTCTTCCGTTTGAAAAAAAATTCACCGACGTCTCAACTTGTAGTCGGGAACTATGGTCGGTCAAAGTTTATTTGTTAAAAAACGTTTGACCAACCATAACTACCGGCTAAGAGTTCAAAAAGCGGTGAATTTTTTTTCAAATTGAAGGCCTTGACGAGATAATTGGTTTGGAAGAAAAAAATACCGTTTTCTAAACTCGTAATAGAGAATTATTGTCGGTCAAAGTTTTTTTTGCGAAAAACGAGAGGTACACCATAGAAAACGAAAAAGTTTAGGGGTACACGAGAGAATATCCCAAAAATTAATATGCCTCTTTAAAAAAAACCTACAAACTCAAGTAGAGTGCTACAATCATCCACGTCATCTCAATCAACCACCATATAAAAAGACGAAACTACCCTTTTATAAGTCCAACACTTCAACTGGAGTGACTCATGAGTCATTACACCTTTACTAAGTCGGCTACCGGCCCACCCTCCTCACCAGCTCATGGAAAACTATCCCCAATCTCAACCCCATTCCCACCATTTAATTCAGCAACCCCCAATCTCCTCAACCCTAACAAGAAAAACAAGAAAAAGAAAAAAAAAACAAGAACAACCACTACAATTCACTCATAAAATGCGTTATTTGTAATTATAGTAAGTACGGTTTTTCTAACTGTAATAATAATAATTATTGTTGTTGTTGGAAAATGGGGTGTTTTGTGTCAACGCAAAAAGAAACCGGAGTGAGAAACAGACGGCGACCAAGTAATATAGGTGAAGTTTCGGTATTTGTACCGGGACTTCGGGTTCCAAAACCAGTTGATTTCTCTCAATGCCTTGGGGAACAAGTGCCTAAGTGTGCTGTAGAACGATTGTCTGCTCTTCGGACTCAACTTGTGGTTATGGTTGGTCATGAGGCTCTTCATGTTACTCGGTCACGGCGTAAATCAACTACCCAACACGGTTAGTTAGTTAGTCCGTCCGTTTCAATCATTTGTTTACCTTTTATTAAATAGCTCGAAATCAAATAGTTGGTAAAGATGAAAAAATTTACGGCTTGTTTGGTTGCCCATTAAAATCATGGGATTTTAAACTTCCTAGGAAGTATAAAACCATGATGTTGTTTGGTTGCCAAAATCATGGGAAGTAGATCCCCATGAATCTACTTCCTCCATTATGTGGAAGTCACTCACCAAGCCCCCTTGGTCATTGGAACTTCCCACATGAATTAATTTCCCACATGCAAACCATACGCTTTTTGGAAATTCACATGAATTGGAAATTCATGTGAACTTGAAGTTCCCGGGAACTTTAATTCCCTTATGTCAACTCGTCTGTCTCAATCATTTGTTTAGTTTGATTAAAATAGCTCGTGAAGATGAAAAATGTAGTTAGGCAGTTAGTTACTCATTCCGTCTCAGTCATTTGTTTAACTTTTACCTTTGATTAAAATACCTCTTATGACGGAGGAAGGAATGTATTACTGTTCTGATTAGCTGTTGTTTTGTGTAGGAGTTTCTACATTGACGGATCTTCAACAGGTTCTCGAAGATTACTTACCCGTTCTCCTCGGATTAGTTAAAGATGGTACTTGTATAATTTTGCTGAATTTTTATTTGTGTTATCCAAACTCGTATTTTACGATATTTTTTGACTGAATTTATTGGTTTTCCAATTTAGGAAGTCCGTTGCAACATAAAGTACAATTTTGTTGGGTCAATCAAGAAGATGTGGCAGAGGTTAGGCTCGAAAGTCGGAATTTGTTTGCAATTGTTTTGTTTCGTTTCACAATATGAGCTGTTTAAGCTTAGAGATCTTGATGAAACGCTTCAGTTGAGGAGGAAACAATGCTTCTTGAATACTTGATGTTAGTTTCTAATTAGAATCATGCAGTGTGTTTGGCGAACTAAATTGGTCAAGTTTGCGATAATTTCATCACCGAAGTCCAGTAAAAATCAAGGATTGTTCTAAGCGGTGTAGGGAATTACATTGAGGATATACTATCTTCTAGCAGTGACATATTATGAAACATGAATAACTGACCCTACATTTTGTACTATCAGCTCTACTTGTTGATTGGCTAATTTTACGGTTGGGATGATAAGTGTGTCAAATTTAGGCTAGCGTTTGATTTTGCTTTCGATATCCGTTTTTCAGGAAACAGTAATGACTAATGCTTGGTATGAGGTATTGTCTGTCCTGCATCTGATGGCAATGTTATCGCTATCACAAGCCAACCTTTTACTTCTTCCCAGAATATCTACTGATGGTTATCAACCGAAGGTTACTGATGGTAGGCATACCCCCTGTACTCAAGTGTCTAAAAACTGTGTGTCTTATTGTTTAGACCGTCTTATTTTGTCCTCTAAGGTGTTCAATTTGTTTGATGCATTTTGAAGTTTACTCGCTTATATGCTGTGAATGGAATTAAATTTCCGAGCTAACAAGTAAACTTTCCAATACTCCGTATAAGACGATATAGAGCTGGAAAAACATATAGGTGGCATAACATTCAGGATGCTAGATTCTTTTTGCGAAAATTGGGAAGATAATTGGTTGTTTTAGCTTGAATCAGGCCGGTGTTAGATTTGGTTTAGGTGTTTATATTCTTTGATTATAGCTGATTTTCTTCGTGCGTTTGCTTGACATCATTGTATACATTTGAGTAAAACTGTTGGACCTCTTTTCAGTTAGCGATATTACCTCACACCTCAAAAGAGTCTCCCGTTCAAACAAGTTAGAAATGGGGTCGTGTGCTCATGTCTAGGCAGCTTCTCCCAGTTATTGAAACCAAAGACGACCATCACTAACTCTCGTTTGCGGATATAAGTTTTTTCTTCACTGTACCGTTAGCATCCATCTTGCAGCTGTACATATTGTACACCAATTCATGTTTCCAAGTCTCCTATGAGCTTGTACTTCATAATAAAACATAGTAACTTAAGCATTGTGGGGAGTCTTAGCTAAGAATAACAGAGGAGACCTATCACCTACTACCAATAAGAAGTCCAAAAAAATAAACATGTGTTTCTTTATGATACGCTAATTTGTTTGAGGAATCCAACTTAGTTAAAAAAAGCGAGCCTCTAGTGCATTTAGGACACTTAAGTCCCATGGTTGGTGAGGTAATAGCCAAAACGCCTTGGTGCAGCGTAGCTAGCAAGGCACAGTACTATGCAATTTCCATACTTTTCTTCTAGCTCTTGTAAATGCCCTTCTCTTTACGACAATATGTCTTTAACTTTTAGACCAAAGGAAGGGTTTTGTTGTGCAAATTTATATTTAAAAACTATAATTTTGTTTGCAAAAGCAATGCGCCTTGGGCCTATTCAGCAGAAGAAAGTGTTAATTTCAATATGCTCATTATACTTGCTCTAACTATGGCGTTTCTTTATTATCTTAGGACAATAGTGACCGTAACTGCAAACGCAATCAGTACCACATTTTTATACCAAGTTTACCATTGAACTCACTAGCACGGGGAATTAGTAACAAGAATCACAAAATACTTCAATTGTATGCTGTTTTAAACTGGTTTTTAAA
Organism: Silene latifolia; assembly: GCF_048544455.1. Lineage (NCBI taxonomy): Eukaryota > Viridiplantae > Streptophyta > Magnoliopsida > Caryophyllales > Caryophyllaceae > Silene > Silene latifolia. The sequence continues at coordinate 461,349,825 of NC_133538.1, read as the reverse complement.
GTTTTAACAATTTTTTACCTATTGGTTCAACGAACACAGAGAGCAGGCGAGCTTCTGTCGACATTTTCTTGAAGGCAGCAGGATACCTTGATTGTGCAATCCGTCACGTGTTTCCACATCTTTCAGTAGAGATAAGGTAAGGCTTTTAAATTTAAGATTGAGCCGTGTTCTTATTTATGTCATGGGTAGTGTATATTGTCATGTTACTCATGTTATATATCACTTGCTGTTTGTAGAAGTTTGCCTGTAGATCTGTCCGAAGGAGTTATACGGGCTCTCTCGCTGCAGGCACTTGGACAGGTAGTGAAGTCTCTGTATTCCTCCTCTCTTGTGTGAAGCAATGCTTCCGTTTGCTGGAAGTTGAAACTTTCCTTTTTAATGAGAGATTTATTACTCATACCACATAACCTCAGCACTTAATATAGGACTATTTTGTTGTGTTTGTTATACACTTGGTCCTGTTATTCTTTCTAGTAATATTGCTTCCTTGTGGTGGTTCCTTACTGTGGTTTATGTTAGACAGACAAATTATTTCCGAGGCATAACGCTTTGGCCACGTTGTCATACAGAATAAGCTATTTTATGTACCCTCATAATCCACTATGTTGGTAGTGTAGGGTGTAGATATCCAACTTGGCTTGGCGATTGACAGTGCCAAAGCAACGCTTGCTGTAAAGAGAAGACTGGCATGTGAAATGGTGAAATACTGGCAACAGGTAAATTATTATATATTGATATGTACTTTGTTTTTCTCTTACTAATATTTTGGTGTATGTGGGATTAGAACTACTTTTGCTGTCCCTGCAGTGAAGTATAAAACTTATTAGGTTCTTTGACAAGGTCATTTAGTTAAACTGTAGTTATGTACTTTCTCTAGTACAGTGTTTTGGAAGTTCATTCCTAACATTGGGCCTTGTTGCGGTAACCTTCAAAATTCGCCAGAAAGCAGTCATTCTAGCTTAGGTGATTCCACGACAAAAAATGGCCTTTTTTTGTGTGTATAAACGTAAGTAGGATACCTTTACAAACATATGATACCTTGGCGCATTGAAAGAAGCTAGAAACAGCCTTTTCAAACAGGAAAATAATGTTCTAATCTCTGAAAACAAATGGTAATTCAGCTCCAACCAAATGAATTTCTACTTTATATATCATGTTTTTCTTGTCTATATAAGTTAGTCACATTATATAGCCTCTCACGCTGACCCATATTCATATCAGATTTTGATATCCACATGACACATGTACCTGATACTGGTCCTTGTTAGTTAAGTATCCTTGTATTCGTCATTCATCAAACTGTTTGTGTTTTTTTAAGTTTTCTTTACTCATGGGTTAGTCCTAAATAGCTTTGAATAATTTTGCTGTCGTTTGCTGATATCAACTTTCTGCAGGCACAAGATAATATAATGAATCTACCGCTAACTAATGGTTGGGGTGAAAAGCACCAGCTTTTTATTAAGTGGAAGTATATGGAAGCAAAGGTATATCATGATTCTTTCTCGTTTTCCCTCTTTTAACTGTTGTGTGACATTTTTTTATTACAGATTATCCGATATAGGGATATCGATACATACATGTGAATCCGAGCAGTGTTGATTTCGTTACTTTTGTTATCGCTGTCTTCTATTATATTTCTTCTTGCTCCAATGTGTCATGCATGTTTCTATAGTTATTATGATGTACCCGTAATTTGTAACAAATACTCCCTCTGGAGTCTGCTCCAAAGTGATTTTCCCCTTTACTTTTAGCACATGGTTGAGAAACTCATTATTAAATCAATGAGATATTCTCACTTGTACGCCTTCACTTTTTCATTTTCTAAGTTGTACCCTTCGTTTTTCACCAAAAAACTTTGACCGATAATAATTCTCTGCTACGAGTTCTGGAAACGGTAATTTTTTTCCAAACCAATTATCTCGTAAAGGCCTTTAAATTTGAAAAAAAAATTCACCGCTTTCTGAACTCGTAGCTAGTAGTTATGGTTGGTCAAAGTTTTTTTAACAAATAAACTTTGACCGACCATAATTCCCGACTACGAGTTGAGACGTCTGTGTTTTTTTTCAAACTGAAGAGCTCATAAAGACGATCAATTTGGAAAAAAATGTTTATTCTATTCTGTACTTGTAGCCGAGAGTTAATTAACGGTCAAAAGTTTTTTTGGCAAGAAAAGAGGGGTACACCTAAGAAAATGAAAAAGTTGAGGGGTACAAGTGAGAATATCCCTAAATCAATATAAATATAGTAAGCGGACCACAGTTAAAACATAATCTCATCTTAGCTCAGTGAATTACCAACCATTACCACTAGGGCACCAGTCAACCATCATCATTGATGGATCACCACAATTACCACTACTAGGCCTCCACCCCACCACTAATTGAGAAGTTAGTAGGTGGACTTGATGGTGTAGTCTTTTCAGGAGGGTTAAGGTGAGGACGAGCAAAAAGGGGAGGAAATTTGGAACCAGTTTGCTGTCTGACTTTTTTTTTTTTTTTTTTTTTTTTTCTGAGGGGAGGGATTGGGGGCCGCGTAAGTCTATGTGAATGTGTGGCGATTTCATTTGCATCGTTTGTATATAATATATATTGGCCAAGACTGGCTTATAAAATGACAAGAGCTTTAAGCTTTTAGCTGAATTTTCAGCCTGGAGCTTTAGAAGTTTCCTCCATACTGTCCTGCCATGTGACCATCTTGCCCAAAGATGTAGCATATTGCATAATACTTCATCTTTTTCTTATTTTCGCCGATTTTTGTATCCAAAAAACCAAAGATGTCTTAATCCCATTGGGTAAGAGTAGTAATGTAAGGGGGTACTTTGAGCATTAAGCCGCATGTTCAAAATTCAAATCCTACTTTCCCTTGTATTCTTCGGCCCTGTGGCTCCTCTGACAAAAAAAAAATTACTTAACAATAGCACTCTTCAGGCTGCTGCTTACTATTATCATGGAGTCATTTTAGATGAGGGCAACACCGAGAAATCTCATGGGATGGCGATTGCCTCTTTACAAGCAGCTGATGAGTATCTTAAAGAGTGTAACAAGGCAGTTGAAGCATTTAACATGGCTCCTCCTCAGTCAAGGTATACCCTTAAAAGTCTATTCTTATGTTTATTTCCCTTGCTGAGCCCCAACCTTTTTGTGCTGACACTTTTTTAATACACGCTGTCAATGAGAATTAAACCCAAGAGAACTAAGCTTTCTACGTGGCTTAAATTATCAACAAGCGAAAATAGTTCGTTGCAAATAGATGCCTTGGGCATTGCTCAAGTGTAGTAGGCACTGCATAAGAGCTGTCGAAGTGTCAGTAAGAATTTTATCCATATTGGATGAAAATTGATTTTAAAATGCGTACCATGGAAATGGAGCTGAAGTCATCACATATAGATTGCTAAAACTTAAAACGATAAGCATGTTTTAAAGTTGCTAACTAGATTATGGATATGGATAATGGCTGGAATCGAAGGAGAGGGAAATAAATGGGGGTTAGGGGGAGGGAAGAGAAGAAGGGAAAGAGAAGTAAGAAGTGGTAGTTAGATAGCAGAAGAATAAGAGGCAATAAAAGGGAAAACCCAATGTGGTTCAAAATTACTAATAATGATGTTGCACGCGGTGGATGGCTGTGAGAAGCTGCAAGAAAGCCAAAAGGTCAGTTTCTGTGAGAGAAGATCAGATTTATTGTGGTGGTAGAGAATGAGGTCTTAATGATACTTTGTACTCCCCTAATTCCATAAAAAAAAATTCTTACTGATTGCTTACAAACGGGAAGATACTTTGGTTACTCATGGAGGTGGAATGATTAATAAATCCGACTCTTTTTTGTGAAACACAGAGGAAGATACCTCCCATTTGCCTTCCTCCCTTGCAGTGTAAGACTTTTGACGTCTGTTAGACACTTTGACCATATTCTTTTGCATTTACATACAACTTTTATTGAAAACATAGATTTTTGTAATATTGCTTTCTATAAATGTAAATATTTTTTGTATCATATTTTATTTTGTTTTGTTTTTCAACATATTTACATCAAACTTTGACTCCTAAAAGTCAAAGAGGAAGATCATAGTAAAATGAGGGAGTCTTGTAGAATAGGTACGGTGTAGTGCATTGATGGGATGATGCATTAAGCAAATTGTTGCGTATTTCCATTTAAAATTGAGCCAGTCAGTATTCCATTCCTGTTGTTTTGTATCGGAAAATAGGATAAAGAAAGGTGGCTCGTTGAACCTGCTTCTTTTATGCTATGAAGATGCAGATCATAGAGGTAATATTTTATCAAGGTCTTATGGAATGAGTGTATCTGGAACATATGTAAAGCTGCATATTTCTGTATGTTGGAATTTGGAAGCCTGCACGTATAGGAGGGCTCTTAAGTGCAGTTGATAAGTAGATTTAGGGCTTGTTTGGATGAGGGGAGAAATTTGGAGGGATCCATCTCCTCCAAGGCAAATCAAAATCCCTCCACCATAGGAAAGATTTGGAGGGAAATTGTATCCAAACAACCAACTCCATTCCCCCTCCCCTTTCCTTTCCCTCTATCCCTACCCTCCTTTTCCCTCGGACCTTGCTATCCAAACAAGGCCTTGAGGCAATGGTAATTCAAATATTCCAGTTTTCTGATTTTTTAGTACACAACTTACATGTTTTCAATAGCCTTTTTTGTCTATGTTAGTAAATCCTTCCTTTTCTCCTTAGATGTGTTTAGTTCTTTTACATGTTATGTATGCTATTATTATATCTGAACTCTGAAGTTTGATAAATGAAGTTCAATCACACTTGGAGAGGTTCTTTATTGACATTGACATAGGTCATTGTGGAGCACGAGGTTCTTAAATTAGATGTGTCCTATTTTATTTTATTTTTAATTAATAGTGGACATCGTTTAAAGGATACCAAAGGGATGGCACCTATATACAAACAGAGAGTAGGATGATTAAGCTTTCAAGCCATCAAGAGTCATCTTATCTATTTAGAGAAGAAAAATAAAGTTGGGTTGAGAGAGGACCACTGTCCACTTGACTCCCATTATACAACCAAAACTGCTGGATTTGCACTCGTCACACTTGGAGGAAATATTATAAAAAAAATGATGGATGTCTTTGAAACCAAGTGATCCAAGATCTCGTTTATCATCAAATACACCCCTAATAGCAAGGGAACCATATTCCAAACTTTTCTTCACTCTCTTCCAAGCTAAAAAAAATTATTATCCCTATTTTGCTGCGAACTTAACTCACTAGACGATGGCAAGTGTCACAGAGCCAAGACCTAAGGGTAAGAGAGCAAAAGGTGATCAACGTATTTTTCACCCTCGCCTTACAAGGAACATTGGTTTCTCGTCCTAACTTTTAAACCTGTTTTTCTGGGGTTTCCTTTCTTTTTTTTTGCTCCTGCCCAAGCAAAAAACATGCAGCTTTTGGTGGAACCTTACACGATTACTTCGAATTGGCTGTGAAGCGATACCGAAATCTTCACGTTTGAATAATCAAGTTTTGTTCTAAAGTTACGTTCTGAAAGTATGAAATTACTATAACCAAAAAAAATTCTTGGATTACCTAATTTGGAATCGCATTTAAATGTGCTAATGCCCTTTTAGCCTTCCTTTTATCTGTCTTCAGTACTCACAACAGATTGGAATACTGTTACAAACTGAGCTCGGCCCTTTTTCCTGAACACAGATGTCACCATGGTAATGATTAATCAGTGTGCTCCGACAAAGCATGGAGATGTGACATGGTCATGTTTGTCTGGGAAATAAGCTGTCGGATCCGATGTAAGGACACTGAAATTTGTGTCATCACTGGACATGTTTTTAGTAAGATTTTCAGACTAGAATGTACTCTGTTTCTATCTAATCGACTGGAACTCAATCCTATGGTAGAAGAATTTTTTTTATAGCATTCCATCATTTGCGGGATTGGCCAGGATGAACCCTTGGTCATGGTTACCGAATTCGCTCGGTACCCTACGAATCGCGAATTGTTAAAAGCGAATTCTATCATGTTGCTTACTGAAAATACATATAACACAACCATGCCCTTGGTATTGTTTTTCTCTTCATGATAGGACTTAGGAGTGAGGTTGGTTAAGACCTAAGAGTATACTTCTTTTTTGTGCTTTATATCTTCTGTATTTGCATCTGGAAGGATTTTGCTTCCTTCTGCTTTTCATGTTGGGGAAAGTGGACATATGGACGCTGACAGTGAGTGTAACTGTGTAAGTAACTATTTAATTTCAAGCGAATTCATTGACCTAGTCAATTTATCAGCTTTTTTGCTCATAGGGATTGCTTGCTCATGAATTGTGTGCTAAGCACGTGAATTAAGAGAAAGTAGGGGTTGGAGGAGAGGTGTTTTGCTGTTTACTCTTTACTCTTTCCATTGCCCTCATTGGTCTTGTGAAGTTCTTTCGTTAAAACTATGTACTTCTTAAGTTCTTATGGGGTGGTATTGATCTGTTGACAATGTCATATCTGCATGTTTAATTTGGCACTTTTCTGAGGTTTCATCGGTTGTCTTAATCTGCTGTTTCTTATGCAGAAATCCACCGTTATGGGGAACCATGAAGTATCTTTCTGACAAAATCCCTAAAGATACTTCCAGCAAGGTGCGGATCAATCGGGATTTGTTTACATATGAAAAGTAAGTGATACATTAAATATAAAATTATGCACTAAAATATTCGTTTGAAAGCTGCATAAACAATCATTGTAGCATAAAGTCATGGCACTCACTGACTCCTTTTGTGTGTTTCTTCGAAGTGGTAAATGGTAAATGTGTTGCATCAATTAGCTCTATTGTAGTCTATGCCTAATAATATGGGGTAATGGGACACGATTAACAAAATTTTGTGTATGCACTTTTGCTCAACTTTGGTGTTGGAAAAACCTAAACCTGTAATTTTTCGTATAATGGTGACTTGGAAATTTCAACTGGATGTCTGGATCCCATAGAATAAAAGTTACAGGTCATAAGTCACTGTTTTAAGTCATAACATGGCCGTGACTTGCAGAATCATGGAGACTGCGCCAACTTTACCGGATTTCGCCTTAGCCCTTAAGCCTGATGAGTATCAATTACCTCCTGTGTATTCTTGTTGGAACGAAGACAGTGCAAAGAATGGGCAACAAGGCCATCACTAGCATCACAGTCGGGAAAGATGCTGTATTTGCCACTGAGAGACCAGATCTGTTGGTACCTGAATATCTGGACGCTAAAACTTGGTCTGATTGTATCCTCGTTTGTTGTATACTTGTATGTAACAAAAACATACAGTTTTTTACGTCCATTGCCTTTTCAAAAGCATCTGGCTTTGAGGACCAAGTTTCCAAATTCAATGTTCACGGCAGAGTTGTTTGATTGTATAAATATTGCAAACATTTCAGTTCTTTGTCAATACTGACAATATAAAATAATAATAAAAGGAAAATGAGATAGTTTTTGAAATAATAATAAAAGTAAAAAACTGTATGTTTTTGTTACGTCCATTGCCTTTTGAAATAATAATAAAAGTAATAATCGGGCTGTTCAGTTAATGTATTATACAACCGGTTGTATATACAACTTATTGATGTTGTGGAGCTTTGTTACAAAGTTGTCGCGCTCTATTAACAAAATTATCGAGTTATGATACAAAGTTGTTGAGCTTAACAGAATAATTATTAAGCTCAATAACTTCGTAAAATAGCTCAATAACTTGTAAAATAACTCAACAACTGATAATTAGCATTTTAGTAGTATTTTACCCGGCATTTATACCTTATTCCGACTTGATTTTGTGTGCTTAAACGTCTAAAAAGCTCATTTAATTACTAATTTATAATAATTAGTTGTATTAGTTTATAATTAATAATTAATTGTATTTATGTATAATATTAGTATTATTATTATTATTATATTAATTTAATGTGCAGACAAGACGGGAAAGTGAGGCGGAAGAGCAAGACGAGATTATGAGAAGAAATGACGGAGGTGAAAATAGGCTAAATCATGGGAAAATAAACCAAGTAAAGGAGCAGCTGCTAATTTCAGACGGTCTTTGCTGAGCTTTTACTACCACCTCCGGCCACCTTGGCAGCCACCACCCACAACCACTGACCACCCTTAACTTCCAACGTCACATCCCAACCATCCACGACCACCATGGACCACTGCAACAGCCACCACGAACCCTTCTTCCACCCCTAGCCACAAACATACAATTACAACCTTTTCATGCACCCATCTTTCAACCACCACAACAGCCACCTCCAGCCACCGTGGGAACCACCCATCACCACCAATAACATCCTCCCACTTCCAAATTCACAATACAATCACCCATCACCACCATTGACCACCTTGGAAGCCACCACGACCTCGTCTTCCACCCTCGTCCATCAACATACAAACAACAACCATAAATCAACCCACCACCATTACAGCCACCTAAAACCACCGTGGCCACCACCCATAACCACCACAACCAACCCCCATCATCACCCAACACTCGTCCACCACCGGCAGACACAACAGTAGCAATCTCGACCCACAACTCCCTCCTTAAACCAACTTGCATAAACGCCCCGTGTTGTTTATGCCGGCCAACCGGCAACCGACTCAACCCACCGGCAGGCACACACTCAATTTCTCTCCTTTTGTGAAGTTCTCGCTACCGGTCATAGTCACCGGCAGCCGGGCTACCGGCACGCAACACGCAATTCAACATCTCGCATCAACTCTTGTTCCCTCTACCGGTGCTCCGGCAGCCGCTATGCCGGCACCCACCACCAATGCATAAATTCGTCCTCTTGCTTCAAGGTTCTCGCTACCGGTGACCTCGCCGGCCTGCCGGCAGGGGCCCCTCTGCTCGTTTTTGTCCTTTGCTTCATTGTGTCGATGTTTTTTTTGTTTTGTCCATTGCTTTGTAGTATTAGTTATTATTATTATTATTATTATTATTAATCATTGTAATTAGTATTGTTATTAGTATTAGAATTATTATTATTATCATTGTTAGTAGTAGTAAGTTAATTAGTAGAGATGTTATATATACACTACTCTTACACTACCATTACACACTACACCATATATTAGAATAGACAACACTACTACCATATTAGAAAATAGAATTAGACTATCTTAGAAATTAGACTAGTTTAGATTATTCTCTCTCAATATTGTAGAACCCTAATATTTCTTTTCTCATTTTCATTCAATAAAATTTGTAATCTTTCCTTAATTTTAGTTTAATTGCTCTCTAGTTTATCCAAGTTCATCTCTTTTCATTAGTTTACAATTAGTCATTTGGGTTGTATTTGAAAGACAAGAAGAAATCCATCTTCCATTATTATCCAAGTTTGTTCTTTTCCTCTTAGTTGGTATAATTCTCATCTTTTATTTACATCTTATTTTCATTTGTTTACATTTCTTATGTTGTTTAATTGTTATTCATCCAAAGTATTAGTCTTTATCATGTTTGCAATGTTTACTTGTTTATTGTTGCAATTTGTTGTTAATTTCTCACCCATGAACATGTGTGAGTAGTCTTATCTAAGGTCATGGGGGATCTTGGGTGATTAAGGGGGTCGAAATTGGGTTGTTAACCTTTTGAATTGGGTAATTAATCGGTCTTACTCTTGTGCATATGAAGTGCTCGATGAAATGTTTAAACGAAAGTTTGAGCCTTTTATTGGCATGTTTAACTTATCTTGGTGCATTGTGCTATTGGATGATTTTAGAAGTGTTTAAATGAGATGCTTAAATGAAAGTTGGAGCCTTTCTTAGACATATTTGATCCATCTAGGTGCCTATGCTATTAGATAGTCTTTATGCATGTTTGTGATGAGTTTGTCTCAACTAAGTAAAAGCTTGTTTGTAAAACCTTACTCCCATGCCTATGAAATGTTTGATGGATTGCTTAAATGAGAGTTTGAGTCTTTCATTATCATGTTTAGTCTATCCTAGGTCGAAAGACAACGGAAGGCCTATATGGCATGGTCGAGATGAGTTTTTTCATACCAAGTAAATGCTTGTTGTTTAGCTCTAATTGACTAAGAAATTAGGATCAATCATAGGCCTTTATTATTACCCATTTCTTGTTAACAACCTTCTCTTCCCCGACTTATCCAAGTGAACCCAAGGACCTTAGCTTTCATCATTTGATTAGAAGTAATTTCATTTAGTTTAATTTTATATCTTATTTGCATCTTAGTTTATAATCAATCAACTTTATTTTTATTTGACTAAACTAAGATTTAAACCGAACAAGTATCTAACCTCCGCCATCTTTGTGTTCGACCCCGATTAAATACTATTTTTTAATTGGGTTTTATAAATTGTTTTTGGTACTGGAAGTGACGGCAAAACCCGGTCATCAAAATGGCGCCGTTGCCGGGGATGGCGTTAGGTTATGCTTAGTTAGTTAGAGTCTTAGGCTTAATCTTAGTCTTGTTGTTTGCTTGTTTGAGTAGTGATTTGTTTCTTGTAGAGTGATTGTGTTATTGCTTATCCCTAGTGCCTCAAAGCATTAGGAGACTAACGGTTTTTTGAAGTATATGCCTAGAGGAAACGGTAATCCTTTCCACAATTTTTAACTACCTACAAATACCCACCACAAAGCCAAACATGAATCAAGAAAGCTTCAACCAAGGTTACCAAGACTTCTACCATGGAAATCAAGGGAACCAAGCCAATCAAGGATTCAATCAAGGGTACCAAGATCACAATTGCAATGAAAACTATCAAAATTTTGACCAAGGGTACAACCAAGGTTATCAAGACCAAAATTTCAATCAAAACTATCAAGGATTTAACCAAGGCTTTCACCAAGGCCAAGGTTCAAATTTTCAAAATCGGTACAACCATGACTCTCATTTCTCACTTGCCAACCAATCTTCCAATCAAGAGCTACCACCTCAAGCAAGCAATTTCTTGGGAGATGCTCAATATGACAAATTGTTTTAGATGATAGAAGACTTGGAAAGTTCAACCCTACAAAGCATGAATAGCTTCTCCGCCCATCAAAAATTTCTTGAGACCCAAGTCTTTGAAAACATAAAGGAACTTTATGCCTCCCAAAGTACCTTTATTCGTCTAATGGGTTCCAAAGCTCTTGTTGACCCTCAAACACCACCGGATAAATTTTTAGGGCAAGGGGAAAATGCTAAGGATCCTATAGAGGTAAATGAGGTCAACACAATCATTGTGGGAGGAGAAGTGGCAATGGAAGAAGCATGCATGTCCCCTAATCTGGGTGATGAGTCAATGCCAATATCATTTAAAGTGGGTGAAGAGAATGATAATTTGATTGTATCAACTACCTCAGAAATTTTTGATCAAAGAAGGTGTGAAATTGAGGATGAGTTTGTTCTTGAAGAAATTATGGGGATAGAAGTTGAGAGGAAAGAAGTTGAAGCCGATGAAGAAGAAGAAGAAATGGTTATGTGGGAGGAAAACTCGCCGGAAAAGCAAGAAGTTAATGAGTTGGTTATTGAGGAACCCAAGGGTACACCAAAACCTTCTTATGAGCCACCTTTGCCTTTTCCTCAAAGGGTGGAATTGACCAATGAAGACTCATGTATCGAGAAATTCTTTAACTTGATGAAAATGATGGAAGTCACTCTTCCATCCACGGAAGAGACACCTCATTACACCAAATTTCTTGAGGAAGTTATCTCAAAGCAAAAGAATATCTATGATGATGAGGAAGACCTCCCAACATCAATTTCTTCGAAAATTCATGAAGATGAAGTGTGTGTCAATAACAAGTGTGGGGAAGAGGTTAAGACTTGGAAAATGGAGGTTGATGAATTTGAACTTGCCATACTTGGGGAGTTGAGGAGCCGTGAGAAAAACTATGATACTTGTAGTTTTGACACTAGCTTGGAAGATATTGAAACTCTCCTCTTTGGAAGTGGTTCGATTCATTTAGAGGGTCAAAAAAATGGGGATAAAAATGACACCATCATGAACCTCAATGTTGAGAAGTTGACTCCTCCACCTCCCACCTCCTACCAATTTACTTGCCTTGAAGAGTGTAGCTCGGTCACTTCAAGTAAAGAAACCCCAAAGAAGATTGATGAGAAAAGGGTAGGTGAAGTGTTGATGATAGAAGATGAAAAGGGAAAGAGGAGTGGAAGCTTGAAGTTGGAGAGGATCACCCCAATGTCATCCCTCCTAAATTTGATTCTAGAACTAATACCCCTCCAAAAATGAAGCCAAGGGTTGAGAAGAATAAACCAAAAATATGGAGAAAGAAGTCGAAAAGAAAAGGGAAATGTGAACCAATCCTAGAAAATGAAGAAGTTCTTGTCCATGACAAGAAGAAGTTTGAAGAAGAAATTGCCCGGAAATGGTCGGAAGTGCACCATGCCATAAGTGGTGTACATGAAGTTTTGTCAAAGCTTGGGAGCTCTTGCTCCATGGAAAAGTTTGAAGTCGGTAAGGGGATAGCTCGATTCCAAGAGGGGGATCCCGGTTGATTGAAGCCTCCTTAATGAAGAGGTTTGGTGGAGTTACTTAAGAACCACCGCATTGTATATATTCTTCCTCTCTTTAATTAAGTTTTTACCGCATTTTGCATTTAGTGACATGATCCGATTAGGAGTTAATCTAAATTAGCTCTCTTTGCATTCATGTAGTGTAGATTGCATTGTACTTTCAATTTAGCATGTAGGATAGTTCACGCATTACATTCATTAAACAAAAACCACTAAAAACTTGAAAAATCAAAAAAAAAAAAAATCTTCAAAAACATGTATTTCATTTCCTAATTTCCTCCACACATTTATTTTCATCGGTAATATGTAAATAAATAAGTGTGGGGAGAAAATTCCTTCATTTAAAAAATACCAAAAACATGTTATTTATTTTCAAATATTCAAAAAAAATAATCAAAAACATGTTTTTACATTTTGAAAAATTCAAACACCAACAAAAATATGTTATTTATTTTTGTTATTCTATCCCTATAATTTGTTCCATTGAGGACAATGTAAATTTCAAGTGTGGGGAGGGAAATATCCACTTTGTGAATATTTGTTTATATTTGTATATACTTGCTTGTTAATTTGAGAAAATTACAAAAATCCCTAAAAATTGAAAATTTTCCAAAATTCCAAAAATATTGCATTGTTTATATTATATATATATATATATATATATATATATATATATATATATATATATATATATATATATATATATATATATATATATATATATATATATATATATATATATATATATATATATATATAGTGTCAAGTTCTTCTAAGTCCCTTTTTTTTTTGAGTCCATAAGTCCCTCCCACAACCCTTGGATCATGCATGGTGGAAGGTTGAGATTGAAAGCAAAAAATACACTTAACACTAATTAATTCACTTCTCTCTCTAGTTTTAATAATACATTCACTAATTCATTATCATACACAATTAACACCATATTTTGTCTTATACTTCAAAGTTTATGAAAATTTTGTTAACATTTTTCTTGTTTCGATTTTTTTCGTTTTTTTTTTTCGAGACAAGTTTTCGACATTTTAGGATTTTACGAATGTAATTCTAGCAGCAAAAATTGTAATTTTAAGGAATATTTTCGAGAATTTAGCGTTTTACAAGTTTTACTTCAATCTTTTCCGAGTGATTTTAACGAATAATATTTTGAATTTTTGTAATTTTATCACAAGTTATTGTAATTTAGCATTTTACGAGTGTTATTCTAATGACAAAAAGTGTTATTTTAGTGAATATTTTCGAGAATTTAGCGTTTTACAAGTTTAACTTCAATCTTTTTCGAGTGATTTTAACGAATAATATTTTGAATTTTTGTAATTTTATCACAAGTTATTGTAATTTAGCATTTTACGAGTGTTATTTTAATGACAAAAAGTGTTATTTTAGTCCAGATAAGTGTAATTTAAGTCCAATGAGATTGTTATTTTTAGTCAAGGAGAATATAATTTTAGTCCAGAAAAGTGTAATTTTAGTCCGAAAAAGTATAATTTGGTCCATCGAGAATGTAATTTTAGTCCATTGAGAGTGTAACATTAGTCCAATGAGAATATGAGAATATGACCAAGTCCATGGAGAGTGTAACATTAGTCCAATAGCCGAAAAAAGTGTTATTCTAGCAAAAAAAAGTATAATTTTAACAGAAAATAGTGTAATTTTAATGAAGAAAAGTGTAATTTTAACAGAAAAAAGTGTAATTCTAACAGAAAAAAGTGTAATTCTAACAGAAAAAAGTGTAATTCTAACAACAAAAAGTGTAATTTTAGTCAAAAAAAGTGTTATTCTAGCAAAAAAAAAGTATAATTTTAACAGAACAAAGTGTAATTTTAATGAAGAAAAGTGTAATTTTAACAGAAAAAAGTGTATTTCTAACAGAAAAAAGTGTAATTCTAACAACAAAAAGTATAATTTTAGCCCAAAAAAGAGTAATTTTAGTAGAAAAAAGAGTAATTCTAAGATGAAAATAAAAGTGTAATTCTAACCGAAAAAAGAGTAATTTTAGCAGGAAAAAGAGTAATTCTAGGAGAAAAAATGCACATTTAAGATGAAAATTAACAAATAAAAACGATCTAATACAACAACAATTCAAGAAAAATGAGGAGACGACATTTTAAATATATCTAATATTAAAATTTACAAATTATATGAGATGTACTTTGTAAATGCAAGACTAAAATAAAAAAATTCACAAAATAAAAAAAAAAAGATCTAAAATATTTACTCAACGAAACAAAATAAATATACCGACTTCACCCACAACATAAAAATGAAATTTAAAGAAAATGAAAATGAAAAACATAAAAATGAAATCTGAAATTTATTGTAAAAAAAGAAACGAAATAATCTGAAAAAACGAGACAAAAGTGTAGTTTTAATGAAGAAAAGTGTAATTTTAACAGAAAAAAGTGTAATTCTAACAACAAAAAGTGTAATTCTAACAACAAAAAGTGTAATTTTAGCAGAAAAAGTGTTATTCTAGCAAAAAAAAGTATAATTTTAACAGAAAAAAGTGTAATTTTAATGGAGTAAAGTGTAATTTTAACAGAAAAAAAGTGTAATTCTAACAGAAAAAAGTGTAATTCTAACAACAAAAAGTGTAATTTTAGCCGAAAAAAATGTTATTCTAGCCGAAAAAAGTTACAAGACTAAAAAATTTAGTGAAAAAAGTTAAAAAATGAGATCTCACGAAATATAAATAAGATCTAGGAAAAATTATAAAGGAAATTTGAAAACAATATGTACAACAAGACTAATCTAGAATAAATACAAAAACAAAAACACCAATATTGAAAATTGTGTTTTGTTTTTGTTTTTTAAAAAAACAAAGAGTTTCACTCCCCTCATCACAACTAAAAAAAAAATGAAAAAAAAACTAAATGTTAGATCTGAAAACGAGAAACAGTGATTAAAGAAAACAAAAATAAAACAAAAACACCAATAAAAACAAAAAAAAAACCAGAAAAATAAAACACAAAAAACAAAAACAAAAAGAAAAATAAAACAAAACAAAACAAAACCATCAGACATTTAACCTCACCACCACCAAAACTTAATAAACAAAAACGCAACACCCAAACCGCCCAACAAAAAAACGAAATTGGAAAAAAAAAAGCAGCAGATCTGAGTCGGGTGGGCGCTGGACGGTGGCGGGAAAGTCGTCTGGTGTGGGGTGGATGGCGTGAGGCCGGTGAGGCTGAGCGCGTGAGGGTGAGGCTGGTGTGGGGTGGTCGTGGGGTGGAGCGCGTGAGGATGAGGGTGAGTGGTGAGTGGTCGGTGGTGAAGGAGAGAGGCAGTGGCTTGCGGAGGTCAGAGGTTGGCGTGCGGAAGGCTGTGGGGTGTGGTCGGTGGAGTGGGGTGGTGGGGTGGGGTGGTCGTGGTCGTGGGGTGTTCGTGGGGTGGTCGTGGTCGAGTGAGGGTGGCTGTGGGGGTGGCGGTGGGGGTGGGTGGTGGCCGGTGGGAGGGTTGGTGAGGAAAAGGGCGGGGTTTTTTTTTATTTTTTAGGATTTGAAATTGTTTGGTTTTTTTTAGAGAGGATAGGTTTTTGAGAGATAAAAGATGAGTGAAATTATGAGAGATGAGAGAGAAGTGGTGTTTGGAAAAGTATATATATTAAATTAGTAGTTAATTAGGAAGAGTTAGTGATTAATTAGTATAGGTAGTGAGAGAGTGGTATATTAGCTTATTAATGACCATTTTGGGTGTTTAATCTCCACCCTTCATCTTCATGATCCAAAGGCTCACAATGAGACTTATGGACTCAAATGTAAGACATGGACTCACTTGATCTTATTACTATATATATATATATATATATATATATATATATATATATATATATATATATATATATATATATATATATATATATATATATATATATATATATATATATATATATTGCATTTGTCCTAACCATTTTGATAGGCAACACATGAATCATCGGAGAAGACGCTTGGTAAAATTCGTCCAATTCTTTCTCCTTTATCCTTCCTTTTCTTTTTTTTTTATATAGTAGCATGGAGGAGGACGTGATTTTTGATGTGGGTGTTCTTTTTAGGAACCGTTTTGGATATGCTTGTGTTGTTGGTGTGTTGTTAGGACTAGAACTTGTATACATTTAGATTAGACATGTATATATATGTTTACTCTTGCATTCACATAGCTTGTTCATATGATTAGTTGCATCCCATACACGTTGCATCTTGTTTGTAAATATTAGCATAGGGAGTCTAAAAGTGGAGGGCATATGTTGTTAACGAAGTTAATTTGTTTTGCCCTTGTCATTTCCCTTTTGATAGCTCGTACCTCTTGATGACACATGTTAGGGTTTTTGCTTGCAAAAACCCGGAAGTCTAGCTTGACAACCAAGTTGCGACCACCTTGTGAGACCGTGTTAGACCCGAGATTTGACCTAAGACCGACATAGCTACTCAAATGTGAGGATAGAGCCTCCATATGGTCGGCCCATCAAACCGGTCTCGTTTAGGTCATGAGAGTAGTTCTCCTTACGTGATATGTCATGTCAAAACGTATAAGTATGGTGCTCATTCCTTACCGTAGAAGTGTCGGTGTGCATATTGAGACAATTTTGTTCAAATAAAGTAACCTCACAATAGCCAAATAAGCTTTTGTTATGCCCTTGAGTCAATTGTTTCCTTTTGTTAACCCATTTTGAGCCTAAGCCTTATCGTTTTCATTGCCAACAAAATAACTACATCCCATAAACAACTCACCTTGGTTGAGTAGTTCGTCATTGTGGTTCTTTTGTGGAGTATGTTTGGGTTGAAATTTTGACTTATCTTGAGGTGTATGATCTTAATGCCGCATGAGTGAAATGCAACTTTGGCTACTTTTGTCTAATACGAGGTGAACGAGTCGTGAAAAATGCAAGAAAGAAAATCAAATAGAAAAGAGAAAAAAATGAAGAAGAAAAACAAATAGAAAAAGAAAAAGAGAAAAATGAAATGAAAAACAAAAAGAAAATAATGTATATTTTTGTGCCAAATAAAGGGTTGGTAATTTGCAAATCGAGTCTTGCTTTGTAAAGAATTGATTGATTTTTGGATATGGCAATCTTGCCATATTTTATGGAAGAATTCATTTGCATTGGCTGAGTTTAGTGAATTGGTTAGATGTGGCGACTACTCGATCCGATAGCCTCACATGTCATAAAACGGTGTTTGCACCGATCCCTTTTCACCTAACCTAAGCCCCATTACAACCCGGTTGTCTCTCTTGTATGTGCATCATTTGACATTTCTCTTGTGGATATTGGATTTAGTACCATATTAGATTGCGGGCATGCTTCGCAAGTCGAGTTAGGAGAGTGATTTTGGTTACTTTTTGTCACAAAAATCACCCCGTTCTTTCATTTGAGTGACTAGTGAAACCCGTGAGAGTCGGGCTTTGGTCTCCTTTTTGTCAAAGGTTTGATATGGAGTCGAATCTTGCGTGTGTCGTGTCATTCTTGGGAGTATAGCGAAGTACTTCCCCTTTCCCGCCTAGAATTTGTTTTTAGGCATTCCGTGTTGTCAATGTTGGCTACTTGAGCTAGAACTTGGGAGTTGACACCTTGGTAAGACCCGGATAAGACATCTTCCACTAATGACTCTCTATGTTCAATTTTTAAAAGAAAAAAAACGGCCGCTAAGATGAGGAAAGCGGCTTGACTTTTTGTGATGCATCTTATATGTTGATCCGTGCTTAAATGTTGGATGTGTCGAAATTTTCCGCAAGCCCCCACTTGCCTTGCATCGAAATGCATACTTCATTGTGTTTCGGTGTGAGTTGAAGGGACGGAGAAGGCCCGTTAATTGCCTTTCATCGGATATTAGTCGTTTAGATAGTACTTTTATATTAAGGGTCTTAGTTTAGTTTAAATGAGCTTACTCGAGGACGAGTAATGTTTAAGTGTGGGGAGATTTGATAAGTAGCATTTTAGTAGTATTTTACCCCGCATTTATACCTTATTCCGACTTGATTTTGTGTGCTTAAACGTCTAAAAAGCTCATTTAATTACTAATTTATAATAATTAGTTGTATTAGTTTATAATTAATAATTAATTGTATTTATGTATAATATTAGTATTAGTATTATTATATTAATTTAATGTGCAGGCAAGACAGGAAAGTGAGGCGGAAGAGCAAGACGGGATTATGAGAAGAAATGGTGGAGGTGAAAATAGGCTAAATCATGGGAAAATAAACTAAAGGAACAGCTGCTAATTTCAGACGGTCTTTGCTGAGCTTTTACTACCACCTTGGCAGCCACCACCCACAACCACTGACCACCCTTAACTTCCAACGTCACATCCCAACCATCCACGACCACCATGGACCACCGCAACAACCACCACAAACCCTTCTTCCACCCCTAGCCACAAACATACAATTACAACCTTTTCATGCACCCATCTTTCAACCACCACAACAGCCACCTCCAGCCACCGTGGGAACCACCCATCACCACCAATAACATCCTCCCACTTCCAACTTCACAATACAATCACCCATCACCACCATTGACCACCTTGGAAGCCACCACGACCTCGTCTTCCACCCCCGTCCATCAACATACAAACAACAACCATAAATCAACCCATCTTCTACACCATCTTTCAACCACCATTACAACCACCTAAACCAACCGTGGCCACCACCCATAACCACCACAACCAACCCCCATCATCACCCAACACTCGTCCACCACCGGCAGACACAACAGTAGCAACCTCGACCCAGAACTCCCTCCTTAAACCAACTTGCATAAACGCCCCATGTCTATGCCGGCCAACCGGCAACCGACTCAACCCACCGGCAGGCACACACTCAATTTCTCTCCTTTTGTGAAGTTCTCGCTACCGGTCATAGTCACCGGCAGCCGGGCTACCGGTACGCAACACGCAATTCAACATCTCGCATCAACTCTTGTTCCCTCTACCGGTGCTCCGGCAGCCGCTATGCCAACACCCACCACCAATGCATAAATTCGTCCTCTTGCTTCAAGGTTCTCGCTACCGGTGACCTCGCCGGCCTGCCGGCAGGGGCCCCTCTGCTCGTTTTTGTCCTTTGCTTCATTGTGTCGATGTTTTTTTGATTTGTCCATTGCTTTGTAGTATTAGTTATTATTATTATTATTATTATTAATCATTGTAATTAGTATTGTTATTAGTATTAGAATTATTATTATTATCATTGTTAGTAGTAGTAAGTTAATTAGTAGAGATGTTATATATACACTACTCTTACACTACCATTACACACTACACCATATATTAGAATAGACAACACTACTACCATATTAGAAAATAGAATTAGACTATCTTAGAAATTAGACTAGTTTAGATTATTCTCTCTCAATATTGTAGAACCCTAATATTTCTTTTCTCATTTTCATTCAATAAAATTTGTAATCTTTCCTTAATTTTAGTTTAATTGCTCTCTAGTTTATCCAAGTTCATCTCTTTTCATTAGTTTACAATTAGTCATTTGGGTTGTATTTGAAAGACAAGAAGAAATCCATCTTCCATTATTATCCAAGTTTGTTCTTTTCCTCTTAGTTGGTATAATTCTCATCTTTTATTTACATCTTATTTTCATTTGTTTACATTTCTTATGTTGTTTAATTGTTATTCATCCAAAGTATTAGTCTTTATCATGTTTGCAATGTTTACTTGTTTATTGTTGCAATTTGTTGTTAATTTCTCACCCATGAACATGTGTGAGTAGTCTTATCTAAGGTCATGGGGGATCTTGGGTGATTAAGGGGGTTGAAATTGGGTTGTTAACCTTTTGAATTGGGTAATTAATCGGTCTTACTCTTGTGCATATGAAGTGCTCGATGAAATGTTTAAACGAAAGTTTGAGCCTTTTATTGACATGTTTAACTTATCTTGGTGCATTGTGCTATTGGATGATTTTAGAAGTGTTTAAATGAGATGCTTAAATGAAAGTTGGAGCCTTTCTTAGACATATTTGATCCATCTAGGTGCCTATGCTATTAGATAGTCTTTATGCATGTTTGTGATGAGTTTGTCTCAACTAAGTAAAAGCTTGTTTGTAAAACCTTACTCCCATGCCTATGAAATGTTTGATGGATTGCTTAAATGAGAGTTTGAGTCTTTCATTATCATGTTTAGTCTATCCTAGGTCGAAAGACAACGGAAGGCCTATATGGCATGGTCGAGATGAGTTTTTTCATACCAAGTAAATGCTTGTTGTTTAGCTCTAATTGACTAAGAAATTAGGATCAATCATAGGCCTTTATTATTACCCATTTCTTGTTAACAACCTTCTCTTCCCCGACTTATCCAAGTGAACCCAAGGACCTTAGCTTTCATCATTTGATTAGAAGTAATTTCATTTAGTTTAATTTTATATCTTATTTGCATCTTAGTTTATAATCAATCAACTTTATTTTTATTTGACTAAACTAAGATTTAAACCGAAAAAGTATCTAACCTCCGCCATCTTTGTGTTCGACCCCGATTAAATACTATTTTTTAATTGGGTTTTATAAATTGTTTTTGGTACTGGAAGTGACGGCAAAAGCCGGTCATCAAAATGGCGCCGTTGCCGGGGATGGCGTTAGGTTATGCTTAGTTAGTTAGAGTCTTAGGCTTAATCTTAGTCTTGTTGTTTGC
Source organism: Silene latifolia (assembly GCF_048544455.1). NCBI lineage: Eukaryota > Viridiplantae > Streptophyta > Magnoliopsida > Caryophyllales > Caryophyllaceae > Silene > Silene latifolia. Next base: position 461,328,694 of record NC_133538.1, on the reverse strand, counting down.
TTGTTTGAGTAGTGATTTGTTTCTTGTAGAGTGATTGTGTTATTGCTTATCCCTAGTGCCTCAAAGCATTAAGAGACTAACGGTTTTTTGAAGTATATGCCTAGAGGAAACGGTAATCCTTTCCACAATTTTTAACTACCTACAAATACCCACCACAAAGCCAAACATGAATCAAGAAAGTTTCAACCAAGGTTACCAAGGTTACCAAGACTTCTACCATGGAAATCAAGGGAACCAAGCCAATCAAGGTTTCAATCAAGGGTACCAAGATCACAATTGCAATGAAAACTATCAAAATTTTGACCAAGGGTACAACCAAGGTTATCAAGACCAAAATTTCAATCAAAACTATCAAGGATTTAACCAAGGCTTTCACCAAGGCCAAGGTTCAAATTTTCAAAATTGGTACAACCATGACTCTCATTTCTCACTTGCCAACCAATCTTCCAATCAAGAGCTACCACCTCAAGCAAGCAATTTCTTGGGAGATGCTCAATATGACAAATTGTTTAAGATGATAGAAGACTTGGAAAGTTCAACCCTACAAAGCATGAATAGCTTCTCCGCCCATCAAAAATTTCTTGAGACCCAAGTCTTTGAAAACATAAAGGAACTTTATGCCTCCCAAAGTACCTTTATTCGTCTAATGGGTTCCAAAGCTCTTGTTGACCCTCAAACACCACCGGATAAATTTTTAGGGCAAGGGGAAAATGCTAAGGATCCTATAGAGGTAAATGAGGTCAACACAATCATTGTGGGAGGAGAAGTGGCAATGGAAGAAGCATGCATGTCCCCTAATCTGGGTGATGAGTCAATGCCAATATCATTTAAAGTGGGTGAAGAGAATGATAATTTGATTGTATCAACTACCTCAGAAATTTTTGATCAAAGAAGGTGTGAAATTGAGGATGAGTTTGTTCTTGAAGAAATTATGGGGATAGAAGTTGAGAGGAAAGAAGTTGAAGCCGATGAAGAAGAAGAAGAAATGGTTATGTGGGAGAAAAACTCACCGGAAAAGCAAGAAGTTAGTGAGTTGGTTATTGAGGAACCCAAGGGTACACCAAAACCTTCTTATAAGCCGCCTTTGCCTTTTCCTCAAAGGGTGGAATTGACCAATGAAGACTCATGTATCGAGAAATTCTTTAACTTGATGAAAATGATGGAAGTCACTCCTCCATCCACGGAAGAGACACCTCATTACACCAAATTTCTTGAGGAAGTTATCTCAAAGCAAAAGAATATCTATGATGATGAGGAAGACCTCCCACCATCAAATCCTTCGAAAATTCATGAAGATGAAGTGTGTGTCAATAACAAGTGTGGGGAAGAGGTTAAGACTTGGAAAATGGAGGTTGATGAATTTGAACTTGCCATACTTGGGGAGTTGAGGAGCCGTGAGAAAAACTATGATACTTGTAGTTTTGACACTAGCTTGGAAGATATTGAAACTCTCCTCTTTGGAAGTGGTTCGATTCATTTGGAGGGTAAAAAAAACGGGGATAAAAATGACACCATCATGAACCTCAATGTTGAGAAGTTGACTCCTCCACCTCCCACCTCCTACCAATTTACTTGCCTTGAAGAGTGTAGCTCGGTCACTTCAAGTAAAGAAACCCCAAAGAAGATTGATGAGAAAGGGGTAGGTGAAGTGTTGATGATAGAAGATGAAAAAGGGAAAGAGGAGTGGAAGCTTGAAGTTGGAGAGGATCACCCCAATGTCATCCCTCCTAAATTTGATTCTAGAACTAATACCCCTCCAAAAATGAAGCCAAGGGTTGAGAAGAATAAACTAAAAAGATGGAGAAAGAAGTCGAAAAGAAAAGGGAAATGTGAACCAATCCTAGAAAATGAAGAAGTTCTTGTCCATGACAAGAAGAAGTTTGAAGAAGAAATTGCCCGGAAATGGTCGGAAGTGCACCATGCCATAAGCGATGTACATGAAGTTTTGTCAAAGCTTGGGAGCTCTTGCTCCATGGAAAAGTTTGAAGTCGGTAAGGGGATAGCTGGATTCCAAGAGGGGGATAGAGTTACTTAAGAACCACCGCATTGTATATATTCTTCATCTCTTTAATTAAGTTTTTACCGCATTTTGCATTTAGTGACATGATCCGATTAGGAGTTAATCTAAATTAGCTCTCTTTGCATTCATGTAGTGTAGATTGCATTGTACTTTCAATTTAGCATGTAGGATAGTTCACGCATTACATTCATTAAACAAAAACCACTAAAAACTTGAAAAATCAAAAAAAAAAAATCTTCAAAAACATGTATTTCATTTCCTAATTTCCTCCACACATTTATTTTCATCGGTAATATGTAAATAAATAAGTGTGGGGAGAAAATTCCTTCATTTAAAAAATACCAAAAACATGTTATTTATTTTCAAATATTCAAAAAAAAAAATCAAAAACATGTTTTTACATTTTGAAAAATTCAAAAACCAACAAAAATATGTTATTTATTTTTCTTATTCTCTCCCTATAATTTTTTCCATTGAGGATAATGTAAATTTCAAGTGTGGGGAGGGAAATATCCACTTTGTGAATATTTGTTTATATTTGTATATACTTGCTTGTTAATTTGAGAAAATTACAAAAATCCCTAAAAATTGAAAATTTTCAAAAATTCCAAAAATATTGCATTATTTATATTATATATATATATATATTGCATTTGTCCTAACCATTTTGATAGGCAACACATGAATCATCGGAGAAGACGCTTGGTAAAATTCGTCCAATTCTTTCTCCTTTATCCTTCCTTTTCTTTTTGTATATAGTAGCATGGAGGAGGACGTGATTTTTTATGTGGGTGTTCCTTTTAGGAACCGTTTTGGATATGCTTGTGTTGTTGGTGTGTTGTTAGGACTAGAACTTGTATGCATTTAGATTAGACATGTATATATATGTTTACTCTTGCATTCACATAGCTTGTTCATATGATTAGTTGCATTCCATACACGTTGCATCTTGTTTGTAAATATTAGCATAGGGAGTCTAAAAGTGGAGGGCATATGTTGTTAACGAAGTTAATTTGTTTTGCCCTTGTCATTTCCCTTTTGATAGCTCGTACCTCTTGATGACACATGTTAGGGTTTTTGCTACCAAAAACCCGGAAGTCTAGCTTGACAACCAAGTTGCGACCACCTTGTGAGACCGTGTTAGACCCGAGACTTGACCTAAGACCGACATAGCTACTCAAATGTGAGGATAGAGCCTCCATATGGTCGGCCCATCAAACCGGTCTCGTTTAGGTCATGAGAGTAGTTCTCCTTACGTGATATGTCATGTCAAAACGCATAAGTATGGTGCTCATTCCTTACCGTAGAAGTGTCGGTGTGCATATTGAGACAATTTTGTTCAAATAAAGTAACCTCACAATAGCCAAATAAGCTTTTGTTATACCCTTGAGTCAATTATTTCCTTTTGTTAACCCATTTTGAGCCTAAGCCTTATCGTTTTCATTGCCAACAAAATAACTACATCCCATAAACAACTCACCTTGGTTGAGTAGTTCGTCATTGTGGTTCTTTTGTGGAGTATGTTTGGGTTGAAATTTTGACTTATCTTGAGGTGTATGATCTTAATGCCGCATGAGTGAAATGCAACTTTGGCTACTTTTGTCTAATACGAGGTGAACGAGTCGTGAAAAATGCAAGAAAGAAAATCAAATAGAAAAGAGAAAAAAATGAAGAAGAAAAACAAATAGAAAAAGAAAAAGAGAAAAATGAAATGAAAAACAAAAAGAAAATAATGTATATTTTTGTGCCAAATAAAGGGTTGGTAATTTGCAAATCGAGTCTTGCTTTGTAAAGAATTGATTGATTTTTGGATATGGCAATCTTGCCATATTTTATGGAAGAATTCATTTGCATTGGCTGAGTTTAGTGAATTGGTTAGATGTGGCGACTACTCGATCCGATAGCCTCACATGTCATAAAACGGTGTTTGCACCGATCCCTTTTCACCTAACCTAAGCCCCATTACAACCCGGTTGTCTCTCTTGTATGTGCATCATTTGACATTTCTCTTGTGGATATTGGATTTAGTACCATATTATATTGCGGGCATGCTTCGCAAGTCGAGTTAGGAGAGTGATTTTGGTTACTTTTTGTCACAAAAATCACCCCGTTCTTTCATTTGAGTGACTAGTGAAACCCGTGAGAGTCGGGCTTTGGTCTCCTTTTTGTCAAAGGTTTGATATGGAGTCGAATCTTGCGTGTGTCGTGTCATTCTTGGGAGTATAGCGAAGTACTTCCCCTTTCCCGCCTAGAATTTGTTTTTAGGCATTCCGTGTTGTCAATGTTGGCTACTTGAGCTAGAACTTGGGAGTTGACACCTTGGTAAGACCCGGATAAGACATCCTCCACTAATGACTCTCTTTGTTCAATTTTTAAAAGAAAAAAAAACGGCCGCTTAGATGAGGAAAGCGGCTTGACTTTTTGTGATGCATCTTATATGTTGATCCGTGCTTAAATGTTGGATGTGTCGAAATTTTCCGCAAGCCCCCACTTGCCTTGCATCGAAATGCATACTTCATTGTGTTTCGGTGTGAGTTGAAGGGACGGAGAAGGCCCGTTAATTGCCTTTCATCGGATATTAGTCGTTTAGATTGTACTTTTATATTAAGGGTCTTAGTTTAGTTTAAATGAGCTTACTCGAGGACGAGTAATGTTTCAGTGTGGGAAGATTTGATAAGTAGCATTTTAGTAGTATTTTACCCCGCATTTATACCTTATTCCGACTTGATTTTGTGTGATTAAACGTCTAAAAAGCTCATTTAATTACTAATTTATAATAATTAGTTGTATTAGTTTATAATTAATAATTAATTGTATTTATGTATAATATTAGTATTATCGTTATTATATTAATTTAATGTGCAGGCAAGACGGGAAAGTGAGGCGGAAGAGCAAGACGGGATTATGAGAAGAAATGGCGGAGGTGAAAATAGGCTAAATCATGGGAAAATAAACTAAGTAAAGGAGCAGCTGCTAATTTCAGACGGTCTTTGCTGAGCTTTTACTACCACCTCCGGCCACCTTGGCAGCCACCACCCACAACCACTGACCACCCTTAACTTCCAACGTCACATCCCAACCATCCACGACCACCATGGACCACCGCAACAGCCACCACAAACCCTTCTTCCACCCCTAGCCACAAACATACAATTACAACCTTTTCATGCACCCATCTTTCAACCACCACAACAGCCACCTCCAGCCACCGTGGGAACCACCTATCACCACCAATAACATCCTCCCACTTCCAACTTCACAATACAATCACCCATCACCACCATTGACCACCTTGGAAGCCACCACGACCTCGTCTTCCACCCCCGTCCATCAACATACAAACAACAACCATAAATCAACCCATCTTCTACACCATCTTTCAACCACCATTACAGCCACCTAAACCAACCGTGGCCACCACCCATAACCACCACAACCAACCCCCATCATCACCCAACACTCGTCCACCACCGGCAGACACAACAGTAGCAACCTCGACCCACAACTCCCTCCTTAAACCAACTTGCATAAACGCCCCAAGTCTATGCCGGCCAACCGGCAACCGACTCAACCCACCGGCAGGCACACACTCAATTTCTCTACTTTTGTGAAGTTCTCGCTACCGGTCATAGTCACCGGCAGCCGGGCTACCGGCACGCAACACACAATTCAACATCTCGCATCAACTCTTGTTCCCTCTACCGGTGCTCCGGCAGCCGCTATGCCGGCACCCACCACCAATGCATAAATTCGTCCGCTTGCTTCAAGGTTCTCGCTACCGGTGACCTCGCCGGCCTGCCGGCAGGGGCCCCTCTGCTCGTTTTTGTCCTTTGCTTCATTGTGTCGATGTTTTTTTTTGTTTTGTCCATTGCTTTGTAGTATTAGTTATTATTATTATTATTATTATTATTATTATTATTATTATTATTATTATTATTATTATTATTATTATTATTATTATTATTATTATTATTATTATTTTTATTATTATTATTATTATTATAAGATGCGCGCAGCTTTCATTAAAATAAAAATAAAAATAAAAGGTTTACATGAAATTGGTGGGGAGCCGAGAGACAATCTGGGCTCCCACACCCTTAGCAATAGTAAAGCTAAGACGAGTAAAAATGTAAGCGGCTACCCGAGCCCCAGCATCCTGAGATACCGAGAATTTCTGGATCCGCTTGAGCAAGGCAACAGCATTCGAACTCAGCTCCCCGAGTGAAGAGAAAGAGAAAGGTAGGAAACCATAACCCGCTACCGCGCACAAATCCCCATACTTAGCACACTTTCGCTGAGCAGCATCAGCGACAACCATTACACACTAAGTTAATTAGTATTGTTATTAGTATTAGAATTATTATTATTATTATTATCATTGTTAGTAGTACTAAGTTAATTAGTAGAGATGTTATATATACACACTACTCTTACACTACCATTACACACTACACCATATATTAGAATAGACAACACTACTACCATATTAGAAAATAGAATTAGACTATCTTAGAAATTAGACTAGTTTAGATTATTCTCTCTCAATATTGTAGAACCATAATATTTCTTTTCTCATTTTCATTCAATAAAATTTGTAATCTTTCCTTAATTTTAGTTTAATTGCTCTCTAGTTTATCCAAGTTCATCGCTTTTCATTAGTTTACAATTAGTCATTTGGGTTGTATTTGGAAGACAAGAAGAAATCCATCTTCCATTATTATCCAAGTTTGTTCTTTTCCTCTTAGTTGGTATAATTCTCATCTTTTATTTACATATTATTTTCATTTGTTTACATTTCTTATGTTGTTTAATTGTTATTCATCCAAAGTATTAGTCTTTATCATGTTTGCAATGTTTACTTGTTTATTATTGCAATTTGTTGTTAATTTCTCACCCATGAACATGTGTGAGTAGTCTTATCTAAGGTCATGGGGGATCTTGGGTGATTAAGGGGGTTGAAATTGGGTTGTTAACCTTTTTAATTGGGTAATTAATCGGTCTTACTCTTGTGCATATGAAGTGCTCGATGAAATGTTTAAACGAAAGTTTGAGCCTTTTATTGGCATGTTTAACTTATCTTGGTGCATTGTGCTATTGGATGATTTTAGAAGTGTTTAAATGAGATGCTTAAATGAAAGTTGGAGCCTTTCTTAGACATATTTGATCCATCTAGGTGCATATGCTATTAGATAGTCTTTATGCATGTTTGTGATGAGTTTGTCTCAACTAAGTAAAAGCTTGTTTGTAAAACCTTACTCCCATGCCTATGAAATGTTTGATGGATTGCTTAAATGAGAGTTTGAGTCTTTCATTATCATGTTTAGTCTATCCTAGGTCAAAAGACAACAGAAGGCCTATATGGCATGGCCGAGATGAGTTTTTCATATCAAGTAAATGCTTGTTGTTAGCTCTAATTGACTAAGAAATTAGGATCAATCATAGGCCTTTATTATTACCCATTTCTTGTTAACAACCTTCTCTTCCCCGACTTACCCAAGTGAACCCAAGGACCTTAACTTTCATCATTTGATTAGAAGTAATTTCATTTAGTTTAATTTTATATCTTATTTGCATCTTAGTTTATAATCAATCAACTTTATTTTTATTTGACTAAACTAAGATTTAAACCGACCAAGTATCTAACCTCCGCCATCTTTGTGTTCGACCCCGATTAAATACTATTTTTTAATTGGGTTTTATAAATTATTTTTGGTACCGGAAGTGACGGCAAAAGCCGGTCATCAACAACTTTGTGTGAGAGCTCGATAAGTTTGACGCGGTTGTACATAGCTCTTATACAACCAGTTGTAGGATAATATTTGTGCTGTTGATAGCAGGCACTAATACAATAAACGAAATCACTTTTTCACATACGGACTTTACTCTCACATATATTTTTCATTATCTTTCCATCTACTACCCTTCTCACCTAAAACCTAAGCAAATTAACTTCTATCCCCAATTTTTTCCTAAAAATCAAATCCAATTGCTCCAAAAAAATTGAACAATGAACTAATTGCCAAATTACTATAGTAACTTGTTAGACATTTTTACATTCGAAAAGAAATAAAAATCGGAACATCAGTCAATTTGTCATTTAAAACCAGTTAACGAATCGAACGAATTAATTGGCGACACAATTACTTGAAAACCACTTGAAAACCAACGTGGTTATCAACAAATGAGCAACAATCATGATGATAGTAATTACTTGAAGGCCAACCTGGTTATCAACAAATGAGCAACAATCATGATGATAGTAATGAGAATTAGCGTTGTTCGTGAATTCATTGTCATCATTATCATAATGTGAGCAACAACTTTTGTGGAAAAAAAAAAATTCTTCAGGTATTTTGTTCATGAATTCATTGGCGGTTGTCTTTGCTCAATGTTATTTTCTTCTTGCAATTGAGTCGAGCAACTCGGATTTGTTGTTTTTGATGATTTGTGGATTGTGTCGTTTCTAGGGTTATAGTTGGGATGACTGAGGGCTAGGTTGCACGAAAACGGACACGGCAATCCAAAAATTTTTGGACACGGACACGACAAAAAAAAAAAATCAATATACATATTAAATTAAAGGGAATTTGAAGAACATTATAACCAACATCTAAACTATGGTCATTTAAAGGCCACAAAGACGTAAAATGACAACAAATATTTATGTCTTATAGTCTTATACGTCAAACTCAAACAAGTCTTACAAATTGCAAAGTTCCAAATTACAAACACAAATTTAAATGAACATTAAAGCCTTACAAAATAAATAAAAACATCAAATGGTCCAAATTACAAACCCATCAACACCATCAAACCTCATTACCCGATGCATTATCATCAAAGTCACCAATTGCATCATCACCAAATAGCATCATTTCCATGTCGGGCTCATCAAGGGAAAGTTAGCCACATCAAGACAACCAACATCATCAAGATTATCATGCTCATCTCCACCAACATCCCACATCTTGGTTCTCCCCTTGATATACTCCTCACTATTTCTAGAAAGCAAGCGTAAATTATTATGAATTCTTACCAAGTCTTCGGCACTGTAATCTTGTTTCTAGCACAAGAGTGAATTAACTTGTAGATGCTCTAATTTCTTTCACTACAAGAAGAAGAAGAAGAAGAAGAAGAAGAAGAAGAAGGTTGGCCTAACAACTTGAATGCCAAACCTTGAAGATTAGAAGCCATGGAACCATAAGTAGCCCACCAATGCTTTGCTTCCATTAGAGACATGTCTTCTACACATTCCAAGTCTTTAAAGATATCATGATCTCTTCTCGAAAAGATGGCATACTCGGTGTTGGATTTTCTTCTATCATCCACACATGGGAAAAGTCTCCTAAAACAAAACAATCTTGAAGAAGAGACTTCATTATCAACATGTGGAGCAACTCGACCGGGAATTTCATCAATCCACTTTTGAGTATAAAACCTTAGAGAAAAAAACACAAGTATTATGGATGAGATTTAACACAAACAGGCTAAGGTATCTTTGAATGAGATTTAGGACAAGCAGCCATTATTTTAATACACTCAAACCATTTTAATAAAAACAAGCAGCCATTTTAATACACAAGCAGCCATTTGGACACAAACGAACTGACTTCGGCGATTTCCTAGTTAAAATTTGTATTCTAATAGATGTTACTTCTCTTCTACTTAAATTTCCTATAATTGAAGGAAGAATGGTAAAAAAAAAAACATAAGTTAGTAATAGTTACCTTGGAACTAAAGAATGTGCCAAGCTATGTAGAGGAGTACTAGTTTTAATCCAACGACTTGTAAGAATGCTTTCCACCCTTTTGAAAAAAAGTGGACTCTTCACTTGCACACTTATGCTCATGCTTGTATATAGCCTCTTTGACCTTGGAAGTCATAACCTCCCACCTCTCATATACCAAATGAAGTGAAGACCTATCGGTGTCACAATCTCTTATCATGTTATAGATAGGACGTGTAAACTCAAGGATATAATCAACTTTGTCCCACCAACAATCATCTAAGATCTTTTCCCTCACAAGTACAACTTGCCCACGATGATCTTCTCGATAGGTAGTCCACGCCTCACTAACTACCATTGATTGCAAGGAGGTTTTGAGAAGTTTCATTCTCTTAAGCATCACAACAATAGAAGCAAATCTTGTGTCGGCAACGGAAAGCAATTTCAAAGGAGAAAACTTATTGAAAATTGCTAGCCTCATCGAATGAGTCATTATATAATTCTTTATAAATAAAGCATCTACATGAATCTCCGTTATCCAATGACACTCACTATAAGTTTCTTAATTACTAGAAGTGTTCTTAGCTGCACAAATGTTTTTCAAAGCAAGATTAAGCGTGTGGACGACACATGGCGTCCAATATATATGTGAATATCTTCCCTCAATTAGTTCCCCAACACCTTTACAATTACTTGCATTATCCGTTAACACTTGTACAACATTTTGATCACCAATCTCATCTATTACCTCACTTAGCAAAGCGGCTATATACTCTTTGTCCTTCACCTCACCCGAGCAATCAACCGCTTTCATGAACATAAGACCACTTTCACAAGCAACCATGACATTGATCAAAGGTCCTTTGTGAGTCACTCCATCCATCACTTACTACACTAACTCCTTTCTCTTTCCAGGTACTCTTAATAGGCTCTAACTACCTCTCAACATTTTGCTTTTCTTGTTAGAGCAAGGTTGTTCTCAACTTATTATATCCCGGAGGAACATAGCCCGGAATCGAGTTAGAAGCGGCAAAGGAGAAAGACCTCACATAATAAGGATTCCTTGCTAGATTAAAAGGCAACCCTCCCGTATAAAATATTCTAGCAATTTCCGCATCTAAATGGTTACGACTTTGTATATTAAAAGTCATAGGAATGGTATTTGTGGATTTTCTTTTCTTACTGGTTTGGATATGTGGTTGCTTAGAACTAACACCGGAGGAAGAAGATTCATTAGGGAAAAGAGGAACTTTTGGTTGTGAAGCCTTTTTTTTAGCCTCTACTGCAGCATCCAGTTTGTGTAATGTAATTAGATCATCGTCTGACACTTTCTCACAACCACTAACTCCCTTCCCCGAAATTTGCAACAAGTGAGCCCTCACTCTAGTGTAACTGCTACCCTTAACCTCCTTACAAAAGTGACATTTAAAACTGGTATTGTCTCCACCTTGTGCTATTTTATCCCCCTTATCAACAAATCTCCACAAAATATTATCCTCAATGTCCTCACTTTGAGCACTAACACTACCGCCACTAAAATCCATTACCGAATATCGTCTGCAAAATATTAATCCAAGCAACAAAAATAGAGATCATACATAATAGTAACAATTAAACTATTCCAATACAAATCAATAACATTATTTACTAAGTTTCTGGCCATTTACTAAGCTAATAACAGCCTAACATAAGAAACATCCATAAGCTCCTGTCAATTTACTACAACTTAATTTACTACAACTTAATAGCCTAACATAAGAAACATTATTTACTAAGTTTCTGGCCATTCACTACAACTTAATTTACACAGTTAAGTTACTCGTCAATTGCCCATTTGATGCCTTGTTCTTAGCCGCACAAACATTACACCCATTTGAGGCAACAAAACTTGTATTAATGACATCAAAAGTAAAATACAATACAATTTAATTGATAAAAGATGATAACTTAGATGATGAAAGTGCCACAAATCGGTATGCAATGGAGGGGAGGCTGTTTGTGTGTATAGGAAATTAGATGATGAAAGTTGTACTTTAATTAACCAAGAACACTTCAAATCTTTACATTATAACAACAACATTCATTATAATTTATCAACACCTTAAAATAGAGAAATCAAAATAAAACTCTAACCCGAAATTGATAAATTGGGGGAAAAGTGGAATACTGGGAACGAAACTCAAACCTGGTGAGCACTTAGCAGTGGCCGGCGGCAAGGAGAGGCTGCGGCGAAGAGAAGGCGGCGGACGACGGTGAAGAGGCTGTTGGCGGCGAGCGGCGAATATTGTGGGAGAACAAGTAATTTAGGTTTGGGATTATGTTTATCGTGAAATTGTGAATGTCGTTGGGTGTGTACTATAGTTTGAAAAGCTTATTTGGCGTGTCCATATAAAACGGACCGTGTACAAGAAAATTGGACCGTGTCCGACACTTCTTCAATTAAAATAAAACCGAAGACACGGTTCATGGAGTGTCAGACACGTTTTTTGCCGTGTCCAAGGCGTGTCCGTGTCGGACACCGTGTCCGACACGTTTGGGCTGAAAATCTGCCGTGTCCGTGCAACCTAGACTGAGGGTGAAGCCGACCTAATTGTCGTCATTGTTGCTCGAACTAGGTAGCCAACTGCCCCACTCGTGTTTGCCAGCTATGATGGTGGTGGTAGTTGGGTGGGGAAGGAAGGTGTAGGTAAACTGGTTTTGTGAGAGGGAGAAAAAATGACAAGGGCAGAATCGTAAAAAGCGTATGTGAAAGAGTAAAATGCGTATATGAAAGAGTAAAATGCTTATGTGAAAAAGTACAAACGACAAATAGAGAGAAAAATCCTAGAGAGAGAAAAATCCTTTTCACCATTTTTTGAATGTTAGACCCAGGAAATGGTCTCCCGCCGGAGACCAACCCACCCAACTCAACCCCTATTGGGATCCTCCATGATCCTGGCGTTTTGTTAAAAAATGCCAAAAGGAAGACAATGCACCTTGATACCTTCTAGGCCATTTCGGTACCACAATGGAATTCTGTTGAGACATCTATTCTCGATAATAATAGAATCTGCAATGACAAACCAAATCCCATAACTCTTTCATACAAAGAAAAAGTGCAAGGTTTTGGAGCAAGCCCTGACTCTATCGTCGATTTATCCCTAGACGATATCGATCTAGATTCTGAAGATGATTTTGAAGGAGAGGAAGACGAGGATGAAGCCCTATGCCCTCGGATTTGTCTAACTAAGGAGGAGAAAGCAATTCTTCTTAAGCCATGGCGCCATTCCCTTATTATAAAAATGTTCGATAAGAATATCGGATACCTTTCGCTGATGAGAAAGTTAAATGCGAAATGGTCTATCAAAGGTAAGCTAACCCTCACAGATCTACCAAATTCGTATTATGTGGCTCATTTCTCTTTGAAACAAGACTATGATTTCGTCATGACCTAAGGGCCTTGGATGATCGATGATCATTATCTCATAATAAGGAAATGAGTTCCAAATTTTGTACCCTCAGAAGATAACATTAAGAAGCTAACGGCGTGGGTTCGGATCCCTAATTTACCAGTCGAGTACTTTAATCCAACATTCCTGAAGAAAATAGGTTCGAAGATAGGGGAAGTGATCCGTATTGATGAGAATACGGCCACAGCTCAAAGGGGACAGTTCACACATCTGAGTGTCGAAGTGGATGTCTCTAAGCCTCTATTGTCGAAGTTCAGATTATATGGTAAAGTATATTACATCCAGTATGAAAGTTTAAAAATGATATGTTTCAAGTGTGGTAGACTAGGCCACTCGATAAGCGTCTGCACTAAACACGCTGAAAAACAAGCAAGTATGGAAGTTGATGATCAGTCCCATATACAAGAGCAGGGTCCTGGTCATCAACCAAACCAGGGTTCCCTCGAAGCAGGTTTAAGGCCAGAAGAAAGCGAGAACTTTGGGGACTGGAAGATGGTTAAAAAACCCCCTCGCAGAAAGTCCCCTGTTTCAGCTAGTAAGCAAGGTCTGAATGCACACAGTGAGAAAGAGATATTAAAATTTGGTCAAGGTACGAAATCATCCGGGTCAAGATTTGGAGTGCTCTCAAATAATTCCGATGATACTTCTCTTCAAAATATCCCGCCTACAATCAATCTTCCTTCCTCTAATACTACCCCTGTTATCTCGAGAATTATTCCTCAAATCCCTACAATCAATCAAAAAATCGTTTCCTTAAATAAGAAAAATAATAAGCTTATTTCCCAAGCATCTTCCTCCAAAAATATTCAAAAAAATTCCACAAATATTCCTAATTTTCCTAAAGCAAATAGTAATATCCAACCTAATATCAACCCCATTATCAAATTTCCTAATCCAAATAATCCATCTCCTATTTTAAGAGATATATCAAATATCCCCTTTATTGTGACATTTTAACTTACTAGTTTTAAACCCGTGCAAAATTGCACGGGTATGTATTTGGGCCAGTATTAATGTTTTTGGATGTATATTTGTTTTTGCATTTCTATTGTACTTATCTAGTTGGTCTAAATCTACGATCAACACAATTTATCATGACGATATTAACGTTGCCTATCATTCGTACTTGTAGAAGTAGAAATTACTCTGTAGCCTATCATTGTCATCTTCCGAATTCGGATTGCGAGACTGATAGTAAAATTGCCAGAATTTTTGCTCTAAATACATAAATCCTCGGTGATGAACGGCTTTCTATATAGATATGAGAGGATTATTTTTTCTAAAAAGAACATATTTTAAAGTTTTTCGACTGTTAACTTATCGTGTTGTTATTATTAAAAAAATATTTATTACAACAATTACGAATTATTTATTATAAAAATTTTATTAAAAAATTTTTAATCACTTGTAAATTAAATTAAAATTTATTTGTTTTTTTACAGTTAAAAAAAATTAAAATTTGCTTTAAATTCTAGTTGAAGACTAAATTAACTCGGTTGCCTATCATTGTCACCTACCATTTTCGGTGTGCGCGGCTGATAGTTAAGTTGCCGAGTTTTATATTCCAAGTAAATAATCCGTCATAATTGATTTTTTTTAAACAAAAATTTTTTTACCATGTACTTTTAAAAAATTATGTTGGGATGTTGTTGCTGCATGGTACAATAAAATTAACCAAAATACATGAATATTTTATAATCCAAGTAAATACTCCGTCAAGATTTATTTTTTTAACAAAAATTATTGTACCATGTAGTTTTAAAAAATTATGTATGTAATTCATTTGCGTTTTATGTTCGATCCCGTATATAAATGTAATTCCTTCTTGAAATTATGTAATTTTATTATTATGTGATTTTGTTTTAAAAATTATGTAATTCAATTTCATTTACTCGCATTTGTAATTCAATCTGCGTATATGTTATTAATTTTATTTACACGAAATGTATAAAATTATTTCATAATATTAATTCATAGCATTATTTCATAATATTATTTCATGGAATTTGTGTAAGACGGAATTTATCGCATGTTTGAAAGACGGAAATCTGAAGAAATAAATACATTGCACATTCACGGGTCCCACCATAACATGAATTTCCAAAAAAAAAGAAAAAAAAAACTGCATTAATGACGTGGCGCGCTGAGAATTGAGTATTGTCTTTTGTATTAATATAGATAAGATGTTTTAACATAAGTAATTAAAATAGGAATAAGAGATAAGAATAAGAATTGTGTTGAGGAGAGAGGGTAATTAAATAGAATAAGAAAATATGGGGGACCCACATATCAAAACTCAACAGCCAATTAGAAGTCAAGGAAAAACTTAGCTTTTATACTATGTAAATATTTTAATCATTTTCTACCCTATTATTTTTACCTTAACCGACGCCTTAAGGTGAGATTATCAGTAAGGCTCTTCCAAGTCTTAAACTACGGAAAATTCACGTGGTACCCTCGAACTTTTCCATTTTGTACATGGTACCCAACTTTTTAAGTTTGTGTACATTATACCCTCCATGTTTGTTTTTTATGCACAACATGCCCTTTTTTGTCGCTGTAAAAAAAATCAATTGCACATAACTCCTAGACCGGAATTCAGAATCGACCAAATTTTTTTCCTAAAATGATTATCTCATCATAATCTACGATTTGTGAAAAAAATATTGTTGACTGACATTTTATAGGGTTTTTTTTAACGAAAATCTCAAATCAATAATATCTTCGATCTCAAATTTCCGAATGACCATTTTTGTTTTATCAATTTATAGACCTCGAAGAGGTAATCAATTTGGAAAAAAAAATTAGTCAATTCCGATTTCTGGTCTATAATTTATGACCAATTGAAAATTTAAAAAACGATAAAAAGGCACGTTGTACTTGAAAATCAAATTTCAAGGATATTATGTGCACAAACTTAAAAAGTTGGGTACCACGTGAAAAATGATAAAGTTTGAGGGTACCACGTGAATTTTCCGCTTAAACTATGCCACATTAGCTTTCCACTAACTTTTATTATTTTTTATTGTTCGGACCCACCCCAGACTAACTCAGACTTTATACATTATCCGTCAGATTCACCTCAGACTCTACTTTTCCACTTTACTTCATTTTTTCACAAAAAAGAAACGACGCATATGAATATATGATTCACTCATTGGTTAATTTCTCTTTAAGGTGGGGTCAAGACTCACCCAAAGTTTTAAGTTGAGTTTTGGATTTGCAAGACTCAACTTAAGACTTTGTCAAAATTAGGGTAGATTGTTGGTAGTCTTGAGTGAGTCTTGGCTTAAGACTAACCAAAGTCTTATCTCAAAACTACCAATAATCTTACACCTAGGAGCTGTTTTTCTCTTTTACCCTTTACCTAATAAAAAAAATTGCAATAAATGAATTTTGTTTTTCTTCCGTTGAATTTGTTAACAAAAAACTCACTCCGTCTCATTTGACTTGATGTTTAAAACTTTTTAAAATTAGTGAAATGAATATGGGTACTACGTTTATTGTTCCGTCATCCGTATTGCGAAAAAAGCAAATTGTTCTATCAAGGACATGCGATTGTTGCATTTTCTTTCTTTTAATTAACTTTTATTCCCATGGGGTTTTTCCTAGTAAGCAACATAATAGCATTAAAGCTTTTAAATATGTTACCTAAGAGTAAATTAAAAATAACTCCATTTTAAAATCCAGTTTTATAAAATTACTCTCTTATATCATTTATTCCTATAATTACTTTCTTATATAATTTATTCCTAAAATTACTCCTTTAAATTACACTTTTATTAAAAATTGTTTCAAAACTCAAATTTAGATAACTTTTTCCGTATGATTTTGAACTTATTTTCCATTGTTATACCTTTCAGAGTGTAAATCGGTTAAGTTATAAACGGAATAAGTTTATAAACATACGAAATAAATCAACTAAATTGGAGTTTTGAAGCAATTTTTGATAAAAGTGCAACTTAATGGACTAATTTTAGAAAAAAATTATATAAGGGAGTTATTTTTAATTTACTCTATTTCTAATTCTTCCTGAGGCAAGATCCGATGAGTCCATCTATATATTTGAGTCCGTGAGTCCAGTAAAAATATCACAAGTTATACAAAACAATATCACGAGAAATATTAAACAATATCATGAAAAAACAGCACAAAAAACGCTAAAAGTATTTTATGTGACACTATTCGCTGTTCGACGGGAACCACCTACACCAATGTCGGCGACATCTTCGAGCACCCAAGTGACACAAGCAAGGTATCAAACACTGTCATCACCGTCGTTTTCACCAAATTCTTCCATCTTTTTGTTTCTATCTCCAGAATTCGTCACCCATGTGAATTACTCGCCGGAGATCATAACTACCACCAATCCACCCACCACAAGTAATTGCAAAAAGTCGTCGTTAAACTAAGGCTCTCGTCGAGTCGTGTCGCTGGCTAAGAAAAAGAATGACAAAGGTACATATGATAAGTATAGAGAAAATAGGATACAAGAAGATATGCAATAAGCTCCGGTGAAACCCCGGCAAAAGCGACTTGTCGGGGCAGGCAAGGGCAAGAAAATGGTGGTGTTTGCCGAAGCTCCGGTCCTGTAATCAATTGGTGTGAAAAAAGTATGAGAAGAAGAAGCTAGTAATAGTGGGCGAAAGTGGTTCAGTGGTGTGATATTATACTGTACAACTCGTGATATTTGACAGGGCAGTCGTATACCTATAAAAAATAACCATCTGGCTCTAACTAATATAGCTAGGGAAGTCGGGTCGATCTCCACATGAAGATGGAAAAATGTCAAATTTGTCTAAGTTCGTCACGGTAACCGATTTGGAGGGTTTTAATTGACTTGTTCTAAACTAATGAGAATGGGAAAGAGAAAATGGCAGGAGAATAAAGATTAAGCAGACAAGGAAAAAGCAGCTAAGACAGTCGGTTCACCATGATCATTCAGTCAAGCAATCTAGGTCTCAGGTCAATGCAAGTATGGTCAAAGGGGCAGTGAATTTCTCCTTCCGATCTCAATTCGCCCTAAAACACAAATAGCTTAGCTTTCGCCCTCACTACGGTGCCCTAATGTTCGCTACGAGTCTCACCCTTTCCAACCTTCCGGTCCAGGTTAAGGTTTACTATGATTTAAATGCCTAATTGCGTCGACTCAATTAGATAGATACATTTAAGTGCAGCGATTAACAACAAGGACTACACAAGCATTAACCTAATAGTTCAATTACTCTTCCTTCATAATCATGGATTCCCTAGCCTTAGCAAGAGGGAATTAGCTACACATTACTATCGAATCAACAACGATAATATATAGATAATGAGAATTAAACATGATAATAACGAAAGCAGAGGGATCGAATAAGGCAATAATAAAAGCAATAAGAAAAAAGGAGAATTCAAAAAGCAATTACGATTAAGAAATAAAGGGACTGATAATACCGATTACGATTCCGAGTCCGAGTAGAAAAGAGTAGTAGAAGAGTAAAGTGAAAGAAGCAGTGGGAAAAGATGAAGTAGTGGTCCATAGGGAAGAGTTACGCATTCTACTCCATTTAGTAGCACATGAAATTCTCCTCCTTAAACCTAATCCAAGGCTTAATTACAAAAGCCATACGAAAATAGGCGGAAAAACACAAATATAAAGCAGACCACTCGATCGAGTGGAATAAAACCGCTCGATCGAGTAACTAAGCAGCAATCCCTTCGATCGAGTGGAAATAAACCACTCGATCGAGTAACTCCTTGTAATGCCTTCTCGATCGAGTAAATATGTTACTCGATCGTGTAATCTTCATGATATAAAGCATTCGATCGATTAAAAAAAGTAGTCGATCGAGCTATTTTGGCACGTTTAGGCACTAAGACACCTTCCGAAACCAGCTCGTTCGTCTTCAAAGTGATAGATTCCTAGCTCCGGCTCCTCGTTCTCCATAAATGCATGCAAATGGGACGAGTTTAGGCTCGATTTATCTTCTCTTTGGTCTATTCCTGTAATTTACACAAAACGAACCAAAGTAGACTATTCGGGGGTATTTGTAGCTAGATGCCACGTAAAATAGTATAGAAATGCGTGTAAAAAGGAGGTAAAAACCTTATATAAAATACACGCATCAAATCTTCCCAAACCAAACCTTTGCTTGTCCCCAAGCAAACTATGAATGCAACTAAAAATAAACAGTGGAACGGGACCAACGCATCAGCTACAAATCATCCGCCAAAACCAGTTTAATGCAACAACTAACAAAGTGGCAAATGATAAGTGCAAACGAGTTAAATCAATGTTTCAAACTTACTCAACCGTCGACCTTGCAAGACTCAAAGATATCGGACTCTCACGGGTCGCTCATCACTCAAATTTCGGCACAAGGTGAGTATATATGTGAGAGATAGAAAGAAGTAAAGACACTGACCTAACTCGACCTATAAGAACATGCATGCAGTTAACATGAATAAAGTCTCTACAACCGTACATATACACTCCAACCAAACTAATGACCAAGACACATGCCGAGGACTTGCATTTGGGTAAGTGAGGTAATGGGTAAGAAAGAGCTAAGATGAATTTTGATATGTGGAGTTAGTAGCTAAACTAGCAGCACGGATCCAAGTTATGAAACTGCATCCCAACTTCGTACTCAATATAACAATACAGAACGGTACAAATTCAATGCACTCAACTCACAATACACCATAAACTTGTCAACTCCCCATAAAATATAAATAGGCCATGGGAGTGAAAATCATCCATACAATTTTTTTCGTCTTTCGCATATGATTTTTCTTTCTTTCAACTCTTTTTTCATATTTCCAATTTTTTCTTTTCATTCTTTTTTTTTTTTCATTTTCCATTAATTTTTATTTCAGCATTTCCTTCTTTTCACTCCCTTCGATTCTTCCACCAACTTCTGAAATCAGATATATAACCAGACTGTAGTGAAGCATTCCAAACAGCTACTCATCACTAGCTTGGCTAGGGTAGGAAAGATTATAGTTTGTAGCTAGTAGGACAAAAAGGGCAATTTGACTATGTAAGGCTCATGGGTAGAATGAAATAAAGGGAACTGCCTCTCCTACATGTGTCACCATCCACAGACCGAATGCATACAGGTATTAAGAAGACTAGACTCATGCTTATGCAAATTAATGTTACATGCTTTACAGAGAGTACTACTCACATCCTAAATGAAACCGGTCATAAATGTCACAAGTTTGTAGAGCTCTAACCTCATAATGTAATGTAGCTTGCCAATATATGAGTCAAGTATATTTGTTCAGATAAGAGAGAAACAAAAACTCATAGATCATGCACATTATCATGCCAACTAATTGTCAAGAATGCGCAAGGCAGAGGTAAGGATTCAATGTAGCCTCAAAGTTCAAACGTTCCGACTCAAATTAAACGTGAAATTTATGAAAATTTTGTGAATTTTTGAATTTAAGAACGACAATACAATGCATGTGGAAGTGAATAAACGTGCAAGCAAAAATGCAGGAAAACATGCAGACACAGATATGGATGCATACCTCCCCAAACCAAACCGTACAATGCCCTCATTGTACCAAAAATAGGGAAAGAAATGCAAACTAAGGAGAAAAGGATAAGTGGAGTCGGAAAGCTTACATAACGTCATGAAGAGGGACCTCCCCAAACCGACCATGGACATGGGAGGTCAAAAAGGCTAGCAGTAGATCAACAGACGAAAAGTAGCAGCTGGAAGACGAAACAACTCGATCGAGTGGCTTGGAATAGCTCGTTCGAGTGAATTGGTGTAAAAAAGGCTCGATCGAGTGAAATTGGTGTAAAAAAGGCTCGATCGTGTGAAATTATTACTCGATCGAGTTGACGTGAATATGCAGCTTGTCGATCGAGTATATATGGTACTCGATCAAGTTACTCCCAAAGCAAAAGTGCTCGATCGAGTAGAAAAACTACTCGATCGAGTTGCTGCACCTGAAAAACACGTATAAGAAGCAAGGGAAGTACAAAAGACGCATAGTTTAGCGTTTAAAGTTCAACAAAAAACTAAAGGCAAAGAAATAGTTCAACAAAAATACAACAAAACAGTTCGGGTTGCCTCCCGGAGAGCGCATGTCTAAGAGGTCCCGCACGACTTTTCTGGCATCAATTAACTGGCGCGTCAAGCTCGTCGAAGTACAAGACTTCAACACGATTGTCTGCTTCATTTGCTTCGTGATAATGCTTCACATATTGCCCATTCACCTTGAACCGATTTTCCTCAGGGCTTTCTAGCTCAACGGATCCAAATTTAGTGACAGCTGTCACTGTATAAGGACCACTCCACCTGGACTTCAGCTTGCCAGGAAATAATCGCAGTCGGGCATTAAACAGCAGCACCTTCTGCCCGACATGAAATTCCCGAGGTAAAATCCTTTTGTCATGCCATCTCTTCGTCTTTTCCTTGTAAATGCGTGAGCTATCATAGGCATTGAGCCTAAACTCTTTCAATTCATCTAGCTGCAAAAGGCGATTATGACCACACAACTTATGATCAAAGTTAAGCTCACGAATTGCCCACCAAGCCTTACATTCCAACTCAACAGGTAAATGACATGATTTCCCATAAACTAACCGATAAGGTGATGCACCCATCAGTGTCTTAAAGGCAGTTTTGTAGGCCCATAATGTGTCTTCTAAGTTAAGACTCCAGTCTTTCCGTGATTTAGAAACTACCTTAGACAAGATCTCTTTAATCTCGTGATTGGAGACCTCAACCTGACCACTAGTTTGGGGATGATACCCCAAACCACGCCGATGTTGAACACCAACCTTAGACAGAATGGAAGTTAGTTTCTTTTCTTTAAAGTGCATTCCCCCATCACTAATGACGACCCTAAGGACACCAAATCGGGGAAATATGACCTTTTTAAACATTTTTATCACGGTCTTGGCTTCACAATGAGGTGAGGCAATTGCCTCAACCCACTTCGACACATAATTTACAGCTACTAAAATGTACCTGTTACCTTTACTAGACGGGAACGGTCCTTGGAAATCAATGCCCCAGACATCGAAAACCTCAACCTCTAAGATACCATTTTGTGTCATCTCATGTCTCTTTGAAATGTTCCCTGATCGTTGGCAAGCATCACAAGCTGAAACAAAAGACTTAGCATCAGCAAACAAAGAAGGCCGGTAAAAACCAGACTGAAGTACCTTAGCCACGGTGCGCGATGGACCGTGGTGACCACCATAAGAAGAGGAGTGACAGCCTTCCAGAACTACCTTGGTATCCCACTGCGGAATACACCATCTGTAGAGACCGTCTGCACATTCCTTAAATAAATAAGGATCGTCCCAAAAATACTGCTTAACGTTATATAGAAAACGCTTCCTCTGCTGATGAGAAAGGTCAGGCGGCAGCTTGCCACTGACAACGTAATTAGCTATATCTGCATACCAAAGTTCTTGGTTAACAATAGACGATAATATAGCAAATAAAGAATCATTAGAAAAAGACTCATCAATAGGTAGAGAATCTTCCCCCGCTTGTCGCGACAGTCGCGACAGATGATCAGCTACAACGTTCTCAGCTCCTTTCTTATCTTTAATCTGCAAATCAAACTCCTGGAGAAGGAGTATCCATCTCAATAGCCGTGGTTTAGCCTCCTTCTTGGCAAGGAGATGCCTCAAAGCTGCATGGTCAGTAAAAACAGTAACTTCTGACCCAATCAAATAAGAACAAAATTTCTCTAAGGCATAAACTACAGCTAGCAGCTCTTTTTCAGTGGTGGTGTAATTCACTTGAGCCTCATCCAGAGTTCAACTCGCATAGTAGATTGCATTTAATGCTTTGTCTTTCCGTTGGCCTAGTACCGCTCCTAGTGCATAGTCACTGGCATCACATATTATCTCAAACGGAAAATCCCAGTCGGGAGGCTGTATGATCGGCACAGAGACCAAAGCTTGCTTTAACCTGTTAAAAGCAGAAAGACACTCATCAGTAAATACAAAAGGAGCATCCTTAAGTAGCAGTTGTATAAGTGGTTTAGCAATTTTTGAGAAATCCTTGATAAACCGGCGATAGAAGCCGGCGTGACCAAGGAAGCTTCTCACTCCTTTAACATTAACAGGAGGAGGTAATTGCTGAATCACTTCCACTTTTTCTTTATCAACTTCTATTCCCCTATCAGAAACTAAGTGCCCTAAGACAACTCCCTCGTTGCCTATGAAATGGCACTTCTCCCAGTTGAGCACGAGATTAACCTCAATGCAGCGCTACAACACTTTATCAAGGTTAGACAGACAGTTAGAAAAATCACTTCCATAAACACTGAAATCGTCCATGAAAACTTCCATAATAGACTCAATATACTCTGAAAATATCCCCATCATGCACCTTTGGAAGGTAGCAGGGGCATTACATAAACCAAAAGGCATCCCTGCGATAAGCAAACACGCCCTAAGGACAAGTGAATGTAGTCTTAGCTTGATTGTCTGGGTGAATAGGGATCAGAAAGAACCCTGAATACCCGTCTAAATAGCAGAAAAACTTATGAGAAGCTAAGCTTTCTACCATTTGATCAATAAAAGGAAGGGGAAAGTGATCTTTCTTGGTGGCGGCATTTAACTGTCTGTAATCTATACACATCCGCCAACCAGTCACTACTCGAGTGGGTATTAACTCATTTTTGTCATTCTTAACCATGGTAGTCCCTCCTTTCTTCGGGACCACCTGCACTGGGCTCACCCACTTAGAATGACCAACAGAATAGATAATACCTGCATCCAGCAGCTTCATTACCTCAGCCATCACAACATCTTGCATCTTCGGTTCAAAGAGAATCGACCCCGTCTCGCAAGGTTTGTGATCTTCCTCCAGCTCTATCCTGTGCATACAAATATTGGGACTAATCCCCTTGATGTCGTCCAAAGAATAACCCAAAGCTTTCCTGTTTTTCTTAAGCACATCTAACAAGGAAGTCAGATGATCATTATCAAGTTTAGCACTAACGATGACTGGATATCGCTCAGTATCATCTAAGAAAACATATTTTAAATGAGAGGGAAGAGGCTTACGCTCAGGCACCTTTACCTCAATGGAGCAAAGGGTACCGATCATCTGTTCCACTTGCTCTCCCTCAGCGTCGATCAGTTCACGCTCATCTAAATCATCTATAAGAAAATCCAACACAACATCATCGTCATCTGGGTTATCTGCACACTCATCCAAAAGCATAAGGGCTTCCAGTGGGTCCTTTATAAAAAAACCCGCCCAGAAGTCATAAATAGACTCGTCAATAATGTCAACAGAATAACACGTGTCCTCTATCATTGGCCGAGCCAAAGTGCTAGGCAGACTGAAAGTAATCGCGTCATCCCCTATTGCAAGAGTCAAACGCCCTTGTTTGACATCAATAATAGCCCCAGCTGTACAAAGGAATGGTCTTCCTAATATAATCGGGGTCCGGGTGTCCTCAGCTATGTCTAGGATAATAAAATTTATTGGTATAAAGAGCTTGCCTATTTTCCCAGGCACGTCCTCTAAGAGACTCAAGGGTCGCCTAACAGATCTATCAGCCATCTGTAGGGTAATATTAGTCAATTTAAGATGACCCATATTAAATTTCTTGCAGATAGATAGGGACATGACACTGACGCTGGCTCCTAAATCACAAAGAGCCTTATCAATAACCATATTTCCTATAACACAGGTAATAGGGAAGCTACCCGGGTCTTTCATTTTAGGTGGAGCCTTATTTAAAAGTAAATTACTAGACTCTTCCAAAAATGAAACGGTCTCAAATTCACTTAGCTCTCTCTTACGCGTCACAATATCTTTCATGAATTTAGCGTAAGTAGGTACCTGGGTAATAAGTTCGGTAAAAGGGACAGTTACCTGGAGGTTCTTCACAACGTCCACAAACTTACCGTAGTGTAGCTCGACCTTCGCGTCCTTCAGACGACTTGGAAAGGGTACTCTGGTAGCAATGAGTGGACCTGCGACTTTCTCTTTACCTTTATCAGTGCGTGACATCTTCACAGCATGGGAAGATGACACGGTAGCGAAATTAGATGTCAAAATAGGGTCTCCGCTGGTCCTGGCACTCGATCGAGTACTTTTCTCACTCGATCGAGTGGTTTTCTCTTGATTTTCACTCGATCGAGCTATTTGAGCTACTCGATCGAGCTCTTCTATTTCAGGCTTACTCGATCGACCATCTGTTTCACTCGATCGAGTGACTTCTTCATCTTTTTTACTCGATCGAGGAGAATTTGCACTCGATCGACCATCTATAAGTTGGACATCTCTCGATCGAGTAAGGTTATCACTCGATCGAGTACCTGGATGGATTATTTCACTCGATCGAGTGTCTGGACAGCACGCAGCAAGGATATCGTCCAGAAACTCGTCCAAATCATCTTCCGGGGTATTATCAGCTATCCCAACCCCGTCTTCTGGTATTTTTGGCCCCTCATAAGCAAGGACACTTCGGAGATTGATGGCGTTAACTGGGTCGCATGTCAGTGAATGGTTGGCTTGGTCTTTCAGGAGTGTCAATTGCGCGACTTATTCTCTTAACTCCACGATAACAGTTTCATTCTTGCTACATTTCTCCCCAAACTGTTGTGTTAAGTTCAACATCAAGGATTTCAGTTCGGCAATTTCCTCGTTTGTAGAAGGGGAGTTTGGCTGCGGCATTGGCGTAGAAGGAGTAGAAACATTTGTCATTTCTTCATATAATTGAGAAAAAGGAACTCCTTTCTTGTATTTCTGATAAGCAAGGACGCGCTCAATTCTCGCCTTACAATCAATGGGGTCATGCCCCTCCATGCCGCATCTATCGCATATCTCCACATGCTCAGTAATTCCACAAACTTGTGCACTCTCACCCATAACCTCCGTAATCTCCACATTGCCTAGACTTTTGCTAGGACTTTCCACTTCAGCTGTTACCAACTCGTTGACTTGCCCGTTTCCTCGGGGATTTCCATATTCGGCAACATGGATGGCCATCTCCTCAATAAGGCGCCACCCTTGATCATCTTCCACATTTTTAGTGAATCTCCCCTTAGCTACACTATCAAGAATAGCTCTCCGGTTTCGATATAACCCGTTGTAAAACTGGGTATATAGGAACCAACGCTTGAAACCGTGATGAGGCACAGAACGGACGAGCTTCTTGAACCTAGTCCAAGCCCCATCCAAGTCTTCGGTGGGCAATTGCTCAAAAGAAGTAATCTGAGCTCTCAAAGCATTGGTGCGCTGTGGTGGAAAATATCTCCTGTAAAAGGCTAAAGCAAAAGAACTCCAGTCGGTTACACCGGCTGCTTCCCTATCTAAATCCCTCAACCATTCCCGGGCATCATCAGCTAAAGAAAAGGGAAAAATAACTCCCTTCACTTTGTCCTGTGTCACCCCAGCAGTAAGAGGAATGGTAGAGCAGTACTCTATAAATAACTCTATGTGCCTGCATGGATCTTCTTCAAGTACCCCCCTGAAGAGATTTCTCTCGACCAGCTGTATGTAAGATGGGTGGATTCCAAAAGTTCCCAACTCAGTAGTGGGTAGTAAGAAACCTTTTGGAAGGGAATCCACATTAGGCTCTGAATGGCTGGCTATATTCGGCATTCTGGCAGATAGAATTTACAAAGCAGAGCAGGTGCGACAATGTTCTCTTATAGAACAGATAACCTGCAAACTAATCAAAAATTTTGTAAAAAAATGAGATCAGTCTCAAGAAAAAAGTTCCTTGAGACGAAAGACAAACTTAAATAAAGCAGCAAAATTGCGCCACCTCCCCGGCAACGGCGCCAAAATTTGACAGGGCAGTCGTATACCTATCAAAAATAACCAACTGGCTCTAACTAATATAGCTAGGGAAGCCGGGTCGATCTCCACATGGAGATGGGAAAATGTCAACTTTGTCTAAGTTCGTCACGGTAACCGATTTTGAAGGTTTTAATCGAGTTGTTCTAAACTAATGAGAATGGGAAAGAGAAAAAGGCAGGAGAATAAAGATTAAGCAGACAAGGAAAAAGCAGCTAAGACAGTCGGTTCACCATGATCATTCAGTCAAGCAATCTAGGTCTCAGGTCAATGCAAGTATGGTCAAAGGGGCAGTGAATTTCTCCTTCCTGTCTCAATTCGCCCTAAAACACAAATAGCTTAGCTTTCGCCCTCACTACGGTGCCCTAATGTTCGCTACGAGTCTCACCCTTTCCAACCTTCCGGTCCAGGTTAAGGTTTACTATGATTTAAATGCCTAATTGCGTCGACTCAATTAGACAGATACATTTAAGTGCAGCGGTTAACAACAAGGACTACACAAGCATTAACCTAATAGTTCAATTACTCTTCCTTCATAATCATGGATTCCCTAGCCTTAGCAAGAGGGAATTAGCTACACATTACTATCGAATCGACAACGATAATATATAGATAATGAGAATTAAACATGATAATAACGAAAGCAGAGGGATCGAATAAGGCAATAATAAAAGCAATAAGAGAAAAGGAGAATTCAAGAAGCAATTACGATTAAGAAATAAAGGAAGTGATAATACCGATTACAATTCCGAGTCCGAGTAGAAAAGAGTAGTAGAAGAGTAAAGTGAAAGAAGCAGTGGAAAAAGATGAAGTAGTGGTCCATAGGGAAGAGTTACGCAGTCTACTCCTTTTAGTAGCACACGAAATTCTCCTCCTTAAACCTAATCTAAAGCTTAATTACAAAAGCCCATACGAAAATAGGCGAAAAAACACAAATATAAAGCAGACCACTCGATCGAGTGGAATAAAACCGCTCGATCGAGTAACTAAGCAGCAATCCCTTCGATCGAGTGGAAATAAACCACTCGATCGAGTAACTCCTTGTAATGCCTTCTCGATCGAGTAAATATGTTACTCGATCGTGTAATCTTCATGATATAAAGCATTCGATCGAGTAAAAAAAGTAGTCGATCGAGCTATTTTGGCACGTTTAGGCACTAAGACACCTTCCGAAACCAGCTCGTTCGTCTTCAAAGTGATATATTTCTAGCTCCGGCTCCTCGTTCTCCATAAATGCATGCAAATAGGATGAGTTTAGGCTCGATTTATCTTCTCTTTGGTCTATTCCTGCAATTTACACAAACCGAACCAAAGTAGACTATTCGGGGGTATTTGTAGCTAGATGCCACGTAAAATAGTATAGAAATGCGTGTAAAAAGGAGGTAAAAACCTTATATAAAATACACGCATCAATATTGTTTAGTAAAATATGTGATATTGTATCATGGACTCAAAAAGATAATATGGAATCACATGATCCTAATTCTTCCTAATCATATCATTATAGCATATATCATCATATAAAATATTATATTAAAGCTCAAGCCGGTTGCCTTATATATTGCGCTGTGTCAAAAGCATATTAAATTGCCATGTGTCCAACAACTAATTTAATAATCTTATTTATTTATTTTCTTGCGAATATAAGGTATTCCGTAACCTTAAGGTATACTTCGGTTTTCAAAATCGTTTTAATCTTTATTCTCGATTTAAATTCTAAGTTTTTATAAAAGAAATCCGGACTTCAATTTTAAAACCTTAAGTTTACCTTCTTTTGTATTATGTTTCACTCCCATTTTGTTTTTCACCTTTTCTTTTCTATATTTTCGCATTTTGCGGTGTGCGTTCACCCATGGACGGTTCTAAACGATGATTCATGTCAGCCGACCCCAAATCATTTTGGGATTAAGGCTATGATGTTATTGTTGTTGTTTTTATTTTCTTACGAAAATGGCAACGGGTACAACTTAGCTAGATTATTAAGGAAAGCATATAATAAATTAGGATAAAATTAGATATCAAGCAGCAATTCACGAAAACCATATTCATATTTAACACAAATACTATTATACAACTGGTTGTACAAGAGCATTGTACAACCATAATCAATTTAATTGAGCTTATGTGTATTTCTTTCGAACTTTTATAATTTTTGATTTATATTTTAATTTTTTAATGTCAAAAATTAAAATCTAATTGAGCTCATCATATATATTATTTTTGAGTTTCATTATAATTTTTTAAGTTCAGTATTTTTATAACGGAGCTCGGATTCTTTCAAATAAAGCTCATGATCTGTAGATCTAAGTTTAAGTAAACACATTATGAAACTCGGGTTCTAATCTATACAACCATTACAACTAGTTGTATTGTCTACTTACTGCATGTTAATGTGAACATTCATGATCTTTGTCACATTGAACCACATATTTACGGAATAGAAATATTTTGGCAACTTTGACATGGTAAATATTATTTATTATCTTACCATATTTAATTCATGAGTTCATAACTAATGTATTAGTATTTTCACAAATTCTCATTTGTAATGGACGCTATCCGTCACAAGGGAGAGACGGAGCGAATAAACACCATATTGCACACAAACGGGTCAGATCAGCATGTGCAAGGGTAATGATTATATCAATTATTGGGTAAATGTTTATTGGTTATAGGGTAGATGGTAGGAGTATTATTTTATTGTCAAAGTACAACCCCTACCCCCACCACATCAACTTTGCATTATTGACGTGAATCTCTCATCCCATCACATGCTTTTGTTTTTCAAAAACAACAATAAACAATGCTCTCTCCAAATAATCTCATCTTCATTCTCATCTAAAATCCTTCATGCAAAATTGAAAGAATAACAACAAAACCATTTGTTATCCAAATCTACATCTAAATCCAAATATTATTCACCCGTAAAATATCAAAATGTCCGAGGTGGTAACTTGGCTTTACAGGCGGTTCTAGAGGATCACCTCGACTTGACAATGGCAAAAACGATGATGGTGCCATGTGTGTTCAAGTTTTAGACAATAATATTGCAAATAATGATGAAGTTGTGATGATTTTGATGACTAAAGGTTTGAGTTCTTTTACTTTGGGGTATTTTTTTATTTTTTATTTAATTTTTTTATTAGTATGTGTTGTTTGCTTTGTTTTGAAGTTGCAGGGGTGGTTGTTGTTGTTGGCTACAATTTAATAATAATGAATTTTTAAAAATTTGTGTATCATTTGGAAATCAATTGACGAAGTTTACTAATTTGGCATAATTTCTTGACATTTAATTAGTTTTGACTTAGTTTTCTGATCCCTTCCAAATCTTCGTCTATTATTCATATTACATATGAATGTGTATGAATGTATATGATGTGTGAATTTACAGCATGTATAAGATACGTTTTGTAATGAGATCTGGTCAAAATGGTACTATTTCACCTCATTATGTCACCAATTTAACAAAATATGTTACCATTTTAGTAATCTCTGAATTGTTAGCAGTAGAACATAATTACAGAGTAATTGTATCCAAATGGTAAAACTGTACTCTAAGATAATAATATTGTACACATACCCTTATGTCACCAATTGTATCCATATATATTTTTATTTTACGAGTCTCTGAAGTGGTTACATTTTCGACTAAGGTGATAACATTTTTAACACAAACTCATATGTCACCATTTGAGTTCATTTATGTTTCCATTTTAAGACTAGATCAAAATTCAAATGAGATAACATATTTTTTAAAATGGATCGCCATCCTTACTAACATGGTGACATATAAGTGATTGTTCAAGTGTGACCACCTTAACTGAGAAATGTACTAATGTTATGGTTACATTAATGTGTAGCATTGCAAGCTAACATGGTTACATTACATGATATTGTCTTATGTCACCATGTTCCTCATAAATGTTTCCATGTTAGTGTTTAGCTTTGTAAGGTAATATAGTTACATTGTGTTTTATTTTATTATGTTACCACCTTCCTACATAAATGTTGTCATCTTTAGGATGTAGCAATGTAAGCTAACATGGTTACATTACAAGATATTGTCTTATGTCACCACGTTCCTATATAAATGTTTTCATGTTAGTGTTTAGCTTTGTAAGGTAATATGGTTACATTGTGTCTTATTTTATTATGTCACCACCTTCCTTCATAAATGTTTTCATCTTTACTATGTGGCAATATAAGTTAACATGGTTACATTGTGTCATATTGTGCTAAGACCAATAAAGCATTGGTAGTATGGTTACATTGACTCACTATGGGTGGTAACATTTGTTCACAGGTTTATCCAGTAATAAGACATCGTCTATGTCAGTGGCACATTCAACAAAATGTCATATCTCACTTTGGAAAATTAAAGAATGATCGTCCATTCCAAAACTTATCTAATCATAAAATGCCATAAGTTGTTCATTAAGGCTAACGAAGAAGTACAATTGTTACTTTTTAACCTCAACATGGAGGAAGATCAACCAACCGTAGAGGTGATCGTGCCTCCTATTCTTAAACCCTTACGTTGTATAACAAAGGGTCGCAGCCAACGAAAAAAAGGATCATGGGCCGAAAAAGAAGTCTAGGAAAGGGACTAAGGTTGGGTCAGAGGGGACTTCAATGTACGTCGTTGTTCCGCATATGATATGACAGGAAATGCTGATAATGTCACCATTTTAGGTTACTAATGTGCCCGTGTTTGATTGTATATTTTTGCTAATTTATAACTGAAATGTACCAATCATTTGCTTTTTTGGAAGATTATAAAAATGTATATTCTAAATTATTCTTAACATCTAAACATAATAGACTAAACATGGTGACATATCAGTGATTGTTGAAAATGTGACCACTTTGCCAATGATATGTACAAATTATTCTTAACATGTAAATAGAAGATACTAAACAGGGTCACTTATAATTGACTGTAGAAATTTGACTGCTTTATCAAAAATATGTTCTATTGTTTGAGTAATGTAGCAATATTTTTAATATGTAAACATTATTGACATGTCATTGAGGACAATGTGACCACCTTGTTAAAGACATGTACCTATGTTTAAGAAATATACCAATATTATCAACATGCTAACATAATTGACTAAATATGGTGACATATTCGTATTTGTTGAAAATGTGACCATTTTATGAATGATATGTACTTATGTTTGAGGGCTTTCACTTGAAATTAACATGATAACATATGTGCTTGATAACATGGTCACTTTTTTTTAACATCTTCAAAATGTAACTACTTTACTCTAACAATGTGACCATATTGGTTTACATATGTCACAACATTATTCAGAATGTGACCTTAATCGTTCAGTAAAAAAAGGACCACATTTGTTCATACTTACAAAACAAGGAGTGTTTCACATCCTCCCTAACATCAAGAGGGACTAAAAAGTGTGACCTAAAATAACACATCCTTGATCAAACCAACAGTCTTAATTATTACAGACCGACGCTTACATAAACGGACTTCAATTTTTCTTGCTAGGCTTTGGAGGACGGCCAGCGGTATATTAACCTTGTGATCCGATGGATTAACAATTGACTTTGTCTTGTCCACTTTTAGCGGCTCGGGTTCCATATTATTCTCTGCGGGATCAATATGAAAATGTTAGACATATGGTCACATTTCAGAATAAGATTATGATATTACTAGGAAAACATGACTCATTGCACTATTTATAGATGCTGTCTCATTTAATCAACCACAACCAAAAATAGGTACATTAGCTACATAAGATGGTCACATTTCCCCACTATGATGGTCACATTTCTGGATTTAGCAAGTCACAAATGAAAAACTAACACATGTCCCCATCTTTTAATCAGATGTTATCAAGTTAAAAGAAGGTCAAAGCACTAAAACATAGTTTCATATCTCATAAAAAGTAGTCACATTGACAATAATCATATAAATGTCACTATGTCTTGTCTAATATGATAACATGTTGAGAATTATTTCAACTTTTAACTATGGTAAATTAACTACATAATATGGTCACATTTGACTACAATAAAATAGGCCACCATGTTTTACTAGTAGAAGTGATCACATTAAGCTAAACTCGCTACCCCTACTATGATGGTCACATTTTTGAATTAAGTAGGTCACAATTCAAAAACATCCTAAAATATGGATATATCTATTTAATCAACCACATCCTAAAATGGGTACATTTCAGAATTAAGCTGGTCAGAAATGAAAAATTAACACATGTCCCCATCTTTTAATCAGATGTTATCAGGTTAAGGTAAGGTCAAAGTACTAAAACATAGCTACATATATCGAAAAAGTGGTCAAATTGAGAATAATCATATACATGTCACCATGTCTTGTCTAATATGATCACATGTTAATATTTATTTCAACTTTCAACTATGATACATTAACTACATAAGATGGTCACATTTACGACCTATGATGGTCACATTTCACTACAATTAAATATGCCACCATGTTTTACGAAAACAAGTGAGCACCTTAAGCTTACCTCATTACTATTACAATATTTAAAATATGGTTACATTTCGAAACTAAGATGGTTACATTTTTAACACAAACCATATGTCACCATGTTTATCCTTATATGTTATCACTATAACATTCATTCAAATCCAAACAAAAATGTAGCGTAATGGTTATATATGTTATCACTAGGTACATTTTTCCACTAAGGTGGTTACATATTCAACACTAACACACATGTTAAGATTAATTTTAAATTGAAACAAATATTTCTATAATGAGTAAGACACTCAAACATAGATACATTTCTCAACTAAGGCGGTCACATTTTCAAAACTAACACATCTCTCACCATCTTGAGTCATTTATGTTAACATGTTAAGATTCATTTTAAACCCAAATAAACATACATATAAATTACAAGACACTCAAAAATAGGTACATTTATCAATTAAGGTTGTCACATATTCAACACTAAAATATATGTCACCATATTTACTCATTTATGTTATCATGTTAGTATTCGTTTTAAACCCTAATAAACATTTCTATAATGAGCAACATACTTAAACGTAGGTACATTTTTCCGCTCAGTTGGTCACATTTTCAACACACGCATATGTCACCATGTTTAGTCATTTATGTTAACGTCTTAAGATTCATTTTAAACCCAAATTGTAATACTACGGTTTTCTATGTCTTTGAGTACTCTATCGAGTGGGGCTTACTCTGTCGAGTAAGTATGTTTGGTGTACGAAACAGTGTTCTGTTGAAGGGTACTCGATCGAGTAAGTTGGGGACTCGATCGAGTAAGGGTCACTCGATCGAGTAAGTTACTTACTCGATCGAGTAAGTCGGTGTTACAGGTTATTTTGCCGGGTTTTGATAGTAACGCAAGAAGGATATAAAAGCATCTTTTGTCAGTTTCTTTTCATTTTACCCTATTCTAAGTTTCATAAGAAATAAAAACAAGTTACTTTACTCTCCTCTTTTGCATTGCTATCAAATCATAAGGGCTAGAGTCGTCGGATCGTTGTGTTCTTTAGGCCATTGAGACCGTCATATTGTGGGTAAGATCCTAGTATAGTTTTTATGTTGTTTCATTATTTTTGGTTGAAATCCTAATTGGGTAAATTGGGGGTTTGGGAATATTGTGTTTATTAGATGATAATTGTATGATTATATGTTTGATAGGAGGCGATTTCATTGAAGAACGAGTTTGATTAGTTGATTGTGACGATCTTGTGATTGCTTATTCCAGGTAGGATTTCCTACTAAGTTATTGGTTACATATGTGTTGGTTGATTGATTGTTGGTGGTTGTTGATTAATAACGTTTGTCTATATCGTATTGGAATTGGTGATTGTGATTCTGTAGTTAGTTGTGATTGTTTGTCTGTGGTTCGCGAGGTGCGTCCTCGGCTGAGTGGAGTCACTTGCGGGAGTGGCTTCACGCCCTTGATTCGCCCTCTGTGGAACCCGCCACAGAGGGGATGTGCACATTAAGGAACATGGGTTATCGCTCGGATGAGATGAGCGGGGCTTAGGTGGGAACGGCTGCAGTTCCCCACTGGCGGTGAGGATTACTGGTTGCGGCCGTAATCTGGCAGGACTAGACCTTCAGGCTAGTTAGGTGATTGGTGATGTGACGGAGTTGGGTGATTGTGTATACTGTTAATATTGTTTTATCTTATATTGTGTAATCAGTAACTGACCCCGTTTAAATGTTTTGAAAACTGTGGTGATCCATTTGGGGGTAGTGAGCAGTTATTGAGCAGGTATGAGATGGACGCGCATGGGATAGCTGGGTTGAGTTGCCACTAGATGTCTAGAAGTCTTCCGCTGTGTCTTAAACATTTGTTTTACGTTTGTTTGGATTAATATTTTTGAGAACAGTTGTATTTACTTTATCAGTTTTGGTCTTGGTCTTGTATGATCACTTTAAAATATTTAATAAAGTATGTATCTTTGTTGTCTATTTGATATACATTGCCTCGAGCAACCGAGATGGTATCATTCCCATGCCGTAAGTGGTCCTGGTAAGGCACTTGAAGTATGGGGATGTTACACAAATAAACATAAATATAAATAGCAACACACTCAAACGTAGGTACATTTCTCGCAAATGTGGTCACATTCTGGTTATGGCAAAAATATATTCCAAATTACAGTCATACCTCTTCCGCGCATATCGGTTTCTTGCTCTTCTTTTTTGTGTCAGCAGCTAACGACGACGTTAATCGCTACTTCATGACAATGAAAACGCATTAATTGTACACCACAAATAAATCTATTATTAACCAACAAAAGTTGCTAAGATTTTTGACAAATAAAACTTAGATATTGAAACTAAGAATTTTTTACAAATAAAACAAAAAATTAGTACACCAAAAAAAATTAATAATTAAACCAATGTGATTTATGACAAATGAAACTAAGATCTTGAAATTAAGATTTTTTTTTCAAATGTGACCATTTTTTACAAATGAAACTAAGATTATAATTCCAAAACTCTCCGATTTCGATAGAATCATCATTTTTTGACATAACAACCCTAGATCTATACATTAAAACACAAAAGATTCAAATTTTTTTAACATTAACCATTTTTTTTTAGAAATGAGACTATTTTAACATTAAGTGCTAAAGAAAAACGCCTCACCATTTTTATACGTCCGAATGTCCTAATAAAATTACACAAATTAAGATTTGAAGATGAATTAAATTACCTTCGACTTGTTTCTTCGCAGACTTCTTTGGGAGCGTTTTTATAACCACGACCGGCGAGAAGACGGAGTTAGGCGATGAAGATGAAGATGAAGAATTTATTGGTATTATTAAAGGTTTTTAGAGAGAAGAATGGTAATTTGAAAAATTGATGAGAGAGGTGAAGACTGGGTAGAATTGTGGTTACAATACAAATTTGGGTAAAAAATCATGTACATGGAGAAGGCAAAAGATTTTTTATTATTTGTTTAATATTGGCATGTCAAATCCACCCCTCTCTCTTATTTATTTATCAAAATGTGGGGAAGACTTTTAGACGGGTCTTTTTCGCCCATTTAACACAATGAGGTATCAAACCCATCCGTCTCTCCCTTATGACGGATACTCTATGTCACAAGGGAGACTAATTGTAGTATTTTACCATTTTTCATGAGTCCCTTTTTTATTCTTTATTGACCAGTTCAAAACTGAGAGGATCATGATACGAATTAAGGGCGCCTTCTTAACCGGACTAAGAAGGGCTCCTAACAG
Organism: Silene latifolia; assembly: GCF_048544455.1. Lineage (NCBI taxonomy): Eukaryota > Viridiplantae > Streptophyta > Magnoliopsida > Caryophyllales > Caryophyllaceae > Silene > Silene latifolia. The sequence goes on along the minus strand of NC_133538.1, from coordinate 461,291,962 downwards.
TTTCTATCCGGGGTTCGTTTTATAAGAAACGTCCTAAGTTCATTAAATTCATTTGTTCAGTCCTTAGGATCGTTCTCTATGATACCACTTTGTAACACCTCTATTTATTCAGGAGCCTTCGACAAGACATTTCCAAGTAAATAGAAGTGTTACCATCTCAGTTGCCTGAGTTAGTGAATATAAAAGACGAATAATACGAAAGGTACTTTAAATAAATATTACAATCTGCCTTAACTTGTCTTATTAAAAATCTTCTACACTAATTGATATATAAAAACGGACTACAACGGAAATAAAATAACATCTAATGATAATCTCAGGTGATAAAATAGACTCTAGGTATAGATCATCTCGCGTCCTAACTTCCCGAAGTGTCAGTTTATAAATTAAATCAGACCTGCTAGTTAAATTGCTCCCCATTCGATCGGAAAATTATCAAATGGTTCATAATAGGCCACCACCAATTAAAGCAGGCGACAATTTTTATTTTGACAATTGAAATAAGCACCCGTCAACTAATGATTGAGTAGAAAACTAAACAATACTTATTATAATGCATTGGCAACACCCGGGTAAACAAGATTATAAAACCACGATGCAACGTCACCATATCACGTCCCACTACCACACGCCTTCGGCCGTGGCTCACGCCACCACGACCCATGTACGCACGGTCATACCGAGGTCCACGACAACCCCATACACCGTCGTGCCTAGACTATACTCTGTCTAAGGTCCACGGCTCTTCTACACCCCGTGCCTGGCCTATACAATCCAAGGTCCACAACCATAACTGTGCCTGGCCTATACAAATCTCATCTCATTCCAACTAAACTGTAACACCCCAAGAGTTTGAGAGGAAAAGTTGTCCTACATCGGGAAAATAAGGAGCTTGTGATATGTTTATAAAAGATTCCACCCATCACTTAGTAACAAGGCCTTGTGCTTTTGGGCTTAAGTGAGGACAAATAATGGGCCCAAAGGTACGTATACCATCTTATTGGGGTTGTGTTACGACGCTGACGAGTTGGGTTGTTATAAATGGTATCAGAGCAACCCTTCGATCGTGTGGTGAGCCTGTGATCAGGAGCACTCGGGTCACCCACCTAGCGTGGGAGGATTCTGGGCTTGGTTGCAGTCAGGTTTAAGGCACAACAAGGACGTTGTGTTCTTTAAGCGGGGCAGTTTGTAATATCTCAAGAGTTTGAGAGGAAAAGTTGTCCTACATCGGGAAAATAAGGAGCTTGTGATATGTTTATAATGGATTCCAGCCACCACTTAGTAAAAAGGCTTTGTGCTTTTGGGCTTAAGCGAGAACAAATAATGGGCCCAAAGGTATACATCCCATCTTATTGGGGTTGTGTTACGATGGTGGCAGGTTGGGTTGTTATAAATTGTAACACCCCATTTATTTAGGAGCCTTTAGCTAGGTCTCCCAAGTAAATAGGAGAGTTACCATAGTTTCTTGAGGTAGTGTATAACAAAGTATAGCAATCCAAAGTACTTTAAATAAAATAAACCAACAAACGTTTTATTACATTTGCCAACTAACTAACTAAAACTATAACAATACAACTTACTATGCAGCGGAAATAAATAAGATTACATATTTAATAATTAAGTCAAATTAATGTGATGTAGACAACTGCTATGGTCCAAGTCTTCACGTCCCCAAGCTCCTCACAACTAAGTCAAGTACCTGCTATTAATCTGCTCCCCAATTAACCGGAAATATTAATTGGTTCACCACAGGACGCCATCAATTAAAGCAGACATCATTTTATTTTGACACAACAAACACACGTCAACCAAAAGGTCGAGTAGGATAAATAAACAACAGTTATATGATGAAACAATAAATATGCATGATATGCAAATGCAATGCAATGCAGCTACGCTTATCACTCAACACACCCGTTCATCCCCCCAATCCCTGGCCCAGGGAAAACCCTTAACCGAAGTTGAGTCAACCAGGATACACCTGAGGACACCAGAGACAAGTCTGCAGAACCAGCTTGGGACTTAAACCGGAATAAATCTGAGGACACCAGCAACAAGTCTGCAAAATCAGCACCAGCTTGGGCCTAAATCACAATAACTGATAACCAAAATGCAACAATGATAATATACTTTCAAGAAATAATCCACAATAATATCTCAGCCAAAGGCTATAACCAACAAGTCAAACATGCCAGATAAATGATATAAGTATAGAAAAGCACAGTTGAGTAGATATCCTACCTGATAAGCGAGTACTCCAAATAAAGCAATCCACGCAAGTCAATTAATAATAATCTTCGACAAACCCTTCCCTAACATAATTAATAATTTGCAATTACTAACTATTCTAATTTACGAAATAATTAAACTAATTACAAACAATACGTACCTAATTTAATTTAATTAAATCCCGGCTCAAACCCATATCAAACCCCAAGAAGACATGGTTCTAACCCGACACACAACCCCTTATACACGGCCCAACCGTCTACCGAATCACTCCCCCTCTCATCCTAGGTCATGGCAGCCATCCTACAACACCTCCACCGTGGACCACCACCACACCCAACTATTGTGGACCATGGCAAGGCCAACTCCACTACCGCCACCTTACATAGCTCTCACACAAGCCCTTACCGCAATAATAACAACACTCAAAACAGGTCCTTAAACCACCGGTTCACTCACGGCATCCTCCACCCTCACACACCACCGTGGACCACCTATTTCACCCGTCCTAGCCATGGTGGTCAGTTCCCAAGACAACCATCACTAGAGATGTCAATTTCACCTGCACCCGATCAAAACCCGATCCACCTGATCCTAAAAGATGGATGAAAACACGACTTAAATGGATGATGGATGGATGACGGATGAAACGGATGGTGGATGACGGATGGGTTGGATAAAGAAAATTCACCCGCCATCCATCCATTACCCGATTTTATTAATTTTTATTTAATTTTTTTACATATAATACACTATTAAGCTATAAAATATTCAAATTTTTGAATTTTTCTACTCTCAAAATATATATTTTGTGCAACTACCCACTAGAAAGTTAAATTAAAATAATTATCTAACTTTATTTTTGTAGAGAACAAAAAATCATTATTTTTTTTAACTTCAAACATATAAATACACAACACCCGTTTATCACCCGATCCACCCGTTTCATCCATGGATGATGGATGGATAGATGGATGACGGATGATATCTTTCACGGATGACAAACAGGTTGGATGAGATTTTAAAGGGATGGATGAATGGCGGATGAGGCTTCACCGACCCGAACCCGATCCATTGACATCCCTAACCACCACACAAATGTTCCACGGCAGCCCTAACAACAACACAGGACACAAACAACAACTCGCCTATCCCTTTGCAACACCCATTTCTATACACCCAAACACTACTCGTAACGCCACCTCTGACCTCCACCCCTTGCTACCACCACTGGCTACCTATGACAACATCAACAACACCCCTAAACCTGTGCCCTAATACCAACAACAAATAACAACCCCAACGAGCCTTATACAACACGGCTTCAACAACAATAAAGCACCACCAAACACCAATGAACCTCTACCAACCACCGCCCCTAACTCTCGGCCTAACACCCTCGATAACCCCAAACCCAGGTGATGGTCCAAATCTGTCACAGTAGGATTACAATCCCTAGCTAATACACGGTTTACACAACAACTACAACACCCTATTTTAGTCGGTCAAACAACCACCTTCCCCTGGTCAACGGTGGTCCAACAGTCCAGGTGGGTTAGCCATGACAGGTACACGGTGGGGCCCCGGTCACGGCCAGTCAAGGTGGTCAACGATGTTAAAAATATAAAGTAATTGTAAGACGGATTAATTATGAGACGATTTATGAATATCTTACCTTGAGGCAAATAATTGAGATGAACCTCCTTCTTTTCTCCCTTCTAAATCTCCCTCTCTCTCTTTATGTGAATTTTATGTGGAATAAAGACTAATGGACAGGTTAGCTTAACTTATATAGTAGCAAGATGAGAGGAATTAGGAAGTTAATAGGACATTGCCTTATTATATAATATGTTTTATTATTATTATTATTATTATTGTTGTTGTTGTTGTTGTTGTTGTTGTTGTTGTTGTTGTTGTTGTTGTTGTTGTTGTTGTTGTTGTTGTTGTTGTTGTTGTTGTTGTTGTTGTCGTTGTTGTTGTCGTTGTTGTTGTCGTTGTTGTTGTTGTTGTTGTTGTTGTTGTTGTTGTTGTTGTTGTTGTTGTTGTTGTTGTTGTTGTTGTTGTTGTTGTTGTTGTTGTTGTTGTTGTTGTTGTTGTTGTTGTTGTTGTTGTTGTTGTTGTTGTTGTTGTTGTTGTTGTTTTTGTTGTTGTTGTTGTTGTTGTTGTTGTTGTTGTTGTTGTTGTTGTTGTTGTTGTTATTATTTGGATCATATGAGAATGGCACAAGCGTGAGAACGGTGAGAACGCGCGTCAGTCGTTGGATCTTGTCTGACGCGGCTAATCTAAGGGCCTATAACGCGCGCTCCTTTACCAGAACTTGAGGGCTTTGTCTTTCTTTTTTCCTAAAATTTACCTCGCGCTTCTTCGTTAAGCTTTCAACCATGGATTCCGACCTTCTTTTTTAAGATTTCAACTATTTCTCTCTCCTTATTCTCTGTAGAGTTGCATTTTCGTCTTTCTGTTGGATTTTCTCTTACCTATTTCGTGATGAAGGTATATACTGTTTAGCTTCAAGCTTTTTTCGATTTCGTCCTTAATTTATTTAGTCCGTTTTATGTAACTCTACTGTAACCTAAATTAATGTTTCTTATGTTCATTTTGCCGGATTATTCATTTATTGATGAATTTTGAGTTCAGTGTTGTTGTTAAAATCGAAATTTTCGTTTTCATTTACATGCTATCGGAATTTGTATTTGTCGCATTGTTTGTTGATTTTGTAACTTGCTTATACATTTAGATTTGTTTTTTGTTTTTTTAGTTTGCTTTTTTGGATTTTTGTTGAATTTTAAGTAGTTTTAACGTAAGTAGCATCAATTTAAGACCACATGCAAAAGGTCATAATTGCGTGCACATTATTGTTGTAGATCATGCACATTTCAATAAAACTGATAGGACATTTCTTCGTGAAACGTGTACAACACAACACAACTCATTAATATTACATGCAAAACAACTTTCAGTTATTGAAGCGCAAAGGCGATCTTGGAACTGTTACACGCCGTATTTCTCCGAGGTTGAACAACCTCAGTCCTACTGTGATGATCCTACTCCAACGTTCTCCCATATTAACACCCGGATGTCACCTAAAAGTTTTGTTGATGTCCTTCGACACCTTGATTACAATCAATGGTGTGCTCTGGAAGAGATTGGTTTTTCTTCATTGTTTTGGCTAAGGGTTACAAGGTTTCCTTTACGCCTTGGTTATTGGTTAATTGAGAACTACAACCCGTATTCGGATTTCATCATTCTACCTGATAAACAGCGCTTTCGTGTTTCTGCTTCTTGTATTCATGATGCTGTTGACCTCCCAATTGGAGGAAAACCTGTTTTACTTTCATGCTGTAGTGACGAAGATGCAGAATATGATGCGTTTTACGCGCATTGGAAAGCTCAATTTCATGTTGATGGTCAAGTGGATATCAAGACCCTTGCACAGCATATTATTTGTCATGATGATTACAGTGATCAATTTAAGATTAATTTTGTGGTGCTTGCTGTGTCTTTCTTAACGCGCAACAATCAGAAGCCATTCGTCAATCACCATGTACTAAAATCGCTGAGGAATGTGTCTGCCATTGGTCAGCTTGATTGGTGTCAATTTATCATGGAGAGTTTGCGGTATAACACAAAGGATTGGGTCAAGAAGGGGAAGAAGAATCACTTTGGTGGACCTCTCCTGTTTCTAATGGTACAAATCTTCTGGGTTACATCTATTGTTTGTTATTATGGTTTTAAAACCTGCCATTTTCCAGTCATAATCCTATTTTTACTTGCAGCTTGTTTATGTTGACCGTGTTGTCCATGAAAAACGATTCGTAGAAAGAGATTACTATACTCTTTTAAATTGGACATCTGCTGCACTTTTCTCAAGGGAAAAGCAGGAGATGGAAGCTGGTCAGTTTGGTCTTGGTCGTGTAAAAGGTCGACCGATGGAAAGAATTAGATTTTCTAATCCATGTAGACAAGCGGTTGAAAAAGTGCGGAGAGTTTCGAGGGATGTTAGTACTGATACAAAATCTTCAATTTCGTACTCGTCTCCGGAGGTATATCCATTGATTCTCGAAGTATTCACTATTCCTTTTCAAGATTCACTTTGAAATATTTTCTTTGTACCTTCATAGTACTAAAGATGTACCTTCATAGTGTCCCTTGTCTAGGAGTTTGCAGATGACTACACTGCTTCAGCAAAGAGAGTCATGGAAGATATGGTTGTGTTAGATGAGAAATACGCGGTTGGTTTGCAATGTTTCCCAGGTGAAGAGTGTGTCAAACAGGCCCATTGAGCAACTGAATTTGTATATTTGACATATGGTGGTGGTATCGAAGATGTGTCATGTGCACCGCTGTGGGAATCCAGCACGCTGGATGAGATGAACAGTTTATTGCTGTAGAAAATGCAGCTGAGAAAGCGTACAAATTGAAACTTGCTCGTGCTAAACACAGAGAACAATGTGCTAAGTGGAGAAATTCATCCGTACCTGTTGATACGGTCGTTTCTGTACCAAAAATAAAATACCTATCTACTACTAACAGAAGTCAGCGGTAAGTAGGGTCGATCTCCACAGGGAGGCGGTTTACTATCTACTTGTCTATCCTATTTGTCTAATGTCACTATTTGGGGGTTTGATTGATTTGGACTAACTAAACTACTGAAGCTAAAGGCAAGAGAAAAGGGATAAAGGAGATTAACAATAAGAGAAAGGAAATATGCTAGGAGTCGGTCCACCGTGGCAGCTATACTATCGGGTATACTGAGACGATTAAACTGTTGATAAGAAGAGCTATGGTCGTCACCTTTCGGTCCTTAAACCGCCCTAGAGCGTAAATAGCTTAGCTTTCGCCCTCACTACAATACCCTATTGTAATTAAGCAAGCCTTCCCTTCCAATCTTTCGATCCAGGTCGGGGTTAACTAGATAAATTGGTCTCCTGCATGCATTCATTCAACCTAATAACAATTAAATTGCCTAATACAATTCTTATCGCAAGACTAATCTATTCAAGTCAATTATAACATGTTACTACCACGGCTTCCCTAATCCTAACATATTACGGAATTTAGCTAGACATGGAGATAAGGGAAACAAGAATAAAAGAAATAAGAACAATAAACATTAAATTAAAGAGAGAAGGGAAGAAAGAATTACTAAATTAAAAGATCCGGAAATGAAGAACAAAAGTAACAGTAGCAAAAGTAGCAGTGTATTAAGTGTAATTAGAGAGAGCCGAAAAGGGAGAGAGGAGTAAATGACGTCCTAATCTTCCTATTTATAAGAAAAATAGGATTTATTAACCTAATTGACGGAATTTAAGCTAAAAAGCCCAACCCATCAGCGAAACCACTCGATCGAGTGATTTAAAACCACTCGATCGAGTAACTAAAGCTTAAACCACTCGATCGAGTAGAAAATCTACTCGATCGAGTAAACTATAAATTGAATCTACTCGATCGAGTAGAAAAAGGACTCGATCGAGTGATAGGATGAATTGATAGGATGAATTTGACACGGCTATCGCAACCCTATCAAAGATAAAACCTAACGGTCTCAACTAAAATGTAGCAGAGGCAGTCGAGTATCGAATCCACAGGGAGGTAATGTAATTAACAGTTGCCTAATTCTAGTCCTAAAGTAACAATGGGGGTTTTGTTTGAATTTGATTCTAAACTACGAAGTTTGAAAGGAAGAGAATTAAAGTAAAGAGCAGTAAAGGCAATAAAAAATGATTAAACTATCAAGAAGAGAGGGACATGTCGGGATTTCGGTTCACTACGGTAGTCCAATAACTCAGCTGTAAATGATTCAGACGAACTAATGTGAGACGGATGTGAAAGGTCCTTTCGGTCCACTTTATATCCTAAAATACCACTAACTTAACTTTCATCCTCATTAGGATAGTCTACTGTTTAAAGCAGGCCTATTTAGTCCAATCTTTCGATCCAGGATTAATTTTAGCCAGATTAAAGAGTGACATAGAAGCGTGCACTCAACTAGGTAGGGAAATTACAGTTAAATTGCTATAGTGACAGGGTCTCATAATCAATTCGTCTAATTCATTTACTACATCGTCATATTTCTACCGCAGATTCCCTAATCCCAACATGAAGGGAGTTTAGCTACTCATATCGGTGATTAAACTAACAGCAATTAAATTCCCAGCAGAAAACATTATAAATAAACAAAAAATTGCAATAACGAAAATTAGGGCAAAGGAAATAATGACACAACGAGAAATTAAAGCAACCAAAAAGATTAATTATTATTAAGAAAGAGAAGGGAATTACAATACAAGCGAATCCGGCGTAAAGAACACAAAATCCGAGTAAAAGCAATCCCGAAACAAAGTAACAGTGAAGAGGAAAAGCAACGTTCTCAAGTTTACAGTAGAGTGTTTGATAAAATGAAAGATAATCCTAATTAACCTAGTAATGCGTGCTTAAATAGCAAACAAAATAAGTTTTAGCGAAATAAAACATCACGCGGGCTAATTAAAGCCCAAACCAATCAAAACCACTCAATCGAGTGGATTAAAACCACTCGTTCGACCAACTCTCAGCCAAAACAGCTCGATCGACCAAATAGTTACTCGATCGAGCACTTGGTCTTCTGCAGCATAAGGATCGAGTAATGAAACAGCTCGATCGACCAACTGCGGGTGTAGAAACCACTTGATCGAGTGGAAAACAACTCGATCGAGTGACTAGACTTCATTTCAGCTCAAGTCCGCGTCTAAGTGCCTCGTAATCCGTGCCACGACGCTTCCAAACACAGTAACTCACTCTGGAATAATCCCGTCTCCTCTAAATGCATGCAAAAAGGGCGAAAAAGAGTACGGATCCACTACTTTCGCGATCATTCCTACAAAAAGGATAAAATGCACCAAAGTAGCCAATTCGGGGCAAAATACCATAAAAACAGTATAAATATGCATAGAAATACGTGCTGAAATAGGCTAAAAAGACTATATATTAGGCACGTATCAAATCTCCCCAAACCAAACCTTTACTCGCCCTCGAGTAAACTCAAAACTAAACTAATGGAACGGGAATGATAACTCAGAGCTAGCTCAACTTGTCGACTTGAACCAATTTAATGCAACAAAAACTAACAGTTAAAGCTAAGCAGTCAAACGCAAACGAATTATAAGCTGTTCAGAAATATAGCTGACCTATCGACCTTGCAAGACCAACAAAACTGGACTCTCTCGTGGTCACTCTTCTCTCATGAAGCAAAGGGTGAATGTTATATGTAAAAGAGAGAAGGAAAGATAGTCACTCACCTAACTGCGACCTACATAGCATGCATGCAACAAAAATGAAAGACAATTCAAGTACTAATGCACAAATTCCAACCAATAATGTCCGTCACAGCCGAGGGCTTACAAATGATTTGGGAATAGTGAGGTTCAGGTGAGAAAAGGCAAAACATGTTATGGAAAAGTGGAGGTAAAAGCGTCAAGCTAGTTCCTAACTGGACCATAATGAAACCATCCGAATCTCAACTGACTAAAAGACTAAGTACGGGTGCCCTTCATTTGGCACAAAACTCGCTAGACTCAAACACAATCTCCTTAAAAAGATATGGGATAAAACGGAGGAGTCAGACGGTCAATTTGACACGGCTATCACAACCCTATCAAAGATAAAACCTAACGGTCTCAACTAAAATGTAGCAGAGGCAGTCGAGTATCGAATCCACAGGGAGGTAATGTAATTAACAGTTGCCTAATTCTAATCCTAGGGTAACAATTGGGGGTTGTTTGAATTTGATTCTAAACTACGAAGTTTGAAAGGAAGAGAAATAAAGTAAAGAGCAGTAAAGGCAATAAAATATGATTAACTATCAAGAAGAGAGGGACATGTCGGGATTTCGGTTCACTACGGTAGTCTAATAACTCAGCTGTAAATGATTCAGACGATATAATGTGAGACGGATGTGGAAAGGTCCTTTCCGTCCACTTTCTATCCTAAAATACCACTAACTTAACTTTCGTCCTCATTAGGGTAGTCTACTGTTTATAGCAGGCCTATTTAGTCCAATCTTTCGATCCAGGATTAATTTTAGCCAGATTAAAAGGGTGACATAGAAGCGTGCACTCAACTAGGTCGGGAAATTACAGTGAAATTGCTATAGTGACAGGGTCTCATAATCAATTCGTCTAATTCATTTACTACATCGTCATATTTCTACCGCAGATTCCCTAATCCCAACATGAAGGGAGTTTAGCTACTCATATCGGTGATTAAACTAATGACAATTAAATTCCCAATGAGAAAACATTATAAATAAACAACAAATTGCAATAATGAAATTTAGGGCAAAGGAAATAATGACACAACGAGAAATTAAAGCAACCAAAAAGATTAATTATTATTAAGAAAGAGAAGGGAATTACAATCCAAGCGAATCCGGCGTAAAGAACACAAAATCCGAGTAAAAGCAATCCCGAAACAAAGTAACAGTGAAGAGGAAAAGCAACGTTCTCAAGTTTACAGTAGAGTGTTTGATAAGATGAAAGATAATCCTAATTAACCTAGTAATGCGTGCTTAAATAGCAAACAAAATAAGTTTAAGCGAAATAAAACATCACGCGGGCTAATTAAAGCCCAAACCCATCAAAACCACTCGATCGAGTGGATTAAAACCACTCGATCGACCAACTCTTCATCCAAACAGCTCGATCTACTGGAACGTTACTCGATCGAGTAACAACTCTTTCTGCAGCACAAGGGTCGAGTAGCAAAACTGCTCGATCGACCAACTAGGGGTTTAGAAACCACTCGATCGAGTGGAAAACAGCTCGATCGAGTGACTAGACTTCATTTTAGCTCATGTCCTTGCCTAAGTGCCTCGTATTCCGTGCCACAACGCTTCCAAACTCAGTATCTCACTCAGGAAAATCCCGTCTCCTCTAAATGCATGCAAAAAGGACGAAAAAGAGTACGGATCCACTACTTTCGCGATCATTCCTACAAAAAGGACAAAATGCACCAAAGTAGCCAATTCGGGGCAAAATACCATTAAAACAGTATAAATATACATAGAAATACGTGCTAAAATAGGCTAAAAAGACTATACATTAGGCACGTATCAAATCTCCCCAAACCGAACCTTTACTCGTCCTCGAGTAAACTCAAAACTAAACACTAATGGAACGGAAAAATAACTCAGAGCTAGCTTAACTTGTCTACTTGAACCATTTTAATGCAACAAAAATTAAAAGTTAAAGCTAAGCAGTCAAAACGCAAACGAATTATAAGCTGTTAAGAAATATAGCTGACCTATCGACCTTGCAAGACCGACAAAATTGGACTCTCACGTGGTCACTCTTCTCTCATGAAGCAAAGGGTGAATGTTATGTGTAAGAGGGGGAAGAAAAGACAGTCACTCACCTAACTGCGACCTACATAGCACGCATGCAACAAAAATGAAAGACAATTCAAGTACTAATGCACAAATTCCAACAAATAATGTCCGTCACAGCCGAGGGCTTGCAAATGATTTGGGAATAGTGAGGTTCAGGTGAGAAAAGGCAAAACATGTTATGGAAAAGTGGAGGTAAAAGCGTCAAGCTAGTTCCTAACAGGACCATAATGAAACCATCCGAATCTCAACTGACTAAAAGACTAAGTACGGGTGCCCTTCATTTGGCACAAAACTCGCTAGACTCAAACACAATCTCCTCAAAAATAAACGATAAGAATAGAGGAGTCAGACGGTCACAAACTTTCCTTCTTTAAACGCCGTCTGAAATACTAACTGAAACAAATCAACCTTTTTCGATTGTACATCTTCGAACATCTTCTCAACTCAGACAGGAGGAACACGTCTGTTTCCTCCATTTTCACATTCTCCTTTCTTTTTCTTTTTTTTTTTTTTTTTTTTTTTTTTTTTTTTTGTTTCACGTGAACTTCAACTTTCAGTTTTTTTTTTTTTTTTTTTTTTTTTTTTTTTTTTTTTTTCACGTTTTTCTCATTTTTCCAACACTTTTTTTTTCTTCCTTTTCCTCCTTCCTCTATACTTACGCCAACTCCAAAACAAGAAACATGGACCAAAATGCAAGGGAAAAAATATACCGCAGAAGAACATACTAACTAGCTTGACTAGGCAGGCTTAGTTTGGGATGTAGCTAATGGGTCAAAAGGCAATTTTGGCTTATGTGGAGCTAAATGGGTGTAAAGTAATAAGAAAAAGAAATTTGCAAGACCCTCCCTGCATGTGACACCAACCACAAACCCGAATATGTGCATTTGACGAGAAATTGAATGTCATAAATGTGCAAAAAAGACGAACATGCTATTCAAAAAGTACTACTAAAAATTCCTAATGAACTGGTCATGAATGTCACCAGTTATGGCTCTAAAAACTCAGAATTTTTAAGTAGTTTGCCAATTTATAGGTCAAGTCTAAACAGTCAGCTTATATTTGAACAGAAATTCGTAGACTATGCGTATGACAAGCTAAAAACTATCAATAAAGTGCAAGGCTCAAATAAGTTGACAAGTTATAGTGCATTGTCATCATGGGAATCTACCGTTCCGACTCAACCTATATGCAAAAATAAACGTGAATTTTTTTTTGAATTTTTGAAATTTTCTAAATTTTTTTTTGGATTTTCAATGAAATAAAACAATGCAAGGCTGAAAAATAAACGTGAATGCAAAAAGACAGATGCAAATGCAGACTCAAAAGGATGCAATACCCTCCCCAAACCAAAAGAGACAACGCCCTCGTTGTCCTCCAGCATACACCAGCAGAAATATGGGGGAACGGGAATATACAACCAACAAAATAAAAAAAATAAAATAAAGGAGACAAAATAAAAGAGTAAGAGATACATACAAAATACGAACTTCCCCAAACCAGCCAGAAAACTGGGGAAGTGAGTAGACCAGTATCTACCCGTCGTCGTCGTCGTCTCCATCCACCTTGTACTCCGGGTCCTTCTCCTCCTCTCTCCTCTTACGCTCCTCCTCACGAGCTCTCTCCACTGCCACCTCTGGGTCCTCGTCCTCCTGTGGGTAGTCCGGGTGGGAGTCGAGGGAAGTGTCCCTCTGACCGAATCGTCTCGAAGTAGGCGGAGCGGCACCAAGTAGAAGCGAAGCGGCGTTTGTGGAAGTGCTAGTTTGTGGTGGAAGTAGAAGTGACGGAGCCGGGTGTAGCTCGACCGATCTACGACCCGGCCTCCGTCTCTGGAACGTAAGGCAGCGGCTCGCTCTCGGACTGTGTAAGGGACCAGGGCAGCTCTGAAGGCGGCTGCGGTTGCTGGTGAGTCTGCCACAGGTGTAGAAGTGGTGGCTGGTGTACATGTGGTGGCTGCTGGTGAGTCCGCCACAGGAGAGGGACTAGCAGTAGTGCTAGCTGTGGTGGTGACTGTAGTGGAAGTGGCAGCCTGAACTGGGCTTCCAGCTAAGCTAGCTGGAGTAAAGACCGTCCCTGCAGCTGAAACAAGGAAGACTGGGGCTGCAGTGGTGACTAGGGCAAAGGTAGTGGCAACAGCAGGGGACACTGACTCGCTCAAGGACGGGCTGGTGGACGAACTAGTGGAGGGTAAGGTACTCGACTCCATCCTGAAAACATAGGGGAGGGGGTATGAGAGGAAAACAATGGTTAACAGAGGCGAAGAGAACAGAAAAACAGCATGTCAAACCATAAACACTCCCCTATCAGTCGAAAATTTCGACCTACAACATACAATTTCCAACAATTCCTCAGAAATTTCGAAGAGCAGTACGTGAATGGTGATAAAGTGACAATGTAATGACTGCTAATGAAGACTAAAAATAGCACGAAAAACTGCATATGATAGTATGTAAGTCCCCTGGCAATCGAAAGTTTCGACTCACAGTACAGGAATCCAAAAAATTAACAGCATGTAAAGGCGATAGGGAGCGGAAAAAGCAGTTAACAACAGCAGCAAGTAGGCAAGAACTGAGGTTAAACAAATCATGGCAGCATATAGACCGTCTGACAGTCGAAAAATTCGACTTAGAGCCCTAATCGCGGAATTCTTGCGCAAATTCCGAATTAAACATGCAACAACAGCGAGGAATTGGGATATGATCATCAAGCAAGCTAATTAAGGGCATATAAACACAATTAAGTCGAAAAATTCGACTAAACATGGATTTTCGAAACCCTAATTCAATTACACCTCATAAAATTCAAAGTAATCGAAATTAAAATGCAAGAGGTTATGGAGATCACTTACTTGATGTTGATGAACCTACAAACGCAAATAATCCTCAAATAAACAAGCAACAATGGCGGATTTCAATCGAAAAACCCGCAACCCGAAAACCCTTTTAAAACCACGAAAATGAACACAAATAAGGGTGAATTTAAGGGGTTTTTGAAGATTAATAAGCAAACAATGAAATGTAGGTGACGGATTTGGAGATTGGGCAAGAGAAAAAATGGGATTTGGGGAAGAATTTGATCTAAAAAGGGTGTTAGACGAAAAATTGGGAAGTAAAATGAATTAAGAACAAAAAGGAAAGAGTTTAAGGAAAACACTCCCTGCGTCCTATTCATTTCCACTCGATCGAGTGGTTTTAAACCGCTCAATCGAGCACTGTTGATGCTCTTGTTGCTCGCTCGAGTAAGTTTTACTCGATCGACTAGTTCCTCTTTTGGCTTTACTCGATCAACTGGAAAAAGCGATTGGTCGACCAGATTTTCACTCGATCGAGTACAAAAAGTAACAGTGTATTAGTTGCATCCTGTGGAAAACTTAGAACATGAAACATGAGAACGGTCTCAAGGAACCGAAGTTCCCTGAGACTAAAGAAAGAAAGACTAAAATTAAAGACAACTAAAACTAGCGCTGCCTCCCCGGCAACGGCGCCAAAATTTGACACGTCTGTCGCGTACCTGTCAAAAATACCAACTGGCTCTAACTAATATAGCTAAGGAAGTCGGGTCGAATCCACAGAGAGGTAGGAAATTGTGAGCTTAATCTAAGTTCGTCAAGGTAACCAAATTGGGGGGTTTTTAAATATGATATTCTAAACTAATAAGAATAAGGAAGAGGAAATTAAAAGGAAAGAATCAAGCAGATAAAGAGAAACAGCTAAGACAGACGGTTCACCATAATCATTTAGTCAAGTAATCTAGGTCTCAGGTCAATGCAAATACGGTCTAAGGGGTAGCGAACATCACCTTTCGGTCCTTAATTCACCATAAAGCGTAAACAGCTTAACTTTCGCCCTCACTGCAATACCCTATTGTTCGCTACTAGTCTCGCCTTTTCCAACCTTTCGGTCCAGGTCAAGGATCACTAAGAATTAAAGGTCTAATTGCGTCGACTCAATTAGACAGATACAGTTAATTGTAGCATTTAACCAACAAAGACTATACCAGCATTAACCCAATAAATCGATTACTCTCCCTTCATAATTATGGATCCCCTATAGTCTTAGCATAACGGAAATTAGCTACTCATAACCAATGAATTAACGATAATAACGAATTGATAATTAACACTTGACATGATGATAAAACTAAATAAGGATTCAATTTAAGCAATTATGATAACAATTAAAAGAGGGAAGAAAGCAATAAATAAGATTAAGAATAAAAGTAGAATGGTAATACCAATCGCAAAATCTAAATCCGAGTAGCAAAGTGTAAAGGAAGAACAAAAACCAAAGAATAGTGGCAAGGTATACAGTAAACGAACGTAGGAAGAGAGAGGAGTCACGTAGTTCACTCCTCCATTCTTATACTAAAAATCCATCCTATAACCTAATCTATGGACTAATTACAAAAGCCCATAAATTAATTAGGCGGACAAAGGCTGTAGAAGGGTAAACCACTCGATCGAGTGGAAATAACTCACTCGATCGAGCAGTTGTGCATCAATCTCCTCGATCGAGTAGAAATAAACTACTCGATCGAGTATTCCTTGCTTTGCTCCTCTTGTGTGTACTCGAAAGTGGTCGATCGAGTAACTTAGGCAAATAAAAGCATTCGATCAAGCAATAAATCACTCGATCGAGCTGTTTAAGTTCGTTAGGCCTTGAACTATTTCCCGAACTCAGCTCACGCGTCTTCCAAGTGTTAGATTTCCAAGCTCCGGCTCCTTATTCTCCATGAATGCATACAATTGGGACAAATTAGGCTCGATTTAGCTCCTCTTCTGTTAATTCCTTCAAATCACATAAAACGAACCAAAGTAGAATAATCGGGGGTATTTGTAGCCAAATGCTACATAAAAAGTACAAAAAATGCGTGTAAAAATGAGGTAGAAACCTTATATAAAAGACACGCATCAAATCTCCCCAAACCAAACCTTTGCTTGTCCCCAAGCAAATATGAATGCAACTAAGAATAAACAATTGAACGGGACCAACGCATCAGCTACAAATCATCCACTAGAACCAATTTAATGCGACAAAATGACAAAATGGCAAACGAGAAGTGCAAACGAGTTAAATCAATGTTTCAAACTTACTGAACCGTCGACCTTGCAAGATTCAAAATATGTCGGACTCTCACGGGCCGCTCGTCACTCAAAATTAGGCACAAGGTAAGTATATATGTGAAAGATAGAAAGAAGTAGAGACACTCACCTAACTCGATCTATAAGAGCATGCATGCAGTTAACATGAATAAAGTCTCTACAACCGTACATATGCATTCCAACCATACTAGTGACCAAGACACATGCCGAGGACTTACATTTGGGTAAGTGAGGTAATGGGTAAGAAAGGCTAAAATGAATTTGGATATGTGGGGTTAATAGCCAGGCTAGCAACAACGGATCCAAATATAGACTGCAGCCAAACTTCGTACTCAATATAGCAAGATGAAACGGTGCAACTATGCACTAAACTCACTAAACACCAATACTTGTCAACTCCCCATAAGATATAAATAGGACCTGGGAGTGAGAATCATTATCCAATTTTTTTCAACATGATTTTTCTTTTCTTTTTCTTCTTTTCTTATTCTTTTCGCTTTTTTTTTTTCATTCTCTTTTTTTTCTTTTTCGTTTCATTTTTTTTCAACAATTCAACATTCGTCTTTTTTTTCTTTTCCTTCAATTCTTCCGCCATCTTCTGAAATCAGATAAAATAACCATATTGCAATGAAACATTCCAAGAACTACTCGTCACTAGCTCAGCTAGGGTAGGAAGTATTATAAAAGGTAGTTAATAGGACAAAAAGACAATTTGGCTATGTGGGGCTCATGGGTAGAATGAAATAAAGGGGACTGCCTCTCCTAACATGTGTCACCATCCACAGACCTAATGCATACAGGTATTAAGAAGACTGGACTCATGCTTATGCAAATTGATGTTACATGCCTTAAAGAGAGTACTACTCACATCCTAAATGAAACCGGTCATAAATGTCACCAGTTTATAAAGCTCTAACCTCAGAATGTAATGTAGCTTGCCGACATAATGAATCAAGTCTATTCGTTCAGATAAAAGAGAAACAAAAACTCGTAGAGTATGCACCTAATCATGCCAGCTAAATGTCAAGAATATGCAAGGCTCAAATAAAGATTCAAAGTAGCGTCAGTGTTCAAACGTTCCGACTCAATTTAAACGTGAATTTTTTTGAATTTTTATGATTTTTTATATGATTTTTTGAAATTAATTAAAACAACAATGCATGCGAAAATAAGTAAACGTGCAAGCAAAAATGCAAGAAAACATGCAGACATAGATATGAATGCATACCTCCCCAAACCAAACTGTACAATGCCCTCATTGTACCAAAAATGGGGAAAGAAATGCAAATTGAAGAGAAAATGAGGAGTGGAGTCGGAAAACTTACAAAACGTCATAAGGAGGGACCTCCCCAAACCGACCATGAACATGGGAGGTCAAAGAAAGTCAAACAGTAGCTCCATAGACGGGAAACATCAGCTGGGAGTCAATACTACTCGATCGAGCACTTAGAACAGCTCGATCGAGTGAACTGGTGCAAGGGAGGACTCGATCGAGTGAAAAACCACTCGATCGAGTGAACGTGATTTTGGAAATAGTCGATCGAGGACAATTATCACTCGATCGAGTGAAGTCTTCCCCAAAAAGTGCTCGATCGAGCTGGAAACCACTCGATCGAGTGCTTGGATCTGCAAAACACGTAATTAAAGCAAGGAAATACATAGGGAGTTCGTAAACAGCGTATAAGGTTCAACAGTAAGCTAAGGAAAAATAAAATGTTTAACAAAAGTACAATAAAACAGTCCGGGCTGCCTCCCGGAGAGCGCTGGTTTAAGAGGTCCCGCACGACCTTTCTGGCATCAATTAACTGGCGCGTCAAGCTCGCCGAAGCGCAGGACTTCAACGCGATTGTCTGCTTCATTCGCCTCGTGGTAACGCTTCACATATTGGCCATTCACCTTGAATCTATGACCCTCGGAATCTTCGAGCTCCACGGATCCAAATTTGGTAACAGCCGTCACCGTATAGGGACCACTCCACCTGGACTTCAGCTTGCCAGAGAATAATCTCAACCGGGCATTAAATTGCAGCACCTTTTGCCCAACATGAAACTCACGAGGTAAGATTCTATTTTCATGCCATCTCTTCGTCTTTTCTTTGTAAATGCGCGAGCTATCATAGGCATTAAGCCTAAACTCTTCCAATTCATCTAGCTGCAAAAGACGATTCTGACCACGCAACTTAGGATCATAATTAAGCTCACGAATTGCCCACCAGGCCTTACATTCCAATTCAACAGGTAAGTGACACGATTTCCCATAAACTAGCCTATAAGGTGATGCACCAATTAGTGTCTTAAAGGCAATTCTGTAAGCCCATAATGTGTCATCTAGCTTAAGACTCCAGTCTTTCCGTGATTTAGAAACTACTTTAGACAAGATCTCTTTCAACTCGCGATTAGAGACCTCTACCTGACCACTAGTTTGGGGATGATACCCCAAACCACGCCGGTGTAGGACACCAACTTTAGACAGTATGGAAGTTAGTTTCTTTTCTTTAAAATGCATTCCCCCATCACTAATGATGACCCTAGGGACACCAAATCGGGGGAATATGATCTTTTTAAACATCTTTATCACGGTCTTAGCATCACAATGAGGTGAGGCAATTGCCTCAACCCATTTTGACACATAGTCTACAGCCACTAAGATATACCTGTTACCTTTACTGGATGGGAACGGTCCTTGGAAATCAATGCCCCAGACATCGAAGACCTCAACCTCTAAGATGCCGTTCTGTGGCATCTCATGTCTCTTTGAAACGTTCCCTGATCGTTGGCACGCATCACAAGCTGAAACAAAAGACCTAGCGTCAGCAAACAAAGAAGGCCAGTAAAAGCCAGACTGAAGTACCTTAGCCACGGTGCGCGATGGACCGTGGTGACCACCATATGAAGAGGAGTGACAGCCTTCCAGGACTATTTTGGTCTTCCACTGCGGAATACACCATCTGTAGAGACTGTCTGCACATTCCTTAAACAAGTAAGAGTCATCCCAGAAGTACTGCTTAGCGTTATACAGAAAACGCTTCCTCTGCTGATGAGAAAGGTCAGGCGGCAGCTTGCCACTGACAACGAAGTTAGCTATATTTGCATACCAAGGTTCTTGGTTAACAATAGACGATATAACAGTAGTTAAAGTATCATCAGGAAAGGAATCATCTATAGGTAGAGAATCTTCCCCTTCTTGTCGCATCAGTCGCGACAAGTGATCAGCTACAACATTTTCAGCTCCTTTCTTATCCTTAATCTGCAAATAAAACTCCTGAAGAAGGAGTATCCATCTCAGTTGCCATGGTTTAGCCTCCTTATTAGCAAGGAGATGCCTCAAAGCTGCATGGTCAGTAAAAACAGTGACTTCCGACCCAACTAAATAAGTACGAAACTTCTCTAAGGCATAAACTACAGCTAGCAGCTCTTTCTCAGTGGTAGTGTACTTCACTTGAGCCTCATCCAGAGTTCGGCTCGCATAGTAGATAACACTCAAAGCCTTGTCTTTCCTTTGGCCTAGCACCGCTCCTAGTGCGTAGTCACTCGCATCACACATGATCTCAAACGGCAAGTCCCAGTCGGGAGGCTGTATGATCAGCGCAGAGACTAAGGCCTGCTTTAACCTGTTAAAAGCAGAAAGACAATCATCAGTAAATACAAAAGGGGCATCCTTAAGTAGCAACTGTGTAAGTGGTTTAACAATCTTTGAGAAGTCCTTGATGAACCGGCGATAAAAGCCGGCGTGACCAAGGAAACTCCTCACCCCCTTAACATTAACGGGAGGGGGTAATTGCTGAATCACTTCCACTTTTGCTTTATCAACTTCTATTCCCCTATCAGAAACTAAGTGCCCTAAGACAACTCCCTCGTTGACCATGAAGTGGCACTTCTCCCAGTTCAGCACAAGATTAACCTCAATGTAGCGCTGCAACACTTTCTCAAGGTTAGACAGACAGTTGGAAAAATCACTCCCATATACACTGAAATCGTCCATAAAAACTTCCATGATAGACTCAATATACTCTGAAAATATCCTCATCATACACCTTTGAAAGGTGGAAGGGGCATTACACAAACCAAAAGGCATCCTGCGATAAGCAAAAACGCCTTGAGGACAAGTAAATGTAGTCTTAGCCCGATCGTCTGGGTGGATAGGGATCTGAAAGAACCCTGAGTACGCGTCTAAATAGCATAAAAATTTATGAGAAGCTAACCTTTCTACCATTTGATCAATAAAAGGAAGGGGAAAGTGATCTTTCTTGGTGGCGGCATTGAGCTGTCTGTAATCTATGCACATCCGCCAACCAGTCACTACTCGAGTGGGTATTAATTCATTCTTCTCATTCTTGACAACAGTTGTCCCTCCTTTCTTCGGGACCACCTATACTGGACTCACCCATCTAGAATTACCCACAGAATAAATTATACCTGCATCCAGCAGCTTCATTACCTCAGCCATCACAACATCCTGCATCTTCTGGTTCAGCCGGCGCTGACCCTGTCTGTAAGGTTTGTGATCTTCCTCTAGCTCTATCCTGTGCATGCAAATATCGGGACTAATCCCCTTGATATCGTCCAGTGAATAACCCAATGCTTTCCTGTTTCTCTTAAGTACAACTAACAAAGAGGTCAGCTGATCATCATTAAGCTTAGCACTAACAATGACTGGATATTGCTCTGTATCATCTAAGAAAACATATTTAAGATGAGAAGGGAGAGGTTTACGTTCCGGTACCTTTACCTTAATGGAGCAAAGAGTGCTAATCATTTGTTCCGCTTGCTCTCCCTCAGCTTCATCGAAATCATCAACTAGCAATTCCAACGCAGCGTCATCGTCGTCTGGGCTATCTGCATACTCATCAAAAAGCATAAGAGCTTCTAGTGGGTCCTTCATAAAAGAACCCGACCAGAAGTCATAAATAGACTCGTCAATAATATCAACCGAATAGCAAGTATCCTCTATCATCGGGCGAGCTAAAGTACTAGGTAGACTGAAGGTGATAGCGTCATCCCCTACTTCAAGAGTCAGACGCCCATTTCTAACATCAATAACAGCCCCAGCTGTACAAAGGAATGGTCTTCCTAAGATAATTTGGGTCCGGGCGTCCTCAGCTATATCTAAAATGGCTAGACTTGTTGTGAGTCTCCAAATTAGTATTTTTATCCACTACAAACTCAAACTAGTAGCAAGTGCAAGTAGGGGTCGATCCCACGAGGAAGGTGTTTATGTTGATTAAATGTGTGCAAAGTTAAGTAACCAATTGGGGGGGTTTTGAATGTTGATTGACTAAAGTCTACTAAAGTAATAATTTAAGGAAATGAAAATGTAAAAACAATATAAGTAATTGAAAATGTAAACAAATGATGAGAATAATTCTTGGACCAAGTAATTTCCACCAACTAGTTATGAATTGATAATTGACTCTTCTAATCTATTTCATTATTGAATACTTTGCTATGAAGTTGTCGACTTCTAAGTCCACATAATATTAGTTATTAGCTACAAGAGTAAACAAATAACCCTTACAATGTTGTCAATTTAGTCAAGCGCTTAATCGTATCAAAATTGTAGAATATAGCGATGGAATTTAGCAAAGATGAATAAATGAAAAATACGAGCGATGCTCCACTTTGATTCATACAAGTTTAATCATTTATAACTCAACAATGATGAATTAGCATACTACTTGATGAATTATAATTGCTACAACGGAATAGGTAAACAAACAAAAGATTCATTCACCTAATCTAGCAATGGTTAATTAAATAATAACAACTAGTTGATCATTCTAGATGTATAATTAACAAACCAACAATAATCCAAATTAAACTTGATATTCAAACAATTAAATAGAAATAGAATAAGAGTCTTACAATTCAATAACTAAATTGGCTTCAAGAACTTGTTCCAAGATGTAGAACTTAGCCCTCCATACAAACAATAAAAACAAACTTGAAATTGGAAATTGTTTATGTATTCTAATGATTAAAGAGGTAGAGAAAGTATATCAAAGTATATCCAAATTGATCAACAACATCTCCTTATATAGGTCTTCAAAAAGCATCTTCATAAAGTCTCATAAAGTATGAGCATAATTGCCAAAATAAAGGAGAATTAAGGACTTGTTGGAATCCAATGCGGAATCCAATGCTCAGCCACTCCAAGTGGCATTTTGCCACTCCAAGTGGCTAGAAGTTCAAGAGTCTTTGTTTTGCCACTCCAAGTGGCATTTTGCCACTCCGAGTGGCACTTCCTTGTGATGCTTCCTTGCTTTGACCTTAGTCTTTGGGCTTTGACTTGCTTTAAAATCCACACTCACATGACATCTTTAGCCCAATACCAACCTCTAAAGAAGCCCTCTCCATACATAACAATAAATCAATCCAATTATCCCATAAAAACACACAAGTCATAACCAACCCAACATAAGAGACATATGCAACAAAATCCACTAAAATGCTTCTCAACCTATCAATTAACCATCAAAATAACCTTTATTGACCCATACTAAACTAGACTAATCAAACTCCCCCACGCTTAGACCTTTACTCGTCCTCGAGTAAAACTCATGGACAAGTAAAATATAACCCACACCAAGGTCTACAAAGCGAAACGTGAGTAGCTTGCTCCAACTCCAAACACTACAACTAACCACTACTACTCCAACATAATGACCATGTCACCCAATCCTCCACTAAGCAACAATATCCAACAACAAACTACATCTTAAAATATGAAAATGTGAAACAAAATGTAGTTCAAACCATCATACTTCACCGCCCATCCCCCCCTTATTTCTTCAAATGTCCTATCCCAAACCACCCTTCAAACCTCCTTATGTCGCCACCTCCAAGATGAAAGAACAAGTAACCAAGTAACATTTTTTTTTTCTAATCTCTCATTTTGCCTAGATCGCTCGCCCTTGCGAGTTTTCAATCTAGCTTTTATTCCTTACACTACTCTCATGGCACACATCTCAATTCTTCATTTTACCCGGAGCGCCCTTTCGGGTTTTCACTCCGTCCTCGGCCATATACCCAATCTTGCCTAGGCGCCCTTTCGGGTTTTCACCTAGCCGGGTTCTCTTTTGTTTTTCTTTTTTTTTTTTCGTTTTTTTTTCGTTTTTTTTTTTTTTTTTTTTTTTTTTGAAATTGAATGCAAAATTAAAGAAAGTAAATACAAATGGAGTTCCCTCCCCCATGCTTGATCTTTACATTGCCCCCAATGTGAGGAACAACAAAAAGTAAGACATGGAAAAGGTAAAAGAAATACATACCAACACAAGTTAAGTACCGGAGGAATCTCCGTTACCATCGCTCTTAGAGGCATGACTCTCCTTCCTAACATCTTGGGTTGTAGCATGTTCACCCAACTTGGCAACACTAACCAAAGACCGAACAAGCTCACGTGTCTCCAAAAGCACATTAGTAAGTGCCTCAAGCTTATCATCGGTCTTAGATTGCTTAGCATCAACTTCCTTCCTCCAAGCATCAACTTCTTTCATCCAAACTTGGTCATAAGTAGCCACATGAGTGGTAGTAACGGCCCGGCTTGTTGTGTCATCAATACCACTCCTAGCACCATCACCCTCATCCTCCTCATCACTCTCCCCATCATCTAAAGGGTCAAGGTCGGGGTCGGCGCAAATATGGAAATCTTCCGTCACCTCTCCATAAGTCAAGGGATCATCAACCGGGCGAGGCAATTTCAAATAAATGTCATTCTTAGAACCCCAACACCAAAAGTATGTACCCTCTACCGCACGTGGCCGTAACATATGTGATTGTATCAAACAAGGGACATTCAAAAGGTAGCTATCCATCAATGGTATCTCATCCTCATCTACACCTATCTTCAAATGTTGTATTATCAAGGTCACCAAACCCCCACCACCAATCTTAGCTCCAAAATTCGTACCCAATTTCAAACAAGATTGTACAAAGAGATCAACCCAATCGGGTACACCCACACCCTCCGGAGTCATAGCCCACAAATAACCAAATTGAACACGAGGAAGTTTGGTGGGATCTCCCTTACAAAGGAATGTATTGGCTATCAAACGGTGAGTAACTCGAAGGCATGGGTGATTGATATAAGAGCTAAGTTCTCCTTGCTTGTCATTTGTATCCAACCCCGTCAATTCTTTCCACCATGTTCTACTAGAGTCCTTATCAAGTCCCACATATTTCACCTTACTCATCTCCTTAATGCCAAAAGCCTTTCTTAACCCCGCATAAGTCATAGAATGAGGTTGTCCTTTCAAACGGAAGGTGATTTTAGGAGTTTTAGTGGACGCTCCCGACAAGGATAATGTGGATAAGAACTCTAAAGTGTATCTCCTATAAGTGTGAGCCCCCTTCCCCATGAAATCCTCCAAACCAACATTCTTCAACAAAGACTTCACTACATCAAGCATACCCAACTTCTCTAGTGTGGTGGGACAAAGAAACCGTGTTTCCACCATATGACGCTCATGCAAATCATCCCAAATATCCCCTTGCTTAACGGTCAAAGTAGTGGGTTTGGAAATGGGGATTTTTCTAGGAATAATGGTGGGTGTTTTGGACGTGGTGTGGGTAGGCTTTTGCTTTTTTGTGGGTTGTTTTGAGGTGGTAGCGGGTGTGGTTTGACGCTTAGTGGTCCTCATTCCGACAATGACAAAAATGCCCAACAAAGAACACCCTCCAAGTATACAACAACAACAACAACAAAGCTCTCTTACAACTCCAAATCTCCCTCAACAATGAACAAGCTCAACAATTTCAATCCCAATATCCAATAAATCACCAACAAATACTCAATTGAACAATTATAATGCCTTTAAATTAAAACTAGAATGAAAATTCAAGCAAATAATTCAAAGGAAGAGACAGAATGGAATTTTTACCAAAAGATGAAAATTTTGCCCCTTTGTAATGAGAAATGATGATGAAAATACCTTATTGCAGAAATCAAACCCAATTTCGACTCAAATAACACCCCAAATTCCCAAAATTTCGAAGGCTCTATGGCTAAGGCTTCAAAAAGTCAAAAATTCTAACAAATGTAAATGGTGTATAATCAAAACTTTGCAGAAATTAACCCCAAAATCAACTTCAATGAAAGCCCAGGTCGAGATTTTCGAAATCCCTACTGCTAGGGTTCCAGAAATTCGAAATTTCGCAACAAAATTGAATTGTTTATATCCTGTGCAGAAATTAAACCCAATTCGACTTCAATGAATGCCCCAAATCGAAATTTTCGAATCCCCAATTGCTAGGGTTCCAAAAACTCGATATTTCAACAAAGTTTGAATGAAGAACAAACAGAAAGGGTAATTTGAATAAGGGATTGGAGTTTAAGAACAAGTAAATGTGATTTGAATGTATGGGGAAGCAATTTCGACTGAAGCAATGGAGATTTGTGTTTTTTTTTTTCTTTTGTGTGACGAATGAAGAAGAAGAAGAAGAAAAATTGAAGAGGAAGACGGGTTTGTACCTGGTGTCGAGGAACCGCAGGGGTCGGCTGAAGGCCTGAGTGGCGCGGCCTGGAGAACAGAACCGGTGGCCGCGAGGGAGTCGGGTTGGCCGAGATGCGCGGCAGGAAGAACAGAATGGGAGCCGCTGGTGTTGCGTTCTGGCCGAGAAGAGTGGCTGGTTTTGGTTGTTGCTGCTCGTGTTGCTGCTGTGCGCGGCTTATAGCCGCTGCTCCTTCGTACTTGTCTTGTCACGTGTTTCCATCTTGCTTCCTGTTTTTGTGAATTTTTTTTTTTGATTTTTTTTTGTTGTTTTTTTAATAAATTAATTTGTTTTTATTTTTGGTACCTACAAAACACAAGCAAACATTAGACGTAATTAAACTAACGGAATAACAATAAAAATTAAACTATCTAAAAATGTAAATAAATCAACAACGAAAATAAATCGGGTTGCCTCCCGTAAAGCGCCTTATTTAATGTCGTGGCTCGACATAAAAATGAGAAGATCAATCGTCATAAATTGGGTCGACAAGATCAATCCCCTCGACCACTTCTTGTTGAAATCCTTCATAATATGGTTTGAGACAGTGCCCATTTACTTTGAAAATCTTCTCCGTAGACGTACTACGAATCTCCACCGCTCCATGTGGAAATACTTGAGTAACAATAAATGGACCAACCCATCTTGACCTTAGCTTACCCGGAAATAATCGAAGACGAGATATGTAGAGCAAAACCTTTTGACCAACGATGAACGTCTTTCTAGCGAGCATCTTATCATGCCATGCCTTTGTTCGCTCCTTGAAAATCGCCGCATTTTCATACGACTCATTCCTAATCTCCTCCAACTCTTGTAATTGCAATTTCCGGTACTCACCCGATTCATCCATTCTCATATTCAAAGTCTTTACCGCCCAAAAAGCTTTGTGTTCAAGCTCGACCGGGGGATGACAAGACTTACCAAACACCAACCGATATGGTGACATACCAATCCGGGTTTTATAGGCCGTTCTATAGGCCCACAATGCATCATCCAACCTCAAGCTCCAATCTTTCCGACTCGGATTCACCGTCTTTTCCAAGATGGACTTCACTTCTCTATTGGACACCTCGGCTTGACCATTTGTTTGAGGATGGTAAGCGGTAGAAACTTTGTGAGTGACACAATATTTCTTTAAAAGTGCTTCTACCGTCCTATTACAAAAGTGAGTGCCTCTATCGCTTATCAATGCTCTTGGAATTCCGAACCTAGAAAAGATGTTAGACTTGATAAAATCTGCAACAACTTTAGCATCGTTAGTCCTAGTGGGTTTAGCTTCCACCCACTTCGACACATAATCAACGGCGAGAAGTATATATAAGAAACCATGAGATGTGGGGAATGGACCCATAAAATCTATACCCCAAAGGTTTCCGTCATACTTCCTAATTACTTTTTAACCTTTCCAAAACCTTTTAAAGAAAAAGAGGAGTTACGTAGTTCATTTTCTTCGCGTTGTTAACAAATCCCAAGGCTAGGATCGTCGAATTATCTTGTTCTTTACGCCATTGTGATCGTCGTGTCGAGGGTAAGCTTCTTGTATAATTTTTAAAATGTTTTGATAAGTTTCTTTAGAACCCTAATTGGGTAGATTTGGGGGATTTGGGTGTGTTCTGATGATTAGGTGGTAATTGTATGCATATGTGTTATAGAAGGAGGATTCGTGGAGGAACGGTATTGATTAGCTATTGTGACGGTCGTGTGATTGCTATTCCAGGTAGGGTTTCCCTACTTAGTATTGTTTACATGGCATTGTTGATAATTGATTGTTGTTTTTGTTGTATATCATATCGATATTGGATTTGGTAATTGTTGGTTGTATGGTTGGTTGTATAACTATCTGTGGTTTGCGAGGTGCGTCCTCGGCTGAGTGGAGTCACTTGCGGGAGTGGCTTCACGCCCTTGATTCACCTTCTGTGGAACCCGCCACAGAAGGGATGTGCACATTTATGAACTTGGGTTTATCGCTCGGATGAGATGAGCAGGGCTTAGGTGGAAACGGATGCGGTCCCCCACTATTGGTGTGGAATACTTATTGCGACGAGTATTCTAGCAGGACTACACACTTTAGTGTGTAGTCAGGTGTGTGGAGTTGTGGTGGAGATTGGTTGATTGGCTTGTATTGTATATTGTTTCAGCTGTGCTGTTTTGTGTAATCAGTAGTGACCCTGTTTAATTGTTTTAAAAACTGTGGTGATCCATTCGGGGATGGTGAGCAGTTATTGAGCAGGTATAAGATGGCTTGCGTGAGGGATAGCTGGGATGGAGTCATCACATGAGTCACTAGAGTCTTCTGCTGTGTCATGAACTTAGTTTATTTCAGTTGGTTTGACAGTTTTGAGAAATGTTTGTGTTTGTTTTTATCAGTTTTGGGATTTGGACTTGTATCACTTTACACTTATTTATTTAAGTACGTTTCTTTATTGTCTATTTGATATACATTGCCTCGGGTAACCGAGATGGTAGCATTCTCGTTCTTTAAGTGGTCCTCGTAAGGCACTTGGAGTATGGGGGTGTTACAAAGTGGTATCAGAGCGACGATTTTGGAACCTGTAACTAATGAAGCCAATGAACTTAGGGAGTCAAAATAAAATGAACCCGGGTAGGAGTTTCTAGAAGCTAATGCAAGGACTTGAGAGACGTCCTAAAGTCGCGATCTTGTCCTACAACTTTGAACCGGTCACTATGGGGTGTGTCTTGGGATGGTTATGTGTTTATCTAAGCAT